>NC_081420.1:72142868-72742868 GCF_949786415.1 Peromyscus eremicus | reverse complement strand
CCCAAGGATATGAATAATTATGCCTGTATGTCTTTCCAAGAGTTTTGTATGGTTAGTTCTTACATTTGGACATTTGATCCATTTGGGATTAATTCTTGCACATGGTGTCAAGTAGAAGTATAGCCTCATTCTTTTACTGTGGTTATCTTTCTGCCCCACACATAGATAGCAATTTCCAGTAGCATTATTAGATAGACTGTCTTTCTCTATTACATTATCTTACCTTATTTATCAAATGTTAGTTAATAATTAATTCATGGATTTAGCTGATATACATTTTCTTATTCTAACACTGTATTTCATTGCTTGCTGTTGCCTTGAAGTAAATTCTTTAAAATATTTTTCTCTGTTAATTAAAGAAAATTATGTGTTTGGGTGTTTTGTCTGTATGCGTCTTTGAAGACAGCATGAGGCAGAAGATCTGAGACCAGAGTTACATATGATTGTGAACTGCCATATGAGTGCTGGGAATTGAGTCCAGGTCCTCTGGGAAGAGTAGCCAGTGTTCTGAACCTCTGAGCTGTTTCTCCAGGTCCTTTGGAATGAGCATTGACATCAAGAATTATGAGTCCTCTAACTTTGTTCTTTTGCAGGATTGGTTTGTCCACTCTGGGTCTTTTCCATTTCTATAGAGAGTGTAGGATCAGTTTGTCAAATTCTGAGAAAAAAAGAGGCCTGGAATCTTTGATAGGGATTGGTTAGTGAGGGATATATTGCCACCTCAACAGTGCTAAGTCTTCTAAAGAGCTAATACGGACATCTCTCCATCTATTTGGGTCTCAATTTCTTTCAACGGTGCTTTATAGTTTCCACCACTTGCCTTGTAGTGTTTCTCAGACATACTTCTGCAAACTTACTTTAAACTACTTTAATGTAAATTTTCTTCTTATTTTGAGGTTTCATTTGCTCATGTGTAGAAATGGAATTGATTTTGGATATTGAGTTTTGGATATTGTAATATGGGAGACTCATTTATTAGTTCTGAGTCTCTCTCAGCAGTCTTTAAGATGTTGACCTAGAGAGACATCTGTAATAGAGACAGTTTTACTTCTTCCTTCTATCTGTGAAATTATTTATTTCTGTGGTCTAAGTGTCCAGGTAAGGGCTTTCAAAAGAACATTGAATACAAGTGGTTAATGCTTCCATCTTTGTCTTGCTTCTAACCTTAAGAGGTAACTCTCAACCTTCCACCATTAAGCATCATGTCAGATATAGCATTTTGTAGATGACACACCATCCTATTGTGAGTTTTCTTCCGTTTCTACTTTGTTGAAGGCTTATATATGATAGGATGTCAGATTTTCTCAAATGTCTTTTCTCCATTTGTTGAAATGAACATGTTTTATTCCATATTATATTAATATACTCTATTAACTCTGATTGATGTCTTTCTATATTGACTCACTCTTGAGTTGCTGGGTTAGAGTCCAAGTCATGACCTCTAGTCTTTTTATTTTAGAAGCTAAATTCTGTTGAAAATACTTGGTTAAGATTTTCTTTTTCTGTCTCCATAAGTGATTTTGGTTGGTGTCCTTCCATTCTCATGATACAGTTATGATTTTGTAATTAAAGCGATACTGGTCTCTCGGCATGAGTCGGGAATATTGCTGCTCTTCTATTTTTAGAGTGGTCTGTGAAGAATTGGTGTGAAATCTGTGGTGTAATTCATCATCAAAGCTATCGAGGCTTTGGATTTCTTTTCCCCAGGAAGCTCTTTTGATCATTAATTAAATGCTTTTCCTTATTACAGATCTGTTGAGACTTTCGGGTTTCTCTCCAGTCACTCTCAGTTTTTGCCTTTCCAGGAGTACCCAGAATAGTGGTACTTTAGTATTAAGTTTCTGGGGTTAGAATTCTATTACTTGGGTTTGACATGTGCCAGTTGTGAGTGACAGGCAGGAGAGCAGCCAGAAGTCAGGTGAGCCCCTGCTGCTGCAGGATGATCACAGGTGTGTCTACCAACAAAGATGCTGAGGCCCTGAGCATAGGTAGCAGCACATAGTGGACAGCAGTGAAAGCAGATGCCTTGCAGGAGCAGAGTGCCTTACCTTGGCTTTTAAAGTAGCCTGGCTTCTTCTACTTTTGCTGCATGGAACAAATTAATCTTGCTTCATACTCACTTTCTTATTTACTTTACATAAAGAAGAGAGATATTTCTACTCAAGGACATCTCATATGTGGACAGAGGAATGTGGATAAAGAACATTAGGATAATAATCACATTTGAAAGCTATAGTATGAGAATACTAATTCTGAATTACCAGATGGGTTTTATTTGTTGTTTTAAAAGTGATTGGAACATACATCTACATACAGACATGCAACGAGTTGAAAAGCAAGCAATGAAACTTCATATTTTAAACAAGGCACATAGCCATGAAACTATTTAAACAAATAGTATTTGAAAACAAGGGTCTTTGCTGAGACTTAGACATAAAATATTGATGATATCATTAGAAATGAGAGCATATATAAAATATTTTAAAAATTGAACTCAAAATGGAAAAGCCATGAGTGGAAACTTTATAAAGCACATTTCAAAGTTAAGTGTCATACAAAAAAGTAAATGGAACAACTGGACCAGATAAAATAAGCAAGGCTTTAAGCTTCATTGGCTTTCAGGGTAACCTGCATTCCTGTCTTAGTCACACCTAATGTATATCTGAAAAAGAAATAATCAAGAGAAATTTCACTTTCATTTCAATTTTTATTCAAAGGTAATTATAGATGTTCAGGATTCTGAGTATATACTTTAATTAATAAAAGGCATCTTTTTGTCAATATGCATGCATTGCCCAAGTCTTGTACTTCATAGGAGAAGACGTAACTGAACATACTAATTTATAAACAGTGCATTTCAAGATAGCACCCCTTTATAGTTTCTGCAAATGACCTATTTACATCCACACAATCAACAGCCTTGGCCATTCTGCTGGGGACCTTCAGTGTGTTTGACAGGCCAGGGTCTAAACAGTACCCAGAGGAGGCAGAGTGGCAGGAATGAGCAGAGATGAATATCTTCCAGCTTGTTAGACAGTTTACAATTAAGGAGTAGCTCTTTGAAGCTTAGGAGAATGGTTTTCATGGCTCCTTGAGGGGCGGCATTCATAACAGAGATCACTGTGTGTTCGGTCACAGGGATGTGGTTTTAGGGTAGTTCCAGATACTGCAAATATGCCAAGAAAGGGGAAGTGAGAGCATGGAGGAGAGGGAAGGAATGTCCTGTCCAGCTCTTGGGTTCACAAAGGACTCCCTCCCTTCTGTTAGGTGATTTGAAGTCTTGGGGCAGAGGGTTGCAAAATATAAGGTATGCAGAGCTCTGGGGTACAGTCACACAGAGTTTCTGAGGATTGGCCTGAATCTGAGTGGCCGTAACCTAGCATGGGTCTCTGGGGTGCTCCAAACTGATGTTTTCAACGAGTGAACTTATGAAGCAAATTTCTATTTGTTAAGAGCCAACTGACTTTGAAGCCTCCCTGATTCATTAAATGCCATTTAAAATGATAAGTACCTCTAGTGACTTGGTCTAGAGCAGTGTTTCTCAACCTGAGTCGTGACCCTTATAGAGTCTAATGACTCTTTCACGGGGATTGTCTAAGACCATCAGAAAACACAGATATTTACATTACAACTAAAGACAGCACCAAATTACAGCTATGAAACAGCAACAAGAATGATTTGATGGTTGGGGCTCACCACAACATGAGGAGCTGTATTAAAGGGTCATGGCATCAGAAAGGTTGAGAACCACTGATCTAGAGAGAACCCAGGCGATCAGGTAATAAGCTATGAAACAGGAAAAGAGAGACTTAAGTCCTTTAAAATCTACTTTTCCAGTTTTCTAAGAAGCCAGATTTAGAGTTCTATACTATCACTTTGCTAGAAGGCCTCTAGTTACTCTCCCAGTGTATGGAAAGCAAAGGGTGATGAAAGGCTTGGGTAAATTTTTGTTCACCACTAACAATTTCCTAAGGCTTTGGAGGTTGTTCTGTTTCCTGTCCACATGCACAACTGACGGGGAAAAAGAGACATTCCTTAGAAACAGAGAACAAATCTTTTTCTCTGGTGATCAATGTGACCTTCAAGAAACACCACCCTAAACACTACTCCATTTGAGGGTGTTCTGTATCAAGAGTACTGACCCATAAAGATGAGAAGTCATGGGGGCTCTGCAGAAACATGCTGGGAACAATATCATTCCTAGTATCCACAAAGTAAGTTCTCACTTTCCCTAGTCAAGATGCAGTGACCACAACACTATGTTCAAAGGATGCTATCAATGGTATACGATTTTGGCTGAGGTGGGCACTCGGCTAGATCTGTTTAGAAATGCCTCATGTGAAAAATCTCTTGGTCATAACTTGGCCCCTTGATGTAGTTTGGATATGACAGAGGATATTTCCCAAAGGTTTATGTGCTGGAAGATTGGTCCCTCCACAGGCCATGTCTTAAGGGCAGAACTTTAAAGTTGGGGGGTTTAGTGTGTGAGCCTGCAGTTTATTGGGGTCACTGCTTCTGGATTGATGGATTAATTCAATTATCTTGGGATGCCTGAGTTAGCTGCTTCCTCTTCCTCCTCTTCAACAAGGTCTTGCTTGGACTCACCAACTTCCTACCCAAGCCTGCTGGCTACTGGGGTCAATGATCTGGACCACTATGGGCAGCTCCTAAGTTCCTTCTTGAAAACAGATATGCCTGGCCTCTTGAAGCCCCCCTGGTCTTTTGTTTCTAAATGAAACATGATGTTATTAATGGCCAGAGATACCATTATGCTATTTGGATGTTCAGGCTTCAAAACTGTGAGACAAACTCTATTTCTTTTTATAAAGTTAGGCTAACTTCAATGCTTTGTTATAGTAACTAACTATACAGACTTTAAATATAAAGAGTAAACACAGGAAGACTTGCAGAGAAACCTGTGGAGAGTCTCAGATACTTGCACAGCCACCCAGGAATGAAGGTTGATATTTCTTTGTATGAATAAGGAGTGAACAACAGCACCCTGTTCAGTGGCTTTTTAAGAAAGATGGGTGTACATTTATCAATAAGGTGAAATAACCGTTCTTCAGATATGTGTGTAAAGCCTTGTTTAAAGCTCTCTGCCAACAATGATTGTTACAAGTTACGCTAAGTCAAACTTCATCACATTCAAGTGCTGCTGCTGTAGACATCCACAAACTTGCTTTTCTATTCCTTTAATAATTTAAGATACATAACTGTAATTTATTATTCAAAGAATACATAAAGAAATAGGAATAAATACCACCCACTCACTTCTTAAATTTCACTAGGAGACAAACTAAAACATATAAAAAATAAACCTTCCCACAACTGTAAATATTTGGTGCTAATGAGCAGAGTGCAGAAAACTGCTCTGGGTTTTACAGAGAGCAGAGTGCTGAATAATGCATGAAGGGACAAATCCCAGGCCATAGTCAGGGGAGAGCTTTCCATGGCTTGCTCAAATTTTTATTTTAAACAGCATGAAAAAGCCCTTTTGGTATTTTCTACTAGCAAAAAGCTAATGTATTTTCAGAAACATTTATTATAGGGGATGAAATTTTCTTTTAGCATTGTTTTAAAATCTGTATTCCTGTGAAGTAAGAGCATCCCTTGTTTTGTTTCCTGAAGACATACCTGGCCTTTCTAAGCCTAGAGAAAGTGCCTTCCCGATTTTCTGTTTGTTTCCTTAATTGTCTTAAGATTCTTCTCCTGTTATCCAGGAAAGCCTCAGTCCTACTCTGCAGACTGACCTCAAACTCATAATCCTCATAATCCTCCTACCTCAGCCTCCTGAGTGCTCAGATATTCCACATTTCATAAGCAACAACAACAACAAAAACAAAAACACAGCCCACGGAACTGCTAGCTGTGCTTTCGATCCAGCCCACATCATTCATGGACTGAGACAAGTATGTCTGTGGTTGATTGAAGGAACTTTTTTTTTTTTTAAATAAATGAAGACTGTTTTTCAGCTACTTCAGTTCTTCTGAGCTAGCTAAAACTGCCCCTGCTCCTTACTCTCTTCCTGATTATCTGAAGAATAATGACCTTCAGGTTCACATAAATTGCACTGCATGGATGGCCTACCAAGAATGGTCAATAGAGAACTTAAGCAAATGATAAAGATAGTTAAAATCTGGTCTGGGGTTGGGAGTATAGCTGGAGTGGTAGAGTCTGTGAGTAGGATGTGTGAGGCCTCATGTTCAGTTCCCAGCTCCACAAATAAATAGATGGATAAATGACCTGTGATAGATGGCTGTCTACTTTCTATTACTGTAGAAGTGGGTAATTCCAATCTATGTGACACAATCCTCCTCTCAAGAGAGACCGTTGTAGCTCTACCCAACTACTACACACTCCTGTGCTGCAGGGTTAATAATATCATGGATCTTACAATTCTATTCTGGATTGTTATGGTGTCTTTGGCTGTGTGATGCTTATCCATGGGAAAAGGCCACTAGAGAAAAGAGAAGTCTGGTAAATGTGCATGAGCTTTCAAGTCCCCAGGACATAGTGTACTGCCATGGTAAAGGGAAAACCAGGAAGAGCATGCCAATTGGTCTGCTCATTTTCTTTCATAAAATAAATAGGCCTTATAATTTTTCAGTGTTTGAGGCTAAATTCAGATTTAAATGAATCCTCCTGAAATCCAATTCCATGTAGTAGTTTCTAACTTTACCCTACATACACAAAAGGATCCTGAGAGGCAACCCAGACTAAACATAGTGTTTCTAGAGCAGGGCCAGTGAGGTTTTGTTTCTTTCCCATCATTTTTTTTCAAGTAGTTGATGCTCTAGAGACTCTATAGATCTGACATCAGTCAGCAAGAGAGCAGGCAATGGAGAAGGAAATGCTGAACCCTTGAGGGAAAAGGCTGAGAAGCAGCTGTGGGTCTTTCTTGCTTACCCTGTGTTCCAAAGTCTACAAAGTCATTTCATATAACCATACTCACAATTTTCTAGAATGTCCTGTTTACAGAAGCATGATTTTATTTTCCTTGTGTTAAAAAAAAGAGAATCTAGATAGGAAAATGAAGTTCCCATGAGAATGAGGCTATGACTTTCAGGATATGCTGTACCCCAGCACAGACTGTTTTGACCTTTAAAATCCTGGACAGGGTCCTCCTGGGGCCTGGCTTTCTGCCTTTCCCTTTAATTCTATGTTCTTTCTCATATTGTTCCAATGATCTACCCTTCAGTTTAATTTTCCCACACTCAGTTTCTGTGGCTTACAACTAAAAACTTCAACCTGACATATTCAAATTCTATGCCATCCTTATAATAACACAGGTGAGGTAACAATTTATAGATAATAAAACTAATTTTTAGATGTTAAAATTATTTTGTTTTTTTTTGTGGAATATTTATTTAATTATGTAAAGATGTGTTGCTGTTTTACCTTGCCTGCCTAAGGCACCTGATTGGTCTAATAAAAAGCTGAATGGCCAATAGTGAGGGAGGAGGTACAGGTGGGACTTGCAAGCAGGGAGAGTAAGTAGGAGGAGGAATTTAGGCTGAGGAGGGAGAAAGAAAAGGAGATGACAGGAGGACACCAGGGGCCAGACAGCCAGACACGGAAGAAGAAGGAAAGCAGGACATAGACAATGAAAGAAAGGTTAAAAAAAAGCCCCGAAGCAAAACATAGATGAATAGAAACAGGTTAAATTAAATTAAAAGAGTTAGTGGGACAAGCCTAAGCTAAGACCGAGCATTCATAATTAATAAGTATCCATGTCTTTATTTGGGAAGCTGGTTAGCAGCCCAAAGAAAATTCCAACTACAGGTTTTGATTGTGTAAGTAGATAATAGAAGAGCTAAAATTCAAATTTAGAATTATCAAGATTTATGTCATTCTTCTCCATTGTATCATTATAAAAGAGGTCCTTTCTTGACTCAAATCCAGTCAGAAAGTGTCTACTGAAGCTCCATTCACTAAAACTACCCACTCTTCAACAAATGCAGTACATCAAATACATTACACCCAATACCACCATCCAACAAATGTGATATATCAAATACAGTGAATCCACCACCAGCAAATACAGTCTATCAAATGCAGTGCACCCACCACCCAACACATACAGTACATCATTGAAGATGGGAGCTGTGGTAGTTATGTTTTCTCGTGTTGACACAAACAAGAGACATTGGAGAAGAAGGAACCTCAGCTGAGGAATCGAATCCATCAGATTGCCCTATAGGTATGTCTATAGGGACATTGTCTTCATTCATGACTGATGTGAGAGAACCCAGCCCACTGTGGACAGCACCAAGCATGGGCAGGTGGGCCGAGGTTGCATAAAATAAATAGCTGGGTGTGGTCTGGAGAAGCAAGTCAGTTAGCAACATTCCTCTGTGGTTTCTGCCTCTGCTCCTGCTTGAATTCCTGCCTTGCCTCATCTTCTTTATGGATAAACAGTGATGAGGAGGTAAGCAAATGACCCCCATCTCCACCAAGTTATTTTGGGTCATGGTGTTTTGTCTCAGCACTCGTCCCAGCAGGAGCACAGACCTGGAATGGCCAGTCATACTCTTAGAGTGCTCATGTTTTTCTAGGAATGCTAATAGCTCAGTTTATGGATGAACAATACTACAGTCGGTTACATTAAGGCAATAAAGAAAAAAAAACGAATACAAGAGTAAGGCCATAAAATTCATACAGGATTAGAGTAATTTTACTCATTAACTTATAAAAAGTTTCTACCAGTTTTAAGCCTTCAGCAAACTAATTCTCCTTCATTGCAGTGATTTCTAGAGACTCACAGAGGAAATAGCTTCCATCCCAGTCCTTAAAATAAGCAAAAGATGATTAAAGAAACCAGTTTCCAAAATTCCAATTATTTCATATGCCCTCAAGGTTGTTGCTGTATCAGAATCAGTTAATATCCTCTTTAAATCATTTTCTATTTGTTGCTTTTAAAGTATTTTAAAGGGAACTTCATAGTGTTACTATAAAGGAAAAACCTAGCTAATAGTTTCCATAAATTATCATCAGCTACTGAAGTAAATACAGCAGAACAGAATGATGACTCTTAAGGACATGGCACTTCAATGAACAGCTCCAAGCCGGAAGGTTGGTCTGCGCTCTTCCAGACAAAGACGAACATCAGCGTGACATGTGCTAAGAAAAACTGAGATGCTCCAAACTAATCCTCCTCCTGGAAATAATCAGGAGGATTGAAAGGGAACCTGAATGGAAATAATCTTCTCACTTTATGATTTGGTGCTATTTATGTCCTCAAACTGCATCAAATATCTTTCTGTAGGCCACAGTGTTATGTGTTCCAAGTACTTGGGTCACCCTGAGGTATTGTATGGTGAGTCAGGGAATATGAATGAACCATGGGAAACAGTTAAGAGATCTGTAACTGACTTTTTCATTCATTCATTCATTCATTCATTCATTCATTCATCCATTCATTTTTTTCTTCCATCTACTAATAAGTTAAGCACTTCTATCATGTAGGTCCCAGGACTGCCTGGGATTCAATGGCTAGACTTTTCACTCACTTCAAGAAGAAGATAAATTACAATGAATACTACTACTAAATTTAAAAAATGATAAAGCAGTGAAAAGATTATCACAGACAGTAAGTAGGAGTCTGGTAGCAAGTGAGGTCTTGATCAAGTCACAGGTAGGCACTTCTTTCAGAACTCTAGAATGTTTACCACCTACTGTAGATCGCCACCGATGTCTTGTGTCTTTTGGTGAGCACCAGTTGACAAATAGCAATTCTATATGGAATGGAAACCTGGAGGGCATTACAGTAGATCACAGTGTGTGGACAAGGTAAAGGGAGAGCCAGGAAGAGCATGCCAACTGTCTTTCTTTTCTTTTGTAAGGTAAAAAGGCCTGTGATTTCTTAGCATTCGAAGCTAAATTCACATTTATATTTGCTTTCCTGAAACCCAGTACCATAATGTTTCTAACTTCACTGAATATATACAAAAGGAATCCTGGGAGTCATGGATTATCTGGATCACTCTCAGTAATTATGTACCAGAAAGGAAGGAAGGAAGAGAAAGATGGAGGAAACGGGAAGAGAGGAAGGTAGGAGGGAGGGGTGGTCTTGTGTGGGAGATAAAGTCATTATCATATTTTCAAAAAGATTGTAATGAAAGAAGTTAAAAAAACATAACACATATCATTGCATTAAAAGCAAGCCTTGTGTGAGCCATGGCAGAACACCTTGACTAAGAAATACTTATAGTCAGATGGGTACAGAGCAGGATGTTCTGCGGTCATCAGAACTGCCTCACGCCCATCAGTACCAGGGGCTGCAGCATCTTCCTGCAGACATGTCCCCTCCTTTTCTCATTGGCACAACTTCACCAAGGCTTTCTTTAAACTTGCAGATAAGACGGAAGGGACGGCCTAGGATTTCCAGCCACCCCTAGCACCATGGGCAGGAAGCTTATTTTATTGTCCTATTTTCATATTTAGGTGACCTTGAACTAAATGTAAGGAAACTTACAGTATCCTCCATTTTTCAAGGTTGATAAACCCTGAAGGAATGGGTAAATAACTTTTAAATACTTTTTTTATGCTTCTAGATAATAAAAATATAACATTTTCCTCCCTCAAACCCCTCTAAAACCTCCTTGCTCTCTCTTAAATTCATGGTCTCTTTTTCTTTAATTGTTGCTATATATATAATATAAATATGTATATATATATTACATATATATAAAATATACCCCAAAATATATAAATACAACCCATTTAGTCTGTATAATATTACTTATATGTGTGTAAATTTGACTTGAACAAGGATGGTATCAATAGGCATACTAACATGGAAGGAAAAATCTCAACCCTAGACAAATAACTACAGGTAACTAAGAAATTATTAGATCAGGAGAATTAGTCTTCCCCAGGGAAGAGTCTCCAAATTTGTTATGCAAAACCATTAAAAACTAACTTTATCTTGGAATGTCAGCAGGGTTATCGTGGGGCATGGAATGTGTGGAGGAAGACAACATTTTTGGACAATGAGCGTATTGCTGACTTCATCCAGGAATGACACTAACCATTACTTCAGCTGGATTGTCTCTCTATCCTGTTTTAGATAGTAAACACTGTTAACATTCCAACAGTGTCCTGGTTTTTATTTTGTTCAGAGTAACTCCATCCTGTAACAGAAACACAGTTTCTTAAAGCACCTTGTATGAAGAGTTCAGTCCTTTAAAGATTCCCCAAAGAATGTAACAAATACCTCTAGAGGGTGTCTAAGTTGGGTTCCCATTGCTGTGATAAACCCATGACAAACCCAAAAACATCTTGTGAGGGAAAGGGTTTATCTCATTGGACACTTCCAGCAAACAGGTCCATCACAGAGGGAAGGCAGGGCAGGGACTCAAACAGGTCAAGAACCCGGAGAAAGGAACTGATGCAGAGGCTATGGAGGAATGCTGCTTACTGGCATGCTCCTCGTGGCTTGCTCAGTCTTCTTTCTTCTAGAACTCAGCACCACCTGCTCAGGAGTGGCACCCACCACCCACAGTGGTCCTGGCCCTCCCACACAATCAAGAAAATGCTCCTCCAGACTTGCTTATGGGCTAGTCTACATGGAGGCAATTCTTCAGTGGAGGTTCCCCTTCCCAGATCACACTAGCTGTTGTCAAGTGGAGAAAAGAACTAACCACGATGTGGGAAATATGTGTGTGTAAATCATCTTGCTATTTACACTCATGAATAATGGCCAGCTCAGTTTATAATTAGTTGCTAAGCCAAACAAGTTGGTCCCTCTGTGGGAATAAAGACTGATGAAGCATAACATACCTGTGAAGCTTGAGAGTCACAGTTCCATAGACAGTGGCAAACCCAAGAAGACGGACCCATCTTAGGAGAATACAACGGAATGTACTTGGCTCAAAGTACAGAATTACAACCTGTGGGATGAGACAGAACCCGTCAGCATCAATTGCCGCACCACAACAGTTAGCACCTTTCAACTGGGTGCTTAAGATGAATTAACTTCAACATAAGCATACATTCATTGAAATACTTCTTCTAAATGCTCTTTTAATTCATTACTGAGAATGAAGAGCTGTGGCATCTCTCTGTTGGTTTCAGTGAAGCCTAAATTCTTGAAATCTAATTTCAAGGAGTTCTGATCACCTGCATCCAAGTCTGTAGCATGCAAACATATATCTCTTTCCTTTTAATGTAACCTTGCAGACTGCTTTCCTCTGCCTTTCTCTACTACAGCCTTCCTCACTCTCCCATGCTTCTAGCAAGGCCCTTTCCCTGTGTGAGGCAGCCCTGACAAGGTTTTCCACACTGTACCTCTCAACAATCCACCTGCCACTCTGGTTTTCCTACTTAATGTGAGCCAATGACTTCACTAAGTCCTTGCATCTCACTTCAGAGTTTCAATAAACAGGAATGAAACATTCCAGATGTTCTCCTACAGGCTGTCGAGGCCAAAAAAAGAAGCAGGAGAGAGGCATGTATGCCAAAGATTGTACTAACGTAATACAGGAGCTACAATAGGCGCGTGGGCAGCTTCCGTGGGGCCACAGAAAAGTGACCAGTTCTATGGGACAGACAAAAGACATGTACAGCCGGGCGGTGGTGGCGGCGGCGCACGCCTTTAATCCCAGCACTTGGGAGGCAGAGACAGGCGGATCTCTGTGAGTTCAAGGCCAGCCTGGGCTACCAAGTGAGTTCCAGGAAAGGCGCAAAGCTACACAGAGAAACCCTGTCTCGAAAAACCAAAAAAAAAAAAAAAAAAAAAAGACATGTACAAGACGTTCCACTGCCTTTCATACACTGCTGTGTAAATTTCCACAAGTACTCATAGGAAAACTGGTCTGACTCTGCCAGGGAGCCTTGAATAGCGCTAAAGGATCAACAATTGCAAGAAGAGGCTCACAATTACCTGTTGGATCAACAGGTATGAACGGATTCTGCTGAAGTCAAGGCTGTCTTAACAAATTCTGGTGGTGGCTGAGTATCGCCTTTGGCTTTTTAAACTAGAAGTGTGTCTAATGTGGGCAGCTAACATTGCTCTCGACCACTGCACAAACACAGTCCCTCTCCTCTGTGTCTCTAAAATGACATTAATTATAACTCTTTCCCATTTCTCAACTATTTGAGAAACAGAATGAATATTTTAGGAAATTGGAAAAGAATAAGACAAAAGTCTCAAGGAGACACTTTTCAAAGATGAAAGTAGGCACATACCCAAGACATCACCACGTTGTGTCTTCTGGAAGTCAAGTAATAACTTTTGACTTTATTCTTTCACTTACACAAAATGTATTATTAATTTTCCAACTTACTGTATGTATGTGCATGTGTGTGTATGTGTGTGAGTGTGTGTGTGTGTGTGTGTGTCTGTGTGTGTGGGGAGAGAGCGAGAGAGAGAGAGAGAGAGAGAGAGAGAGAGAGAGAGAGAGAATATATACATAAAGCCTTACCTTTAAGATTTATAAGAACAAGATTTGAGTTCAGAAAAAATATATAAACACAAAACCACTTAAAATTTTGTAAATTTGTACAATAAGTTCTATCTCATTAATTTTAGAAATATTTTCTTTGCATATGAAAGCAGTGATAATTAACAGTTCTACAAAGCAAGTGTCATTGTTCAGTAAGGATTTGATGCTAAATGCTAAAGAGAGAACTTGGGGCGATCTTGATACATGACTAAGGGATTTGGGGATCACCTTGTTTCTTCTCACAGCAAAATGAAATGGCAGGTTAGACACCAGAGACACCAGAGTAGAAAACAATGATAACATGTAGATCTCAACTATTAGCATTAGAAATGGATTTTGAGATTATATTATTCTGTCAGTGTGGACTGCTGGGGGCACTCAGTTCTGAGTTACAGATAGCTTCCCATTGTACAATAAGTTCTGTGGGGAATAGGCAGAGAGGTAAGTAGTTAAATAGCACCCAATGCAAAGACTACCCAGTAAATATTGGCTAATTTTTGTAGGAAAGTGTGGTATTGTATTCCCCCAAATGTTGTGCATGCTGATAAACTTATCTGGGGTCAGAGACAGAGCAGCCACAATATTAAACATAAAGGATAGGCAGTGGTAGCACACGCCTTTAATCCTAGCATTCCAGAGGCAGAAATCCATGTGTTCAAGGATACAGACAGGCAGGTGACTCATCACGCCTTTAATCCCAGAAAGCAAGCCTTTAATCCCAGGGAGTGGTGGTAAAAAGCAGAAAGGTATATAAGGCATGAGGACAAGAAACTAGCAGCATTTGGCTGGTTCAGCTTTCAGGCTTCTAGCAGCAGTTCAGCTGAGATTCATTCTGGATGAGGACTCAGAGGCCTCCAGTCTGAGGAAACAAGACCAGCTGAGGATCTGGTGAGGTGAGGTAGCTGTGGCTTGTTCTGTCTCTCTGACCATCCAGCATTTCACCCCAATAACTGACCCCGGGTTTGATTTTATTAATAAGACTCTTTAAGATTCATGCTACAGGAAAGTTACTTTATTCTTTGTTGTAGAAGTTACAGTTATCCTCCTGCCTCCAGCCTCCTAGGTGCTGGAGTTACAGGTGTGAGCCCTGGATTGGCTTCCATCCTTTTTTCCCCCAAATATATAGTTTTTTATTTTATAATTTAATTTAATTTTACATATCAGCCATGGATTCCCCTGTCCTCCCTCCTCCCATGAATTTGAGTTCAGCCTAGGCTACATAGTAAGCTCTTGGCTGGCCTGAATGTCTGTTTTTTTATTTTCTCTTATCTCATACAGTACAACCTAGCCTCAGCCTCTACTCCTTGAAGTCCTCTCCCTCCCCTCTCTCCTCCCCTAGATCTGTTGTGGAACATTTATTTATGCTGTGTGAAGATTGGTTTAATAAAGAGTTTAATAAAGAAAAAAGTTACAGTTTTTCATTGCATTATAATTACACCCCATTGTTTTCATGGATGATTTTCTACCCTTCCAGTCATTCTTTCTTTTGAGTTTCTATCTTTTCTTTTGGCTATATAGCTTTTTAATGTCTTATATATTTTAATCTCTAAACCAAAAGTAGAATTATAGAAGGGCATGGGTCTCTATATGTTCATGTACTTTATAAATAGAAAAAAATCACAGTATTTTCTTAACAATCATTTAGATTTTTTAAAAAATGTTATTTTGAAAATAAACTATTTGAAAACCCCTAGGACTCACCAATCATTGCTATTTTAATTGACAAGTTCAATATTTATTTATTCAGAAAGGAATTTAGAAGCCCTAAACACAAATTAGCTGTGTACTTGATCTTCAAAGAAGTTACAAATGCACAGAACAGATGTTAAAAATATGACAAAAGTAATGACATGTTCATATGAAATATTACATAGGAGTTATTATAGTCTAGACACTACATTGAACATGTTTTATGTATGTAGGCCCATGTAGTCCCCACAACACTTTTTACCCATGGACTTTTATAGAAGAGAAGAGAGGCACCCAGAACTGAAGTAATGTGCCCAGGGTCTGGTAGTTGGAGGTGTTGGTGACGGGGTCTGAATGCAGGCATTCTGTTCAAGTTCATACTTACGAGAACTATGCCCACTAGCCTCTCTACACGCTCTCTTAGCAGGAAGGGACTGATGTCGTTAACCTATGACCTAAAGCATAAGGAGGATTTGGAGGAAAGGCAAATAATTTCAGCAAAATTGAATTTATTTCATCTGGGAGTATGGGTATCTGAGCAAGGACCTCAGGAGGAGTAGGTGTAAGTGTGCCATGAAGTCACAGCTGGAGGGAGGCAAGACGGAAGGTGGCGTGGAAATGTCTAGTGTGTACGGCTACAGTGAGGAAGCATATATGACCCAGCTCTGAGGCAGGAGTAGGGTGGGCCCAGAGCACTGGAAGTTTTGAATAACAGGGTGAGGAATCTGGAATTACTCCATGAGCACTCCATTAAGATTCTTCCTGTGGAGATCTGAATATTTGTTAAGGAACTCATCTAGCAATAGGCTGTCATGGGATTGCCTGGACTACAGAACAGGATGAAACCGAAGGCAGGAAGATTGGTTGGAAGGGAGAACAAGCTGGAGTGCTTCATCCTGCAGACAGATTTCCTCTTTTTCCTTTTTTAATTCCATGGCTTTCAACGCAGGCCCCAAACAACTGTAGGAATGTTTCTTGCTATGGATATCGTTCTGTATAAATAAAACACTGATTGGCCAGTGGCCAGGCAGGAAGTATAGGCGGGACAAGGAGAGAGGAGAATTCTGGGGAGACACTGCCAGCTGCTGCCATGACAAGCAGCATGTGAAGATGCCGGTAAGCCACGAGCCACGTGGCAAGGTATAGATTTATAGAAATGGATTAATTTAAGATATAAGAACAGTTAGCAAGAAACCTGCCATGGCCATACAGCTTGTAAGCAATATAAGTCTCTTTTTACTTGGTTGGGTCAAAGCGGCTGTGGGACTGGCAGGTGACAGAGATTTGTCCTGACTGTGGGCCAGGCAGGAAAACTCTAGCTACAGTTTCTGCTCACATCGCCATCCTGCTTAGGACTTCAATGGCTCTCAGACTCTTAGGAGAAAATGAAAATTCTTTCAAATGGTTGGCAAGGCTCAGCACCTCAGAATCCCACTCATCTCTACTGTGCCATTATCTTGTTCCCACCCGAGCCTGCAGACCCTTGCACACGTGGCCTCTTTCGATGGATGTTCCTCACGCAGTCCCATGCTTCACCTGTACCAGGATTATTTCTGTCCATCCCTTTTGGCTTTGGCCAGAAGAGTCCTTCTTCTGTGAGGAAGATGACTTCCTATGTGATGCCTCAAGGTCTCTACTTGTTCATCACGTCTCTCCTCTAGCAGGGGCAGGTGCTGTGGCAGCCATGTTCATCTTGTCTGTTTCTGTGACACCAAGACTGAATCCTGGCATCCCAGAAAGGCCTCCATTGGAGTATGTCGAATGAAATAAAGCCAACAAAGCTATAAGGGGGAAAGGTACCACTTAATGTAGTCAATGCAGAGAGACTAAGAATTCGGTCATTTGTTAGAACAAAGGAAAGAATATCTGACTCAAGAAAACATCTGATTTTTCCTTGAGGCAAAGGAAAATAAATATTAAAGACATATGAAGAGTTTAAGCCTGGGTGACTGAGAAAAGGATGGTTGTGTTTGAAATGAAGCCAATAAAAGGAAATGATGTATAAGAATAGAGTAAATTATGAGACTTCAACCTAGGTCCTTCCCTGTCACAAGCTCAGGCTGGCATCCCTGACACTTCCTACTCCTCCCACACAACTTCAGAGTTCCATATTATTTGTACATTATTTACTCTTGTTGAATGCTAAGCTTCCTTCATTCACTCGACAGCTCTATTTTTGAAGTAATTATTTTTGTAACTCAGTTGTTTAACATATCTTCCTTGCTGGGACATAATATATACAAGAGCATTTAGTGATGAAGTCCATGGTCTGTGCTCCTGCTGACTGTAAAGGGCAGGGAAGCTACTTGTGCAGTGGTATTGATGATTGCAGACTCCCAGTTGAGAAAGAGGGACATAGAAGGTCTCTATGACAACCTCTAACCCACCCCTGCCCCAAGGTAACAGCCTAGACAGAAAACCATCAAGGATAACTCTTAAGAACTGTGATAAGGATGCTGAAGTGCAGTTCTCCACAACTGAAGGCTTCAGGCGGGGGTGGGGGTGGGGAAGGATTCAATCTTCTTTAAGGGGCTGGCCACCCAGACTTTGAGCATGCTCCAGTGAGTATATGGGCAACACAAATTGGGCTTTTTTTTTTCTTTTCTTATTCTTCTTTGTGTGTGTGGGTGGAGGGGAGGTATGACCAGAGGGCTGGGGGGGGGGGGGGCGGGGGCGGCGCTAACCTGGGAAGACAGGGAAGTGAATGTGCTCAGGGTTCACGTTGTGAAGTTCCCAAATAATCAATAAAAATATTATGAAAAAAATTGCAAACAATTCCCTGGCACAGTGCTGGGCTATAACTGGTAACAGATTAATCTATTATATATGATATATATTATACATGATATATGACTTATATATATATACAAATGGTGCTGAGGAAAAGAAGAAGTGATGGGGATGAAGTACAAGCTTGTTCTGTAATAAGTTAGGAATAAATTGCCTATAGGATAATTCAGATTTAGTCTTGCTCATCGGTATGTTATATAACAAGAAAAAAACACCCAAAATGGGTCTCTAAAGTTTTGTTGTCTTGTGACATGTTAAATTTTACATACTAACATATAATTTAACAAAATGACTATGAAACACACTGTCCTTGCCCAACCATAAGTTAATAGCATTCTATAACAGACCTTTGTAGGAAAAGAATAAAGGAAAATTAATCCGTTAAGCTTATGAATGATGATTCTATGACATAAAACTGACAGCTGCCACGTTCGTGGGGTAAAAATAATGATAGTAATGGAACTGGTATTGCTTCAATGTCCCCTCCAAAATTCATTTTGAAATTCTTGTCACTGTAAAAGTACTAAGAGGTGGAGCCTTCAAGAAATTGCTAGGCTATGAGAGTCTTGCCCTCATGAATGGGTTGGGGTCATAAGGCAGCAGTGGGGACGTTTCTGCAATGGGCTCTTAATAAGAGTGAGTTCAGCTGGTTTTTCTGTGTCTTGCTGGCGCTTGCTCTTCTCTGATGGTCCTTGCTTAGCACCTTTCTCAGGTTTGGTTGCACAGTTCTTCCCACCACCCACCAGACTAAGCTGAGCTTTGTGTTGTTCTCCTACCATTTGTTCTCACTGGAGGCTGGTCCTACACTCAACGGGTGCTTGTGCTTCTCAGCACGCAAATCTACAAGCAGAATAAGCCTCTTTTGTTAATAATTAGCCAGCCTATGATGTTCTGTTACGAGTGCAGAAAATGGACTGAGACACGAGTTCTGTGATATTTTATTTGTGTTCTGACAAATAAAGCTTGCCTGGAGATCAGAGGGCAGAGCTAGCCACTAGCTAACTGCAGAGGCCAGGCAATGGTGGCACATACCTTTAATCCCAGCACTTGGAAGGAGGAAGCAGGAAGATCAGGAGTTCAAGGCCACCCTGGACTATGAGAGGTTGATCCAGTCTAAAAGAGAAACAGAGCCTGGCAGTGGTGGCTTATACCTTTAATCCCAGGACTAGGGAGGTGGAGACAGAAATATAAGGTGGGTGGAGATAGGCTCTTGGACCCATACAGTCTGAGGATTCATAGAGGTAAGAAACCTCTAGTAGCTGACTGCTCTGCTTTTCTGATCTTTCAGATTTCACCCTAGTATCTGACTCTGGGTTTTTATTTAATAAGAATAATTAGGATCATGCTTCAGACATGCCACATATTGATCTCTATGCTATGTTCATATTGATCTTCATCACCCATGTTTTGGGCCCAAGTACATGTCACCATCTTTATTTTAAGGGAAAAGAGACTACATGTCAATGATGACAATAACTAATTTGCTCCATGTTATCAAAATTATTACTTTTAGAATCTGAATCCATAGAAAGTTCCTTTATTTGAAAACATGCTGAAGGCAGAATTCCAAAACAGTACTCCATGGGAAAACTGTCTCCATTCTTTCCCTAACACTAGAGGATAATGAGAGCTGTAAAAATACATCAACTATGTGGGGAACATGATGGGAACATTCTACTCCATCTATTACTCCATCTATTGAGTAATCCAAGTACTGAAGAATACTCATAATTTCTGTATAAACGGACACAGTCTAGGAATCATGGACAACGTAAAGTGAAACATCCTAGGCTGAGGGGCTTGCATGAGAAAAGAAGAGACAGACTCAGGGACAGCAGCAGAAGGAGTCACACAAACCTCCTGATTTCTTCCATAGTCTCTGGGAAGCTCACACTGTTTAGAGATTTGCTTCCTCTACCACCTTTGTAAACAATGTCTTAAGTGTGAAGGGCTGACCCTCCTCTGTGAAGGTGTTGGTTTCTAACCATGGACATGTTTATCTAGATACTTAGAAAACCTATCAGCCGATCTTACTGATGGGACTGGACACTTTGGGCACTAATTTTTAAATTTTCATTATTCTAAAAATCACTATATAGTGGTGAAAACCTTCTATGTCTTCCCCTCCTGTTCCAGTAAATCTACATAGGTAATTATCCTATTTCTTCAGTTAAGACGTTTTGTATGTGTAGTGCTAGAGATTGAACCCTTGAGCATGCAAGGCTTCTACCACTGAGGTATCCTCAGCCCTTGGATATCTGAGACAGGGTCTCCCTGTACAGCCTTGAATTTGTTTCCTAGCTGAGGATGGCCTGAACTTGACCTTCTCCTGCCTCCTACCTCCTACATGCTGAGATGACAGCACGTAATAAGTTATGACTTTAAAGTATACGGCTTGAAGTCTGTTGGGTTACAATCTTCCTTAGATACTGAAAACAGCTAACAGTATGAAAAAGAGAACCAGAAAGAAAAAGAATATTCATTAGGCCTCTCAAATAGTCACAAATAGAAAAATGCTTTTGAATTGAACACGTATTTTCAAAGGATAGTCACAACTTTAGAAGCGGAAACAAGATCCATGTTGGCTCAGCAGACAAAACACCTAGTGCATTTCAAAAAGTATTGCTTAGAGGTACATTAGTCAAAAGCCAGCATGGTCAGACAGCCTTCCTGGAGCTATGGGAGGTGACGAAATGATGCTCATGGTGTGATGCTCATGGTGTGATGCTCATGGTGTGATGCTCATGGTGTGATGCTCATGTTAGCCCGGTACTTTGGGGACCTGAGCACTAGTGATAAACAGCAGCACTGCTTTCCTAATTAACACAAGTGTCAGTTGCTTCAGTTTAGAGACCAGGTGAATTAAACAACTTTTGTGGGTAAATGAAGTGTTACATGCTTTGGGGTTCCTGATAGCTGGGGTTGTGAGGACAGTTTGGTTTAGAACATATTACTTGTTAATAGGAAGCATAATAGTGGTCATAAATGTTAAATTGATTATTTAAAGTTTCATTCAAACTCCAAAAAATAAAAATATAAGGTACTTGATGAAGCTGTACATTTACACAAAGACCACACATGTGACAGGGATCATTATTATGATTACATGCCCACACAGCCATGGGCTACAGCTTATTATTTTGTACTTGGCTCCTATTATTCCAAAATTACAAAAAGGAATGAATCATTTAAAATATAAAATATAGAGATAACTATAAAATTATAAAATACTTGGAGGTCGCTGTGTCAGCACATACAATGCACCTGGTAAGTCCTTTAAAAATCCCCAATATCCCTGAAAATACAAAAAGAAATTAGAAACTAAGGATAAAAGATGACAGGCTCGCAAAGCCTTAGTAGAGACTATATTTGCTGCTTGGTAGGGTGTGTCTAGTTAAGAAGTACCATCTAAATGGGGTCTAACCTTCAGTGGGGTCTAACCTTGGAACTCAAAGGTTTTTACAAGATAAACATCTTCAAGATTGGTCACATCCAATGCCATTGAAGTTTTTACACCAGTCAGCATGGGAACCTTCCGTCCAGGACTTTTCAACCTCATCGGCTTCTCCTCTCCCAGGCCATTCAAGGACCAGAGTGCCCAGAGGCAGCTGTGGACCCTCAGCTGGGAAACAGCACAGCAAAGTGAGGAGAGCCATGTGCTGGGGTGCATGGTGGGAAAGACAGGCCTCTTTCTGGGCTCAGTTTCCCTGAGGAAAACTGAGAGGTTTTTCATGGGAACAGCCCAACCTAACAAACAGAACAAACACACAAATGTATCACTAAGAAGTGACTGTCTTGAGAATTCACAGCCTCAGATTCCAAGCTCAAAAGAAATGTTTAGATCAAAAATAAATTCTGGTGCACAGTTTATGAAAGATGGTCACCTCATCCTTCCTGATCACGTTCTCACAAAATGGATGAGTACAGAAAAGCTTTCTGGAGATGCATTTAGTGAAAATAACAATATGCATGAACTACCTGATGTGTTACTAGACATGCTTAGAATATATGTGCATGTGAGTGTCTACAGATCCATATCTATATATAGAAATGAAAGTATATTTGACTATTATCCTAAATATAGCACCCTTATATTATTCCAGAAAACAAAGCAAAAAAGGGAACAAGCATAAATGGTACATGGAGAATATATTTTATTATTTATTCCTCTTAAGAATTTCGCCCTAAGATTATGCATTTCTTAGTTACCAAGAAAAAGTTAACAGAAACCTGCGCCTTTGTCTCTGCTTCCTAGGTTCCCTTTGGATGTTATAAAGTAAGTAGTACTTTCTTTTCTTACTAAAATAAAATTTTAGAGAGAGAGAGAGAGATAGGTGTAGTCTTCACCCTTCATCGAGAAACTTTGCAGGAGACAGAGACCATTACAGAAAACCACAACAAATCAAAATGCAGAGCTGTGGAACTCAGTCCCAATGGATACAGCTCAAAACACTCCAACACTGAAGGCTCAGGGAATACTGTGGAAGAGAGAGCAACAAGACTGTAAGAGCCAGAGAACCAGGAAGTTTGCTGTGACATTGTGTCTCCTAGTAATGCCATAAGCTATACCCAAGTCTCATTAGCATGACTTCCTAAACAAGAGCTGAACAAGGAAGACACAAACGGACATATTAAAGTATTTGAGGACAAGCCTATGAGGCCTCAGACCTACACAAAGAACCATAGGCAACTGAGGAAAGCTTGGAAGGAAAGGTTATCCCTGGGGAAGAGTAGACCAGTTGGTTATCCAGTGCCAAATGATCAGCCCTGGAAACACACAACACACATATAAGTAACATTATACAAACTGATCATGTTATACTTAAGAATATATATGTATATATGTATATACATGCAATAACAATTAGTGAAAAAAGAGGCCATGAATTTGAAGGTGACTAGAGAGGAGTATATGGGAGGATTTGGACAGAGGGAAGGAAAGGAAAAAATGTTGTAATTACAATCTCAAGAATACAATTTTTTTTTTGGTTTTTCGAGACAGGGTTTCTCTGTGTAGCTTTGCGCCTTTCCTGGGACTCACTTGGTAGCCCAGGCTGGCCTCAAACTCAGAGAGATCCGCCTGGCTCTGCCTCCAGAGTGCTGGGATTAAAGGCATGTGCCACCACCGCCCGGCTAAGAATAAAATTTTTAAAAGACTATATTCTATGAAATTTTTGGTAAGAAAGCACTACTTTATGACAATATAAATACACAATTGCATGTGTGCATGTATGTCTACACGTATCTTACAAGGTTTAGTGTTGGCAGTGATACAGTGGTCATATTGTTAGTTATGCATCCACACATCAGAAGTTTACATGGTAAATATAATCAGAGAAAAAGTTAATCTAAAATAACTAACCAACATTGATTGTTAGTGTTCAGTGGACGGTAAATAATGTATTTATAATAAACAAGATAATGTTGAAAAAGTGTAAGACCTCAAACTTTAAGAATGAAATGATTTTGTCAGTCCCCACATACCAAGGCTGAAGTAGACAAGTAACTGAGTCCTGTAAAAGGACAGAAATAGAGTCAATAAGATAATTCTTGGGAATGGGTTTGCTTTGGTTGGAGGCCTCCCAGTGTGATTGTGCAGCCTGTGTACTCTGCAATCAATATGGATGCTTTGAGTACCTGTCAATAACTACTCTAGACTCCCCACAACCATATTCTGCCAGAGAACATTAAAGTAAGTTCAGAAAAGGGTACATTCTGGGAGAAAAGCAATGTCCTTGTATGTGCCTGGCTTCTCTGCCATGAAGAGGATTGGGAACAATCCTTTTGGAACATTCCTGTCCCTGAGAATCACCTGGAAAGGTCTCATTAAAAAGCAAAGTGGGTTTCAGCAGCTCCGGGATGAGACTGAAAGGTGCTTTGCTGTTGTGTGCTTGCTTCCTTTATCAAACGTATTTACTCCTCTTTCCATTCAGCTCTCGCACTAATGGAAACATAACTTTAAAGGTTTGAATCCTCTCTTAAAATGACTCAAAAATGCAATTTATTTGTGAGCTAAAATACTTGTCAGGGAGGTAAAAATATCTCTCTTGGGAAATGTACAGTTTGGGAACAAATGAGCTCAGAACACGATCAGAGCTTTACTAGTTTGGGTTTTGCTGTCTTTGTCATGGGCTAAAACAGCACAAGATTGCCGACTTCACTCTGCTGGAAGGCCATTGCAAACCTGGAGACCGGCTGTGCACTGCTCTGCCCTGAATGTAGACATCTGTAAGAGAGTTGTTTGGATTGTTGCCACAGCGATATGCCTGGTTTAGAACTAAATAAAAATACAATGCACACAACAAATTAGCTACCACCAGGAATCAGAAGAGGTTGAACAGAGCAAGAACTATTTTTTAAGTTCACTTGCAAAGTTATGCAAATATACAAATTATAAGAGGGAAACTGCAGCACGCTTTGGTAGATAAAACAAAGTGGGCAAGGCCAGTCCAGGCTCCGCGTCACTGGTGAGGCAAAGCTACTCAGCTCGCCTGGTTTCCTCAGCAGCTCAATGAAGGTGCGGTGCTATAGAAGCATTTAATAACTCAGAGGGACTGAGGAGTGCCAGTTCTATAACCAACACACAAGAATCAATCTCTCTCTCTCTCTCTCTCTCTCTCTCTCTCTCTCTCTCTCTCTCTCTCTCTCTCGCTTTGTATACCACGCTGGCCTCAAACTCACAGAGATCTGCCTGTCTCTGCTTCCCCAATGCTGGAATTAAAGGTGTGTGCCACCACCACCCAGCAGGAATCATTCTTGATATTTTCCACATTGCAAATAACAACTGAGTCTTCTAAATGACATGTATCTTCAAATACCAACAGAGACGACACTGAATCCTGTAGAGTAGAGTAAGCAGGTAAAGGGAAAGACATAGAGAAGGCCATGAGTCTTTAAAGAAGAATAGCAATCAATATGATGGATAAAAGAAGGGAGCCTAGGCTGGTTTGTTACTTATCTGTGTATGATTGGTTACTATAAGCTGATCAGCTTAAACAACATTCACTTAGCTTAGTCTTGTATTCAGCCAGTCAGAATCCAGATCCTGCCAGCTTCAGAGTCCTCTACATGTGTGCATTCACACCCTGCTCATGACTAGAGATTCCATCTGAAGGCTCAAGGGGGAGATGATAACTTCCATACACATGGAGTTGTTGCTGGGGTTCAGTTGCCTGGGGCAAGGAGGATCTCCATCCTGGCTTTGGGTGGCAGCTACTCTCAGTTCCTTGCCAAGCAGACCCTCTCAGTTTGTCATCTCACTTCTAAAACGCCAGCAAGATGGAAGTTACACCGTAACATGAATCTTAAAATGTCTTATTAATAAAAATAAACCCAGAGCCAGGTATTGGGGTGAACGCTGAAAGATCAGAGAGACAGAACAGGCCACAGCTAACCTCACCTCACTAACTTCTCAGCCAATACTGTTTCCTCAAACTGGAAGCCTCTAAGTCCTCATCCAGAGTGGATCTCAGCTGAACTGCTGCTCAAAAGCCTAAAAGCTTAACCAGGCTCTAGTTCCTGGTCCTCACGCCTTATATACCTTTCTGCTTCCTGCCATCACTTCCTGGGATTAAAGGTGTGTGTCACCATGCCTGGCTGTTTCTAGTGTGGCTTTGAACTCACAGAGATCCATATGGATCTCTGACTTTGGAATGCTAGGATTAAAGGTGTGTGTGCCACCATTTTCTGGCCTCTGTATCTAGTGGCTGTTCTGTTCTCTGACCCCAGATAAGTTTATTATGGTGCACAATATATTGGGGAACACAATAGCACCACACTGCACCTTTGGAAATCTGCTGTGGAAGTTATGTTTTCTCAATACTGATGCATTTAACTGGCTGGAAACTGGTATGCCCTGGGTGTCAGACATGGGGTGGGAAGGTGTAATGTTTGCCCCACTGGCTTTCAGGTCTTTATCTGCCTACTCATTTCTTTTGGAATAAGACTGTTTACTCTATGGTAAGTAGAAAGTATGTAACTTGTTCTTTCAAGGAACCACAGCTGAGTTTGTCTAGAATCACAGAGAAGACTTTGAACTTGCACTTTTGAGTAACAGTAGAGCCCTTAAGCAGGAATGCTGACTCTAAGTGCATTTGGTGATGTAAGATGAGCATGAGCCTGTGGAGGCCAAGGTCAGCTTGGATTTGGACTGTTTCTCCAAGGGTCCGTGTATTACAGGGTTATCCCCCAAGCTTGGTGCTATTGGGAGGTGGTAGGAACATCAAGAGGTGGAACATCAAGAGGTAGGAACATCAAGAGCCGGGGCGTTGAAGGGAACAGTGGGACTCCAGCTGCACTTCTCCCTTTCTCTTTCAAGTCCAGACCACCACGAAGTGGGTGCCTTTGCTCTGCCGCAGGTCTATTCTGTGATATGCTGCTCCATCACATGTCCAAAAGTTCTAGGGCCATCCAACCATGGACTGAAAGTGCCTGAACTATCAGATCAAGTAAAACTTTCATGTTTACAAGTTGATGTTTCAGGTGTTGTGATGTAGTGATGGAAAGATAACTGATAGGGAGGTTGGTCTCCTCACTCTACTTATGGGAACACAGAGGGGACTTATGTCCACAGAGTCACACAGCTACAAGATGGCAGAGCTTCAGCATCACTGTAGCCTCTCATTACAGAGGAAAGATAGAACACAAAACGAGGTGGCCTTCAGTGGAAGCTGGGTGTTGTAGAGTGCTTGATGACTTAGCAAAGGTTCAAAGTACCGAACAGATGAGCTGAAAAATCATTAACATTATTTATGTGGAAAAATATTTTTCAAGAAGATCAAATGAAAATAATGATGATAAAGAATGCAGTTAATAAATGGGTGAGCGAGTGTTAAAAACAAACTGAAATAACTCATGAAAAGAAATTGTAAAAATGATCGCTACTTCAGATCCAGAACTTTAGAGTTGGAGAGATGTACCCACAGTTGTCAGAAGGCTGAGAATCCAGGAACCATCTCAGTGATCTTCAACTCTGGACCTTAGCTCCATCTATGGTGGTTGTTTTTGTTTGGTTGCTTGCTTTTTGTCTGTATGTATATATGCTTGCATGAGTTCGTGTGCACCATGTGTATTCAAGAGGCCATGGAAGCCAGAAGAGGGCATTGGATCCCTGAGAACTGAAGTTATAGACAGTTGTGAGCCACATGTGGGTGCTAGAAACTAAAGGCAGGTCCTGTACAAGAGCAGTAAGAGCTCTTAGTCCCTGCACCATCTTTCCAGCCCCTATACTGGTTGTAAAACATAAGGAAGTCCAGGAAACTTTGGATTCAATAGGGCCTGACTGATGAAGTCAACCTCTCCTCCTTTATCTTGAGAATTCATAGGTTATTTGAAGTTCATAAGGGTTAGGGGCAGCAGGCAGCTACTTCATAGACCAGAAGCAAGTCTGGGGGACTGTGTAGAGCCAAGGCTCAGAAGGCCTGGGAAGAGTGAGGAGAAAGACAGAAGTACAAAATGCAGTAGGGATTCTGTTTCTGTAAAACTGCCCTACATACACATTCATTATAAAATATGCAAAGATGTCTGTCCAAGAATATTCACGGGAACAGTGTTTGCAAGAGAAAGTATTCTTCACAGATGGAGGGTAGAGTCAATGGTGTCATCCTTATTACTGCCACACAATAGAAAATCATGGGACTTAAAATAATTAAGAAGATCAGACTGGTCTGTCCCTGTGAAAACACCCTTACGTGAAACTGTCAAATGGTAACATGTTTCAGAGAACAGCCTAACTGCCTATAGTTTATCAAGAGGAACATTTGGATGCACAGTCAATGAAGTATTAAGGCTGTTTTGGAATAGGTGATTGGAGCATTGAAAAGTCATGGAGGGAGAACTGGATATCTATTCTTAAAATTGCATGCTTTGGTACTTCCCCCACCCCCATGAGGCTGTATCTCCTTTAAATAAAGTAGTTTTGAAATGCATGAAAAGGGGCTGGGGAGATGGCTTGACTAGCAAAGTGCCTATAACTGTCAGGATCTGAGTTCAGTCCCCAGCACCGATTAAAGGCTAGAAGTGGCAGTGTACATCCATCACCTCAGTGCTGGGGAGTCAGAGGAAACTGATCCCTGAGGCTTTCTGGCTGCAGCCAGTCTAGCAACATCAGCAAGTTCCGGGTTTAATGAGAGACTATGTGCCAAAGAATGAGATGGAAAGCCATGGAAGAAAACATCTGATATTCACCTTTAGCTACTATTGAGGCACATATGTGTACATGCACACACACACACACACACACACACACACACACACACACACACACAAATACATGAAAGGATTTCCAATTGCTTCCTTGCGTCATTATAGTCTCTTTAAATATCTGGCTCTTAAAATTACTTACAGACGGCATTTTTTTAAGGACTTGGGATCAGAGAGCAAAATAGAGATGTACCACATTTAATACCTACCGAGAGACAATGGTGCTAGGAAATAAGAGAAACTAGTACGTCTTAAGAACCCCAGACTTCAATAGACAAAAGGGGAACCGAAATCACAGAAAAAGAGCCAACCTGTACCAGGTGAGAAGGGAGGAACTGAGGAACAGACACAACATAAGATAAAAGAATTACACAAAATAGCAAAAGTTGTTTTAAAATCCAGAATGGAATACACAACGCCTGTGGTCAGTTAGTGAACCCTCCTTGATCCCTAGAAAGGCTTGTCCCCAGCAGTGGCCCAAATGCTTAATTTAATATGTAGCTTCTCTTTTTTCACTGAGCCTCAACTACCCCATTTAGGAGGAAAAACAATCTTCTTGTTCACAGTCCGAAGACTCTTATCAGTGATTCTCTTCCCTAATTGACTGAAAAAAAATTGCAAACCATAAAACAATAGGCTCCATAAATCACAGTTCAAACTAAAGCCTAAAATTGCAAACCTTGCAAACCACACTCACAAATGAGGCTCAGAAGGGCCCTTTAGCTCAAGTCTCCCTCTATGTGACACGATCACTGCAAATACAGTATTCAGAGCTCTGGAAAGAAATAAGAAGATGCGGGTGACCCTGCACATTCAATCACTGATTGGACGTTCTGTAAAAGATAACTGCATCTGGGCCCAGGATGAAACTCCATGGTCAAGTGTAGCTAGAGTTTTCCTGCCTGGCCTACAGTCAGGACAAATCTCTCTAACCCACGTGGCACGTGGCTTACCCGCATCTTCACATGCTGTTTGTCATCGTGGTGGCTGGCAGTGTCTCCACTTCCCAGCTTTATTCTCCTCCTTGTCCCTCCTATACTTCCTGCCTGGCCACTGGCCAATCAGTGATTTATTTATTGACCAATCAGCAACACACTTGACATACAGACCATCCCACAGCAGTCAAGTCTCTGCTTGGATGCTTGAGGCTCTGCCTTTCTGTTATCACAAAATAAAAACCAGGAAACATCTGCACTGAACATGTGGCTGCTCCTCGCACCCATATTCTCTAAAGTTGGGCATCACAGGTACTCACCGCACTAGTACTGCGCCGGGTAGTGCAAGCAAGCTGGAGAGGCGGCACAGGATGTGCAGTTTACAGGCAAATGCTTGAATACCTGCAGCGGGTTTTGTTATCTATGCCAGGGAGGGTTCTACTTCTCAGGAGGTCGGGTGGGACACCAAAGAGAATGGAGGGTTTGGAGGCACAATGATCTGCTCGGCAGGTTACTGAATATATAACCTTTAATATTTATTTTGCCCTCTCCTCCCCCATTCAGAACCAGAACTGGTGGTCTTCTTCCACGGGAGAAATGGCTGTAAGAGCAATATGCTAACTAAAGTAATATAATTATCTCCTCACCCCTGTATTTATCTCTTAGTCTCTACTGGTGTAAAATCCTTTATATTCTCCCTCAAAGTGAACAATAGGTGATTCTGCATATCCTTATAAATTTGCTCTAACAGTGAGTAACATAAATAACATCAAAATCCTCTGAGAGGGCATTCTCTGCCAGCCACCTCAGCCTGACTCACTTCTCATCCCATCTGAGATGGCGTGCCCTTATTACTCAGCTTCAAATCAAAGGGGCTTGCCGTGGAACTCTGCAGCTTCCTCAGGAGACAGTGACAAATGGGTTTTCTCAGTATATTTCTAATCCTCCTGATGTTTTTTGGAGAAGGGTTCTTTTTAAACACACGAGCATTGTAGTGATAGAGACCAACACATACATGCTTCTACTGTTTCATTATACACCTGGCTTTCTATTTTCCTTAATCGAGATTCATGGGGTAAATAATTTGACCACTAGGACACCTTAGCCCATTCAGAGGTGAAACTTTCCTAAATAGGCATCATTTTCACAGATGGCTTGCTCTATTTTTATTTTACATTTTTGTGTGTGTGTGTGATAAAAATGGTCTGGTCACAAAAAAGAACAGTTGGCTTATTGACAAAAGTTCAATCAGTAGATGTTCCAGTTGGATTTCTGTTGCTGTGATAAACACCATGAACACAGGCAACTGGGCAGAGAAAAGGGTTTATTTCAGCTTGCACTTCCAGTTTACAGTCCATCATTGAGGGAAGTCAGGACAGGAACTCAAGACAGCAACCTGGAGGCTGGAATGCGGCTTCTGGCTCCCTCACTGGCTCATGCTCATCTAGCTTTCTTACACAGCCCAGGGCCATCTGCATATGGATGGTGGTGCTCACAGTGGCCTGGGTCCTCCCACATCAATCGAGACAGTCTCTACAGACCTGGTCACAGGCCAATCTGACCTAGAAAATTCCTCAGTGAAGGTTCCCTCTGCCCAGGTGATTCTACTGTTGTGTCAAGTTGGCAACAGAAACTGACCAGCATAGCAAGCGTCCTTCAGTCTAAGGGTTTCAAGACCAGATGAGCCAGGTAATTACATACATTTAGAGAAATGTTCTCCCTCTCTGTATTGAGATTCATGCAAAAGCCCACTCCTTACACATCGCTGTCATCGCATGTCCAAGGCACTGCCCTTCCACGTCTCCCTCCTTCAGCTCCTGTTCTTTCCTCTGCCATGCACCCTCACTTGACAGTTCCTCCACACCTAACCCTACTGCCTCTGCCCTCTTTCTCAGGCTTAGATGTTACTGCTTCTGCCACGCCTTAGATCCTAACACTACCGGAAAAGTCTTGTCATTGAAATCTTTCACACATAGAAGGTCCCTTCCCCCACCCTTTTTTTCATGCCTTAATTTCAACTGCCCTATGCTTAATTAAATCAAGATATTCAGCCCCTTGATAGATTTCTTTGTCTTCGCACACTAACTGTGTCTGTTCCCTGCTGGATTTCCTTCCTTCCCTGCTTTACCTGAGTCCCTGGTAGAGATTCCCAAAGCCTCTCTGGTCTTAGGTATCCCATTTCTGCCTGGGGTATATCATTTCTGTCTGCTGCTGAGTCATCTTTACTCAACTTGCCATTGACTGTAATGAAATGTCCCCACAGGCTCTTGTGCTTGGCCACTTGGTTCCCAGCTGGCGGTGCTGTGTGGGTGGCTATGTAACTTTTAGGACTTGAGGCCTTCAGGACAGATAAAGGCCAGGAGGGGTGGGCCTTGAGAGTCATGGCCTGGGCCTGCTTGTAGCTTGGGTTCTCTGCTTCCCAATCATGACACAAGTATCTAGCCACCAGTCTCGACAGCTGCAAGTTGTTCTGGACAATGGAACACTGAACTCCAACCCCGAACAAATCCTTTCTTTCTTCTTTAAGTTGCTCTGTCAGGTGTTTGGTTTCAGCATTGAGAAAAATAAGGCCGGAGTCCTCCCCATAGAGCACCAAGCCAGACAGAAGACACTGAACCTCCTCACACTGGCACGGAACTTACATTGTGTGTGTTCTACGGCATCTGCTGAACCCCAGCACAAATTCACATTTTCTTCTTGCCCCGTCAATTCATTACCAAACATCTATTCCTTTCAGGCTTCCTATGCTTAGAAGATGGATTTCTCCCATTATATTTATACTTCAAAACAATCTTAAGATTACAGAAAAATTTCAAGGCCAGCATAAATTTCCTTTTTGCAACCATTTGAGAATAAATGACTACCCACATATCCTGTCCTCCTGTGGTGTTTTCAGCTCAGGTGCTATATGAGGCCCACATGGTTTGGTGTGGCCCAAACATTCAGATTCTGACCCTCAGACTCAGCCTCTGTTGACCCTGTCACACTGAACCCCACTTTCTGCACCTGACCTCGCCTACTGTACCCGACCCCACCTACTGCACCCAGCCCCAAATACTGCACCCAGCCCCAAATACTGCACCCAGCCCCAAATACTGCACCAACCCCACCTACTGCACCAACCCCACCTACTGCACCAACCCCACCTACTGCACCAACCCCACCTACTGCACCTGACCCCACCTACTGCACCCAACCCCACCTACTGCACCAACCCCACCTACTGCACCAACCCCACCTACTGCATCCAACCAGCCCTGATGCATCCAAACCTCACCCTGCTATACCCAAGCCCCCCTCGCTGCACACAAGCCCCTGCCCTGCCACAACCAATCCCTGCCCTGCTGTACCCAAGCCCAACGGTATCTTTAGACTTCCAGGTTCTCTTTCTTGATAAAGCTTTGCTGTTCCATCTGACTTGGAAGCCCTTGATGCTTTTCTTAGCTCTATTCATCCTTCAAGATGAGGTAAAGTATCTCAGGGGTCAGAGAGGCTTCTAAGTCTTTCCCAGGAAACACTAGCTTCATGATCTATTTGGAATTTACTGTAGTGTATTGCTTTAGTAATAATCCTTTGAACTTTGTACTTCTCTTATCTGGTGTTTCTTGGGGGTACAAATTATACCTATCCTGAATGGGGTTGGAGGTTTATTTTTCTGTCTGATTCACAGGACCTGGAACATAGTAGGTCATTAATATCTGTTTGCCACATGAGTCTACCAGTGAACTCTCCATATTTAAGAGTTTTTAAATGCAAAATAAAAATCTGATAATATTTACTCCTGATTAGAGACATTTTTATTCAATTAAGTTTACATTGCTTATAATGGCCAACAAGTTGGTCTTCTTATAAGTCCTTACTATCCTTTATTAGTTTTCTCTTCTAGCACCATGTAACACACACCCGTGTTCTAGTCATACTGCTTTTATAGTTCCAAATGAAAACATAATTGGTTTCCAGAACTCTTTGGCTATCTGGGGTAGTTTAAACGAGAATGGTCCCTATAGGTTCAGATATTCTAATACTTGGTCCCCAGTTGGTGGCATTCTTTGGGGAGGTTTAGGAGTTGTGGCCTTGCTGGAGGAAGTATGCCACTGGGAGTGGGTTTCGAGAGCTAAAAGACTTGTGCCATTTCAAGTCAGCTTTCTCTGACTCCTACATGTGGTCTGAGATGTGAACTCTCAACCATTTCTTCCTCCATGCCTGGTACCTGCTGCCATGTTTCTCCACTGTGGTGGTGATGGACTATTAATCCTCTGTGCCACTACAGTCTTTACTATGGGACACACACATTTATTAAGAAACATACTGCATTGCACTATATTACAATTGTTACACTGCTGGGTAGTATGTTCAATTTATGCTTATTGAATGAATGGATAGATTGATTGACATATGAAGGTGTTTCACCTTTAGTTATCATCAGATCCAACCAAATGCTCTAATATACGCATGCACAGGAGTATGCCCAAGTCATAAAGAAAAGGAAGAGAACACCCATGAGGACAGTCTCAGCAAGTACTCTGCCACTGCGTTCCTTTTTACATAAGGCCAGCATGTTTGGATGTGCTATGTAAGTAGTATAATTTTAAAGGTTCAAATAAAAGGACAAACTACTCAAAAAATGTTTTGCTATTGTTTACCATAATACTTAAAGTCTACAACTGGATTTCTTTTTCATATATTCAAAATGTCTCCAAAAGAAACTCATCTGAAAGGATTAATGCAATGACAAATAGTCAGAAGCCACTCGGGACAGAATAAGTTCTTGAAGGAATGAGTACGGAGCAGCTGAACTCTCAAGTGAACTAGGAGGGAAGATATTTAGGGCCTAACTTACTACTGCCCAGGAGGCAGTCTCCTGGACACTAGGGACAGCTGACACCAGGTTTAAAAGGTCTTGGTGCGAAAGCTAAGATGAATTGCAAGGGGAGGCAGAGACAAGTTACAGACAAATCCTTGGTCTGTTTCCTGTCACTTGACTAAAAATATGTTCCCTACCAAGAGTGTTATCAGTCTCATAAGTTAATGTAAATAATGCCTTAGACATGACTTTTCTCTGACATGTGCTTACTTATGTGGATACATTTTCTTGATTCTGAAGACTTATTCTCTAGTCCCTGGTGCAGTCTCACTACAATGTCATGTGCTTGCTACAGATGGACAGGGCAAAGATAATCTGAGTCCTTCAAAGGGCTGTCAGCCTGAACTCCTGCCTTCTCAGTGTTCAGTCAGATGTGCAGTCCTGTGGCTGTCCTGTTTCTAGTTATTGTAGCACTACGTATCACGTGGAGCTGTTCTTGAACTTCCCAGAACTAAAGTAAAGCAGAGCATCCGTCCTTGAGCTGGAATGACTACCCTCTTGGTACTGTAACCAGCTTCACATTACAACACTCCCGCACATTTAGAAGGCCCTGGGAATGTTGCAAAGTGGCTTAGAGTTTCATTCAGGAACTCTGTTCCTGGGGAGTTGTCACTGGAACTACAAGTGTGTGATGTAGTCTTACTAAGGAGTTAGATAAGAAGGGCCAGTAGGTTTTGTCCTTTCTAATTCAAAATCATGGAAAAGTGAGATTACAGTGAGTAAAAATACACGTGGGTTGCAGATCAGTGTGCCTTGGTGAGAGAGGAAAATGTGGCCTGCTGCAGGCCCAGGGTGCAAACCAGGGGGATGCTATCCAGAGAGCATCATGCCAATAGCCAGGAATGAGTAAAGCTCCCGAAAGAATGAATTTCTCCTGTGGGCCATCTCAGGCATCCTGGGACTGCACCCTCCATTTCCACAAGGAAGTTATTGTGCTATTCATGGTTTACAGTTACAGCTGTTGCTTCTGTGTTAGTGGCTCTTCCACTGGGCTTTTTTTTTTTTTTTCTACTTCTAGCCTTTACTGAAAGAACCATCGAGAAGATAAGGTGACACCTGAGGAGCCATGACTGCATCCAGGCCACCCTTGCTCTCTGCAAGGGAAGATTTCCAAAATGAGGGCTTCTGACCAGCAAGGGTCTTTAGTTTTCATAAATCCAAATTTATCTGTTTTTGATCAGTGATTTACGTGCCCTTTCAACATTTTTTTCCTGATTCAAGATTGTCACTTTTTCCACCTCCACTACGTTTAGCCAGGTATTTCAAGGGCGTTTATTAATAGGGAGTTTTCTCTCTGTTGAAATGCCTTGAAACCTTTCTTTAAAGAAAAAAAAATCAATTGATATGTGTGGATCTACTTCTGGTTGCTTTCTTTTGCCCCATCGATCTATTTATCTCCTCTTGGAACAATTAACACCATATGAAGTCCTAAGCTTTAGAGTAACTCCAGAATCTGATAGTACAGCGCTCCAGCTTCCTTCTCGTTGAGTATTGATTCAGAGCATCAGGACCCTGGGCTCCTCCTTATGACTTTGAGTCAGCTTGCCAAGCACTGCAACTTGAGTCAGTGGGGCTCTGGGTCACAGTGGCAGTGGTTCTACAGCGACACTTACAGTAATTAATTCAGTTTATCGTGTGCTTCTCTGTCCAGATTTTCTTTAATCGGCAATATCTTCAGCATAGATATCTTCCATAAACTTTGATAAGCATTATTTCCAAGCATTAATTTAATTTAATTTACTATTAATTAAAATTAAACTTTCAATAAAGTGACTAGATGTACTCCATCACCTGAGAAAGGGGCCTCCTAGTCTTTTAATGAAATTTTAATTTTAATCATAGATGCAAGTTGCATGTAATCAAATGCTTTTCTGAACTTATTGGCAGTATCATATGAATTTTCTCCCTTATCCTGTCATTGTGGCAAGCACATTATTAGTTAAAAGACATGCCATTAACCTTAAACTTGGCTCCAATGTGTAATCTTTTTTATATTTCTAGATTTAATCTGCTAATTTTTTTTGGGAAACCTGAATTTCCCTTCACCAGGATCTTGTTGGGTGAGGTCATTCATATGTGGGTCGTCTTTCACAGGGTGTGGTGGTAGGAGCTGGGAAGGCTTACTCTTGTGCTGGCTTTTAAGAGTTATTGGAAGAATGCCTTGTTCTTTAAGCATGTAACATTGGATCAAAAACATCGAACACAGTTTTCTTCCTGGGAAGTTTTAAAATTATAAATGCCATTTACGGGATGTGAGTTCATGTTTTCTATCTCATCTTCTGTTGGGTTTGGTGAGCTTATTCGTTGCAGATCCACTGTGTAGTTTTACTGGCTTGAGGTTTTTATTACCGTGCTGCCTCATCATCTTTCAGTGTCTGCAGGACTTGTACCCAATATTGGCAATTGGTATGTTCCCTTTTCCTTGATTTATGAACTCTGTGGTTCAGAAAAAACTGCTTGGTTTTAATTTCATCTATTAGTTGTAGACTTCTAAGATATTCTTATCTTTATTTTTCTCCTTGAATTATTTTGAGTTTAATTTTTTCTTTTTCTCAATTTGTAAGTTAAAATCATAGTTCATATTTTTAACATTAGCATTTAGCTCTACACAGTCCCCTAAAAACACTGCTTTGACTACATCCCACAAATTTAGAAACCTTGCGTTTTCTTTATTGTTTAATTTGAAATATTCTTTACTTCTATTATGATTTTGTAACTGTCCTGACACAAATTAAGATGCTTTAAAGAAACACTTTGTGTCTCTCAATCTGACTATCTGACTATTAAAAAAAAATGGACACCAAAGAAATGGGCCTTTAACCAGGCATCTTATCTCATGATGAGAGAAAGAAAAAGAAACAACCAGAGCAGAGACTTGTCTCCATGCAAGAGTTTTCACACAGTTCTACAGGATGAGACTGAAAACCAGACAATGAGGGGTTAATGATGGGCAGAACCACATCCTGAGCTGATGCTTAGATATGCACACATCCTTAGTCCTCTATTTAAATTTGATCTCACTTCATGACCCTGAAGAAAGGGCTTGAGGAGTTGGCTTGGAGAGAGTTTGGCTCTCTTCCCAATGTGGCCACATTGAAGAAAACTCCTTTTCCTGCTTCCTGCTTCTATTTGGCTCTTTCAGTTGGCTTACTGAGGACAGGTGGCTGGACCTGACTTGGGGCACAAGGTTGTGACCTCACCAAGTTCAACAACACTTTTATGTTACAAATTGTTTAATTTCCAATTACATGAGACTTTTCTACCAAACATACTATTGACTACTGATTAAGTTCTAATTGAACTAATAGAATGTACTTATTATAATTGGTACCTGAAGTTATTGGTATTCAACTTTATGGTACACAGATTGATTGCTGCCTTTGTAAACATTACATGGGCACTTTAAAAGAATATGCATTCTTCTGATGTTAGGCATAATGGGCTACAAATTATAGCTAAGCCAAGCTTTTTCAAATCTTCTACATCACTGTTTATTTTCTTAGTGTGTTTGTATTATTTATTATAGAGGGCTGTAAAAAATCTCTAATCTGATGAATATTTATCTATCCTTTTAGCTTTATACTACTATCTTTCAAATCTTATTCATTTGAAGTCTGTTGTTATGGGCACATGCTTAGGATTTTCATGGCTTCCAGATGATCAGACTGTTTTGTCATTACATAAAATATTTTATGTAAGTATTTTTGGCTATAAAAAAATCTTCTTGAGACAGGGTCTCACTCTGTAGCCCTAGCTGGCCTGGAACTTGCTATGTAGACCAGGCTGCTCTCGAAATCACCAAGTTCTGTAGGCCTCATGTCTCCTGAGTGCTGGGATTAAAGGCATATACCAGAATTTGATTTTTAAAAATTACATATGGAGGGAGATCAAGGAACAACTTGGAAGTAACAGTTCTCTCCTTCCACCATTTGAGTCTCTTGAGTCAAATTCAGCAGGTGCCTTATCCCATCCAGCCACCTCACTAGCACCCAGGTATCCTTTTTCTTTAAGTCATATGGTCTGATACTAATAGAATCACACATTTGTGTGAATGTGCGTGTGTGTGTGTGTGTGTGTGTGTGTGCACATGCATATGTGTGAACCTGTGTGTAGAAGCCAGAGGACAACCTTAGCTGTCATTCCTAAGTCACTGTCCACTTTCCACTTTGTTTTTTGAGACAGGGTCTCTCATTGGCCTGTAGCTCACCAAGCAGGCTAGGATGGCTGGCCAATAATGTCCAAGGATGCATCTCTCTCTGTCTCCCAACCCTAGGATTACAAGCATTTGCTCCCATGCCCATGTGGGTTCTAGGGAATCAAACTCAGGTCCTCATGCCTGTATGACATGCACTGTACTTACAGATGTCACTCTGGCCCTCATACTAGTTTTTTTTCAATCAGTTTCCCAATTATTTCTTTCTTCCTACTTGTATCTTCATCTCTGAACTGCAGCTCTAGTATTATAATTGCGGCTTACCTTTCATCAATCTGGGGGTCTGCCAAGGGCTCTGCACTTCTTAAGTGGGTTCCCACTGCCTCTAGTTTATCAGCCTTCCTCCTCTGGGCTGCAGGTTTTGTTTCGTGTTTCCTGCCTGCTTGACCACTGAGGACCAGCTCTGCTTGAGAAACCTGGCAAATTTCTCTGCAGTCCAGTGGGCACCACCACATCTACAATGAGGTTAGAACCCCATCTGTAGGGAGTGAGTCCCTTTTCATTCTGACCTTCTTGGAATACTCTTTCCTGAGCCCTCGGATGGCAGTGTTCTCGTCACATCTCTGTGGCTGTTCTCATCAGTCCTGCCACTGTGCAAATTACTGCATAGCTGACTTGGGTTTGGGCACAGATGGCCATACACTCTCCCCTGGCTCGCTCTCTCCCACAATTCACTCCCTTCATTTCCAGCTTCTCTAGTAGAGCTTACCTCTGGGTTCTGATACCTCAAGACAAACAGACTGATGCTTTTTAAATGCTAACAGGGCACACTGCCCTACCTGTAGGTGTGCCTGGTTAGAAAGCTTCCTTGCTTATAGCACTGCTTATGGATCTAACATTAGAGCTATGGATCAAATAGGTAACGGTTACCCGTGGGAAGGTTGGGGGATGGAACGGGAAAGAAACAAAGGAACAAACTGGTCATTATTGTAACCATTTTTAGAAACTTAAGGAAACAGATCTGATTGTAAAGTGTTTCATGCAAACCATTGAAATTGTATAAACAGCCCAGGCTATCTGGGGCCACTTGTTTGAAACAGGTGGTCACAGTTTCTTCGTTGCGCCAACTTTACACATCCATTCCAGGTCATCGGACCCATTTGAAGCAAGGCTCCCAGTATTTGACCTCCATGCACTATGTAAACCAGATTGTTTTTTCCCCTGATTTTACTATCTTCAGAAGATATCCCATGAAGAGGAGCAGTCATTCCATAGTTCTTCATTGCCATAGGGAAAAACTAATGAACTTTTTGTCTCTATAAATCAACTGAATCCCTGCAGACCCCGTATCTCCTGTCCCCTTATTTAGAGATTAAATTCCTTTCACTTTCTGGCTCTTTGTCAGTTTCCAGTTTTGTTTTGTTAGTTTGTTTTTTTTTGTTTTGGTTGTGGCTTTATATGTTTTTCAGTTTCTGGGACCACTATCTGTTGGAAGGTTAATTCAATATAAGCAACTGTTACTGGAATCATAATTATTACATGACCTTGTAAATGGCTTTGCTACAATGTAATTTGTATGCCATGACACATTTTCATTTAAAGAATACAATTCAATCAATACTCTACTATACACCATAGTTATACAGCCAGCACGATAGTCATTTTTAGGTTTTAATATCTCCAGAAGACACTCCAGAAAGAGGAAAAGTCATTCCATAATCCTTCGTTGCCATAGGCAAACACTAATGTAATTTTTATCTCTATAAATCAATTAGAGAGAATTCATATAATGGGATAATGCAACTCACAGTCTTTTGCAATTGTTTTCTCTAATTTAGCATAATGATTTCAAGGTTTATTATATGAGAACATGTGTTTACATTTTTCTTGGTTCTACCCTTGGAGTGCAATTGCTGAGCCATATGGTAACTCTATGTTTGACATTATCAATTTGAGAAATCACCAGCACTTTTAGGGAGTACTGTACTGCTGTACATTTCCATCAGCAATGTGTAAGTTCTCCAATTTTTCTACCTCCTTATCAAAACCTGCTATTGCCCATTTTTTTATGATAGTCATCTTCATGGATGTTAAATGGACTAACTTCGTGGGTTTGGTCTACATTTCCCTAGTGAGTAAGAATGTTGATCATCTTTTCATGTACTTACCAGTTAACTATATTTGTTGTCTGGTATATATTTGCTTTTTTAAAGTGGGTTGTTTCTCTTCTTACTGGGTTGTAAATGTTCATCATACATTCTATATATACATCCCTTATCAGATATGATATCCACACATTCTCATATACATTATTTCTTTTCACTGTCTTTTGTTAAAGGTGTATGTGTGCACACGATTGTGTGTGTGTATGTGTGTGTGTGTGTGTATGTGTATGATGTTCATGTAACTAACAACAGAGTCCAGAAGAGGATGACAGATACTCTAAAACTGGAGTAACAGGCAGTTGTGACCCATGTAGTGTGGGCACAGATGGCTATATATTCTCCGCTGGCTCTCTCAGGTACTAAGACCTGAACTCTGTTCCTCTGAAGAAGCAGCAAGTGTTCCTGACTACTGAGCCATCTCTCCAGCAGTTCTTTTCATTTTCTTCTTCCTCCCCCTCCTCTTTTCCCCCTTCCCCTCCCCCTCCTCCCCCTCCTTCTCCCCCTCCTCCTCTTTCTCCTCCTCCTCCTTTTCTTTTTTTGTTTTTTCAAGATGGGTTTCTCTGTGTAAAAGCCCTTGATATCCTGGAACTCACTCTGTAGCCCAGGCTGGCCTCGAACTCACAGAGATCCGCCTGGCTCTGCCTCTCGAGTGCTGGGATTAAAGGCATGTGCCACCACCCAGCTCGTTTCACATTCTTAATGGTATAATTTGCAACATGTTTCTTCTTTTTCTTCTTCCTTCTCTTCCTCATTTTCTTATTCTCCTGAAGTCCAACCTGTTTGTTTTATCTTTTATTACTTCTGACTTGCATTAAAAAAGGAATCATTTCCAAACTCATACTTAAGAAGATTAATATCTACATTTCCTCCTAAGAGTTATACAACATTTTTTGTCCATATAATTGTTGATTGTTTATTGAGGTAAACTACTCCTTAGCCCACATATTCATGTTTCATAGTTCAGGAACACAGGTCAGCAATAAACTTCTATGGAGTGCAATCCAAAGAATTCTGTACATTCTGAAGTCACTTCGCACTCTGGAAAATACCAGCCTTCCTCATCTCTTCAAAGTCCTTCATGGAGTCATTATTCCTGTAGAAATCTGCATACACCTTCTTTCTGGGTTCAGCCACACCAAACTTATAGGAAGCAGCAACTCCCAGGGCCATAATGAATGCACCAACAATGTGAACCCGCAGGCGCTTGGCCAGAAGACCATGCATCTGAGGTTTCGGCAATGCACTGAACTCATGGTAGTGAATGTCCTCTACACCAACATCCTTCCAGGGTTCTCGCAGAAATGGTGAGTTATACAATTTTTAACTCTTCCGTTTGCTTCAGAGTGTTTATATACAGTATGTACAAAGTGTCCAACTTAATTATTCTGGACATGGTTGTCTCAACCTTCCAGCACCATTTAGTCAATATACTATTCTTTCTCCATTAAACTATCCTCATATGCTTATGCATTAATCATAAATGTCAGGGTTTCTCTTGAGGTTCTTCAATTTTATTTCATTGACTTATGGTCTACCATAAGGTATTGTGCCAATACCACTCTTTTGGGTGGTATAATTTTGTAGCAAGGTTAATGGCAGCTAATGTAAATCTTCCAAATTTATTCTTCTTTTTCAAAATAGTTTAGATATTCTGGGCCTCTTGCATATTCACATAAATTGTAGAGTGATCTTGTGAATATTAGCAAAAGTAACACTGAGCTTTCCATATGCCTGCACCAAATCTGTAGGTCAGTCTAGACATTAAAACTCAAGTTCTACAAGCATAGGCTACATTATACATCCCTGTGGTGCCCTTCAATGATTTATAGTGTATATTTGTAAATTGTGGGGTGTTTTTTTGGGGGTGGCTGGTGGCTTAATTTGTTTATAAATAATTTAATATTTTAAATGAAAACATTTTATTGATTTCATTTGTGGACTATCCATAGCTGGTGTCTTAGGTAGGGTTTCTATTGCTATGAAGATACACCATGACCATGGCAACTCTTATAAATGAAAACATTTAATTGGAGTGGCTCACTTACAGTTTAGAGGTTCAGTCCATTATCATCATGGTGGGACATAGCAGTATGCAGGCAGAAATGGTGCTGGAGAAGCAGTGGAGAGTCCTACATCTTGCAGGTAACAGTAAGTGGTCTAAGACACTGTGTAGTATCTGGTGCACATATGAGACCTCAAAGCCCACCTTCACAGTGACACACTTCCTCCAACAAGACCACACATTTTAATAGTACCACTCCCTTTGGGGGCCATTTTCCTTCAAACCATCACAGCTGGTTCACGGAAATAAATGTGATTTATTAACTGACCACATATCTTTCACACTTGCTGAGCGTGCTTGTTATTTCTCATGATGTTTTTTTCCCCCACAGTTTCCGTCTTAGGAGTCTCATTATGTAACATTCTCTCATCTGTGAGTAAAATAGTTTTACTTCTAGCTTTCTAAAAAAGAAAAAAACCTGCTCTCTCTCTCTCTCCTACCTGCTCTGGCTAGACCCTCTAGCACAATCTTGAACAGAAGTGCTGTCGGCTAATGCCATTGTGCATTTCTGATTGCAGGGATATATTCTATGGATGTCTTCTGGGTCAACAGGGTTGACAGTATTTATTTGCTGCTCTTCTGTTTAGCTCTTTTCATTTATCACCAGAAGTACTGAAATCAGAAGCCTCCACATGTAAAATGAAGTTGAATATTACTTATATGATTTCCAAACGCAAACAAATGGAGAATCTAAGGAGTCCTGCTCCTGACGACAACCTTCGTAAGTTTCTTCGGGCATAACATAACCACAGGCAGTAACAAAGGGCTTTCTTTGGTAGGGCTGGTGGGGCAACATGCTGCTCCACTGTACCTGGTGCCCAGCCCTGATGCATTGCGGACACTGCTCTCCAAGTTTATTGCCCCTTGGCAGATGGTGCTTTTATCTCTATCTGTGGTCTTGGGTATCTCCGTCTTGAGGTTTCCTACTCAGAAGATCTTGAAGACTTTCCTTATTGTCAGTTCAGTAGCCATCACTATTTCATTTCCAGTCCTTCCATCTGCTCTGCAGCCTTAAAGCTTCGAGGGTCGCAGGGTGGTGGTGGTGCACACCTTTAATTCCAGCACCCGGGAGGCAGAGCCAGGAGGTATCTGTGAGTTCGAGGCTGAGGCCAGCCTGGTCTACAGAGCAAGATCCAGGACAAAGCACCAAGACTACACAGAGAAATCCTGTCTCGAAAAACCAAAAACCAAAACCAAACAAAACACAAACAACCTTCGAGGGTCAGCATTTTGTGCAGTCTTAACTATGCGGTGAGTCAATCCCCAGTACTTGGGTTTACTCATCTGACCTCAGCGCCTCATGCCACCCACGAGGGAACTGTGGAACACCAGTGTTTTCCTGGTACTCACTTCAGGTTAGCCTCCTGATCACACTAAACACTTAAGGCCCTGGCTCTGGTTTTTGGCTCATTGCCTTAGTCATCTATTCTGGTGCTTGGCCACTTTGCCAGCTCCAGGTTAAGCTCAACTCCCCATACTGTGCTTTATTGCCACTTAAATTTTTTTATTGCTTTTGTTTTTTGAGGTCTAAAAATAGATAGACATTGACTGAAAAAACTTTGCCATTTGCACACTCCATAAGTTTATAAATATACATTAATTTTTATCATTTGAAAATAAAATTTAAAATTTTATGTGTATCAAGTGGAAGCTTCCTAGTTTTCCTTCATAGTCTTCTCCTTTCTCCAAATGAATTTGGTGTGTACTATCCAGTGTGTTTTCTACATTGGTTCCATTTGTATGCATTTTTCAATAATACATAGCCTTATTCTGTGAGTTTTAGATTTTTATGTAGGAACTAAGTACAGCAGTATATAACTGAGTTTCAAGCACTCTGCAGACCGAGGCAGGAGGATTGTTTGAGCCTGAGTCTTTGAAAGCAGCTTGAGCAGTATGGCAAGAACCTGTCTTAAAAATAAACATCGTATTTAAGTAATAAGCTGTTCATTAGCCGGCTACAACTCACAGGTCTGTTTTTATAGTAAATTACACAAAACATTTAGCTTTCATCAGGACAGATTAACCTTACCTCATGCTTAAAACAAAAGAGAACTGCATGGAAGCTAGTGTAATTGTGAACAGGGTTACAAAGAAGAGGGTCACAGCTCTGTTGTGGTTGAGACTCCATGTATAAGATATATGATGGAGACTCCATGTACAAGATATATGATGGAGACTTCATGTACTAAGATATATAATAGAGACTCCATGTACTAAGATATATGATGGAGAATCCATGTACAAGACATATGATGGAGACTTCATGTGCAAGATATATGATGGAGACTCCATGTACAAGATATATGATGGAGACTTCATGTACAAGATATATGATGGAGACTCCAGAATCCGTGTACAAGATATATGATTGGCCAAACCAGGACTAAACCTCAAGTCTTCTGATTTCATCACTTTCCCCACTAACCACTGGTTATTAAACTGAGCGCTGTGGAGATATCCCAGGGATTATTTCTAAGGATCAAAGGAAAATGTCAAGGAAGTTGGTCTCTGGGCCTCTGTTTCCTTTCACCCAGGGTGCCTCAAATTTCAGTAATCAGGAAGGACTACTGTCTTACACTGCTATTTGTCGATGCGGGGTACAGTGGCTCAGTGAATGTATTTCAGCAGGATTTCTCATGAGTTGTTATTTGTAGGATGTTTTCTTCTATCGCCTTCACAGCATCAGCAAGACACCATTTTTTTGCTAAACTTAATTGATGGTGTCAACCAAATACTCACATTTTATTGGTCCAAGTTACCAAACAATATTACTATCATCTTTTTATCAATTTATGTATCATGCTAAAATAAGTAACATGCAAGGATTTACTACATAATAGAAGTAGTGGGACTAATACATTACTATATAAGATGTGCATCTTTTATTCTCCTTTGGATCATGCATAAGCATGTTTGAGTTGTTAGTCCAAACCAAACTCTTTTTGTTTATCACTATCAGGATTCAGATATTAACTAATAAGACTCTTCACCACATCTAATTCTGAACACTGTGATGAAGTTGAAGGCTGAAATAGTCACAAATATGTCACTTAACCCTACTTGCCTGACAGGAGAATTCGGGTGACAATGGCTATCATTTTGAAAGCTGACCATACAAAGTTTCTGCAATAAGAGAGACTCATTTTTTTTGGTTTCTTTTTTATTAAGAATTTTTTTATTCATTTTACATGCCAACAACAGATCCCCCTCTCATCCCTCCTCCTACTCCCCCCCCCAGCCTTTCTCCCCAACACACCCCCATCCCCTCTTCCAAAAGGGTAAGGCTTCCCATGGGGTGTCAGCAGAGCCTGGTATATTCAGTTGAGGCAGGACCAAGCCCCTCCCCCCTGCATCAAGGATGAGCAGGGTGTCCCACCACAGGTAGTGGGCTCCAGAAAGCCAGCTCATGCACCAGGGATAGATCCTGATTCTGGGGCCCCTTAAACAGACCAAGCTACACAACTGTCAATGGAGACTCATTTAAAGAGAATTGTGCATCAGAAATTTTAGTCACATCCCATGGGATATAATTTACATTTACTTATTTCTTCCTTATTAAACATGCAAACCAATTGCACTTGGTAATAATATGCAGACAAGAATCTTAGATTTCTAAAATTATAAATATTTGAAAATATTTGCAAGTCAAAGAAATTTTGGAATTTTCCCTTTCCCTCTTTGCTATAAACAGAAAATAACTGATGATTCAATAGTTTTACCTTAAAATAATCTAAGTGATTATCATGTCAGATAATTATTATAATATCCTTAGAGTTCTAAAGGACTGTCCCTAATACGATGCATTTTTTCTTTTGTCATGTATATGTATGCTAGAGATTGCTGCAAGCTCATTTCTCAACAGACACGCATAGGTTTTCTTTCTCTTGTTGCATTTTAAAAATATAAATGAACAATGGATTTCCTGAATTGTTAACATTCAACACGAGAAACACAATTTTGTAGTTCACACTTTGAGCCCTTCAGTCACTCAGGTTCCATAGGTGTGTTAGAGAAACAGACCTGAGTGTATGCCTTTCCTGTGTCTTATTTCTAAACGTTGGGAATATGCAATGGGCTTGACAACATTGTTGTATAGTGTTTATCAGTGATTTTTCACAAAATCCTTTCTCTTTCTCTCCTTCCAGACAATGATAAGATTACCCTTCTAAGTCTTCACAAGTTAGAAATGATCATGTGACTTTCAGTTGGAACTGTAAGAGCCAGTATGTGCTTGGCACATTCTCTTTTATGTCTGTCCCCATGGCTAGTGATGAGTGATGATCATACGCATGTGGGCTAGAGCCTAGACAGCTCTTGATTGACATGAGACATAAGCCAGAAACACTCATTCTTGTTTTCAACCATGGATATACTATGATCAAACAGACATTTATGGAAGACTTTATGAAGTTGATGTCCCAAAAACAGATTACATCTGCACTCTGAGTAGCACATAATTTTATACTCCCAAGCAAGCATCAAGAGCTAAACTGCAGGAAATCACAGTCACAGACACTCGCAGCTATTTTTAAATGTCTGAAAAAGGCACACAAGAGTGCTCCATGCTCACAATGAATGCTTGTGCAGTGCTGGCTAGAGTTTGGTTGGTGGATTCTAGTGGCATGTTGTCAGCCCTCACTGATGACTGTTTCAGGAAATACTCTAGAAAGCCATTGCAAGGTCTGAAAACTCAGCAGAGCTTTCTAGTGAGACTCTGTGGTACTCAGCATGGAGCACACCTATGCTGAACAGGGGCTTTCATCTCAGGCAGGCTCTAAGTCATGTGACTATGTTATGTCAGTTGTTAGCAAGCTCCAAGTCTGCTTTATGATACTGGCCATGCTATGAAACTACAAAACCGTACAAGGTATATCCAAGAGACTACCTACTTGCTAACATTTTTTTGCTACTAAATTTTCTCTTTTTGATTTCTATATTAAATTGCTATGTTTTAATTTAGAAGCTGTCTTTGCTACTTTGTTTTTCTATGGTTATCTCCACAAACTCCTTTAAAATGGTGTGTGTATGTGTGTGTGTGTGTGTGTGTGTGTACATATGTATGTATGTGTGCACGTGTGTGTGTGTGTGTTTTAGAAATGAGCATACACTTTAGAAGACATTTACATAAGTTTTTCAAAATCCTGCTTTATGCATTTCACAATATAAAAACAAGGTCAGTCATTAGTATGGCTCTTTCATTGTTATTTAGCATATTCTCGGGGATATCATTCTGTCTATATTTTAAAACTTCATATTAGTGAACAGTACTTTGAAACAGTTTTAACTTATATGTAGCCTATTGGCTTCGAGTGCTTCAAAAATAATAGAGGATGTTCAAACATTGCCTCCTTCTTTCCTCATATGTGCATGGGTTTATTTAGCTCTCTTGCCATTTGGATAGATCAGGAATTGATTGACGGAAATCTACCCTTTCAGTATGAGAGATCAGCTGAAGTCAATACCTACTTTCTGAAGGATAGTTCACATGAGCTCTGTGGTTGTAAACGAATCTTCAATGCAAGTCACTCTTGATGGTGATCTGATGGAAGGTGTAATTATGTTAATTCTCTTATTGCTGTAGACATTTTCTGTGACTTCTCTTCAGTGCTTATTTTTACAAATATATATAATGAAGTGAACTGTTCTGTGATTGGCTGTGATGCCCTGTGATTGGTTGTGATGCCCTGTGACTGGCTGTGGTGTCCTGTGATTGGCTGTGATGTCCTGTGATTGGCTGTGATGCCCTGTGATTGGCTGTGATGTCCTGTGATTGGCTGGGGTGTCCTGTGACTGGCTGTGATGTCCTGTGACTGGCTGTGGTGTCCTGTGACTGGCTGGGGTGTCCTGTGATTGGCTGTGATGTCCTGTGACTGGGTGTGGTGTCCTGTGACTGGCTGTGGTGTTCTGTGATTGGGTGTGATGTTCTGTGATTGGCTGTGATGTCCTGTGATTGGCTGTGGTGTCCTGTGATTGGCTGTGGTGTCCTGTGATTGGGTGTGATGTTCTGTGATTGGCTGTGATGTCCTGTGATTGGCTGTGATGTCCTGTGATTGGCTGTGGTGTCCTGTGACTGGCTGTGGTGTCCTGTGACTGGGTGTGGTGTCCTGTGACTGGGTGTGGTGTCCTGTGACTGGGTGTGGTGTCCTGTGACTGGCTGTGGTGTCCTGTGATTGGCTGTGGTGTCCTGTGACTGGGTGTGGTGTCCTGTGATTGGCTGTGGTATCCTGTGACTGGGTGTGGTGTCCTGTGACTGGCTGTGGTGTCCTGTGACTGGGTGTGGTGGGGTTCCAGCACTTTAAACACCAGCTTGTGGTACATGGAGAATCTGGCATCAGATCCTTAAAGTGATACAACTTAGCTCAGCATTTTAATAAATGTTTTAAATACTGTGGAACATGGAGACAATCACATCTGCTTTTGTGATAAAGAAATGTAGACTCTAAAGGAGAGAGAACACTCAGCTAGAATCATTTCAAAATATTGGCCAAGGGGTTTTGGTTGAGAAATGGGAACAGGGAAGGAAGTGGGACAGAGGAAGTCCCCGGTGAGATGCAGCTTGGTGCAAGCCTTAAATTACATATGGGTTCAGCTGAAGAGGGAACAGGAATGGTCTGCCTGAGGCTGGGCCAGCACCCTGAGGTTAGGAGAACACAAGTATCACCTACTCACTGATGCCCAGTGTTGAAAATGAGAAGAGAGGTCAGAGCTGAAGAAGGGGTCAAGCTGTTGTGGGTCATGCACACCCCAACAAGGACAACAGCCTTTTATTCCACAATTCTGTGAAATCCTGGGAAGTTTCAGGCAACAAAATAGCATAACTACATTGAAACCTTTGAACCTTTAGCCTGGCCATGGTGTGAACAGATTAAGAAGTATTAAAGGAGTCCAGCTGTGAGAGATGCCTAAGGACCTGGAGAATCAGAAGTCAGAGACACAGAGGGGAACATCTAAACTTGGAACTGGGGAGGGGAGGAGGAGAGGAGGGGAGGGAAGGGGAGGGAAGAGGAGGGAAGGGGAGGAAGGGATGAGAGGAGGGAAGAGGAGAGGAGAGGACTTCCAGAAGGAAATGGTTGTATTTAAAGCATAATCCCAGAGTATGAAGCACCTTGTTTACTTAGAGTCTGTTAAGAATTTGTTTCCATTCAGGATAAATGTTTATTCTGTAGGCTTAGAATCCTGAACTTAGAACAAATCAGTGCCCCCTCCAGCCTGGCTGAATGGGGACAGGCCCTCAGAACTAACCTCATATTGTTCCTTTACTTTATAGAAAATATATGGATGGAATAGAATTGTCTCTGTCACTGTCAATATAAGAGAGAATGTTTAGAGAACATCTGTGTGTTAGGCATCGCCTTAAAGTTTACACATGCGATGTTTACTCTCGGTTGTTGACTTGTTTAGATTGAGGCCCCTGCAGGAGAATAGTAACAGCATACTGCTGGATGTGTCTGGGATGCCATTTGCAGAGAGAAGCATCTCATTCACTCACTATTATTCTCTCCCTTTCCCTCTCCCTCTCCGCTCTTCCCACCCCATCCCACCCCACACGGGCTTCCATGATGTGAGATGTGTTGTCTTCTTCAAAGTGATGGACTGAAATCTTAGCAAACATGAGCCAACATTGATGGGTATGAAAAAATGTAGAAAAAATACGTTCTTATTCAATCTTGATTGTAACTCTAATGGGTACATGCTATCATTTAACAGATAGAGAAACTGAGGCACATAAAGAAGAATCATTTTCCTAAGATTGCACAGCTGGCAAACTGTAGGGGTGACATTGGGTTCTGGATAGTCACACCTGAGACATCATGTGGTCAACCTTAAACATGCCTGTCTCCAATCACACAGCTCAGCGATAAGCCAGAATGAATGCTAGGGTATGCAATTGAGGGCACATCAGAGTATTAAAAAAAATTCACAATGAAGGATAAAAACATGTCTGAGTTAGAGTGTATCTATGACAAATGGTATGAGTCAGTCAAGCAAAGGCATCCTCCTGCATGAGGAACAAGGTCCTCAGGGATGATGGTCTGCATTGAAGACCCCTCTCAGGGGCTCTCAGGGGCTCTAGATGATAGATAGCATGTTGGAGGCTTGTCTTGGTTGAACTTTGATCTGGAAGCAACACGATATCTTAGGACATGTCTCAGAGGCTAAATTACAAATGTGTCACCATGTGGAACCTGGCCGAAGCGAGACAGTAACAGGTAATACTGATGAATTAGGGCCTATGCTTTGACTGTAGGTGAAAGCAATAGGTCCTTTGCAGCTAACAAGGAGCAAAGGAAGTTAGGTGGGAGAACTAATAAATTTTAGAAAAAGGAAGAGGCACTTGGTCAGCCATTCTGCCTGAGTGGTTCATTCATTCTGTCATTCACTCACCCGTTTAGTCAACAAATATTTGAATTCATGTGACAGGCACTGCGCTAGACAAGGACAGCACAATAGGAAATAAAAATGTATTCTGGGTGGGTGGTGGTGGAGCATGCCTCAAATCCCAGCACTCAGGAGGCAGAAGCGGATCTCTGTGAGTTCGAGGCCAGCCTGGTCTATAGAGCAAGTTCCAGAACAGCCAGAGCTGTTGCATAGAGAAATCCTGTCTCGAAAAACAACAATAACAAAAATGTATTCTGAGCTCATGGAACTGAACTCAGAAGAAGGAGAAATGAAATGGCGTTAATTATAAGCCATAAACACGACCAAAGAAACAACAAAAAGTGAGGAACAGTGTGAGTCTTAAGGAGTGACCAGAAGGCCCCACTGGGGATGCGACCAAGAGACAGTTGGAAAATGTGTCTTTGTTATGTGATGAGCTGTTTGGTGGACCCAACCTGAGGCTGGAATCTCTACGTGTTTGAGAACATGGCAGATTAGGTGTGTTCCGAGGAACCGGAGCAGGGTTAGAAATACCCAGAGGTACTCTGCTAATCCTGAGACAGTAAAGAATGTGGAACTGTGAAGAGAGCTAACTTCCTTTGTCCGTGATGACCGCATTTTTGTCGCCTGCTGGTTTTCCTACTCACAACAGTGCAGAGTCTTGTAGATGGATATCACAATAAAGAGAAGCACCCACGATAAAGGTTGAGATGTTTTTACTAATGCTGACATAAATAATCAGATTTTGATTTCATATTATTTTTAGATTTTTATCTGCAACTGTAAGGTTATGATCATGATTTCAGACTAAGAACTTTAAAATCACCCTAGGCACTCATACATGCATACACACTATGGACATAAACATAAATAAAAAACAGAGCAGTAACTTTGTAGTTAACAGTATCTATAGCTAAGTTTAAAAAAAAGGAATTGAGAGAGAGAGAAAGAGGAGAGAGAGAGAGAGAGAGAGAGAGAGAGAGAGAGAGAGAGAGGAGAGGAGAGGAGAGGAGAGGAGAGGAGAGGAGAGGAGAGGTTGGGGAGTTCGCTGAGGAATTGCTCAGCAATTCTGACCAGGTGACCTTGTCTGTGAAGGAACTGGTTGACTTACAGCCCATGTTTATCATTTTTGACATATGTTATAGTTTGGATGCTAAATTCCCTCCAAAAGCCTATATTTCAGAGGCTTTGAAGATTAATTTGGTTTTATAGGTGTGACCAAAGTCTCTGACATAAATCATCTTTTAAAAAGGATTAATTTGGCTTGCACTTAGGAAGAATTCGTTGAGTCCACGGTTGATTGGATTTGGGCAGAACAGCAGTGTGGCAGGTCTGGGTAGCAGAGGAACTCCCTCACCTCATGTGGATGTGTAGCAGAGAAAGAGGTAGGAAGAAGTCAAGAACAGGTACTCTCGAGGAGCTACTTCCTGTGACCTGCTTCATGTAGTTGGGACCCACCTCCTCAAGTTTCCACCTACTCGACCAAACATTCAAATCGTGAACCTGTGAGGAACATTACAGTTCAACATAGCACTTGGTGAACAAGATGTTGCTCCGGAGAGGCAGTGGAACCTTCAGGAAGGTAGGGCTTTGCGAGAAGTCCTCAGGTCACTAGAGGGGTGTGTTAAAAGAGAACTGCCAGGCCTCTGACTGTCCTCTCTTCCTTGTGTCCTGGCTTAGGCAGTAAGTGGTTTAGATTTACCTTCTGCTCTCCCAGAGCTACAAGGATGATTGATTATGGACTGGGACTTGCTAAATGAAATTTCGCTTGGTAAGTTAATGATCTTACTATGTGTCATAATAGTGACAAAACACTAACACGTCATATAAGTACCTACAGGAAGGAGCTTACAAATACCACAGCATCTTTGCATGAGAAGGGTGCACGTGCTGGGAAAAGATGTGCACACACCTGAGAGCCTTGTCTTGGTTGAAACTGAGTCACAGTCCATCCTTGGTGGCAGGGGTGGCTTTGCCTGATCTTGGAATCTGCCATTTCTCAGTGTTTAAGTTTGCATGCTATACTTTTGAAGGATAACCTCCCAGTGCATAAAGCATACCACCCGTATAGGATTCCCACTTTCATGGTTGCAGGCAGAACTTGTGTGGTCAAAAGATGAAAACTCAAAAACAAGCAAAATAAATAAATAGTAGCTGTCTAAACCAGGCATGGTGGCACACACCTGTAATCCTAGCACTTGGGAGGCTGAGGCAGGATCATGAGTTCCAGGCAGCCTGAGCTTCTCGGTGAGATCACTGATTGTTGGGGACATGAGTCTGTTTATGTTCAGTGAATGGAGAATTACCAGACAGCAGTGAGATCCCACCTTGACCCCTACTCACAGCACCAGTTCTGGGAAAGCTCTATATTCATGGTTCTGATAACAGCATCCTTCAGGGGCTTCAGTTATAGCTTCTGGTTACCTCACTCATCTTCTCTAGGATAATCTGCAGAAAGCACTGACGTGTCGTAAGTGCTGAGCTAAGACTCTGGGAAGGGTCACTCATTGTAGAAACACCCTGCCTGCATCACTTGAATCTGCTCTGTCGTCAGTCTTGGAAACTGTGAGTGGCATGAGGTTATATAAGCCTATCTCTGTCTCAGAGGCAGCCTGAAATAGTATCAGACTCACACATTCCTGGTGTGGGACTATCCCTGTGCTAGGCTGTCTCACAGAGAGAGAGAAAGAGAGAGGAAAAGAGAGAGAGAGAGAGAGAGAGAGAGAGAGAGAGAGAGAGAGAGAGAGAGAGAGAGAGTAACCTTCTAGGCCACAGTGTGTGTTCTTTGAAGAAAGTAGCGGGTTTCTCCGGAGGCAAGAGCTCTACAGAATGGAGGCACTGTCCCTGGTGCTTTATGCATGCTAGGGAGAGTCAAATAGCAAGAGAACACCAACAGGAGATGAGGAAGAGGAAGAGGAAGCTAGAAACAGGGAGTAGGGCTCATACTGTGGCCCTGCTGTTCATGAACAAGGCAAATTGGTCTCCCCCACCCTCTTGAGACTGGGCCTCTCCCTACCCAGGGAGTTCTTCCTGGAACTCAGAACCCTCCTGCCTCAGCTTCCCAAGTGCTAGGATCATAGGCATGTGCCGGCATGCCTGGCTTAGTTTCTACTGCCAGGCAGATCCTGTCTACAGCCACTGAGGTGAGAATGACAGCATTCGCCCGTCTAGTCCACAGGCTCTGAGGAAGGTTTCAGACGCTTCTCAAATGTAACCTTCCCAGCTGCTTGAACTGGCCAGCGAGTCGTTTCCAGGGTCATGGGGCACCACCCAGTCTTCAGCAGCTCCTAAGTGACCTTCCAGGCTCTGTATTTTCACTCAACAGTCTGTACATGGCTACTCTTCTCTAAGCAGACAGCAGGATGCCAGTTAGCTCGGTGAGGGAGAGACACCCGGCACCCTATACACAAAGATAGGATTTCAAATGATCACAAGGATAAAAAGGACAAGATCTGATTACAGCAAATAATGGGAGAGAGATTCTGTGAGGCGGTTAAGAAGGATCCCTCACCAGGGGGTGGCACTGCACGCTTTGAATCCCAGCACTCAGGAGGCAGAGACAGGTGGATCTCCGTGAGTTCAAGGACAGCCAAAACCTCCTTAAACAGAGAAACCTTGTCTCAAAAAACCACCACCAATGAAAAGATCCTTCTAAAGGCAATGGTGCTATGCCGTGACTGAAGGTGGAGAAGCAAGAAGTGTGTGTACCCTCTGTGGAGACTGTGGTGACCATCCTTCTGAAGAGTCTTGTTGTCCTGAACTGCTCCCCACTGTTCCCCAGCAGTTCTCTACCTGGGGCAGCCTCTAGATCTCTGTTTATGTAAGACCTGGGGGATTTCTCCTGCCCACCATACCCCTAGCTGGTCTTTGACCTTGCATTTTTCAGTACCCCTTTCTGGCTTCCACTTCCTACTAGAAATGATCTCCATAGAGCATCCATTCACCCATACACTAGACAGGCAGATGTCAATGGGCATCGCATAACTTTCAATGCTCCAGAACATTTTTCTTCAGTGTGGTGTGCTCGATGCCAAACACAGCTGGAGACCTCTAAGCAAACTGTTTGCAGAGGAATAAAATGTCCAAATGATTCCTAAATTAATTTGATTGCACACAGCAGTCTGTTTCCCTCCATTCTTATACCTTGCAGCAGTTTAATTTATATGACAATAAGCTACCATGTGCAATCGTTTTGTGGTTGTGAGCCTTGTTCATGAGCAGTCACTTCACAGTGCAAGTACCTCCCCAAGGTTTAAGTTCATGCATTTCCTTCACTATAAACTCAGCCACTTTTAGCGGTTAGCAAAGGGCATAGAACACCTACCAGCCTTCGTGGTTCAATTCCAAAGGAATACAATATGTTTACTTAGTTAATATTGGTCATGTCAAATCACTGTGTGCAGGTTACATATGTCACATTCTAAAGCCATGTTGCATTATAAAGCAACCTAATAAAGGCCTTACTGGCCTTTCTTTCAGTATTTAAAGGTGATCCAGTGGCGACTTTAGCCTTTCCTGTTTTTTTTTTTTTTTTTTTTTTTTAAATCTACCAAAAAAGCAGGCAGCATTCCCAGGTGCTTTGAAAAAGTCAGAGCAGCTCATTAATGTAAAAGCAAATGTCATTCCTAAAGCGAACACGGGCCTCACACCAATGCTTCCTTCCATATTTATCCATAGTACATAGAAATTCTAATTGGTAAAATGCAGGTTTCCACAGAGGTCCTCAGCCCTCGGCAAACCAAATTAAATAAAAACAATGACTGTCACAGACCACAAGCTCAATTATTATCAGGGCTAAGGGCAAGAATTCATTTCTTCCTTTGACGACATGGGACTAGTCATCAAGTTAATGTGTAACTGAAAAGAAATTCACAAATGTTGGGTCTGAGAAGAATTAATTCATTCTGCTTATTTCAAAAAAGGAAATCTGGTTAATCACATGCTGAAATCAAACTCAGTAAAGGAAATTTAAATCCTCTGGGCTCAAAGGCTTTCCTTTGAAATTATAGCAAACTCTGAACTCTGTTATGGCCTCCAAGGCCCTCTATTACTGAGTCCGTCTGCTTTACACTCCTGCTACTCCTTTCCAGCCTGCTGGGCTTTATTTTTCTCCCATTAGCATCATACACATGGCTAAGTTGACTGCCACCTTGGAATGTATTCCTTATACATTGTTGCTGTGGGAGTTCTCATGAGCAGCTCCTCTGTCCATCTAGCATCACATGATTTCAGCATCACCTTCTCATGCTACCCACCAGCTCTTCCCTGTTTAATATTCTCCATAGCAGCCATCATTATCTGACAGTTCCCAGTGTTCATTAGTTATGTTCTGTCTCTCATACAACACTATAAGCTGCATGAGAATCTGTCTTTAACTGCTGTATCAAAAAAAAAAAAAAATCCAAAGGATAAGCCATTCAGACTACACAGGCATTGAAAAGGAAGGCATGTTCGTAAGTAAGAAGGGCAAGGAGCAGCCAGGGCTCCAGGACAGCGAGGTGTATCGCATCACTGTGGGAAACCTATGCTGCCTCCCGGAGCTCCTCTGAATGTGGGCTGAGCATTCACTGTGAATCTCAGCACAGCTGAGCAGCACCCTGGGTATGAAACAGTAAGCCCGTGGCATTTTGGAGAAGGTAAACTCTCCTTTCGTGAACTTCTTCCTAAATCCAGACTTGAAATTATAATATATCATCTCTGAAATAAAATTCTTCCAAATTTTAACTAAAATCAGAGAACTTTGTGAAAAGAAAAGGAAAGGTATCAACTGCTGCCACTTTGCTACTAAGTCAATATTCAATCTAAAAGGAAAATAGCCTCATAGAACTCAGACTTTCCCCCCCTTTTCTTGTTAACCAAATTCCTAGGAACTCAACAGTGTGTGCTTCTAAATCTGAAGTCTCTGAAGGCTTCCTTTAGCTCTGAGACCTGAAGGAGGCCCAGATGTCAGGGCCATAAGCAAGCCCTGTGGCTGCCAGGCATCCTAAAGCCCTCAAATAACTGATGCCCATCTCTGAAGTCTCAGCGCCTGAATATAATGCTTTCCCAGGGAACCTGACAGTTCCAGGCAGCAACTACCCCGCATGGCACACCAACATCCTCTGAGCAGAAGCTGTTTAAAGTAAGATGACCCCATTCACCTCCCACACAGTCCTGAACCCAAAGCAGTTTGCTGCTCAGGGGGCAAACTGTGGGAGTAATATTAGTCATCTGCAGTACCTACTTCTGCTGCCAAACTACAACCCAAATCTAGACATAGAAAGCCAGGTTTACAAATACTAGTCAGACAGCTTGGCCTCAAACTAGCACCAATATTATGTAAACATGCATGGCTTTATCTTCCACACATTGCAGAATAAATTGTCGACCCTGGGTGCACATGAGAATCATCTAGGGAAGTTTGAACAAGGTGATTCTCAGGTTCTGTTCAGACCAGTTACAGTAACATGTAGCATGAATCTTAAATGGTCTTATTAATAGAAACAAACCCAGAGCCAGATATTGGGGTGAATGCTGGAAGATCAGAGAAGCAGAGCAAGCCACAGCTTCCTAACCTTGCCAATTCCTCAGCTGATCCTGTTTCCTCAGACTGGAAGCCTCTGAGTCCTCATCCAAATGGATCTCAGCTTAACTAGGCCAAAAGCTTCTAGTTCCTGGTCCTCATGCCTTATATATCTTTCTGCTTCCTGTCATCATTTCCTGAGATTAAAGGCGTGTGTCACTATGCCTGGCTGTTTCCAGTGTGGCTTTGAACTCACAGAGATCCAGACCGATCTCTGCCTCCTGAATGCTAGGATTAAAAGTGTGTGCACCACCATTTTCTGGCCTCTGTATCTAGTGGCTGTTCTGTTCTCTGACCCCAGATAAGTTTATTATGGTGAACAATATTTTGGGGAACACAGTATCACCACAGTAACAAGCTCTTTGGGGAAGGGGTGGAGACCAAGGCACCAGAAACGTTCGCAGATCCAGGATGGCAGAGTTTGAGAACCACTGCGTTACAGAAAGACCTGCATTCAGCCATGAGAGTACCTTCTAGACTTGCTTTAAAGAAAAGTAACTAATTCTTGGGTTTATATACTCAACATACACACACACACACACACACACACACACACACACACACACACACACACACAGAAGTAGACTGATTTTACGTGAAAGACAGTGGCTACAAATATGTGTGTAATTGCAAGGGAATTAAGGGGAATTTGTTACACTGGTGTCTCAGGTTGTGAGCCTTAAGCTGTACGTTATGATGTATATCTATTTCTTTATATCAACTAAAAATGAAAAGGAAACCAAATAAAAGTTAACCCAATCTTTTAATCTCTATCTCTTACTTCCTTTTCATTATCCAAATTATATTTTTCATATTTTCTTTAGGATTTTATGAAAGGATACTATATTTACATCATTTCCACTCTGTCTTCTCTCCACTCCAACTCTTCCTGTGCCCAGATCTCAAATTCATGACCTTTTCTTTAATATTATAGATAATAATAGTTATATGTATGTATACCTATGTATATTGTCTTAGGGTTTCTATTGCTGTGAAGAGACACCATGACCACAGCAACTCTTATAAAGGAAGACATTTAATTGGGGCTGGCTTACAGTTCAGAAGTTTAGCCCATTACCATCATGGCAGGGCATGGAAGCACACAGGCAGACACGGTGCTAGAGGAGCTGAGGGTTCTACATCTTGCAGGCAACAGGAAGTGAACTGAGACACTGTGTTGTGGGAATTTGATCCAACCAGCCAATGGTATTGGGGTGACTAGCCCTATGGGGTGTGGTCTTCTCTGAGCATGTGACTGAATAAGAACAGAGGAGTGGGGTCCCATGCTCTATACTGGGTGGTTGGAGCAGGAGCAAGCGGCAGAGAATTGCAGCTTGTGGTTGGTTCCCACCACCCTCTGAACGGCAGGACACAGACAGCTGGGTCAGCAGCCGTGTCTACTTTGTTCTGTGTCGTGAGTGTATCTTATTGATTTCATTTCCCTAATATATTTTACCTGGCCCATTGAATCGGTGTCCCACTTCAACACTGGGTGTGGCTTGAGCATATATTAAATCTCAAAGCCGACCTCCACATGACACACTTCCTCAGCAAGACCACACCTACTCCAACGAAGCCACACCTCATAGTGCCATTCCCTTTGGGGGCCATTTTCTTTCAAATCACTAAACATATACAACCTGCTGCGTTCATTTAGTGTGGCTCACAATGTTTGTATTTAGGAATGACCACTTGGGTCTGGGTAACCAGGAGTCTCAATATTTTCAAATGTTATTTCCAAAATGTTAAAATTTTCTAGAACCTTGAACATAAAAACAGGTTATAATTCAAAAGCCCAGGGTTATTTTAAACAGTAAAATATTTTCTCTGTAGAAAATAGTAAAAATGGTAGCATTTCCCAATAAGCCCTTTTAAGCCAAATGATAGCTGAATTTTACATATAAATATTGATTAGATTCTGGGATACAGAAGAAACCTATCTTCATCTGTTCAGAGAGCTATGTTTTACTTAAGCTGTGTATTATTTCTCCTGAAGTTGTACATAAAATGTTTTTACATTCAAAAAAGGACAAATACTATAGAATTGTATTACTATAGAATATATAAATTTATAGAGACAGAAAGATTAGATGTTATCTCAAGATGTAGAAGAAAGGAATATAGAGCAATGATTTCCTAAGTACAGAATCTCTGTTTTGTGTGATGGAAAGGTCCCACAAATGGACAGTAGTATCAGGACATAATATCATGAATGTAATATATCAATACAATTAATGCAATTAATGAATATCATAAATATAATTATTGAATGAGTACTGCAAATATGGTCAATGAATACCACAAATGTAATTAATATCATGAGGGTAATTAATGAATATCATCAGTGTAATTAAAATAAATAAATAATTTAAAATTTAAAAAAATTTCTAGAAGTGTGGTTCTCAACATTCCTAATACTGGGGCTCCCTTTTTTTGGTTTTTTGAGACAGGGTTTCTCTTTGTAGCTCTGGCTGTTCTGAAAGTTACTTGGTAGACCAGAATGGCCTCAGACTCAGAGATCTGCCTGCCTCTGCCTCCCAAGTGCTGAGATTAAAGGTGTGTTCCACCAATGCCTGGCTGCTGGGACCATTTAATACAGTTCCTCATGGTGGTGACTCCTCCAGTCATTAAATTATTTTCATTGCTACTTCATGATTATAATTTTGCTACTGTTATGAATCATAATGTAAATACCAGGTATGCAGGATGTCTGATATGCAACCCCACAAAGGGTCTCGACCCACAGGTTGAGAACCACCAGTCTAGAATCAAATAAAGCCATGATTAAAGTGTAATAAAGTCAAATTATTGTGAGAAGTTTAAGGATACCATTAAAATTAAAATGATTCTGTCTGTCTGTCTCTTCTCTGTCTCTCTGTCTCCCTTTCTCTCTCTCCCTCTCTCTCTTTCCAGGTTGGCCTGGAATTCACTACATATTCCAGATAGTCTCAAACTCATTGCAATCCTCCTGCTTCGGCCTTCCAAGTGCTGGAATTACGAAGTGTACAACCACATCTAGGTTAAAATAATTCTTTCTTGATGATATATTTAAGAGGAAATGAAAAAGTCTCTTTTGCTGTAATTGTTCAGCTAAAGGTAGAAAGGAATCTTTTTTCTTAATTTTTCAGGTACTTTTAAGAATGTAATTCTATATTTTTCATCCCTTCTGATTCTGACCTTCCTGAGGTCATCCCATCTGATTCTGATTCTGGTTCTGACCTTCCTGAGGTCATCCCATCTGATTCTGATTCTGACCTTCCCGAGGTCATCCCTTCTGATTCTGATTCTGATTCTGATTCTGATTCTGATTCTGATTCCGACCTTCCTGAGGGAAGGTGTCATTTCTCAATGCTCTGCTTTGGTATTTACTGTGTGCAGCACACCACATGTATTGTTTGCTTAATAGATATTTCATGAGTGGATGAAAAACTGAAATGGCAGAATAGCTGGAAAAGATCTCCTTAAAGAACTTAGCTCTTGAATATTTTAGACACATCAGGTGAGCATGTATGCTTACTTACTGATAGTGAATCATGTTAGCTCTTGATAATACTTCCTGCTTTAAAAAACCAAGGCTAATAGTCCTTATTATCAGTGGCAAATTTATCTGAGTTACTCCCTGAATGTTGGTGAGAGCTATGTGTCCTTATTTCTTAAAATGCTCCCCAACATCCACTTTGGGGGCAAATACATTTGGAAATGCTGTTTAAACAAAGTTAATCATGGCTTTTATGTTCCAATATATGTTTAAACCTCCATTTGCACTGAGTGTGTAACACTCCTCATTTGTTTAGTCATAGAACAATTTAAATGAAGATCTTCTGGAATCACTGTTTCATAGAATTCAGTTTGGAAAACATTAGCTTCCATCACACCAGCAAAATTCCTTAGTCTGATGTTCAGGACCTTAAAGACCCACGTGTCTTACTTCTTGGGTCTACTTAACATGTACCACATACACTTACAGTCATTGCCTCATAAATGATTCTTATTATTCCCAATGAGGATGGATTTCCCCACCTCCTATGTCTGTCTCTACTCCAAACTCAGACTTCATCTTTCCAAAGCCTACTGCTCTCTTCCAGTCTACAAAGTTCCCACTCTCAGATGCCCATTACTGCAGTCTGTTCTACCCAACAGGTAGCTGGCAAAAAACTGCCTACGGCTGCAGTGACTATTTCTCATCTAGTGATATTTTTCAGCTGTAAATAGTGCATAATCGCTTCTAGACTTCAATTCCATGAGGACCAGAGCTCCACTCTATTTAAGCGGTCTGAAGACAGTGCCCTCGGTAGAGTGAACGCTGAATGCCAGTTAATTGTTTCTTCGGTGTAAGCTCCTGTGTCCCTTGGAACTTAACCTTTAGCACAAGATGAGAGTGAGGACAGCTGCTTCCACTGCCAACAGTCCTTCTCTGCCTTTCAGAGGCTTCCTTCCTCGTCCAAGCATCTGTTTCTAGCTAACTGGGAAAGCACCAACAGTTTCCACTAACTTGACCATTTTGAACTAACTTGAATACTAACTTGAACTTACCTTGTTAAGCACTGGTTAGCTACAGAAGTAAATTAAGTCTGTTCATTTGTTTGGAATGATACCCAGCAGAGTCTAGAGTCACTAAGGCCTAGCCCAATATTGGAAAGGGGACCACACCTGCAAAGTGTCTCTCCATATCTCATGTGGTGAGATGGTGGTATTCCAAAAACAGTCTTTGTATAGTTGATGTTCAGAAATGATTGAGTGGTTTCTAGACTTTTGATAGTTAAGGGTGTTAGTTTGTTAGCTTCTAAGTGAAGGAAGTACCTTAAGGGGGAACTCTTATATTAATGGCATCTTCTAAGCAACCTTTCATTTCAGGTAAAACTTTTGGAGAAAATGGCCATGCCCATAGGTGTTCCCATCTGGCATCTTTGTGACACAAGCTGAGTACATTCGAAAGTATACCTTTTTGCTGTCTTAACCTTGGAAATGTGCCCAATGACCTTGAGCTAAGCTTGCCTGATAATGTGTCTGCTAGTTATCCATCTAGAACCTTGATCTTAAACTGAACATGCTCAGGAATGCACTCTGAGATATTTTCTCACACGAATACGTACAGGCTCTATAAACAAACCCTGTATGTTTCCTTTTCCCAAGGGCATTGCTTTAGATATAACTCTTGGGCTCTCCTCACCTGCAGCAGGTAATAAATATTTCTCTGCTCTTTTGGCGATGTTTGCTTTTGCCTTTGCATACACTAAGATGAGAACCTACTGCATTTCATTTCAAAGCTTCCCAAAATCTACTTCACTAAACTGAAATCACTAGGAAGCAGAGCTTGATAATGCAAAGAAAGTTCAATGGCTAAGGGGGTGGGTGGCAAGTGTAACTGTGGGGATATTTTCAGGGCAATAAAGTATTGTATTATCTTTAACCAGTGGGTTCTCAATCACAAGTGATTTTCATGCCTCAAGGAACATTTGGAAGTTCCCAAAGACTCTGTCAGCTGTCATAAATAGGATCAGGATGCTACCAGCATGCAGTTTGGTTAAGACCAATATGCTAAACACCCTCAGTGCATTAGGCAGACCTCCAACAGAATGAGGCAGTCCAGAATGCCAGTAATACTGGACAGAGAAAGCTTTCTCAGAGATAAACAGTGGAAGCTAATGGAGCAGACAAAATCCCCTGGCTGGTGAAGAAAAGAAACTTGTTTAATAAAATGCATATTAGTAATTTTATGATGCACACTAGTGATAATTTTTAAGACTTCTGTTTTCTTTAATAAATGGAAACCCAAGCTGTGGAAAGATTTAATAGAAAATTTACTGACAACATACAGTTCACCATTGGGCAATTTCTCTAAGTGATAGGACAGCACACAACATTAAGAAAAACATTAAAATACCGGAAAAGAATGATAGCTTAATATAATTCCCAGGGTAGCAAAAGCAGAAGTGTTGCCTGTATAAATGCTTAACAATTTTCTTATCTGATAAACAATATTCAGTATGCATATCCACCTCCCTGCACCTGGCCTGCTTCTCATATGCCCCTGTAGCAGCGTTATAGACTGCATACATCTCTAAACAATACAAGCTCCTCCCCCTCTAATATTCAGTATGCATATCAACCTCGCTGCACCTGGCCTGCTTCTCGTGTGTCTCTGCAGCAGCGTTATAGATTACGTACATCTCTAAACAATACAAGCTCCTCCCTCTCTTTACTCACCTGTACCTCACAAATCTGCCACAGTGGCTGAGGCTTCAGCAACCATGGCTTCCAGCACTTTGTAGTGGGCTCACCTTTCCTAGGGCTTCTGGCAAATGGAATCATAGTGGATATGTGCTTTTGAGTGGCAATATGTTCAGCTTGGGGTGAACATATATGTTCACTTATAATTGGTTCACAGTTTTAGGCTATGAGAGTAAATAATAAAATTTATTCTTAAATAGTTCTTAATTAAATACATGTTTAAAGTAATGTCTATTAGATTTTTTGTTTGTTTGTTTTGTTTTGTTTTTTTAATTCAAGGTGTCACTAAGTAACCCAGCTTGGTCTAGAGATCAGTCTGTAGCCAAGGCTAGCCTCAAATTTGTGGCAATTCTCCTGTTTTAGGCTCACAAATGCTCAGATTACAGGCATGAGCTACCATACCCAAATAAAACCTCATTTTAAAATGGTAAATAGGGGTTGGAGGGATGGTTCAGTGGTCAAGAGCACTGGCTGCTCTCCCAGAGGACCAGGTGTGGTCCCCAGTACCCACAAGGCAGCTCAATCATCTCTCACTTCAGTGTTGTGGGTACCACCAACTTCTTCTAGCTTCAGCAAGCACATGCTGTGTGGACATACATGCAGATAAAACACCCATACACATAGAATAAATAATGAAAATTTAAAACATAGTAAATTATTTTAAACATAGAACTTTGCTGTGGAAAGGTTTGAAATAACCTTGAATGTGATTTTGTTGTTGTTCTTTTTAAGGGAAGCTCAGGGATGGGGAGATGGCTCAGCAGCCAACCACATTTGTTTTTGCAGAGGACTTGGGTTCTAGTCCCAGTGGCTCACAACCGTTTATAACTTCAACTCTAGGGGATCTTATGCCCTCTTGTGGCCTCCATGGGCACCAGGCACGCAGGTGGTATGCATCTATGTGGGCAAGACAGTCATATACATAAAATAATAAAATCTTTAAAAACAAAATAAAAAGGAAGTCCAAGAATAAACAAAAAGTTGAGGAATAGTTAATTTCACTAATATAATACTACATATTTAATTACTATGCAGCTATTATAAATCATAATGTTAGTGAAGGCTGATTGCTGCTATAAGAACTAAACTATAGGATAAAAGCACATTCTATCATAGGTTTCTAATTTGCATATTTAAATAAAAGCCATACCATTCTCATGATAGGAACAGCTAACTCAAAATGAGGGGATGGGGATGACCTGTACTCCTTTCTTCACATAAATTTATACTTAGTAAATTTCTAAATTAAAGTATAATACTTTACATTTAGAAATATGAAAATTAAGATCATTAGCAAGTATTTGAGTTGAAAATAACTCATAAGAATAAGAAGAGCTCTTTGCTATACAAAACAAATGTTTAGATTCTGTTCTTGGCTTCTTTCTCCTCCTACTTTCTTTCAAATTAGCATCCTGATATTGAGGCTCCCCACACGAACTGTCTCCTTTCCTCTCTGATGTGCAATAGTCTTGTTACCTTATTGTGCATGATTTGTTTAACTATAAAACAGTGTCAAAGTTCAATGTTATTCGCTCTGGATTGTATTTTAAATGATAATTCTTATAGACAGCTATTTATAGTTCTTACATTTAATTTTATTTTTGAGATTATAATTGAATTACAACATTTCCTCCCTTCCCCTTTCTCCCTCCAAACTCTCCTTGTTCTCCTTCAAATTCATAGCCTATTTTTACTAATTGTTATTGCATGCATATTTGTATATGTATATACATATAATTCCTAAATATAGCCCATTCATTCTATAATGATACCTATATGCATATTTTCAGGGCTGACTGCTTGGCATTGAACAGCCAATTGGTATGCGCTTCCCTGGGGAGGGCCACCACTGCTGTTCCCAGTTTTCTCAGTTGCCTCTAGATCTTTGTGGAGGGTTGAGACCTCATGGGATTTTTTCTGTCTAGTTTGGTATGTTAGAAGAAGATGGAGGAGGGTAAAGTGGAATAGCAGGATACAAGTGATATGATAGGGGAAATAAGAAAAGAGGAAGATGCTTATGGAAAGGGGAGGGAAGTCAATATAGAAGAAGAAAGGAGGTGGGTAAAAAAAAAAAAATAAGAAGGTCTGACAAAGCCATCCAAACAAAACAAAACAAATGAAAATCCCTCTAGTTCTTTATGTAACACAGACAGCAGTGCTGGGCAGGGCAGACAGGTGGATTTCTGCTGCTCAGTGGGCAGCTGCCCTAGATTACTTGGTGAGATCCAGGCCAGCATAAAACCCACCTCTTATTACTTCTGCATTCATTGAAGAATTTCTCATTTTTCCATTGCCTTGTGTTGCTTTGTGCATACAGCAAGGTTCTGTACGGGGCATGTTATAGAAAATGATGGAAGAGAAAGGACCGAACATAGAGCAGCAGTTGATGGAAGTCTTCCCTGGGAACCTGACCTCACATATGAGGTGTCATTATGCAGGTGAAGAGGGGAGGGTATGCCTAGGGTCTTGAAGCAGGGGCAAGAACCATAAATATGGGAGACTTTCATTCTTGGAAGTCTTGTGGCTTCACTCAGCACTCTGTGTTTATGAGACAATCTGTGCATGTTTCCCGGGACGACAAGCCTTCCCAATACTTTCAAATTCCTCAAAGCCCTCTATGCAAGGCACAACATTACCGACACCTTCTACCCGGTGTACCGAAGAGAAACTGAATGGGGATGAAAGACGCATGCAAACAGTGAAAAGGACCACTTCCTGAATGCCAGCGCAGTCCCGCTCACAGGAGATATCCACAGTTTCCTGGGGAAACTCCTGAAGGAAATTTCCGTAAATGGCTTCAGATAGCTCCAGTTTCTAGATGTTTTAGTCAGTACTTACCTTGTTCCACATTAGAAAAAAAATCATTTGGAAGAAAACATTTTTACTTCCTTATTTTTTTTCTGGTTAGTATTTCAGGCAGAACATAAGTTTTAGTTCTATTCCTCTCTTCTAGGCATTTTGTTATTCATTAACGTGGGCAATTTTCATAACTATCACCTTTTTGAAAAAAACATAATCCATGTCGAAGGGAATGAGCTCTAAGTAAAACAATGGGTTTTCCCCATTTATCCCACCAGCTTTAACATGCTATACTTAGTGTGCCTACACCATACCTTAAAATAACTTCCAAAGGGTTTTGAAATTAGTGCACCCTAAAAGGAATTGAGTTGTCACCAGGGGGGAAAAACTAAGAAAAATTCACCTGAGGTGAATCCCTCCTCAGTAGTTACCTAATAGTCCTGTGGATAAAATAAGCGCTTTCTCTTCTGCCTGGATCATGTCGGTTACATAATTCCCTTCTTTCCAAGCAAATGGAAGAAACAAGAGAGAGGAGCTATGTAAAGGCTACAATTAATAATGACAGGCAATTTGCCACAAAACCAGGTCTGTGTTGGCAGTTGCATAATGAGCTCCTTGGCAACTTCGGTTTTCTTCTCAGAAGTAATGGCTGAGCAGAGTTGGAGACAGGACTGCTCTCATGCTTCTTCCCTCCTCCCGAAGATAACACACATGTACTGTAGTGGAAACTGATATCCTGTACAGAAGACACGCCTGCTTGACCACAGGATCATGAGAAACGCAATGACTGTGGAGAGGCTGGAATGTTGCAGGTCCAGGGCCAAATGACAAATTATCCTGGACTATCTTGGCCTTTAAATATAGTCATTTACTGCCCACTGCTGTATGTGATCTGACACCTTTGTGACTAGGAGGTGGATCCTCCTGAACATCAAACAGACCCTTAGGTTCTGTAAACCATAAGGCCTAGAGTGTCAGAGAACACCTGAGGCTTTCTGTTCATCTGTAAAACCCACCTATCTGCTCTTCCCACTAATGTATTTGAAAGATATCTTGAGCTATGATTTTCTTTGTCTTGTTACTGTAAAATTTCATGCAACTGCTACTGTGTTGTAACACAGAACTGGTGGTAGCCAGAATCTGTGTTCCCAGTCCATGGTTGATCTCACTTGGCTCCAGAAAAGTATCTCTTATCTCTTCCAAGTTGAGAGTTGTGCTTTCCCGTCAACAGCAGGAACTCACAAGATTTGAGAAGACAAGTAGAAGATAAAATGCCCAGGACAGAGAGTTGGGATCCTCTTTTACCCCAGCTTTCCAGATCTATGCATTGTCCTCTGGAGGAATGACTATTTCCAAGCCTCTCTCAAAACCACGAGAGAGACTTCATTCTCAGTGATGAGGTTAGATGAAAGGAAGTTTACTAATCTCTCCAGCTTCACCTTTCCTACTCCCTCTTCACTGCATGGAGTCAAGGTCCAGGTGGACTGGATAGCTCATGCCTGCAACACAGCACCACCTGGGAGGCTGAGGCAAGAAGATTACTATTAAGTTTGCAATATTCAGGCTAGCCTGAGCTACAGAGTGAGAGCCTGTCTCAAAATAACAAGAGCAACCTGCACACGAAGAAACTAAATAAGTAAAACGAAACACACCAGAGTAATAGTGGAGGTGTGGGTGTCTCAGGGAATGGAAGTCATTTAATGCTCCTCCTGTCATTGTGAAATACAACCTACTTTAGACTGTTTGTGCCCATGCTTTTCCTTAGTAGAGGAAATAGGGCTGGCATTTTAGAGCATCTGCTCTTCTGTGTCATGGCATGTATTCCATCCCAACACTGCTTCCTAGCAGTTATTTTATGACCTGTATTTTGAGCTTGTAAATAATCATAGTGATATTCCTTTTAATTACCTTATTTTGTGACCAGTTGTTTAGTTCAACTGAAGAAACATACAGGAGACTTCTTGAAATAAAAAGCCATGTCAGTTTTGTGGTGTTCTTTCAGAGAAAGGATGATGTGCCTTATGGTTTTCACCAAGGATTTCTTGTCATCTCCCTGGAGCTTCTTAGCAATACAAATTCCACAGTGGGTCTGTCATAGACCTACTGAAGCTGAAGGTGAGGGGTGAGGCCAGCCACCTGTGCTCATATATCCTAGAGATGCTGGCTGAAGATGGAGAGTTGCTGCCCTAGGACACTGTTTAATTAAACCACCTTGAAGCACCTGGAAAATGTGCCAAGCAGTGCTCTAATTACATACATTGTGCATGCATATAATCATTAAATTTCACATAGTATGTTTATCATTCCATTTTATGGGTCATGAATATGTGGGAGTGGCAAGCCGATACCACAGTCCATACGCTTAACTGCTAAAGCCCAATATTGATCAGTAAGTAATACCAGGAATCCACTAGCTAAAGTATTAAGACTCTCAGAAAGTAACTGCTTTAACACATTTCAGTCATGCATCTCCAGGAAATTCTTTTTTTAAAATTAAGAAATAGTTTATTCATTTTACATACCAACCGTAGATCCCCCTTTCATCCTTCCTCCTGCTCCCTCCCCAGCCTCCCCCCAACCCCCATCCCCTCATCCTAAAAGGTAAGGCCTCTTATGGGGAGTCAGCAAAGCCTGGTACATTCAGTTGAGGCAAGTCTGAGGCCCTCCCCCTGCATCAAGGCTGTGCAAGGTGTTCCTCCATAGGTAATAGGCTCCAAAAAGCCAGTTCATGCACCAGAGATAGATCCTATTCCCACTGCCAGGGGCCCCTTAAACAGACCGAGCTATACAACTGTCTCACTTATGCTGAGGGCCTAGTCCAGTCCCAGGCAGACTCCACAGTTGCCAGTCTAAAGTTCATGAGTTCCCACTAGATTGGTTTGGTTGTATCTGTAAGTTTCCCCATCATGGTCTTGATGCCCCTTGCTCATAGAATCCCTCTTCCCTCTCTTCAATTGGATTTCTGGAGCTCAGCCTGGTGTTTGGCTGTGGCTCTCTGTGTCTGTTTCCATCAGTTACTGGATGAAGACTTTATGATGACAGTTAGGGTATTCACCAATCTGATTAGCAGTGTAGGCCAGCTCAGGCGACCTCTCCACTATTGCTAGTAGTCTAAGCTGGAGTTATCCTTGTGGATTCCTGGGAATTTCCCTCACATCAGGTTTCTCCTTTTTCCCATGATGTGTCCCTCTATCAAGGTATCTCTTTCATTACTCTCACATTCCATCTCTGTTCCAGTTCAACCATCCCATTCTCTCATGTTCTCATCCCCCATCCTCTACCCTCTATTGCCTCCCATCACCTCCAGTTTACTCAGGAGATCTCATATATTTCCCCTTCCCAGGGCAATCTGTATGTCCCTCTTAGAGTCCTCCTTGTTACCTAGCTTCTCTGGAGCTGTGGGTTGTAGTCTGATTACCTTTGCTTTACACCTAGTATCCACTTATGAGTGAATACATACCATGTTTGTCTTTTTGAGTCTAGGTTACCTCACTCAGGATGATATTTTATAGTTCTATCCATTTGCCTGAAAAAATCATGATGTCATTGTTTTTTACTGCTGAGTAGTACTCCATTGTGTATATGTACCACATTTATTATCTTTATTCATTCTTCCACTGAGGGGCATCTAGGTTGTTTCCAGGTTCTAGATATTACAAATAATGCTGCTGTGAACATAGTTGAGCAATTGTCCTTGTGGCATGATTGAGCATTCATTGAGTATATGCCCAAGAGTGGTATCATTTGGTCTTGAGGTAGATTGATTTTCTGAGAAACCTCATACTGATTTCCAAAGTGGCTGTACAAGTTTACACTCCCACCAACAGTTGAGGAGTGTTCCCCTTGCTCCCCATCCTCTCCAATAAGCTGTCATCCGTGTTTTTGATCTTAGCCATTCTTACAGGTGTAAGATGGTATCTCAGAGTCATTTTGATTTGCATTTCCCTGATAATTAAGGATGCTGAGCAATTTCTTAAATGTTTTTCGGCCATTTGAGATTCTTCTGTTGAGAATTCTCTGTTTAGATCTGTAGCCTATTTTAATTGGATTATTTGGTATTTTGATGTCTAGAGTTCATTATATATTTTGGAGATCAGCCCTTTCTCAGATGTGGGGTTAGTGAAGATCTTTTCCCATTCTATAGGCTGTTGTTTTGTCTTATTGATCTTGTCCTTTGCCTTACAAAAGCTTCTCAGTTTCAGGAGGTCCCATTTATTAATTATTGCTATCAGTGTCTGTGCTACTGGTGTTATATTTAAGAAGTAGTCTCCCGTGCCAGTGTGTTCAAGACTGCTTCCTACTTTCTCTTCTATCAGGTTCAGTGTAATGGGGTAATCCAGAAAATTTTTAAGCAGCACTCCAGTTTACTCATATATATTTGGTCATATGATTCTGTCAGAGCCTTTGGCAGACAATTCTGACACCTCTTGTCCTGCTGCAGTCTGTATGGCTGGCAATTCAAATTCTTTTCTGCAAATACTCAGAGACATATATCCTTATTTATTTATTATTTTTCTATTTATTTGTTTAATATGTATGGGTGATTTGCCTACATGTGTGTCTATGGACCATTTGTGTTCCTGGTGCCCACAGAGACTAGAAGAGGGCATTGGATCTCTGAAACTGGAGTTATAAATGGTTGTAAGCTTCCATATGGGTGCTGGGAAATGAACCTGGGTCCTCTGGAAGAGCAGCCAGTACTCTTAACTACTGAGTCATCTCTCTAGCCTCTGTCTTCAATTATTAATGTATGCCAGACACTGTCCTGCACGTGAGGGCATGTAGCTAAGTGAGAAATAACACAGCACGTGTAAAGCAGTTTGGACGTAGAATGTGGGATACAACAAGGAAGACATCTGAGGAACGTCAGTGGGCATTGCCGTTATTTAGGTAATGTGCGGGAGGAAGGCGAACAGGACCATGGGATCGCACAGGCACAGCTGATGCTGTAGCAGAACAAAGGCTGTGCTGCTGTGCTGCTCTGCTGCTGTGCTCTCCTTCTAAGTCTGTGACAGTGCTGCTAAAGGGGAGAGCAGCACCCACTCCTCTAGTCTTCTCCTTCCTCCTCATCTTCACGTGGGGAACCCCACTGTTTATTGCTTTTATAAAGTCACCGTAAGACTTTATGTAGAACTAACTCATGGGTTCATTTCTCTCGAACAGAAAGGAGCAGAGATAAGACCTACTTTCTATAAGGTAGAACTGAGAAGACACCTGAAGACAAATGTTCTACTTCCCTGAAGCCAAGACTACCAGGGTGAAAATGATGCCATTTGCACGGTACCTAAATCAGGAGGGTTTTCAGTACACAGCTTCCAGCTTCCACAGTCAATGTCTCATTTAAACAGTGTAGGACAAGTAGGTGGGATGAGGAGGCCAAAGGTTACCAGGTGAAGAACAAGGGAAAGAATGCTAATACTTCCTAGTATCTCATCAAGAGCCACCAGCGCTTTTTACAGCCGAAAAGGTTTTATTAAAATTCTGTGTGAACTCATGTCACTGATTAATTCAGCTTTCATGCTGAGGATTTTGGTCCACGCAGTTCAGACTATCTAGCTAACTATTCAGTGTTTGCTTTATGCATTAATACCCAGAGTAACTGAGTAAATGTTACAGTGAAGGCTTCTAAAACAGCCATGGGCCTTGATGACCTTGGCTGGGTGAGGCTGGATAAGAATTGATGGACAGGCCTATCAGTGGTGGTGCACGCCTTTATTCCCAGCACTCAGGAGGCAGAGGCAGGTGGATCTCTGTGAGTTCGAGGCCAGCCTGGGCTACAGAGTGAGTTCCAGGACAGGCTCCAAAAGCTACACAGAGAAACCCTGTCTCGAAAAACAAACAAACAAGAATTGATGGACAACTAACAACTTATCATCTAGTGCCCTAGTTCTCCGCAACTTTTCTGGAAAGGGCTGTTTCTACCTGCTGTCTTTCTTCCCATCATCACCTCTAGTTACTCCTGTCAATCATACAGGTCATTTGGTTCTGCTCCCATCAGGACCATCATACCATCTTAACACTGGAATGCAAAGACGATTCTCTTGCTGCATCTTGGGAGATGAGCCAGTAACATCAAGAGCTGACTACTTACCCTTTTTCAATCCCAGCATGTACTTTAATTAGTCAGGTGACTTCTCTACCAGCTCATCTCATTCCTTTCTCTGGATCCTGTTCATCTGAACTCCATCATCATTAAAGCATCTAACTCATTTCAAATGCTAAATCAATTGAGAGATAGAGGCAAAAAATTCGTTGTGGTATAATAAATTTATGTTCTACTTATCTACTCCTCAGCTTAAGGATATTACTATTAGATACAATTTTTCCTTTTGTCTCCTTTGGGTGTCATATTTTCTCCTTCCCTTTCAGAAGCAACCACCTTCCTGAATTTTGTATGTCATGTGTTCTTCTCCTCTTTCTTTATTATCTACCTCAGGAGGTCCTCTCCCTACACTCCAGCAAACATATATCTCAGGAAGTCATCTTCCCATATACACCCCAACACACACACACACACACACACACACACACACACACACACATACACACACACACACACACACACACACACACACACACACACACACCTCAGGAGGTCATCTCCCTATACCCCAGCAAACATATACCTCAGGAAGTCATCTCTTCATACACACCACAACACACACACACACACACACACACACACACACACACACACACCCCTCAGGAAGTCATCTCTCTACACTCCAATACACATACAACCCAGGAGGTCATCTCCCCACACTCCAACACACAAATACCTCCATACCCCAACACACACACACACACACACACATCCCTCAGGAGGTTATCTCCTTATAGCCCAACACACACACATAAACTTACTCTATACACATGGACTAGCATGTCTGCAATATTCTGTGACTTCTAGCATGCATTTTAAGGCAAGCATTATAGGATTTCTATTATAGCATTAGTTGTAAGTGGATCTATGTGGGAAAGGGTATATATAATAACTATATGTAGATGGGGAAGTGAAGAGTTAATGAGTCAGAGCCTTTTGTTGTGTTAATATTGACTATGATTTCCCAAGTAGAAGCAAACATATTTGACATCTTTTTCACAGATCATCTTTGATTTTATCATATCTGACGAGATATAGTGCTGTACCAAAGGCAAGTATACAATTGTTCAGAGAGAAATCTATGTAAGCAATTCAATCTTTTCATGTCCTTGTGTGGGGGGCTGCCTGTTGGTCATACTAGGACCTGTGAAGTGGACAAGACCATCCATCAGCAGCAGCAGTAGCAGCAGCAGCACTACCACCACCACCACCACCACCAAAACCACCACCACCACACTTCTCCACATTTTGGAAAGCATGGTGAGAGGCAGATACTGGCTACAGAAATACAAGTGTGACCAAAGAGTTGAAAGATTTGGATTAGGGTGGTACATAGATATGTCTGCATTTGAACTGATCAAATTTGTATGATCACTGTGTTAGTCTAATCTGCTATGACAAAAATGCCAAATATTGATGGCTGTTAAACTAAAGAATCACAATTCAATAGACAAAAAAATTGTTTATTTCTCACAGCTCCAAGATTAAGGCACTGGCAGAGTTGGTATCTGGTGTGGACCTGCTTAATTGCAGACAGATGAAAGGGGTAAGTCAGTTCTGGGATGATTTTGTAAGGGCACTGGGCATATTCATGAAAACACAGTCTCATGACCTAATAACTTCTACAAAGTCTCTCCACCCTAACAGGTTAAAGAGATAGACACATTCAGACCATCGAAGTCCCAAAGCCTAGCAATGCCATTGAAAATTAATGTGAACGTGGACCACTAAAGGTTGGAGGGGTTACACATACATATCTACCTACAATGTTTTTGCTTATCTTTTTTTTTTAACTCAATGATACTGAAGAAGAAACCATTTGTTGGGGCCAATGCTGCTTTTGTCTACAGCTACTTTCATAATTGTTCCCTGAACATCAGCAAGTGTTTCATGATGCTTATGTCACCTTTTCTGTATTAGGTCCACCGAGAGGAACCTGGACACCGCTGTGTCTGACTGCTCAGAGACATTTCCTTGAGATGGTTAAATTCTCTAAAGTCAGAGATACTAACAAAGGATAGCTAAAACCAAAATCTAATTTAATTAAGCTTTACTTTACATTAATTAAAAATAACTTATTAGACATCAGTAATGGAAAATGACTTATACAATTTGGGTTAGCACAGGAAAAATTAAGATGCACTTTTGTCAGAGAGAGAGAGAGAACACAAGAAAGAGGGAAGGAGGGAGGAGAGAAGAGAGGAAGGGAGGGAGACAGAAAGAGAGAGACAACAGAAAAGTGCCCTTGCATGTCTCACCCATGAGCAAAAGTCTTAATCCACAGACTGCAGTAAGCCCGTTGGAAACAGGTACTTTGTTCTCTTAATTATTTTTCACTAAGAGCTAAAATGCCAAGCTAGGCCAGAACTGAAACAGTGCTTCAGACCCTGTTTCTTCAGTTGGAACCATATGACTGTCGAATTCTCTCACAGCAAACAATCTGCAATTGTGGTGGTGTATCCTCCTTCTCTAATTAATCTCTTCTTGTTTGTTCCAAAATAATTGATTATTTAACTTCATTTAGAAATATTTCAATAATTCAGGAAGTTCCCCGGGAGACTCGTCAGCTGAGGGCACTCCAAGAGACAGCCCACACCCCACACTGTGGTCACAGGGTGGAGCAAGCCAGGCCTGCTCCAAGAATAGCAAGGAGATCAGTATTGTGGCAGAAGGAAGAAGACAGGGGGCAGAAAAGATGAGGAGATGGATTCTGTAAGGTTTTGTGTGATGTTTCAGACAGGACATGATGGATAGGAAGAAGAGGTCACCGTGGGTGGAAGAAACAAGTTCCAGGCTAAGAGGATACCAGTGCAAGGCTCAGGGTGTTGTTTCCCAGCCTGCTTGAGAACAGAACACTGGTAATCTGAATAAAATGGGGAGGTGGCTGTGATAGCGTTTGGGCAGCAGTAAGACTACCTGACTTGGGTTTTAACAAATTCCAGCTTCTGTGTTTAGAATAGATTTTGAGAGGCCAAGAGTAGAGATAGTGAGATTCTTCAGATGCACACTGCAACAAATTGAACTCAACTTGAAGGTTATTCAGACTAGGATGATAACGGGGCCTTGAAATGGAGCTAGGCAGTGGTAGTGCATACCTTTAACCCCAGCACTTGGGAGGAAGAGGCAGGCAAATCTCTGTGAGTTTGAGGCCAGCCTGGTCTACAGAGTGAGTTCCAGGACAGCTACTCAGAGAAACCCTGTCTTGAAAAACCAAACAAAACAGAAAGAAGGGGGGGGGAGGGAGGGAGGGAGGGAGGGAGGGAGGGAGGGAGGGAGGGAGGAAGGGAAGGTTCTGGATGTGCTTTTAAGGATTTTTAGAAAATAAAAACCATACTTCACATCCACTGAGATGGCTCTGACTTCTTAATAACAATGGAAAATGAGAAGGATTGCTGAGGGCGGGCGTGGGTGGGGGTGGGGGTGGGGTGAAGTGAGCATCTCTGGTGAGGTGCAAATGGTGCACTCACTTTCAAAACAGTTTAGTAGTCTGAAAAGTTTATGAGCACTCAGTCTCATGACCTAATCACCTCTACAAAATCTCTCCACCCTAAGTTTGAACATGTTTCATTTTCAAATACCACATAGAGATGTGAGGCTCACTTGACAGTTTCCATCCCTGTCTTTCTGTGTTCCTCGGTGTGGTCAATGCTGAAGCTTGCCTCGTACAGCCACCTTCTGGTAACAACCTCCCCACACAGCAGATAGATTAATCTACAAGGTCCATCGTACAGGGGACGTACAGAGACTACGAACAGCATGAGACTTGGAAGTCTCATGCACGGCTGTCCTCTGTTTGCTGCTCTCCCTCTGTGTCTGTGGTGCTCCCAGTTTGCACGGCTGTCCTCTGTTTGCTGCTCTCCCTCTGTGTCTGTAGTGCTCCCAGTTTGCACGGCTGTCCTCTGTTTGCTGGTCTCCCTCTGTGTCTGTGGTGCTCCCAGTTCTCTCGGCTGTCCTCTGTTTGCTGCTCTCCCTCTGTGTCTGAGGTGCTCCCAGTTCGCACGGCTGTCCTGTTTTCTGCTGTCCCTCTGTGTCTGTGGTGCTCCCAGTTTGCACGGCTGTCCTCTGTTTTCTGCTCTCCCTCTGTGTCTGGGGTGCTCCTAGTTTGCACGGCTGTCCTCTGTTTTCTGCTCTCCCTCTGTGTCTGAGGTGCTCCCACTTTGCACGGCTGTCCTCTGTTTGCTGCTCTCCCTCTGTGTCTGTGGTGCTCCCAGTTTGTACGGCTGTCCTCTGTTTTCTGCTCTCCCTCTGTGTCTGTGATGCTTCTAGTTTGCACGGCTGTCCTCTGTTTTCTGCTCTCCCTCTGTGTCTGAGGTGCTCCCAGTTTGCACGGCTGTCCTCTCTTTGCTGCTCTCCCTCTGTGTCTGTGGTACTCCCAGTTCTCACGGCTGTCCTCTGTTTGCTGTTACGGCTCCTCAGTCCTCACCCATCGCTTCGATGGTACTCCCAGTGTAGCTTTTCTACAACTGTAAGTGCTCCAATTTTATTTTCATTTCTTTCACTCTACTCTTGCTTTTCTGGGACAATTTTATCTCTGTTTTTCCTCTTTTCTTTGAGCTTCTTCATTAGAGGAACTTATTTTTTGTGTTGTATTTGAGGCAATGAGAATTGGTTATTAAAACCCTCTTTTTATTTTCTTGTTTTGTTCTAGCTTGTGATAATTACTATATTTCACAAAAGCAAAACACTGTTTACAACAGGTAATACAGTCAAATTGATGTTTGCCCTATCAAAGATCGTAATACTCCTGTTTTTCACTAAACACTAAAGGTTTCAAATTTCAATTGGTCAAGGCTCTTTTAGTCTATTAAAACCTCTCAGCTAAAAGATGATGGCTGGATAATCTCTAGCCTAGCCAGGATAACTGTCAGCCAGTTATCACAGGACGCACACCCTGGGCAGCTCTGTACCCTTGCATGGCGGTAACGACTCCCATGACTGAACTTTCCACATCTTGTACAGTGATGTGGGTACCAGCCAAGTGGATAAATGGAACCACAGTTTTGGGACACCTGTAAGCATTTCTTCTGACCTTATAACCAGCCTGTGAAGGAGAATAGAATGTTCTCCCATGAGATTGCTCAAACCACCTTGAAGGAGGAGGTCCAGACCTCAGATAATGCTTTGTGCTTAGTATTTTAGCCAATGCTTTTGAGTTAGTCTAAGCTTTGAGAAGTGAAGAGACCCCCAGCTCCATGCTTTCAAGCTACTTTGCCATTTGATAACTATTCCCTGCTTTTTCCCCAATTGCTTTCTCTTGTTTGCTCTGGCAAATATTATATATTATATAATAAACCCAAATAATATAATATAATATTATATATATTATAGGTTCTTTTGAAGAACACATCCAATGGAGATCATATATATATATATATATATATATATATATATATATATATATCAGAACTTATTAAGTCAGCTCTAAAATAGTAACAAGAACTAAATAACACCAAGAAGCTAAGAACCAGTGCTACTCAGTCTTTGAGGATGGATGTCTCAGCTGTTGGAGAAGACCCATGATAGCTGTCTGTCACTAGGGGTGACTATCTGTAGATACTCAGTCCACAATGCAGGATGTCTCCATGATCCCCAATCTGGCACCAGAAGCCTGGAAAATTTCCTGGAGAGCCACTGGTCCCACATCCATAATGCAAGTTTAGGAACACTGGCATGTTCTGTGAGGGGAGCAGCAGCAGCAGGAGCAGCAGAGCAAACCAATTGGTGGCAGGATGGAAGGCCAAGGGGTAAAGGGAGAGCATCTTCCTTCTGACATAGCCTTTAATAGCAGAAGGTGCCTCCCACAGTCTGGGTGGGTCCCATGTCAATCAAAACAGTCAGGACAATTCTCCAGGTGAGGCTCCCTACTCAAGTGATTCTAATTTGTGGCAAGTTGACATTAAAACCAACCATGAAAGATATCAAACCAGGTGGGTCGGAAGGCCTCACATGAGATGGGTTCTAGATCAACTGAAAAACACTAGCCCAAAGGGAAGTATCTCAAGTGAGGGTGGAGATTATCAAAATACACCATATTCACACAGGAAATACTCAAAGAATAAATAAAATGAACATTAAGAAAAACACTAGCCCATACATAAAATTAGATTCTCCTACCCTGTACTCATCACAGTGAAAGTGAATGTCTCAGAACTGGATTGCTATCATTCTCCCCTAAGGGGAACCACAACCACAGAGGTTTGCAGAAGAGGCTGGTCCCAGGTCTAAGGAAAGAAAAGGATAAAATTATTCTGAAACATTCTGCTAAACAGATGATGGAATCATAAAAAGAATGGCTTTTTGTCTCCTTTGTTTTCCTTCCTGTAAAGTGCTGGGAGCAAAGTCCCCTTGTTTCCTCTGCATGTGGCTGTCACATGCTTGGGGTGGCTTTCTCGGAGTTCCAAAACAAGCCAAGTTAGGTTTGTGCTGGTCACAGTAGAAATGAATGATCTCCTAACTGGTTTCGGCTCTTTCTATGCCATTCAAACCAGCCTGGCTGGCATTGGGCTGAACTGCAAACTTCCACTTTTGGGGTAAAACAGTTGAGAACCAGAAACTCCAGCTGATTCAACTAAATGGTTCCTACAGAGTAAAGGAAGCCCCAAATGAGTGGCTGTGTGTTATTGACACAGGCAAGACAAGGTCAAGGGCTGGGTGGCCTCAGGCTCAGAGATATGCCAAAAACTTCCTCCTCAGGGACCAAGTATGAAAGAACAGTGTGTTCAGAAAATGTGCACCAGAACTTTCCCCCCTAAGATATGTATGGCCTAAAGACAGCTCCCCTACAGAGAGTGCTCTTATGGATATTAGCTAAAGCTTTCTCCCTGATCCAGCTGTAGACTATAAGCCCTGCCTTCTTGCTCAGTAGTATGCTATAACCCCAGCTCTGTGTTCAACTCTCTGTAATAAACACTAAGTTTCTGGGGTGCTGCAGTGTCTCCAGCAGACAGCCCAGTGCACCCAAACCCTGCTTCTACACATGTTCCTTCCTGTGCATGTCTGTGTTGTCTTTTCCTCATTCCCTCCCGACCTGAGTCACATCTGTCCCTGGAGTTGTGCGAGATGTGGCAATGGTCCATTCATACTTCTAAGAAATTTTACATGGGTCTCAAAGCAAACCTTTAACTATCAAAACTCAATGTCCCCTTTCATCCTTTGTATTTTCCACTTCCACCAGATGAAGCAGGGAGGGTTTACTGACTGGGCAATGAGGATGCTTAGGTCTCCCTGGCTTTCTGCAGATGTTTCAGCATCTTGCTTTCACCATAGTGAAGAGATGGGTATGGAAGTTGAGTGACGAGCTCTCGTCTTGGCTTTGTCATTAAGTAGCTGGGGAAAGTTGTAGACTTAGAAACATCTCTCAGCTTCTCCTCTTTCCTTTGCAAAATAAAGAGTTGAGGCAAATGCTACATTGCATCTGATCTCTCTTCAACCTCAAGCATTTTACTATTCTTTTATATTGGACTGGGGGGCTTGAAATATGCATCATATTGACTCATGTATTGGTGCCCTTATTGATGGGCACACCACAAACCAGTTAAGGAACCCACAGAATAAGACAACACAATCAACTGAAATGGATGTGTTTGTCAAAGCAAAACAAACTTTTTTTTTTTTTTTTTTTCGAGACAGGGTTTCTCTGTGTAGCTTTGTGCCTTTCCTGGAACTCACTTGGTAGCCCAGGCTGGCCTTGAACTCACAGAGATCCTCCTGGCTCTGCCTCCCGAGTGCTGGGATTAAAGGCGTGCGCCACCACCGCCCGACAAACAAAACAAACTTTTAGACTTACCATGTCAATAATAAGTTTTATAAATTGAAAATGCTGTTTGGTGCAATTTAACAAGAAACATACACTTTAAGGTTTTTTTTTTCTTCTCTGAAAGTCTGTTTCATTTCTTTTATAGCTATACAAAAAGTATGTAGGTGATCATGGGTGATAAATCATTTACTAACAATGTATGGGCCTCAAACCATGAGACTCCTTTGAGACTCTGTAAGAAAAGGCTTCAAAAGCTGCAGCTTGTGCTACCAATTATAACAATGCTAACTTTAGTCAGATTTCAGTTTGTCCTCGTCTGCACAAAGATGATAATGTCTAATTTGGACTTTCCAATGTAAGCATTGTTATGAAATCGTCTGTAGTCCAAGATTGCTTAGAAATGGCAAAAATAACCTTAATTCTTGCAAATCTGGATGACAATATGCAGCATAAAGAGAATATAAAGTTCACTGCATAGCACAGGAAAGCAGGGAACAGCCCAGTCTCCTTCTATGGAAGAACCCAGCCCTAGAAACAATTTATTTTATTCAAGCATTCTTTAAAAAGCTGTAATTCCCAGCAAATTTCATGAGCAGTTCTTCTCTACAGAAGGAGCTCAGAAAGTAGGCAAGATATTTCAAAGCTGGAAAGGTTTTGGTCACATTTATACTGATTAGACCTTTTGACTATACAGGCTGAATATCCCCAATCCAAACTTGGTTTCTGAATTTAGAGCCTTGTAGGATTTTTATTTTCAGATTAGGGATGCCCAATTCCTATAGCCTATGATTATATTTCAAAATGCTCTACTATCAGAAGTACTTCTAGTCCCCTTTCAGATAATGAACTTTCTATTTGTATTTGGTTTATCTGATTATTTTAACACTGAATTCAGAACAAGCAAAACCCTATCTGAAAGTTATAAACTTCTTATCTATGAATTCTAAGCAACCAAGGTCATCCTGCACCATTGACTAGATCGTTCTTTTTAAGATTGGTTCATACATGTACATCCAGGCATGCATCTACTCCCATGAAGGACTTCATATCAGTCACCAAAATAGCATTTCCTGATCTATTGTGTAAAGTAAAATGATTCTCCTTTCTAGACTCTATCAATAATGTATTTTAATTTCTATTGTCTCCAGAATCGTACGCTATACTTCTTAGTTTAATCCATCTTAAATAATTCGACCACTTCTGTCTTCAGAATATGAACACCATCATAGTTAGACCTTAGCTAAAGTTAGCTTCAGTTATCAACTTGACACACCTGGAAAGAGCCAACCTTGGTTGAAAATCGCCTTCTTAGAGTGGCATGAGGGCATGCCTATGGGGGCATTTTCTTGATTGCTAATTGATATAAGAGGGCCCAACTTCCTAGTCCTAGGCAGGTGGGTCTGAGCTGTAGATGAAAGGTAACAACACAGACCAGAAGAAGCAAGCCTTGGAAGCATCATTCCTCCATGGTCTCTGCCTCAGTTCCTGCTTTCAGGTTGCTGCCTGGAGTTCCTGCCTTGGCTTCCCTTGATGACAGATTGTAACCTGTAAACCAAACAATTTCTCTCCCAACATGGTTTTGGTCAATGTTTTATCACAGTAACAGAGAGAAAACTAGAACAGACACTAACTTAAGGATTGAGAAACGGGACATAACCTTGGATCTCAAGGAGTTACAAAATGAACTAGGTTATAGATGGTGAAAGAGGCCGCTAAGGATGAAGCCAGCAGGGGGAGCCACACTGGTGACTCTGGTGGAGAGTTTGCACGGTTAGTTTCCCTTCTTATGGAAGATTATGGAGAAGGGCTGCCTTTACATTTTTTAACTATCAAGTGTCTCTCCTTTTTCCCTGTATCTAATATCACCATGGGTATAAGGCCATCAAATGATTTTCAGAATGTGTTCTACTCAATTAAAGGATCTCAAATCATTGTGTTCAATATTTAACAACCAGACATTATTTCAAATGTTCTACTTTTCTATAACAGCTCTTCTCTGTTACAGGCTTTACAACTTTTCTATAGATTGTAGGTGATGCTCAGAAATATGATCACTTAAATGAGCATGCATCTCACAGTAAAAATGAGCCAAACTTTTGCTCATACCATAGAATGACATTTCAAGGATTTTTCCCCTATCTGTAGACACTAAAAAAATAATAAAAGGGTCATGATTTTTACTACTGCCAAGCATAGCTTTTGTAAGCCATTGCAACAGGACAGAGGCCGGGAGCAGAGGGGAGGGATTGCATTTATTTGAGAACAGAAAGAAGATCATCTAGCTGGGGACCCAGAAAGTGAGGAGGAAATAGTGTATGTTGAGACAGAAGAGGCAGGTAAACAACACATCATAAGCCAGGACAAGGGTTTTAACCTTTCCTCGATGAAGACTGATGCGACACCAGTACAACAACAGATTAGAGCTGATATTTTTAAAGGCCTATTAATAACTGGGTAGCTAATGGGTTTAAACACAGCAGAGGTTGATGCAAAAAAATACCAAACAGATAATGCAAAATATATTCACATTATTAAGATAATTCTTCAGATTAGTCAGGTCATTTTAAATCTTTCATTGCCTTATTAAGTAATTCAAATACCTGCCTGGTAGTTCTATGGGAAGATTAAATATTAGGGCGCATGACATACCACTTACAGAGGCACAATACTAGGAATGAGAAATATCCAGCCTATAAACTCTATGTTGTTTCTTTATTAATTACAATACATACTACTATGTGTGTTAGAAATGTTAATGTAGATGATTTCTATGGGGAAATAAAATCTGATTTCCTCAGTTCCTTTAAGATACTATGACAAAATACCTGAGACTGGATGATTTATAAAGACAATATGGTAGATGTGCTTAGCTAGTGTCATGTCAACTTAACACAAGCTAGAGTCATTTGGGAAGTAGGAACCTCAATTGAGAAAATGCCCTCACTGACTGACTTGTAGATGAGCCTGTTGGGCATTTTCTTGATTACTGATTTTTGTGAGAGTGTCTAGCTCATTATGGGTTGTGCTACCCCTGAACAGATGGTCCTGGACAGTATAAGAAAGCAGACTGAGAAGTCATTGAGAACAAACCAGCAAGCAGCAGTTCTCCTTGGCTTTTGCATTGATTCCTGCCTCTAGGTTCCTGCCTTGAGTTTCTGCCCTGATTTCCTTCCACGATGGACTGTGGTGTAGAAGTATAAATGAATTAAAGGCTTTCTTCCCCAAGTTGCTTTTTTGATTTTTCTTTTTATTTTAAATCACAGCAATAGAAACCCCAGCAGTAGAAGACAGGAAGACAAAAGGAACAGAATTTCCTCCATCTAGCCCTTGCATCCATGTATGAGAGCACAGACCTTCCAGAAAGTTCTACCTCCTAATACAGTTGCAGGGGGGTTGCTTCTCATGCATGAATCTGGGGGACATATTCGTTCACAGCACTGATTATATCTGGATACATTTGGATTTTGAAGAAAATAGAAAATGTAATTCAAGACCTAAATAGATCAAGAACACTTGTTCTAAATTGACTGAGAGGAGAGGAACAGAAAAGTAATGTAGAGGAGCTGACCCATATTACACTTGGCTTTCTAATTTATTGTAAGGATTTTGCTTTTACTGGGGAACGTTTTACAAGTTTTGAGAAGAGTAACCCGGCCAGTCTAACTTTAATGTTAAAAGTGGCTAATGTTCTGAAAATAGGTTGTAAGGGGCAGAAGCTAAGAGAGGCCTCTGACAGACTGTCATAGTAATCCAGGAATGATAGATCTTGGTTAAGACCAGGGTGGTGGCAGGGTGCATGGTGGAGCCTGGTTGCATTCCAGCTGTATTTTCAAAGGTTGGCTGGCTAATGGGAGAGCAGAAGAGGTGTCAAGAGTCACTGCAGTGTTTTGACCTTAGTAACTAGAAGGATCCAGTAGCCTTGGGTAGAGATTGAGGAGACTGATTTTTAGGGAGCATCAGATCTGCAGCTATGGAGTTTTTTGTGACCCCCAACAGAGGTGAAAGTAGGCAACTGAATACAAGTTTGGAGTTCAGGAGAAAGGTCATGTCTGGAGATACAAATGGAGTGGCCATTAGCATATACACAGCGCTATTTCAAATGGTGTTGCTAGATTAGATAGTCAGTGATAGAATCCACTAAGAAAAATTCTGAGGATGGAATCCTGAGGCACTTGGTTACTGAGGTGAGAGAGAGAAAAAATAGAGAAATTTGAGTGGGAACAGCAAAAGAAACAAGAAGGAAAGAATATTATGTGGGGCCAAGCCTCCCTTTTCCCCTGACGCCATCTCACTTCAGATCTTGGAAGCTTAATTGATACTGTATTCCCTAGATTTGATTGTGATGTGAGCCGTTCCTAAGTGCCCCCACGACATGCTGCTGCCACTACTCTGAGTCTTTGTCATACTGTATCACAGGGGTCTGTACTGACTCATTTCTTCCTGTAAATCATAAGCCTCTTAAGAGAAAAAAATCAAGAGTATTCCCAGAAATTACCTCCATGCTTATCACATGATAACTTCAGAATGCCAACGGTTGAATTGAATTAGTAATTGGAGTTTATCATTGTAAACCCAGTACCACAACGGTAATATGAGTCTGCTACTTACATAATAATTATGTAAGAGCATTACACATACACATACGTTTATTTCACTAAATTTATTTTTCTTTATATTTTTTCATAGGGAAATTTCTAGCATTACCTTGTTGTTTGTGGTTCTGATTTATATAAGGGAGAAGGAAGAATGAAAGTAATACTTTTGTATATGTTAAACATATATACTAAATATGACCTTCATGTGCTACCTTACCTAAATATTTGACCCTTTTCACAAAACTAGGAAGAAAAATACAACTAATTTACAAGAAAAAAAACCCACAAGATTTAGAAATGATATATAAATATCTAAGATAGGAATCAGATTTACACATCTATCAACTCTTTGGTAATATACAGTGTATATACAATATGGAAAATCAAAATGAAACAGGTGACTGCTTTTAAAATAGCAGGATGTCACTTACCGGAAAGTATAAGAGCAGAGACCCAAAGAGTATTGTTTCCAACAGGATGAGGCCAGATGCCCTGATGCTCTAAAAGACAAATCAAGAATGTCATTGTTAACTTAATTTCCAGACAGGGAGAATTTATGCTACTGTAAAAATGCTTCAGTCCTGAGAACAGCATTCTTCTGGGGGAAGTTAAGTAAATAAATTAAATCTAGCTAGTGGTAGGCAAAGAGCTGACCCATGAGGAAAGCCTGATTATGAAGTGATAACAGGCCTAAAAATGTCATCAGTGACTTCTGAGAAGCCAAGATCATTACCTTGAGATTCCTACAATCTGAGAAATTGTAAACAACAGAGATCTTTTTTCTGTTTCTGAGACATAAGCCACCAGTGCCCTAAAGCATTTCATGGACACCTGCTGGATCACTGTGGAGGGTTAAGACAAAGTCTTGGTGTGTGAGCTGTAGAAGGGCCTGGAATCTCAAGGATGTAATATAATCCCCTTAACACGACTTTATTGTGTAAACAAACAGTGTGAATCACACTAGATATAAAATGTTCCTCACCTTTAATGTTATTTATCCTACAGAATTGTTTTCAAATAGACTTCCTAGTATTTAGTTTCTAACCATGAATGTATCTAACAATTTTATGACTTTTTTAAATAATCTGCAGAATAGAAAATTCCTAAAACAAAAATGTTGAGGCAAGAAAAAAAGAACAATCTTAGCTTTTAACAATATATTTGGCTTCAATGAGCTAAAGTTTCAAGATAGGGTATGTATATTAATTACCAAATCAAACAAAAAATAAGTCACTCTAGAATTCCTACATTTTCATTAAATGCAATATAAAATGTGCATACAAATTGCCAACATATAGTTATCTTACGTAACAGGAAAGTTATGTGAAGTAAGAAAATTAATTCTCCAACAACCAAAGGATACCAGGAATCCAAACTATGACAGTGCATTATATTTTTTTTGAAAATGGTATGACAACTGGATAGTCAGAAAAAGAAATTTTTAATTCCTCTTTCAAAACCTTGCAGGATATTAAACACACAGAACTGTTTTATGCAATTCTTCAAAGGAATTCATGGATGTGAGTTTGAAAATAGTATACTGTGTCAATCATTTGGGTAGCTTCTTTTCCCCCATTTCTTTTTCTGTGATGCTGAGGATGGAGCCCCTGGCCTACACATGCCAGACAAGTAATTGTACCTCCTCAGTATATCTTCTGCCTCTAGATGCTTTTTGATATTGATAATTGTTTTACCTAGTAGATGTTTTGGTGTGGTGAAAAGACAGTTTCTATCAGAAGTATTTGAGTTTAGGCTGGTAGAATTTCTAAAATGGCAAATTACATTTGACAAAGCAAAATCTACTTATGGATTTTTTAATAGCTATGTTCTAATTTTTTTAATATGACACTAAGACTCAGACTCCAAACCATTATGCAAAACTTCTTATAAAATAATCTATGCAATGTTGACCAACAAAGGAACAGAGAAGGGAGCTGGACAGTACAGCAGGAAAGTTTTTGCAGTTAATTCTGTCCCACTGTGAATTCTGAAATAACTACTTAAGCAGGCAATGAAAGAAGCTATTTCAGTTGCCTTACCCAATAAAAATGAGTATTTTAATTCCTTGTTGTAGTTTGAGTATAATTGGCCCCCATAAACTCATAGGGAGTGGCACTATTAGGAGATGTGGTTTGTTGGAGTAGGTATGGCTTTGTTGGAGGAAATGTGTCACTGAGGATGGGTTTTGAGATTTTTGTATGCTCAAGATACCACCCAGTGTCACAGTGTATTTCCTGTTGCTTTCTGATCAAGATGTAGCCAGCACCATGTCTGCCTGCATGCTGCCATGCTCCCTGCCATGATGATAATGTACTGAGCCTCTGAACTGTAAGCCACCACCTCAAAATCTTTATAAGAGTTGCCATGGTCATGGTGTCTCTTCACAAAATAGAAACCCTAAGACATACCCTATTAAACCCAGTACATTATTAAACATGAAGTAGTTAAAATGACTAGCATTGGACTTGGCACATAATTGTATATCTAGTTTCTCAGCCATAAAGCAGTACCCAGCTGACAAATTTGAAAACTCTAGGTATATATTGATAGCAACAATAAGTGTTTCATGTTTGGGATTGAAAAACTACAGAAGATACCGAAGAGATGGCTCAGTGTTTAAGAGCACATACTGTTCTTACAATGGACCTGAGTTCGGTTCCCAGTGACTATGCAATGCGGCTCACAACCATCTGTAAGTCTAGGTCCAGGGATACCATCACCCTCTTTCTTCTAGACTCTGGGAGCATCTGCACTCATTTGCACAAACATACACATAATTTTAAAACAGTATATAAACTATAATAAGAAGTAAAAATCCAAAATTACCCCAGAGGGGCAAAGAGCCCAGAGATAGGGACTCAGAAGTCCTTTGTGAGTGATGATGATGTGGTATGGTGGCATCTTTCCTTCGCCAATGTAGACTATATATCTGTGTTTCGGCCATTACTACAATACAACAGTAGCAGTTGTGTATGTTTACGTGTATTCTCACAACTACCTTGACATTAGAGATATATGTACCTCTTGCTTAGCCTCCATCCTGGCTGAGCAAGGAAGCCCAGAATTCTAGCTTCTAAACTAGAACACCATCCCCACTGCTGTGGTAGTACTAGAAATTTTAACTTGGACAAAAATCTTTGCCTTATAATTGGTACTAAAGATTCATATACAGTTACTATGAGTGATCCACAGACTAAGGTAACAGATGTGAAGCAAGAAGAGGTACTCAGTGATGGGAGAGAGGGAACTGAGAAATGAAGACAGATAAAGTAGATAATGAGCAGATTCACAGAGGCTGAGATGAAAATTCACCTCCTAAACAGTTTTGCTTGAGATAGAAATAATAAAATAGAACTAATTTTAATTGGAGTTGTGAAATGGGAAATTCAGGAGAGGGGAGTACTTCCTTGAAATATAGCCAACAATATATGGCATGATGCTGTTTATATAAAACACCTAGCCAGCATACGTGTGTATCTATATAAACAAAGGTCCAGGCTGTGCATAGCCCAGGGTAGCTATGAATGCAGCCCATCACATTGTAGATAAAAATACCACATCAAAATGTCAGACGTTGGGGCACCCTTGGTCGAGGATTCATTCTAACCTGATAGCAATGGTTTCTACTAAAGAAGAGAGTGTATTTGGGTATAAGAGAACTAATATAGAAATACCATTTTCATTGAAGGAGACACAATCAGATATTGCTGAATTATAAGCTTTTTAGTAATTAACTGAAGAAAATCTAAAACCTATTAACTCAGCCATTATAAAATTATATGATTTTGAGTTATAATATGCAAAATATCTAAACAAAACCTTTCTTCTAACTAATAAATGTAATTGCAAAGCCTTGACTAGAGAGGGGATATTCATCTTCTTCCATACTCGCCATGTACTCCTTCCCCACAGACATGACAAATTACATGACCAAATCAAACCTGTAGCTCAAATAAAAGGCTAATAACATTCTACTAATTTTATTAAATTGTGTCAAAGCCAGCTTCTAACTCCCATCACCCTAGTTTGCAAAATGCAGAAGTGCATGACTCAATGCACAACTGCAGCCTCTAGAGGCAGATTTGCCCCATGCAACAGCCCCAAGGAAGCCTAAGCCACTAGAATAATAAGAGGACAAGAATGCTGAAGGCTAAGTTTTTGAAAACAATTAAAATGCCTTGTTATTATTTCCCTGACTCTGTGACTAGCTCTACTTCATGTTTATATTTTAAACAGTTTTAGCCTCTAGGGAAATAACACACATCTTGCTAACACAATGCAGCTATTTTTGATCATTGCCAATGTCTTCAACTTTGCAGTATTTAAACTTTCCTTACATTACAAAAGAAATATCTGAAAAGGAAAATGAAACATTTTAAAGAGCTCAATTTTAGAATCTATGTGCAAACTCTGAGATAGCAATAGGATTTTATTTTCAAAAGGATGAATCATCATAGGATTCAGTGAGAAATCAAGAATTCACAAATCTCTCATTTACAGTGTCTTAGTTGCACTGGCAGAAGAGATTCATGGAGTTGACCTTTTCTTTTAACTCCTCTGTTTCCATAGAGAAATTCACAGATTGTGATATATTGTGTCACCCAATGTATTGTGCACCCTAATAAAGCTTATCTGAGGATCAGAGGAAAAAGCCCGCCACTATAGTAAACAGAAGTCAGGCAATGGTAGCACACACCTTTACCTCTAGCATTTGGGAGGCAGAGCTCCATCCAAATCTCTGTGAGTTCAGGGCCAAATTGGGAACAGAGCTAGGCATGATGGCACATACCTTGAATTCCAACACTAGTTAACCATAAAGGTCTGGAGGTCTGTACAGACGGACAGGAAGTGACAGAGCTGGGCAGGAAGAGGAAGTGATATAGCTGGGTGGAGAGAGGAAATAAGATTGCAGGGACAGAAAGGCATATAGGCATGAGTATACAGGAAGTAGGTCTCTTTGGAGACTGAGGTGTTGGTGAGATAAGTTTGGCTGTGGCTTTTCCTATTCCTCTGTTCTCTCAGTTTTAACCCCAATATCTGTTTAGTAATTCATCTTACAAAGGACAGACTTCCTTTCAATGACTCTTGACAAGCACTTGACATAATAATACAACATAGGTTGGAAACAAGGAGTGAAAAGCAATACTAAAGACATGTTTAGTACTGGCAATTTGGAGGAAGTTATTGTTTAATGATATTAGGAATTATATAAATGGATGAGAATAGAATGTCCTGTTGGAAAGACTTCATGAAGTTCAATTACAGTAAGAATATCTGTAATGAAATACTGAAAACTCAACCAATGGAGTTATTTGTAAAGGAACAATTGTTCCAAATGGGGTCTGTTAAAATCAAGTTTCTCTTTTCAGAAAAAAATTAAGCAATAAAAAGGGTAAAAACAGAATGAGGGCCAGGACAGATACTCCCAAAGTAAAACATGAATACCTCAGAGAATTTTAGTGTTGTGGACAGCAGTGATGTCTAGCTGATTTGCAATGGCAATATTCAATTTTTATTAACCATGCAACACTGGGCCAGATGCTTAACTTCTGAATTTTTGTCTGTTTTTCATATGACATGAACTTCTGGTTAAACTTAAACTAACTTCTAAAAAGATTAGTTTATCTGAAATAAAGTACACAGTGATATACACACGGTTTAATAAATTTTAAAACAGCATGTAAATTATTTTTACACTGATGTGAAACTAGAAATAATGGGTCCCGCATTATTAATCACGATTTACCACAAATTGCTGGGCAGAAACTTTTTACAGGCATTATTATTTTTGCAGAATTAAATCATTAGATGTTTGACAATTTACTTTCCTTTGTTGCAAGTCAAGTTAATACCCTGAAGCATCCACTATACACATCTGATGCTTCAGAGATACAGAAGAACTCATATGGCAGGAGAGCAAGCATTCTGGCTAATCTTCAACTCACTGCACCTCCATGCTGCTGTTAAAGCAACTTATCTCTGATATAACCCTGGTTGGCCTTCTGATGGATGTCCCTCTTTGCTAAGATACCGTCTGAATGTGTTCCTCAACCAAGGACTGTGTCTTATCTGTACTCATTGGCCTAAGCCTTTAGCTACTTCTCTGTGATCTCTCTGTTATCTTCAATTGCCCCTACTCTTTTTTTAAAACTACTAAACAAAGTAACGCAAGCTTCATATAATTGAGATACATTCTCTGAGTGCCCAGAAAGCATACAGAAGTGAGTGATGAAGACTGAACTATCACATGAGGCCATCTTTCTTCAGATAGCTTCTTGTACATCCTTAAGAAAGATGACACAAAATCCCCATAATCCATTGTGTGTTCAATTTTATGTTTCATTAAAAGCCACTGAGATTAATGGTTAAATTTTTTAAAATAAAAAGTGGATCATTGAAACAGCAAATTCTTCCTTCTGAAAAATAGTCTAAGTGGAAAGAACAGAATTAAAATATGAAAGATTATTAAATCCTAAAATACTGATATTAAGACAGTGACTGCTTTTCAAAAATATTATTCTTTGCTCTATTGAAAAGAACTCTGAAATCATTCATGTCTTAATAAGGGTTTTTTATTGCTCTGAAAAGACACCATGACCACAGCAACTCTTACAAAGAAAACATTTAATTGAGGTGATGGCTTACAGTTTCAGAACTTCAGTCCATTATCATCCTGACAGGAAGCATGGCAGTGTGCAGGTGGATATGGTGCTGGCTACATCTTGACCAGAAGGCAGCAGAAAGTCGACAGACTCACTGGGTGTGGCTTGAGCACATATGAGACCTCAAAGCCTGCCTCCACAGTAACACACTTTCTCCAACAAGACCACACCTATTCCAAACATGCCACACCTCCTAGTAGTGCCACTCCCTTTGGGGGCTGTTTGCTTTCAAACCACCACAGTTCAGTTTGAAATCCATCTTTTAAAAACATAAATGTATTTTATATTAGAAAATTCAAGAGATTTCACAAATCATTACTCATTTTCACTTGATCACTAAGTAGTTAGAGATCTAAGTAATAATTAAACATTGATTTTTTATTTAATCTAGTCTAGGACAGTACCACTCTGAACAAGCCTATCTCATCTAATTTCTCTTTAATCTCACAAGTGTTTTGTTTTTAATTAGGTTTGCACAGAACTACAATCTTCAAGGCACTGTTTTCAAATGCTAATGTCCACACATCACCAGCTGTTGGCTGGACAGCCGACATCCTCAGCAGGAAATAAATTTGAGATTTGGGGTCGAACTTCTCAGAACTGTTAAGTTTGTCTCACATGGTTTCTTCCGTGGCTCATGAAACAGGGCAGTGACTAGAACAGTCAAATGAAGATCTACTTCTTATTTTCTTGACATCGGGAGGTATGCTTCTTATTTTATACATGTAGCACACTTGTTTACTCTGACAAGACCTTTGCAAATAAAATCATAGAAATAAGATGAGCATTTCAATGAGAAAACCAAGAAATGATCTAATAAGATGTAATAGATGCTCTTGGCCTGCAAAAAGAACAGAGCACTTTGAGAAATCTACAAACAGTAATTGTAATTCTGCAGCTGATTGGTAAGCTGCAAAAGTGTGTGGTGAAGGGCATGGGGAGCCCAAAGTACTTCAGATGCAAAAATGATGAAGACAGGAATTCAAAACTCAGTCTCTAAAACAGTTTTCAAATTTCTAGATGGTGTGGAGCAAGCTGGATTCTGACTTGCCTGATACTTCTGAGCATTAAGAACCAAATGAGTATTATAGAATTTGTTTGTCAAGGTTTAATACAAATGTGTATTGTATGCTGAACATATTCTGCCCAACCCCCAACCTCCCTTTTCTCACCCCCCACCACATTAGACCACTTTTTCCCTCTAGATGGGTTTGAACATAAAAACTTGAAGATGTTTGCCAATAGATAAAATGGAAAGTAGGATGGAATAATAATTAGCTAAATGACTAATTAATTAGATTTGTTGCTGCAGTCCACAGGAATATATCATAAGAACTCAGCTGGTTATGGCAAAGTCACTACCTGGAGGAATCAAGGATTTCCTCCAGAGGAAGCCAAATTCCAAGGAACTTTTGGTGTTACTTGTCTTGTTATATATCAGCTGTCTTCTGTTATGAAAATCATGTGTGCCTTCATAGTTTTCCCAATTGACTTTTCCCTAAGAAAGGCTAACAGTGTGAACTGATCACTCTCTGGACATACACATTCCAGGTATTTGGAGAACAGCCTCAAGAAAGGCTTTCTCCCTTGGCCACTTTCAAGGCCTAGCAGTAATAACAGTCCACATGCAAGTCTCCTGATTTAAGATAAATTCCACAAGGAGACACTGCCTAGGTCAGGTGGATGTTAAGTAATAGCTTTACACAATTTAGCTCGGACCCTCCTTTCTTACATCCTTACTAACTTTATAGACCTTTAACTCCTTACCTAACCACTTCTAGGAATATTTAGATAACTTTCTGTGCTGACAGCTATGCACAGCCAGAATCCCAGTTCAAACCTCCCTGAAATTATCATCATTGGTAGTATCTGGCCAGGTCCATCCCCAGATGGAGGAAAGTACCTTATCAGAGATACCTCTGTACTCTCTAAGAACAGACTTAAGCATCCAGGCTACCTGTTTGAGAAGGCCTGGCGGATGTGCCAATTAAGCTTTACTTCCTCCTTTCCCAAACCTTACCTCCAGTTCCAGATCTCCCTTTAACTATAACCAGAGGCATCTACCTGTACACAGGTTGCCTAGCGACTGAGCACACTTTCCCCCACCCTGCAGAAAAACGTCAGATAGCTTGGACAGATAGAAGCCACAGGAAAAAAGACATTTTTATTTTCTCCCATTGACCTAGCAACTTATAGATTCTTAACATTTTCTACTAATCACGTTTAAGACTACAGTTGAGCACATAAGATTCCCTCTTCTTAGATATTACACTAATTTAGCCTTTAGTTAACTCATTTCCCCATTGGTCACTTCCCTTTGGGGTTGCAAATGATAATTAATGGTTATTGCCTCTCAACGTGATTCTTATCACCCCTCCATTTGATCCTGGAAGCCTGGCTTTATATACCAGGACTTCCAGGGCACAGGATGGAGAAGAGAAAAGAGAAAATGAAAGAACTAGATGGGTAACTAAAGAACTTGAGAGGAACAAACTGAGATGGTGAAGAATTAGATTGAAGGGCTAGAAGAGAGTACTAGAGGAATGAGATGGAAGATGAAGAAGAGCCAGAAAGGGAAGTACTAGCTGGGTAAGAACAAGCTGAAAAGGACCTAGATGAGGCAGAATTAAGATGAGAGAATTAAGATAGAACTTAGAGGGAGCAATAGATAAGTATAGAGAGAAATCAGGCAAGAAAGGAGCTAGGCACGAGAACAGAACTGAAGCTGGGTATAAAGGATGTTATGCCAGAAGAATTAAAGCAAGTAGACTATAGAGCTCGGTGTGCTGAGATTCTATTTCCCAAAAATAGTCCTCGCTGTTCATAGTTCTCTCTCCTGAGGCCCTGGGATGTATAATATTAAGGCTGGTCCATCTAATATTATACAAGAGTTTGTCTTGTTTACATTTTCCTTGTCAATTCTAACCTCTTTTTTCATTAAATTCTCCTGTTTCCATCTTTGTGCTTATTAGCAATCTGAATGTTTGTGACTAAGTAATTATCTTGATATTTTAAGATTTTTATATCTTACATCTTGAATGTGGCTCAGGAAAGATTTCAAATAATTAATTCATAAGTTTTAAGTTGATAATAAGTGCTAACCCTTACATACAAAATTCAAAAAGGTCATACTAACTGATGGATATTTTAATTGGTTTCTTTCTTCTCTGTGATGGATCTCTTGCCCTGAGATATACTGTTTTATGCATTAAGGATCAGACTATCAAAAAGACACAAGTGAAGTAAATGAATATATATAAAATTTGATGATAGAGAGATTTGACAGTAGAGAATTATTAAATGAACAGATGAAGCAGTCAACAGAATGAAAAGTATCTATCCTGTAGAATGGGAAAAATATCTGAAAAACACATCTCATAAGAAGTTACTGATCAAAATATATAAGGAAATCAAATAATTCAATAATAAATAACATGATTTAAAACGTCAAAAGGTATGAATGTATACTTTTCAAAATAAGATAAACAGCCAACTGTTATTTGAAAAAGTCCTCACATCAGTAATCATCAGAAAGATGTAAAAAAAAAAATAATACAAGAGAAAACCCAATGTAATATCTTCTTAGATCTGTTAGAATAGCTGCTGCCAAAAAGAGAAGATATAACAAGAAGGTGTGAAAAGAAGGAGCCCCTGTGAACCCTGTCACAGTGTTGGTGAGAATGCACATTCCTGAAACCATGATGGGAACCAGTGCAGTGGTTCCACCAAAAAATTAAAAAGAAGCAATGAGTTGGCACACACTGTTCAGCATGGATCACCATCACACAAATCCACTTCCAACCCTACTCATGCTGCACATCAGGTTCCTAGAAACTCGCTCTTCTCAACTGTCAGTCTGATCAACATCTCTCCATTGCTTCATGTGCCTTGGATATACATAACTGTTACTTGATAATTAAATATCTTAAAATAAAATACAGCAAGCTACTGCTGCACCTCAGTGCCACAGCAAGACCTGAAGCCTTTGCTGAGAGCAAGCTAAAAGAGCAGGCACGCTTCTTATTCTCTTCTTGCTTCGAAGCAAGAGTCCGTTCAGTGAGAAAGTTGCCTTTGAAAACAAGCTTTCCCAGTTGAGGAAGTGTCATTGGCGGGTCCAGAGAAGCAGCACTCCTGCACTCCAAGCATTCCATTGCCTGCAAGTTTTCTTGGTTTCTTTCTTCCTTAACTTTTTAAGGTCAAAAAAAGTATATAAATGCATAAATTCCAGCAGTAAAAAGCTGACTTCAGAGCAAGGATAGGAAAACTCAGAACCAGTGTACAGAGACAAAACTCAATCATTGCCAGCTCACTCCTTCCACAAGTATTTCCCCCACTGAAAACACATTTTCACTTTAACAGAATGTTAATGAGGATGACCACAAGGAGCACGGTGATACAGTGATACCTATAATGACGAGGACAGCTGGACTCTTGTAGAAGCCATTACTCTAAGTCTTCACTCTATTAACTCTCACACCAGCTTTCAACCCTCTCGGCAAAGGTGGTTACTATCGTCATCCCTGCTCTAACAATGCGAAGCCTGAGGTTTAGGGAGGTTAAAATGTTTGCCAAGAGATTGACAGAACTCATACCTAGGCTACACAGTAATGTTGCTCAACTTTGCCCTTGGACTTTCAAAATCCAATTTTGTAAACCTGCCATTTAAAATATCATCCTAGAGGCGCTCCTGAAGGCCTCCTTTCCTGACCTCACTCTGAAATACAAAGACACATGAAATAAGAAACCGAGGCCCTGCTGTGAACTGCCAATTCAAAAGCAGAAACAGAAATGAAAGTGTGAAAAACGTGTGGCTCTCCACAAGCCACTGGGAAATGTAAATTAAAATGAAACAACAGCTGTCTCAGCATCTGTGGGGAACTAGTTCCAAGGTCCGCCACAGGCACTAAAGTCCATGCTGGCCAAGTCCCTCATAGCAAAGGATGTAACTTTTGCATAAAACCTATGCATATCCTCCTATGTACATGAAATCATCTCTGTACCGCTCACAGCACCCACTCACTGTAAAACTTAAAGTGCACCCTTTAGGTTGTTTAGCTTAAAGTAAACTGCTTAGGCGACGTAGCCATTGCCTCTGCATTGGAAACATTACCCCTGGAAGGAGTCTCACAATGAAAAATATAAAAGGATCAAGATCATGAAACTTACCAGGCTCATTAATTCAGAAAGTTACAAGACTTACAAGCAGTAACCAAGGAGAATCTCTTTGGTGCAGCTCCCTGAAAATTGAGCAGGGAACTTCAAGGCTTCTAGCTTTCCTGAGCCCTCACTCGTGCTGGGGTTGACTGCTGGCTAGCTTTTACTGTCAACTTTACACAGACCCGGAGGCACCTGGGAAAAGAGATCCCCAAGTGAAGAATTATCTCAATCTGATTGTCCTATGTTCAAGTCTATGAAAGAGACTGATAACTGATTTAAGGAGGCCTAGCCTACTATGGGTGGCACTATCCCTAGGCAGTTGGGCCTGGGCTGAACAAAAAAGCTAGCTAAGTAGTAATCCAGAGAGCAAGCCAGTAAACAGCCTTCCTCCACAGTCTCTGCTTCAAGTTCCTGCCTGATTGAGTTTCTTCTCTGACTTCTCTCAACAGTGGACTATAACCTATAAAATAAACGAAACCTTTCCTCCCTGAGTGGCTTTTCATCATGGTATTCATCACAGCAACAGAAAGGAAACTAGAGCGGCTGGTGTTTTCAGTGCTGCAGCTGCCTGTGAGCTGCCTGTGAGCTGCCTGTGTCTCGGTGAGGTGGTGTGAACGAGAATTTCCCCATAGGCCCAGGCATTTGAACGCTGTTTTCACCATCTGGTAGCACTGTTTGTGAGGTTTAGGAGGTGTGACCTTCCTGAAGGAAGTACATCACTGGGGGCAGGCTTTGAGAGTTGAAAGCTCATGCCACTTCCAGACTGCTCTCCCTGCTTTGTGTTTGTGATTAAAGATGTGATTTCTCATCTTCTTCCTGCTGCCATGCTTGCACCTCTGTGGTTGACTCTTATCTCTCTAGACCCTAAGACAAAATGAACTCTCTCTAATGTTGCTTCTGGTCATGGTGTTGTATCACAACATAGAAAAGCAGTGAATATATGTAGCAAGTGACCACTCACAAGTGCTCCTGTAAATAACCCTAGTTAACTCACTGGTTTACCAAACTAAACTTAGGTTAAATCACTTCTTTGGTCTTTTTTTTAGTGCCCTGACATAAACAGATATTTGTTCATGTCTTCCCCAAGAAGAACAATTACACAGTAAATCATACAATTGACGACCAGGACAAATTCTATGCATGCAGTACAGATACCACATTTAAAAATATTTTACATGTACACGTCTTAAGCTATGGATGAAGAATACACAAATGGGATGGGCCAATTGTATTTTTCTTTCAATCCAATAGATTGGAAAAATTTTTAAAGGCTGATAATATCAATCACCAGAAAGAATACTAGGAAATAGAAACTCCATACTGGTATTTTAACCAGTGTTTATTAACCAATGGTTAAAGTCTACCCTGTCCTGCTTAGATATAAACCTTCTTTTATTCAGTAACTTCTTGAATTCAATCTGATGTGATTTTTTTTCCTACTATATTTTAACTGTTTACATTTCAAACAGGATTTGATGGCCTTCGGTTTATAAGTGACTCTCTTTCAAATGTTGTTTTAAGCTTAAATAGCGTCATGAAGATATGGAGAACAGCAAAACCGTAAGACCATCTTTAAAACAAGCAGCAGATTCCCTGGATTGGTCTTGCCTCTCTCATCTGTTGATCTAAATCATCTCTAGACTTTGATAATTTGTTTCATGGTTGTTGGAGGAAAATAAATGTTGTCTATATTGACTGTTAAATATTCCAATCAATTTACATCATAATCAATTGTTATTACCTAGTGTCCACAGCAATTGGTTCTGGCAGACACATTTTAATAGTAAGTCAACAAAGCTAGCAAATAGGTTAGAATTGATTTATGCATGTCACTCATGAAATTATTAAGTAAAATGCTTTTTAGTATAACTAATTAAAACAGGCAAAATTACATATCTATTCATTAACATGGATGAACTATATGTCAGATAAAATATAAGAACTTCTGAAATATGAAATAGATATGTATTTGAAGCCATGGATAAAGTATGATCTCAAAGTAATGTAAAAAAAAGTCATTAAAACAGAATGGATTCATTAATACTAAATCAGTTCAGAACCTATCTAACTCAAAGCCTCCTACTTTTCAATCACTGTTCTGTGCTATGAAAGTACACACTGTGGGGGCTGTTCTCAAACTCACAGAATTGATAAGAGTTTATGACTTACTGACTTGCACAAAGCTGCAAACAGAGCTATTTATCTCAAGGCACTTAAGATTAGTTCCGATACATCAGAATAAATTAATCAGGGTCAATGGTCATGAGAGTGAACTGAGCAGACTTCTGAATCTTAAAATACAAATTCCTTAAGTGATGTTTTTCAACCCTTTCCTGGTGACACACAGCAGGAGTTCACCCAATTTCTCCATATTCCTTCCCTTGGGTGCTTTTTTCATTGCCTAGCATGAAGGACCACCCCCTTGGATCATCAAATCTGTCTCTATTTTGGACCTCTCCTGTATACTAGTCACGACTTGTTCAGCTAGTATTACAGATGACTGAACCTTAGCTAATGTAAACCAAACTCTACTTTGTATATCAAAACTTGTTCCTTCTAATTGCTCTCCGTTATTGGCTTCAAACCCCGGTAAAAAGTGAAATTCGAAATGTCAGCATAGTCCTGGTCTCTTTTGACTTTCTCATCGTGGTTGCTAACTCTGAGCCATTTCCACTCGCTCTGCTGTTTGGGCCTCATTCTCCTTCTCCTTCTCCTGTGGTTGCTATCTCCAGTCACGTTTTCACTGCTTCTCTTCCAAGCATTATAACAGATCCATAACTGGTTTCTGTATTTTCAGTTTCACACTTTCTAAGCTACCTTCCACATTTTGCTAGAGAGACTTTTGCAAACTACAATTGCGCCATATCATTACCCTTCATAAATCTTCACAAATCACAGCAGTGGTGTGCTATATATAGATCCAAATCCCATAAGCTAGCATTTAGAACTTTCCACCTTTATCAAACACTACAGTCGATGTACTGCGCTCCTCACAGCCAAGGCACTCTTTGAATAAACTGTGCTCTTTTTAACCAAGACCTTTACAGATGCAATTCCCTTATCTAGAAACCTCCTCCACATCTTTCCAAGGATTCCAACATCACCTTTTCTGGGAAGACATTCCTGATGTTCCCACTTAGCATCAAGTTACTTTCTCTGTACATCCATCATCCATTCCTACCCTCCCTCCCCCACATCCAGTGTTTCACATAGCCCAAGATGGCCTTGAACTCACTATGTAGCAGAAGCTGGTCTTGAATTCCTTATCACCCTGCCTCTTCCAAGGGCTTAGATTATAGGCATGTACCACCACCTGTCTTTGTTTTCTCATTTATTATTAAGGCTCATGTTCACATTTTTTTACTAGTCACCTTGTTCTTTTCCACTTCAAGTTTAATCTTTATCTATGGTGTAGGTACAGTCTTCCTCCAAGTCATTAGTAACTAACTTGTCATATGAGTGGTTTTAGAGCTCTCACTTAGACTCAAAGCAGCAGTGGGCTTTCCTTAAAAGGATAATGGCCTGGAGCTTTTCCATAGTAAACCAGAAACATCTATCATAATGTCCTCTAGTGAACTCTATCTTAAAATTACACTACTTTGAAACTCAATGATATTATGAAAGTTCTTACTTTTCCCTTGGATGTAAAAGTGAACGTGGGAGATTAGAATCAAATCAATTGTTAATATTTTTATACACTGGTGGGCTTTTTTTTATCGATTATTACATTGAACATACCCAGTATATGGAGAGAGAGAGAGAGAGAGAGAGAGAGAGAGAGAGAGAGAGAGAGAGAGAATGTGAATGCTCCCGATTTCATAGTACTCATTTTAAGGGGCTATCTAGACTGAGAGAAGTAGTTGGCCCAAACATCTTAACTACCAGAGCTAATTTTCCATCATCAGATGACATTTTAATCGGACAGTTTGCATCCAATGAGTGTATTCTAATTGGTGGAGGTCAGAGACATTACCATACACAGGATGACTCTTTCCAACTGAGAGATCGTCTTACGCACATGGAAACAGTGCAAGGCTCTATTAACAAGCTCTACAGGAAAGTTGAACCAGGTTGCAGGGAGACACAGGAAAGAAACTTTGCCAGGATTGAGGCTCAGAATGTGCATCATTAAAAGTTTTGGATGATTTAAGACCAGAAATCTGGGGAAGGAAAAAGAACTGGCTTGGTGGGTCAGTGAAAGAACTGTGGTAGTATTCCACCACAGTTGAGAGAAACAATCTCAGAGCTTGTTAAATATAACAGTGTGGGTAGAGAAAAAAAGAAAGAAAGAGGAACCAAGTCAATGTTGAAGTTTTAAAGATAATCAGTGGCAATCATGGTGACTCTTCCGAGCCTGGCATAACACATGGGCCACTGCCCCACGGCAATGAACAGTCATCAGAGTGTTGGGGAAAAGAGGCTAATATGAAGTGATGAGACTCAGTCCAGAAGAGTGCTTTCTGGCTGCAGCCTACAGGAGATGTTGAAGGGGACATGGATGCACGCTGGAGGGTGCTGTAACAATGAAGGCAAGGGATGGTGAAATCCTGGACTGGGAAGGCAGCAGTGGAGTCAGGGAAGGGGAGTCAGGCTGAGGGTGTAAGACTGGTAGGACTCTCTGGTACACTGGTGGTGAGGAATGAGGGAAGGGGTTGATGTGTCATGGATGATGCTGTGCTTCCAACTGACTCTCTGATGCGTGGCGGGCCATTACCTAGACTTCAAAGAGTGCAAGCAGATAAATTTGGGCAGAGGAAGATGGAGAAGTTGCTTTCAAACTTACTGATGCATCAATATATAAGCAGAGCTACCCACTGAGCAATCAAGACTGTGGATGTGGAGAACAGAGGAAATGCTCAGACTTTCCCAGACAGAGACAATAGAACAGAGGGTACTGGGTTCCAATGAACTCCTGCTACCTCTAGACTTAAATGCCAACCTCATCTGCTATCTGTTTTGTTGTATCTGTCTTGTGTAGCCGCATCTTCTTGCTTATTTCCCTTATTTCCCTTACTGGTGAGCCACTATTGTTTGCCTTCTGCATTACCAGCTCATTGTGTGTGTGTGTGTGTGTGTGTGTGTGTGTGTGTGTGTGTGTGTGTGTGCCTAACTGCTCATTCACTTTCAGGAAAGCACTCCTCTATTTGCTTATTTGTGTCCATGAAAAAAAACAACCCTAGAACTCCTTTCTCCTTCAAGCAGCTTTCCCTGACCTTCCCAGCCACTTCCTGCTGCTAACAACCAGAACAGTTGTATCTGGGGCTTTCTTCCATGTAAATTTCCTTCAGCTATTTCATGGGCTGGGGTAACTAGTTCAGCAATTTAATAAATTCACCAAGTGAATCTCTCCACTCAAGCCCCATAGCCCCCATAGCCCATAGTCCTTAAAGAACACATCACCCTTTGGTATTATTTCTCTCTGTCTAGGAAAGCAATTGATTGTGGTAACTGAAAGCCGTGGTGTGTCTGTGACTGACGGGCACAGCACTGACAGTCTCTATCCAATCGAACATACTGATTTTCAGTTTTACCTCTAGCCATAGAAAAGAAAAATTTCAAGCTATAAGTTAATGTTCCCCCAGTCTTGGAAGTATATCACAAACACCTGAGAGAATCAAAAATTCTACACATGGAGAGAGACCTTATTTGAGAAACTCATTCCTGAGGTTTGAGAATAGGTCTGCTCATCCTAAAATCAGAAGGTTCCTTCCAAACCCAAGAACATAGGATCTCATAGTCTCCTGTGAACAGTGAAGACCAAATAAGTGTCTAACAGGCCAACCAGGACCTAGATGCCAGGAAGATGGGGGCTGTACATTGAATTCTGAAGCAGAGAGGGGCACAGTAGGCCTTGGACAGCCTTGATGCTGCTGAGACACTAACTGCCACCTGAATCTGGTTTGGGAGTGCTGGTAGCCAGCGCAGGGCATCCTAGCTTTAGCTAAGCATTTGTGTACAGTGAGTGAAGAAAGTAGAGCTGAGTAAGAAAACTCTAAGGCTAGAAATAGTCCCTAAGCTCAGAGACACAGGTAAATAAGCAATATCTGTAGGTGATGGTAGCTTCCACAATGATTATACATTAAAGTTCTATTGCCACAAGTCAGCAAAGGTTATGTGCTTTCTTTTTAAATTTACTTAAAGCTTTTCTGCTCTTACTATGTACCTTGCTTCCTTATCCTTATTTTTTATTAAAGGAAAAAAAGAGGCCAGACATTTTATAAACGAGACCTTGAGCCTATTTTAAATGTGGGTCTGGGAACTAAAGCTTGACTGCACTACTGAAATGTCAGAAGCAATCCCATCTGTAGTGTGTACTCTGAAGTGGAACGTTCATATCACCTTTCACAACCCTCAGAATGACATAAAACAGTATTGTTCTTCAATCTAAGAATAGTTGTTGGAGAAAGGATAAAATCAACTGGGAAGTCATGTGAATGAATAAACATTTAAAAATATTTTCATTTCTCAAAAATTCTGTATTTTTCTATCTCTGCAAATAAGAATTGTGACCTTGCTGGTTAGTATTATAAACATAATATAAATTTCAGAGACTTTGTGCAAATCACATTTTTTAAAAAGGCAATGAGAATTTTCTTCTCCTGAGCTCAATCTTTCTTTAATAAGCCAGTATTGCCATGGCAAATGTGTCTCAGGCACCACTGGTTGCGTGCCATATGGATCACTGAGGGAAGATGAGATGCTATGCTCCACTTCTGTAAAATCAGTTCCCTGTCAGCTAAGGAAGGGGTGGCTGGAGAGGCCTTATTTTCTCTCTTCCTGGCTATTGCCATGGAACCTAGCTCAAAGCAGGGTTGACACAGCCTCCGTATAAACAAGCAAACCCCCTATTTCAGGGCAGCGTAGAGGGTTCATTCTGAAGACGTCAGCACAGGGTCAGGAGCTCAGCCAGTGCTCCGTCATCTTTTTCTCTCATCTGTGAGACAGGGACACAAGAGACAGCCTGGAGGCAACGTGTAGATCCCCCAGAGAAATCTATCACTTCTTAATGCTGGTCCCCAGAAAACTGTACACCAGAGGTCCACCATTTGCCTCCAGGGAACCAGACCGTGAATTGCTGGAACACGGAGAAGAGTTTGACTGACCTATGGATGCAGAAGAAAAGATAAGATGCAGACAGAGAGGCCTGGTTTCATCAGCTCAACTCTGAAAATCCTCAGCTGACAGGAAAAGTACTGAACTCCTGCCTGCCGCTGCCCTTCTGCAACCACAGGGCCTGTGGTCTTAACTGGATAGAGCGAGCCCGCTCGGGGATAAAAACACTTAAGGCCCCACCATACATGTGGGAGGAAATTGATGTAAAGGAGCTCTGGGACCCCTGAAGGGATGGCTGCTGATCTGTGGTTTAAGAAACAGTTGCAGGAGGAGTTACAAAGTGTCATTAAAGATCAGGAATACAGTGAGCATCCCAGGGAAGAGCTGGGAACCAGAGGCCGAGAGCTGAGGATGCAAAGCGGACTGACTGCCCAAAATCTTTGTTCTTGGAGGAAGGAGACTTACCCTGTAAAGGGCAGACACGAGGATTTCAGGCTTTCCAGGCCATGCTGTTTTTATTGCAACTCCTCAGTTCTGGAGCCAGCCAGGGACAACACGCAGGAAATCAAGGCTGTGTTCCAATCACATTTTATGAATGCTGAGATTTAAATTTCACACCATGAAATAGTATTATTTTGGTATTCTACACAATGGGCAGTAGGTCATAAGTTACTGTTTTCTGCTACACTAGAAACTCAGACTTACGGACTAACCCCCGGGCTTCATCTTTAACTAGATGGGTGAAAGTATGTGTCTCAAGGTCCTATGACAGACTCAAGATGCCATGCAACTTTACCACCCCCACTGATGGCACAGAAAATCTGCTGCCTCCGTTGTATTTGGAGGACACTGTCATTTAATGATCAGTGAACTGAGGATTATAAAGTCACTCTAGAGTATCTCTAAGCATCAGTTTCTCCATTTGTAACTGAGGATGCTAATTATTATCATTTCTTTCTCCCCTGCGGAATTCTCTAAAGTTAATTAATGGTCACACGTACTAATGCTGTAAATGCCCCAAGAAGCTTGAAGGGATCCTCTTATAAATCTGCCTTAATGAAAAGGATAAATGGACACAAAGTAAAAAGCTATCTACAAATATTTACAAATTCCTTAGACAATACCCACTTAACACAAGTGCCTGGGAGTATTTCCTATCTTTTCATCTTTCTGTCTTATGCTCAGCAGAACCATTTTCAAAGACAGTCTCATTTTGTTAGCCCTGGCTGGCCTGGAACTTGCTATGTAGACCAAGCTGGCTTTGAACTCAGAGCTTCCTGCCTCTGCCTTTGCCTGGGAGTGCTGGGATTAAAGGCCTCCGGCATCATAGCCAGCCATTCTCAGGAGAATTTTAATACAAGCTGTGCCCTTGGGGTTTCTAGCTGCTCTCAGCAGTCCCTGAGAGTGTATGTGGGCTTGCCCTTTCCTTCTCTAACAGTGCCTATAAAAAATTTGAATAATCTCAAGACTCTCCATTACAGCCAAGTAAATGACCACATGCCAGATCCCAGCCAGAATTTCTTCAACTTCAAGTCTCAACCACAACTTTTCCATTTCTGCCACATCAGCCTCACAGATAAAATGCAGCCCTTCCCCTATCTCTGATGAACACCCTACATTCAGAACTGTTCTCCTCTGCTGCATTCTTCCTTGTTCTGGGTTTTAGTCCATCATTGCCCTGTATTTTTCATATGCTTACCCCACCTTTTAAAAATTTATCAATATGTTGCTATCTTTAAAATTAAATGAAAGTCTCCCAACCTTCAGGCTGTCTCCCCTTCAGCCAGGTGGTCATAAATCTGCTTACCTCAGCAGACAGGAGGCTTCTTGAAAGAATGGTGTCTGTCTCCACCTTTGCCTTCCTGCCTCCACCTCACCTCTCACCCAACAGCACTCAAGCTTCTGTTTCTATAACTGCTTGGCAATTTCCTGGAAACTTTATCAATAACTCCTCAAATAATCATCATATTTATGATGATCAATGATCAATAATTATCAAATCTGGTAGATGCATTTCTTTTTTTTAATTTTTTAATTCATTTTACATACCAACCTAGATTCCCCTCTCATTCCTCCTCCTGCTCTGCTCCACCTTCCCCCGAACCCTCATCCCCTCCTCCAACAGGGTAAGTTCTCACATGGGGGACATTTAATTGAGGCAGGACCAAGCCCCTCCTAGTTTTATTGGGTGAGCAAGGTGTCTGACCATAGGTAATGGAATCCAGAAAGCCAGCTCATGCACCAGGGATAGATCCTAATCACACTGCCAGGGGCCCCTCAAACAGACCCAGCTACACAACTGTCTCCCATATACAGAGGGTCTAGTCCAGTCCCGTGCAGGTTCCATAGCTGTCCGTCTAAAGTTTGTGAGTTCCTACGAGCTTGGTTCAGTTGTCTCTCTAGATTTCCCCATCATGATCTTGATCACCCTTTGCTCATGTAATCCTTCTTCTCTCTCTTCTACTGGATTCTCAGAGCTTGGCCTGGTGCATGGTTGTGAATCTCTGCATCTGCTTCCATCAGTTACTAGATGAAGGCTCTATGATGACAGTTAGGGTATTCACCAATCTGATTACCAGGGTAGGCCAAAGGATAATCAGACTACAACCCACAAATCCAGAGAAGCTAGGAAACAAGGAGGACCTTAAGAGGGATGTATGGATTACCTTGGAATGGGGAAACAGAGGAGATCTCCATGAGTAAACTGGGGATGGGGGGGGCAGGCAATAGAGGGTAGGAGGTGGGGGATGAGAACATGACGAACCGGTATGGTCGAGCTGGGGGAGGGACGGAGTGGGAGAGCAATGAAACAGATACCTTTTTTTAAAATTTTATAATTAATTTAATTTTACATATCAGCCACGGATTCCCCTGTCCTCCTTCTCCCACCTCCCCTACCCCCAATCCACCCCCCATTCCCATATCCTCCAGGGCAAGGACTCCTCTGGGGATTCAGCTCAGCCTGGTAGATTCAGTTGAGGCAGGTCCAGTCCCCTCCTCCCTTCACCCAGGCTGAGCAAAGTGTTCCAGCATAGGCCCTAGGTTCCAAAAAGCCAGCTCATGCACTAAGGACAGGTCCCAGTCCCACTGCCTGGGGGCCTCCCAAACAGTTCAAGCTAATCAACTGTCTCACTTATCCAGAGGGCCTGGTCCAGCTGGGGGCTCCTCAGCTATTGGTTCATAGTTCATGTGTTTCCACTAGTTTGGCTATTTGTCCCTGTACTTTTTCCAATCATGGTCTCAACACCTCATACAACTCATACAATCCCTCCTCTCTCGCGCTGATTGGACTCCCAAAGCTCCACCTGGGGCTTGGCTGTGGATCTCTGCATCTGCTTCCATCAGTCATTGGATGAGAGTTCTATCACGACAGTTAGGGTATTCGGCCATCTGATCACCAGAGCAGGTCAGCTCAGGCTTTCTCTCGACCATTGCCAGTATTGTGGAGGTATCTTTGTGGATTTCTGGGGACCTCTCTAGCACTTTGCTTCTTTCTATTCCTATGGGGTCTTCATTTATCATGGTCTCTCTTTCCTTGTTCTCCATCCAGCTGGGATCTCCCTCTCCCCTAAGCTCTCTTTCCCCCGACCCTTGCCCTTCATTACCCCCCCTCATATCCAGTTTGCTCATGTAGATCTCATCTATTTCTCTGTCATTGGGCAATCCTTGTGTCTTTCTTAGGGTCCTCTTTACTAGGTAGCCTCCCTGAAGTTGTGAGTAGCAGTCTGGTCATCCTTTGAAACAGATATCTTGATACAGGGAGACATTATGGGGTAAGGGAGAAACGTGGTGCTAGGGAAATTCCCAGGAATCCACATGGACGACCCCAGATTAGACCACTAACAACAGTGGTGAGGGTGCCTGAACTAGTAGATGCATTTCTCTGTGGGATTTACGGCAAAGATGAAAAGCTGTGATCTATATTTTAGGCTTAAATAGATAATAGTGTTTTTACTGATACAATTCAATCACTTTCAAAAATTCCAATAAGATTTTTATATTGAATTCAGTCAGCTTCCATAAATGGTATAAGAAACGCTGAAAATATCCAACTTGGTTTTAAGATTAAGACCCTGTGATGCCATGGTAATTAGAACAGTGTGGTGAGGGGACAGCTACCAGCTGCCCTGTGCTTTTTGACACCCTGCCCTCTCCACTGCTGTTCACTGCCCCTGCCCCTGCCCCGTTTCAATCTTAATCTCTCTTCCTGCCTCGTCTCCATCAAATCCCTCCACTCCACTTGACTCACAGCTCTCAGTCTTCCACGCCCTTCCTTCTCTTTTCTTCTCTCTGCTCCAAAGGCTGTTGCAGATGTCTTCTTAATCTAAATAAACGTCCTGAATTCCCAGGTATTTACGTTTTGAAGTATTGCTGTATCCCTTGTGGAAATAGAGGTTTTAGACACACACACACACACACACACACACACACACACACACACACACACACGTGCTTCCTCGGCTACTGTTTTACCATTCACTGCTGAGGTCTCCGGGGAGCTCTGCACTGCTCCCTCATGCAGTCTGTGCCTCAGTAGTGGCCCCGCACTTGCGCTCTCTCTCCTTCAACCAGCACTGGCTCCTGGGTTCTGGAACATGGCAGCAGTCTGGCCTTCCTTTCCTCTCTTTGGCGGCTCCTCACTTCTACTTCACCCCAAACAGTGAAGACTCCAGCCCCGTGTATTCCCCTTCTCTCCTTCTCTCTACACCCTATCCATAATCTCATCCCGTCTTTTTGCAGCTCAGTTTCCCATGCCTTTGTGCTCATGACTCCTGATTTATGGCTCCTTCTCTAGATCCCCTACTTACCTACCTGACAGCTCCACTTTGATTTCTTAGAAGTAGGTTAGGTTAGATCTGAAATTCAAATTTAAGTGGGAATACTGTATTTTGTTTGCAGAGCTTGTCAAATCTAGATCAATTGAGCATGTCTAAAATAGAACTTCTGAGTTTTTTTTTCCTCTCTGAGCCTTCAACCAACCCTCTTCCAGTGTTCCCCGTTTTCCTAATTTTAGTGGGCAGTACTGTGTCCAGTTCCGCAAGCTATAAAGCCAAGGGAATCACACTTGACCTTTCCATTTCCTTATGTCCCATACCAAACTCTGCAGCAACTTCCGAGAATCCTTTCTCCAAATGAATCTCAAATATACCCACTCTCCCCATTCACAGTGCCACTGTGGTCTCTTGTTTAGAGCATTCAGTGAACTTAACACTTTCCCCATTTTACACCAGTCCCCCACTAATCTACCACATAGACACTAGTTTAATAACAATAATGAAGGACCATCAATAAGTAGGATCTCAGTAAATGGAATCATCTGCCCTCCTGCCCCAAACCCTTCAGTGGCTTTGAACTGGACCTCAGGTAAAATAGGTTGTTCATGATGACCCTGCACTCCCAAATACCTGCCTACCCTCACCTTCTCCTCTCTCCTTCTCTGCTTCTGTCCTCTGCCCTGCAGCTCACAGGACACTCCAGGCTTCTTTGTGCTTTATCACCTTCACATGTGTGGCTTTCTCTTCATGGACCACTCACTCACATCATATCCACCTATCTCCCCTCTTTTTCCTCTGTGTGTTCACAGCTGTCCATCCCGGGACCTTAATGCTTTCTCAGGAACCAGTGAGTGAGGACATGACTTGTAAGACTATTACTGTACTGCCATGTCCCAATGTGTAATGACTGCAGCCAGCTCAACAGGTTATCCCAACTGCCTTTATGACAAAGTGCAAGATACCGCACCAAGGTTTTCTGGATTCAAACTGAAATCTTCTAATTTCTTAATATGTACTTTTTTTTAAGTATCTTCCAGGTGGATGGTCTCACTGACCTCCTTTTGGTCTGATCACAGAAACCCATCTACAAACCTCTTTACCCACCCAGGGTAGACTTAACTAATTTATTTTTAATGCTGTAACACATCCAGACATACCCTATTAACATTTTCTGAGCACTTTCTTTTAGCCATTAATCATAAGTTTAAGGACATCTGCTATATTTTAATCTTCCATGCAGCTACAGAAAGTTAAATTATTGTTATCTCTATGTTATAGAGGAAGAAATTGAGATTTTTTTTTTAAAAAAAAGAGTGTAGTAAATTAAAGATTTATTGTGTAACAAGCTGGAAAGATGGCTGGGCAGTGAAGAGCACTTACTGCTCTCACAGAGGACCTGAGTTCAGTTCCCAGAATCCACACTGAGCAGTTCACAACTGCCTATAACTCCAGCTTTAGTGGATCTGATGCCCTCTTCTGGCTTCTTCAGGCAACTTCACACATATGCTTATATTCTCACTCAGATACACATGCATACACATAATTAAAAGTAAAAACCTTTAAAAGAAAAAGTAGTTATTATTTGAAAGGCCAGGAAAAACAACTAGTCTATGAACTTAATCACTTTTTTCTAATGCCTTTCCAAGGTTTCAACAAACTTTACAGAATATTCACACACACACACACACACACACACACACACACACACACACACAAAACATGTTATGTGTGTGCATATATTACGTATTTCCTTATATTCCTTTCTCTATTTGATGGTGATTTGATGGTGAATATATTATGAGCAAGCCAGTATCCAAATCATTTTTGTAAACTTATCTAGATATTCATGGATACATAACTAATTTTAATTTCTGAATATGCACATGTATTGCTTTATAATTATACAGTCTTTTATTTACAAAATGTTTGATAAGCCTTAAAAATGAAGAAGCCCCTAGGAATTTGTAAATAATACAAGTGATTTATCTCTCACAATATATTTCAACTAACAAGCAGTTTGGTATATTAGTGCATTAAATTTTAAAAAGCTATTTTTAGCATACTTAATAAGCAACTGGCTTTATAAATAAACATTAGTTAGTACAAATGTCTCAAGAGAACCTGATAATGGGGCCTTGGTAATCACTAAGAATTTTATATATCTCTTAAGGCATATACAAATATGTTATAATCACTTTACTTGCTTTTCATAATTCATAATTAGTATTGCAGCCACCAGATGGAGTATGAGGTTATTTAAATGATATTTTTAAAGATCCTTTTGGATAAGCTATTTTGCTCTGCTCTTCTCGTAATGTTTCCCTCATCACCACCCTGATACACACATACACAAACGCACAAGCTACTTTACCTTTTTTCTCTTTGGTTAAAGCATAAAGCATGCAAGATGAATGAGTTGATCCAAGGAACATGGCTCTTACCAAGGAAGGATTTAATTTGCTCAGCTCATTAGTATGTACATAGCAGGAACTGGACATGAACTTACACAGGACGTGTAAGCTTTGCTGGGACAGATGGAGTGAGCAAAAAACGAAGTCATGTATTCAGACTGCTAAATGGGACCAGAGCTGGTTATGTTTATTTAATTGTTTTAATTTAAATTAAATTTCTTTGTTAACATATGAATGACAGCATACATGTTGAGAGAGTAATAAAGAGACAGAGTGGGCTGTAATTCAAGTAGGTGAGAACAAATCCCAGCTTCTCCAAGCTTGGACCAGCTTCTTAGCTGCTCACGCTTAGATTTATATAAACACTTTGAGAACAATACCTCACTTTAACTGGCTGTAAGAATTCCATGGCTCCAAGTCATTCGCTATCAAATTATTTCATTTTTATCACATCCTGATTTGGCTTTCTGTACTATGCTTATTGCCAGCCCCATACAAACTCCTTAAGTGTAAAGATCTCATTTGCCTTGTGCATTACTGTATTCCGAATACAGGTAATCTAAGCCCTCAGTAGATGTTCGGAGGATAAATATGAGTGGAAATAAGGAAAGGGAAGGCAGCAGTGAGGGACTGTGACAGAAATAAGAGAAAGGGATAAGGCTAAACATGAGGCTGTGCTGAAGCATGGTGTCTAGGAAGTGGAAGGCTGACAGTGACCGCCAGTGTGGGGAGCTGGTAATTCAATGCTGTTGTGGAGCTATGTCACCCACAGTTAGTCCTTTTGACAGGATCAGAGGCTATGGATCAAAAACATTGATATGTGTGTGTATGTGCATGTATGTGTGTGAATGTGAACATATTTGGAAATATTTGTGCAAATATATAATTTTTAGTGGAGATTTCTAGTATTGTACTAAAAATACTGTGACTTTTTAAGCTCTACCAAATTTCAGCCAAAAATCCTACAACGTATACAGTTATTACCAATGATAGAAATCCTAGCTCCTAACTATCACCATCACCAACTCAGAGAATTGCGTTCATAAAAATGCAGTTCTTTCAGTGAATTTTGTAACTACTCAAGAAAATAAGATTTTTTTTGTATTTTTTTTATATATTCTTTACACTTTCTGGTGAGTGTTTTTCTTTTCTTCTTTTTCTTTTTTTCTTGAGCCTAAAAGATGTTTTGGTTTTATTTATTTGGGGCATATTTTTAGATTAAAATTACTAATCCTTTATTGTTTTGTATGTTTCAAAAGAATTTTTCTAACTTCTCTTTTAATTGTTTGTATGTTGTGCATACTTAGAGACCCTGATCAGTAGTTAACACAGCTTTAAGGAAAGGTTAGTTATAAATGCTTCCACGGGAACCTCTGCATTTGGGCTGTGAGACTAAGCTCCCCCCAGAGCTCATAAAATAATTCTTGTTGGTAAAATACATCAGGATACACACTGTGAGCAGGAATGGAAGCCATGATTTCTGAGTATAGTGGTGGATGGAGGTGACAGTCATCCTATAATATGAAGATATTTCATGATATCAAATTGCTGAGGGTGGTTAGAATGATAAAGCTTCAGTCATTTCACAGCAGCAAAAAGTGATACCTCTGTCTCTCCACATTTTACAAACATAGGTGATAGAACATCAAAAATCAGTTAACATGTTATATTAAAACACTTCAATTTCCAAACCAAAAAGTGGAATCGTTATTCATTCCCATGTCAATTAATTTCTAAGTTAAAAAAGAACTTCTATAGGAAGGGGGAAAATAACAACCACAGTCCACTCACTTTTTCAACTTTCCTATTTCTTTCTCTGTTGTACTAAAACCAGACTCTGCTGAAATGGGCAGAGTAAGTCTAAGCCACGCTTCTCTCCAATGTATCTTTTTCCTCTGTGATCTCAACTTAGAAGTAAATCCTACCCCACACTTGACATTGCTAAGCTGTAACCAACCATACTCTCTGTGTGGAATATCTAATAGGAAAATATGTTACTTGTCACAGTGTTTGGTAAAAATGAAGAAGAAATAATTCAGTAATATTTAAAAATAAGATCTTTTTGTTATATTGCCATTGCTTTAGAGAAATTCACAGGTTTGAAAACCATTAATATTTTACTGGCTTATTGAATCTTTGGGCAAAGATATAGACACAGATGTGTGCACATGTTTCTGGAAAGTAGGAGTTCATTAATTCTTTGGGATCCTAGCCTGTAAGCCCAGGAACAGACTAGAATCTCAGTTACATCATTTAAAAGAATAAGGTGTTAGAGTAGTTGTTGATCCCTAACTGTTAGTTATTTGCTAGAGAATTGTGGGGAGCTGCTCTTTTGAATTTGGTTTAGGTTAACCTTGTTCAAATGAATGTACTCAGAACCAGACTGAATTACCTGATCAGTCTAGTCTCTAAACCCCCTTAGGTCTTTTACTGTGAACACTTATTGCTTCAGTTGAGAGCAGAACTATTACCATTACAGTGATTTAGCCTGTGCTGGGTTTGATATAGCTAACATTTTCCTATATTTTGACCTGTCTGTGTGGTTATTTCTGTTAATTCACAAAAGTGGTCCACTTTAAATAAAAGAAGCTCAAGTTCCAATATGTTCCATGGCTAGTGACCCTAAAGGAAATATTGCAAATACACACTACTGGCAATTAAGACATGCTATATCATGAATTTTGGTGTAAATTATGGAAGTCTAAGATTCTCAGGCTGACAACAGAGGTAGCAGGGAACAAACTGAGGTGCCTCTGTAACCAGACACCCCCATCCTTCCCTCATTGTAGATCCTATAGATAAAACAGTGTGTTCCTCTTAAGGTATATGTCTCTCGGTAGACCCCCTCACCATTTATTACTGTTAGGGTTTGAAAATGAAGTGTCACCCCATAGGCTTACATCTAGATCACCCAGTGCTCAGACTGAAGGACTTCTCTAAGGCTGTGAGTCCTTTAGGAGAAGGAGGTGATAGAAGAAAGTCGTTGGGGCAGGCATGTGAAGGTCATGCTGACATTAGTTCTGGTATAACTCTCTTTTTTCGGGTGTGCCACCATGTGAACATACACCACCACCATGGTCTTTTCCCCATTATGATAGACTGCATCATCTGAAACTATGAACCCAAGCCTTAAATGTTCTCCTTTAAAATGTTCTCTCAGGTGTTTTATCACAGTGAGAACACGTTTAACACAAACCAAGAATCGAGAAGCAATGTGTCAGAGCACCGTGGAGCACTCTTAGAGTCTATTTGTCTGAGCTGTGCACAAGACCTCACACCTCAACATAATCAAGGCAAAGGAGCAGAAAGGGGTAGAAGAGATTATGGAAGGATGTAGCCGATCTTTACATTTTATAGCCTCTTTATGTGATGATCCACAGAAGACAGTTCATTCAAGGCTCAGCGACAGGACATTAGAGTTTCTTTTGGTTGGTTTGTATTTGGGGGCAGGCTGTATCGTTCTCATTCTATAGTGCTGCTGCTTGAAAATTCTCTGCTGTCTCTGACTTTCCAACAACCGGTTGAAGCCATAACCCTGACCTCAAAAAATCAGTTCATATCTTAACCTCACCATTTACTTTCACTAATATTTTTATTCTAATTTTAATTTGGCTATATTCTATTCATCTCCTGAAAGTGCATATGCCATTGGCTGGAACAAAATAAAACACAAAGATACAAATTTCCCAACCCAGCTGTACTAACTTGGGTAACTAATAAACCCTCCAAGTCTAGGTATTCTTGTATATGACATGATTCCAGTTCTGAAAAAAAATGTTTCTCTTTCCCGAATGAAAACTAGGAAAATAACAAATATATTTACTCATATATTATGAACTTTTCAATTGTTTCTCTAATAATAAGACTATACACAGCATGAGTCTGGTTTCTAAATATCCTCAAAGGCTTAACAACTGATAGCCAGGAGAGCTCTCCATAGCTCTCATTTTGAAGGAAAATTAAACCTTCCTAGAAAAGACACTGCTATAAATAGGGTAAGTAACTCTTAGTTTAGTTTAATTGTACACTTAATATCTCTCTTCAGACAAAAGCTATGTAGAAGTAGATGTATAGTAATGGTTTTGGAGTCAACTAGTATGTGAATGAGCATGTAGCACAGGTGTGAGCTTCAAAGCCAGGACTGCACCTTCCAACTCTTTTCAACTATTTAAATGTCGTATGTGGATGCACAGGTGACAAAAGATCAGTGCCTAGTTAAGGCTAACTCTACTTGAACTGATGAACCTCTCATCACTGGTTCTGGAGATGGGTGATATATAAATGCCTTTAAAATTCTGGAATCTTGTATCCCACAATACACCCTGCATACCCTCATCTCATTGGTGGTTACTCCCCATTCTTCTCTTCTGGTAGTCCCTGGTAACCACTAATCTCCTTCTGGGATCAATGAATTTGCTTATTCGGAGCATTTCTGATGAATGGAATCATACAACATATTGTATTTTACAATTGTTTTCCTACTTAGCATCTTCAAGTTTATATCATGTATTGGTACATAATCCTTTCATTGACAAATGGTATTCTAGTATATGGAAATATCACATTGTAATTATTCATTTGTATTAATTGGTGGGCATCTGGGACGCTTTCACCATTTAGCTGTTGTGGATGACACTTTCATGAACATTTATTTGCATTTCTATGTAGACATGTATTAGGAATACAATACTTGAGTCATATTGTACAAAGTTTTAAATTTTGTAGGGGTTACCAAGATGTTTCTCCATCTGGGCACACTGTTCTGTATCTGCAGTAGAAATAAATGGGAGATTTTTCAATTTCTCTAATCTTATCACTTATTAATAGAATTTTAAAAATATTTTAGCTACATTAGTGGGTATTATAGGCTTGATTTGCATTTTCCTAATAACCGATATTATTGGACATCTTCTCATGTGTTTGTTGGATTATCATACATTTTTTGAAGAAATGTCTACTCAGATATTTTCTCCATTTTAAAATCTCTCTCTCTATACACACACACACACACACACACACACACACACACACACACACACACACGTCTTGTAAATGTTTTCTACTCTTCTATGGGCTGTGTTTTGACTTTCTCAATAGTGTATTTTCATGGTCTAAAGTGGCAATTTTCATAAAGTACAATTTATCATTTTGTTCTATTATTTGTGGGTTTTATGCTTTAAAAAATGAGTAACCCAAAGCCTTGAAGATCTGCACCTATGTTTCCATCTAAGAAAAGACTCTTAGTTATGGCTCTTCCATTTAGGTCTATGTTACACTTTGGATCAGCGTTTGGGGTTTGATGTATTGGCCCCACTTCAAATAGGAGGAAACTAGTCCCAGGGAGTCTGAGATGGGATTTAATTCTAAATGATATGCCTGACAATTGTCATTCTACAACTATATTACAACTGGATTTTTTTTCTCTTTTGTCAAAATAGATGAAATTGGCAAAAATGAGTACATTTTGTCCTTTTAATTATTAGGAGTAGAAAATACAATGAGAAATATCTAGATAAGGTGTTAGTGTTGTCCCTTAGGGTTTCCTTACTGTATAAAGAAATGTTGTCAAGACACACAAAAAAGTTTAAATAGAAATTCCAAAGTCCACATGCTAGACATATGGAGTCTCTATACTGGAAATGTGTTATTACTGTTATAGTTAACCCAGTTTGGCAAATGAAATCACTAGAGGAAACACCAGCAAATATTTCCTTTCTTTAATATGCCAGATTGGTGTTCCTTGGTCTCACTAACTTAGGTCCGTTTTCATTATGTCTCATTCTAGGAAAACTGATTTCAAAAGGTAATCATCTTCAAACTAAATATCTAAGAAATTATATCAAAATTATATGTAAAGACATGTATTCTCATGGCAGCCTTGTTAAAAAAAATGGTTCTGGTCAGTTGCTGCCCATTTCCTCTGAAGGTCTGGGGAGATCTGAAAGGTTAATAACTGTGTGGAATAACATTAAAATATTAAGACATTGGTTTAGTCAGAACTATCTATAGGAAGCTTCTCAGTACCCAATGATGCATTCTACCCATATTTATCACTGACTTATTTAACATAGCAATCATTAATGATTAAAATCAATTAAAATTCATAAAGAACTATGGTATCTACTGTCTAATGAATTTATTACATCGGAGAGATTTCGGAGCAGTTTATTAAATAGACTTTTCAAATCTGGCTCTGCTACTGACTTGCATTTTAAAAAATGCTATCTGGCAACGTATTAGTCTACTACTTTAATATACATAAAATCAACATAGTTTTTCTTCAAGAGAAAGATGAGTGCTAGTGAAATGGAAGTAAATTTCATGTTTGCATTTTCCTGATGACTCAATGCTTGATTTTAACTGTGTTGCCTGCTATTAAAAGTAACTAATAACATCTATAACATTAGCACAGTGGATACAATTTATTAGAATCTTAATTATGTCTTAAAAATATTAGCTAGTGGCTTCATAGCAGATATTATCCAAAAAGGCTTCTTTTCTTTTAAATTCCTAGTGGGGACACATATTTTCAAAAATTTCTATAATCTACAACAATCTGAACAATGTTGTCGTGATGAAGAGGTCATTTCAATTCAAGAATGGTGGAAACTTACTGTCTTTTCTAGTGCCACAAAGAACTCACTGTAAAGCAACAAAATCAGACATTCTAACACAACACTTGATTCACGTGACTCATTTCTGACCACTGGAGAAAGCTCCCCAGAAAACTCTGCCCTGGGTGTTTTAGCACATCTATCATCCCTGGATAGTAATACAAGACCACATGTAAGGTCATGAATAGTTATTTTCCAGAGTATAATGTGCTAAAAATAAATAAGTGAATTCTTTACACCTTTAAATATTACTAAGAGAAATAAAGCAAAACAAAACCACAACAGGGCCTTCTAGAGATGAAGAATAAACCTTACACTGGGCAGAGGAGCAGAAGGTCCTCCGGTGACCAAAGAAATGACACTAAGGACAGTCCTTCAGGGCAGTGGAGCATTAGAGCCCCCAGATGAACAGAAAGCACCTTCTCTATAAGGAAATGCTAACACAAAATATCATTAACCCTGCTTTCCTTGGGAAGCTTATGGATATGGCTCTCACCCAATCACATTATAGCAAAACAAAATGTCTGCTTACTAGAACAATAACAGGGATTTGGAAATTCAGTCTCCCTAAAGAGAGAAGCAATTACTCTTAGTATAAAGAAAGGCCAGGACCGGGATACCTGGGTTTACCTTTGCTTTGCGGAAGTGGTAGACCACCAGCATGCTGACGAAGTCCAGCAGCAAACACAGGGCTTGGAAGGAGATGATAGCCAGACGCAGGTACTTATCCTCCTGGACGAAGCACGGGCGGTCGTCAGCACAGAAGGGGCAGCCTTCTCTGCAGGGCAGGCAGACGTGGGCTTCCTCTGACCCATCCTTTGTGCTTCCTGAAAAATGGTGATCTGGACCCCTTCCTGAAAGTTCCAAATAAAATCACAGTGTCATTTGTACCTCCAAGGTAAGTGAACCAGAAGAGAGATAGACCCTCTTCATTCCCTTTTCTCCTGATTATAGACCTTTCATCAAATCCTCTGCCAAGAGCTAGAGCTACTTTGTTTTTGGATTCAAAATTCTTGATTCCTTTGATTTTAAACTTGTCATTCAGAGTAATTGAGAAAAATAACAAAAATGGAGACAAAATGCCTCAGGGTCAGGAAACGGTCTGCTAAGTCTTTGACATCACCAGCTTCCACTCAAGGCTGTTGTCACTCCCTAAAGCACAGTCATACTCCAGACACACTTGTTAAAGAAACAACAAGAAGAAGGGCTGGAAAGTGGATGTGTTTAATGTACCAAGTAAATGTACTCATCATTTCTGGAACTTCTTGACCTAGATGAGGCAGAGTCTAAAATGAGACAATCACCACTCCTTAATTCAGCAGGGATTTCATCTATCAAGCTCATTCAGTCTAAATTACGTAAAAATGGTACTGAAATAACAGTTGTTCAGTGTTCAATCGCCTAACAATGCTGCATCCTTTAGAATCAATCCATACAACCTATCATTTAGTCCCCATTTGACATGCCATTAGACAGCTCTGTGCTGTTTGGTTACTGCTCCTATTGATCATCTGATTAATTTTAGAATTGTCTGCCTCATCTATCAAGCACAAGTTATCACTAAGGCCCAGTATTCCAAGAGTTTCAATTGTTGACTGTAGCAATAGACACTAAAAACAAGTAACCTTATTATGAACTCAACATTAGGGACGAAAGTAAATACCCAGTTTATTAGGTAGCATGACCTTGGTTAAATTAGGAATTAGGAAAAGGGTTGTTGTTGTTGTTGTTGTTGTTGTTGTTGTTATTGTTAGCTTTTAGTAACCAAATTCAATGGAAACATTTGAGGTATCTCAGATCTTGTAAAAGGTTCACAGTCTTTCCAAAGTCGACTTGTCCATTTTCCATCCTCAGTAAATGCAGCAACAAAAACATAAATGAATATTCTTTGATGATTCTGTTGCTATTTAATAGTAATCGCTCTGGGAGCTTCGAGCTGGCTCAGTGGGTAAAGTGCCTGCCAAGTAAGCCTGGTGCCATGAGTTCAATCCCTAGTGGAAGAAGAGTTGTCTTCTGAGCATCATGTGTTCACCATGGTACATTCATGCACATACATACACACAAAAATAATAAATATTAATAATAATAGTTACTATTCTGTCAACATAGTGTAAAAACATATGGATTTAGCATCCAATTTAAGTAGACTGGTTTCCTATTCTTAGGCAAAATCATTAGACATTTCAGTAGGCCAGTTCTGGTCTTAAGTTACTTATTGATGAAATATGAATGCCTTTAGGGATTAAGTTAAATGATTTATATAAAACACAGTGACCAGTTGTTGTTTGTTTTTTTTTTTAATCTTCTCCATACATGAGAAACGCTAAAGCATGGAAATTAGAAGGAAGGTATACAGGCCTGGGTAGGAATTATGAGTTCCATTTTAGATGACTAAATTTGAGGTTCAACTCGTTGTCCAGGATATACAAAAACTGAGAAATAATACAGTACTGAAGTGTAAGAGCCTATTAGTGTTTGTCCTACTTTTCTTCCTATAACTGTGATAAAATAACTTAACAAAAGTAACTTAGAGGAGAAAGGACTTATTTTAGCTCACAGTTCCAGGCTACAATCCATTATTGTGGGGAAGTCAAGGTGGCAAGAACTTGAAGCCACTAGTCCCATCACATCCACAGTGAGAAATGAACGCACCCACGTTTACTGCTCAGCTGTTTTCTCTATTCTCTATAGTCAAGAGCCCCAAATCAGGGGATGGTCCCACCTACTTTCAGGCTTGGGCCTCATACATCAATTAAGGCAATTAAGATAATCTCATACAAACATGCCCACTGACTAACCTGATCTAGAAAATCCCTCTTTGGGAATCTCTTCCTGGGTGATTCTAGACGGTATCAAGTCGACAATTAAACCATAACAGTGTTAGAGAAAAAGCTGCAGGAGGCTCTGGGAGTGGACTGAGACATTTGAAGAGAGAGGAAAGCCCTTGGCAAGTGAAGCATTTAGAGTGTCACAACAACAGAAAACTAGAATCTACTAAAAAAAAAAGTCAGTATTTGTTGAAGTATGATGACCTAGGAAAGACTATCAAAAATAAAGATTTTAAACTTGAGTAACCTTCAAGATGACACCTTTAAAACTAGTGCAGATTGAAAATAGGCTGCCAAGGCTTACAGACTAAATACATAATAAGAGAGAATATTATTTCAGTAGAAGTCTGCTGTACAAAGCAAGTAAGAAAAGCTAATGGTTGGCTGGTTGGTGGTGGCACACGCCTTTAATCCCAGCACTCGGGAGGCAGAGGCAGGTGGATCTTTGTGAGTTCGAGGCCAGCCTGGTCTACAAAGCAAGAACCAGGAAAGGCACAAAGCTACACAGAGAAACCCTGTCTCGAAAAACCAAAAAAAAAAAAAAGAAAGAAAGAAAGAGAGAGAGAGAGAGAAAGAAAGAAAGAAAGAAAGAAAGAAAGAAAGAAAGAAAGAAAGAAAGAAAGAAAGAAAGAAAGAAAAAGAAAAGCTAATGGTCAATAGAAAAATAAAAATGATATGAAATGGACTTGGATTCTGTGTTGTGTTCTCCTTGACATCATCAAAATTTCTTAATAATTAGAGTCAGCAAAGGAGCCTCTGGAAGTTTAGGAAGTTTAGCTCTCCCTCCAGGAGACCAAAGCCTTGCAGATGCTGGCCAGGGAAGCTGATCAGTGCCTTGCTCAGCTCAGCCATCATCAGAGAAACTTTCTCCCCTGCAGCAGATGGAAACAAATACAGAGACGCACAGCCAGACAATATGAAGGGAATGAGAGACCTTGGAATAGTCATCTCTAAACCTGGAAATCTCCATTTAAAAAAATGAGAAAGAATGTAAGAGTGTAAGAATGCAGAAAGAATGTAAGAGCCAGAGGGGAAGACACCAAGGAAACAAGGCCCTGTAAGTCAACAGGACCACATAGGAACTCAACAGAGATGAGGTAGCATGCACAGGACCTGCACAGGTCTGTACCAGATGGAGTCCTAGAGCTGGGAGCAGTGGACACATGAGCCCAGCACTATCCCAGAAGCTATCTACAATTAAAGTCATTTGCAAACAAAAATTGGGTTTTCTCCAAGGGAGTCTCACTGGTGAAAAAAAAAGTATTCTTTTTTAAAATTAATTTTATAATTAATTTAATTTTACATATCAGCCATGGATTCCCCTGTCCTCCCTCCTCCCACCCATCCCCGCCCTCCCTCCAACCCACCCCCCATTCCCACCTCCTCCAAGGCAAGGACTCCCCTAGGGATTCAGCTCAGCCTGGTACAATCAGTTGAGGCAGGTCCAGTCCCCTCCTCCCTTCACCTAGGCTGAGCAAAGTGTCCCAGCATAGGCCCCAGGCTCCAAAAAGCCAGTTCATGCACCAAGGACAGATCCCGGTCCTACTTCCTGGGGGCCTCCTAAATAGCTCAAGCTAATCGACTGCCTCACTTATCCAGAGGGCCTGGTCCAGTTCCATGGGGCTCCTCAGCTATTGGTTCATAGTTCATGTGTTTCCACTAGTTTGGCTATTTGTCCCTGTGCTTTTTCCAATCATGGTCTCAACACCTATCGCTCATACAATCCCTCCTCTCTCTTGCCGATTGGACTCCCAGAGCTCCACCTGGGGCCTGACCGTGATCTCTGCATCTGCTTCCATCAGTCACTGGATGAGAGTTCTATCACAACAATTAGGGCGTTCAGCCATCCGATCACCAGAATAGATCAGCTCAGGCTTTCTCTCAACCATTGCCAATAGTCTATTGTGGAGGTATCTTTGTGGATTTCTGGGGACCTCTCTAGCACTTTGCCTCTTCCTATTCCCATGGGGTCTTCATTTATCATGGTCTCTCTTTCCTTGTTCTCTCTCTCTGTTCTTGATCCAGCTGGGATCTCCCACTCCCCTAAGCTCTCTTTCCCCCAACCCTTGCCCTTCATTATCCCCCCTCACATCCAGTTTGCTCATGTAGATCTCATGCATTTCTCTGTCATTGGAAGATCCCTGTGTCTTTCTTCGGGTGCTCTTTACTAGGTAGCCTCCCTGGAGTTGTGAGTAGCACTCTAGTCATCCTTTGCTTTACATCTAGTACCCACCTATGACTGAGTACATACCATGTTTGTCCCTCTGAGTCTGGGTTACCTCACTCAGCATGATTTTTTCTAGATCCATCCATTTGCCTGCAAACCTCATTATGTCATTGTTTTTCTCTGCTGAGTAGTACTCCATTGTGTATATGTACCACATTTTATTTATCCATTGTTCAGTTGAAGGGCATCTAGGTTGTTTCCAGGTTCTGGCTATTACAAACAATGCTGCTATGAACATAGCTGAGCATGTGCCCTTGTGGTGTGATTGAGCATTCCTTGGGTATATGCCCAAGAGTGGTATAGCTGGGTCTTGGGGGAGATTGATTCCCAATTTTCTAAGAAAGTGCCATATTGATTTCCAAAGTAGCTGGACAAGTTTACATTCCCACCAACAGTGTAGGAGTGTTCCCCTTGCTCCACCCTCAAGCATCTTCAACAAATGGTGCTGGCATAACTGGATGTCAACATGTAGAAGGCTGCAAATATATCCATATCTGTCACCGTGCACAAAACTTAAGCCCAAGTGGATCAAAGACCTCAACATAAATCCAGTTACTCTGAACCTGACAGAAGAGAAAGTAGGTAGTAGTCTTGAATGCATTGGCACCAGAGATCACTTCCTAAATATAACACCAGTAGCATAGACATTGAGAGAAACAATTAATAAATGGGACCTCTTGAAACTGAGAAGTTTTTGTAGAGCAAAGGACATGGTCAACAAGACAAAGCGATAGCCTACAGAATGGGAAAAGATCTTCACCAACCCCACATCTGACAGAGGGCTGATATCCAGAATATATAAAGAACTCAAGAAATTAGACATCAAAATGCCCAACAGTCCAATTAAGAAATGGGCTATAGAGCTAAATAGAGAATTCTCAACAGAGGAAGCTCAAATGGCTGAAAGGCATTTAAGGAATTGCTCAACATCCCTAATCATCAGGGAAATGCAAATCAAAACGACTCTGAGATACCACCTTATACCCGTCAGAACGGCTAAGATCAAAAACACTGAAGACAGTTTATGCTGGAGAGAAACAAAGTATTTTTAAGGATGGGCTGCATGCCCAGAGTAGATGGCCAACAGAAAAGAAACTCAACAGCATCTTTGGAGGTTCCTTGTCTTATAATGACAAGTCAGAGCTTTTTTTTCAATTTTATATTTTAAAATTTATTATATATATTTAATTATATATTTATATATTATAATTTACCCCTTTATATCCTATTGGTCTTTTGGCATGTATTATGGTTCAGTGTTTTTATGGTATTCCTAAGTGTGTGAACAAGTAGGTCTCTGCATCTATATCTGTTTCTTGTGCCTTTCCTTGGTCTCTTTTTCCTCTGTTTGTTTTTTCCTATTAGATGTGTTAGATTTTGTTCTATCATATCATATTATATTATACTACTATACTATACTACACTACACTAAATGTAGTGTAGTGTAGTATAGTATAGTATAGTATAGTATAATGATCCCTTAGATGCCTGTTTGTTTTCTAATGGGACAGAAAGGGAATGAATCCAGATGGAAGGGGAGATGAGAAGAAATTGGGAGGAGTAGAGGGAAGAGAAATGAAAATCAGGATACATTATGTACAAAAAAAAATCCATTTTCAACAAAAGGAGAAAAAAATTTACAACAAAGAAGAATTGCAAAGTCGGGGTAGAGCACAACCAAGAACAAAGTTGAAGAAATCAACTCTGGAAATGGTTTACATCTCTTCTAACAGAGAGGGAGCTCAATGTGAACTAAAGACTTTCAAATTTTGTTTTGCAGATATATCTACTAAAAGTTAAGACATTTTGAAGTAAAGAAAAAAGTAAATATATATGCCAGTCTTATAGAGCCTTTATGTCTCAGCCAAGCTCATGTGTGTTGGAATTTGGGGACAAGGTTTTTTACATACATAAACTTTATTATTCAAAATGTAGAAATAAAAGAAGTACACACTGAAATTAACACTACTCAAAGTCTAGCATTTTTATGTAGTTAGAACAGTCATTCTGAAGCTGTGGTGCTTCAGAATAAAAAGGATAATAAAATTTGTGTGTGTGTGTGTGTGTGTGTGTGTGTGTGTGTGTGTATTTCATCTATCAATGAAAACTAGGTTGATTCTAATTCCTTTCTATAGTAAATACAGCATCAATAAGTATGGTAGTGCAAATATCTCTATTGTAGAGTATGAAGTTCTCTAGATACATGCCCAATAGTGAAATAGCTAGGTCACATGGTAGCTCTACTTTTAGTTTTTGAGAAATTTCCAAACTGATTTCCATAATGACTATATTAATTTGCACCACCACCAACAGTAAATAAGGGTTTCTTTCTTTCCATATCTTTTCAAACATCTATTGTCAGATTTCTTGATGATAGTCATTCTTACCAAGGTGAGGTGGTATCTCGAAATTTTAATTCACATTTTCCTGATGGCTACGAGTATTGAACACTTTTAAAAATAGTTACTGGCTATTTGTGTTTCTTATTTGAAACTGTCAAATCAGTTCATTTGCCCATTTGTTGATTGATACTTTTTATTACTTTGATGTTTAATTTGTACAATTCTTTGTTAATTCTGGATATTAGCCCCTCAGCTAAAGTGTAGCTGATGAAGTTTTTCTCCCATTCCCCAGGCTGTCTGTGTGCTCTGCTGAGTGTTTCCTTTGCTGTAGAGAACTGTTTTATTTTCATGTAGGCCCATCCCTTGCACTGGTGGTTAGTTCTTGTGCTATTGGTGCTCTATTAAAAAAGTTCTTGCCTGCCCCAATATCTCAAAGTGTACTTCTTACATTTTCTTCTCAAAGTTTCAGTGTTACAAGTTGTTAAGTAGAGTTTTTTTTTTTATCTATTTGGAATTGATTTTATACAAGGCAAAAAAATAAGAATCTAATTTCATTCTCCTACAAGTAGAGATCCAGGTTTGCCAGCACCGTTTGTTGAGCAGGTGATCTTTTTCCAATGGCTATTTTTGTCCCTTTAGGCAAAACTTAGGTGGGTGGCAGGAGCCATGTGACTTCTTTGGGAAACAAGGCCTGTGAATAGCACAAATGGCTGCTTGTGGCAAGACCCTGGAGGCCCTGACCCACTTGGCAAGGACCTGTGGACAGTTCGCTGCACGATTCTGGGCATGACCCTGGGGGCATGTGTGCTGTGGGTTCTCCTTGCTTTCACTATGCTAGCCCTACTGCTGGCCTGAACAAGTCACAGTGGGTCATGAAGTTTACTACTACATATTTGCAGAACTCTTCTGGGATGAATGATTTTTAACCACAAGAGTTTTAAAGAAATGCTATTAAAGAGATGATATCAGGATTTAATAAGAACATTCAAGGAATAGAGAATGAAACAGAATCATAGAAAACCACAGTTCCCTCATTTCTAATAACTGTGCCAATACCCTAAGAAGTTAATGGAGATGGAATTAAGGACAAGGGATGAGCAGTGCCGACTATTAAGAGTATTCCAAGTTATACTGCCTATAGGATAAATAGGAAAACCTGGTATGCCCCCATAGGAGATAGAGTAGTACAAAATGTAGAATGGATTGATCCAGCTTTGGCTGGTGAATTGATTGCAAGAACCCAGACCCTACCAAATGTAAATAGTAACTACAAGAGACAAATCTGTCTCTCACTTTGCATGAGTCTGTAACAGTATGTGCTGCCAACTGGGCACACTGTTCCACCTGTAGGTGTGTCTAGTCAGAAAATTTCCTTTGGAGCTTGCAAAACTGCTTATGCTTCTGGAGATAGAGATATAGATAGAAAAGGTAATGGCTACTGGTGGGAGAGTTGGGAGATGGAAAGGGAAAGAGCCAAGGAACAAGCTGGTAATTGTTGTAACCATTTTTAGAAACTTAGGAAGTAAAGGCTGGTTGTAAAATTGTTCATGCAAACCATTGAAACTGTATAAATAAAGATGGCTTAAGCTATCTGGGCCACTTGTTTGAATGACAAGAGGTGGTCACAATTTCTTCACGGCACCAATTCCACACATCCACCCCAGGTTCACAAAGCCATCTGGAGCAAGGCCTCCAGCAGGTAGGCATAGCTTTTGCTGCTTTATTTCTGAGTCCCTATTTTACTACTTCAGTCTACCTGTCTATTCTCATACCAGTACCGGGCTTCTTTATCCCTATCGCCTTGTAATATAATTTAAGATCAGGTATTGTGATACCACCAGCATTGTTCTCTTTAGGATTGCTGTGACTATATCCACAGTATTTTGTGGTACCATATGAATTCTTGTATTGCTTTTCCTAACCCTGTAAAATATGACATCATGATTTTATTTTAGTAGGTATGGATGTCATTAAGTCTGTAAGTTAATCTTGGTAATGTAGCTATTTTCATAATATTCATTCTGCCAATCCAGGAGCATGGAAGTTCTTTCCATTGTCTAATGTTGTCTGTGATTTCCTTTGTCAATATCTTGAACTTTCCACTATGGGAGTCTTTCACTCGTCAATTAGATATATTCCTAAATGCTTAATTTTTGTAGCTATTTTGCATGGGGTATTTTTTCTAGATCTCTTTCTCTTAAGAGTACAATGCTGGTATAAATGATGGCTACTGTTTTTACATTTATCTCAAACACTTATACTTTACTGTAAGTGTTTATTATGTCCAAGAGTTCTCTAGTAGACTCAAGTAGTATCTTTCAAGTAAAGAATTATTGTCTGTAAATAAAGATAGTTTGGTTTCTTCCTTTCCTATTTTTTATTCCATTTATGTCTTTCTTTTGTCTAGTTGATATAGCTAAGACTTAAAGAATCATATTGAATAAGAAAGGGGAGAGTAGGCATCCTTGTCTAGTTTTTCATTTCAGATGAAATTCTCTTAGTTTGTCTTAATTTAATACAGTATTGACTATAGACTTATTGTATAGAGCCTTTATTATTTTGAGGTGTATCTATCTGTTCCGAAAGCTTTTTATCATGAAGACATGCTGAAAATTTTAAATACCTTTGCAGTGTCAACTGAAATAATTATATGGTTTCTATTCTTAAATTTATTCATATGGTATAGAGACAGTTTTAAGACAGAATTCAGGAATAATTAAGGCAGCAATATGATGCAGTATGGTTTATTGGTCTACTTGAAGGAAGAATCAACATAAAATTAGTCTACTTGAAGGAAGAATCAACACTAAGATAGTATGTGACCTACAATGATAGTTTCATGTAGGTGTTGTGATTTTCTGCAACAGAACACCATAGAAACATGTGGAGAGGACACAATAATTATAGGAGGATACTGAAGGCTGTGTATTTACACTGTTTAAGACCAATTTCCATGTGATTAAGAAATGTACCCCAAGGATCTGAGCTGGAAGCCTCTTCTCTGAGGACTGGCTTTCATAGTACCAGAAAGTGTCATTCAAACTACCAAGAAGGGAACGCAGCCAGCAGTCCTGCCCAGCTGTGATGACTATGAACCACAATGATGACCAGTATGTCATAATAGCTCTAAGGATGCAGTAGTGCCATATGCATACCCTGGTGGTAATCAACAGCTCTCTAATCAGACTCGAAGTCTACCCTGACAAGAGGGAGATCATTCTTGGTACTAGAACATTGCTAAGCACTTGGGGGGCTAGTGAAGTCATGGATCTTGGAGAACCTATGACTATACCTTTACTAAGCCAGCATAAATGCCAACTACATTTTAAATATTGATTATTATATCCACAGATGGGTGTAGGTCTCACTCCTCATCAAAGAAGCATCTGTTTGAGACCCATCTGCACTGAGACCCATTGCAGACAATCACAACTGATCAAGCTGCAGAGAACACATGACTATGGGGTGCCCAGATCCACCTGATGCATCTGTAAGACAGATCCTGCATTGGAGGCCCATGATTCACAGCAGAAGATGGGGCAGAAGGACTGTAGGTACTGGAAGAATAGGAAGTGTGCTGTGAGACTGAGTCTCCTAGAAATGTTATTGAAGCTGCATCCACAAAGTCACATCAACATGACTGCCTAACTAAAGACAACCATTGGACATGCTAACATGGAAAGGGGAAATTTCACAGATCGCAACCCCAAAGAACTTCAAGCAACTTGGAAATTCTGAGGGTGGGAGAGATTGTCTTCTATTCATTCTTTGTTTAGCAGATTATATCTCAGTTCCTGGAAAGTGAGATAGTCTACTTCCTGGGCTGATCAAAGTACCACATATGTTCCATTTTCTTCCTCAGAAAAGACTAAAATAATAAAGGATTTATAAATATAGAAATGACAGTAACTAGATACAAGACTAGCGGTAAAACTCTAAACCACTCTATAATAATAATCTGAACAATAATAATTTGCATTGATCAGATCACTATTCCAGTATTCATGGATAAAAGAAAATTTATTAGAAAATAAACAATTGTGCTTTATTCTTCTGTGCTCAAAAAAAATCTCAAAACAAGGTCAAAGAAGGCAAATAAAGTGATGTCATACAAGATCCTCTTTCACAATTTTCTTAACATTATTCGTTTATCAAAAATCTTTAGGTTAATTCCTGGTATATTTCCAGAGGCAATGAAGTCAAAATACAGTGCAAATACCAACACATTTGCATTTATTGTGGTGCTATTAAAACCTAGGCGATCAGGCTAGGTCTCTATCAGCAGAATGGGTAAAAAAAACTGTGGCCTATACACATAGTTGAGTATTATTCATCCATAAAGATGAAATATATTGTTCTCAAAAAATGGATGGGAATGAAGGTCATCATAAGCTGGACTCAGTAAGATACCTGTTACATGTTCTTCTTCATACATGTAGATGATGAAATGAAGTAGGAGAAAGAAACTGGGATTAAGAGGGTTGTTCAAAGGGACGAGCTAGAGACAGAGACAAATAATGGACATGTGTATAGAAATGTCACAGAGAAACCCACAAATCTACATAATCAATATGAGTCCATTAAAAAGATATTTGCATATGCACATAAAAACCACAGGATTATCTAAGGAACATAAATTGAAAAAATAAAGAAAACTAAATCTTTTTAAAGTATCTAAGATAATGCTTTAAATACTCAATGCTTTCTGTAGGACATAAAGGACAGTTAATCAAATCACATAGTCCCTCAAAACTCATCAATTTGTGCTATGTTCTCTATCTAGGACAAGGGAGTAAACAGTTTATTTAAGTCATATGGCTACCAACAAATAATAGTGGGCTCACTGTTGAACTGTTGGATGGTACTTAAGTTCATGGTCATTTAGTGTTCTTCATTCTGTGAGAGCAGATGTCAGAATTTGTGCATGCTACTACACTCAGCACTGAAGGTAATGTTTACTAACGATGAAAGTGCTTTCTGAAAAGAGTGGATTAGCTAATCACCCAATGTTCCATTCTTCATGCTCTCAAACCATCTAAGAATTCATTCAGATGATATTTTTCTAGATGCTAGACACAAACTATAAAAACGCATTAAGAATATGTGATTACAGATGACTTTGGCACTTTGTAGGCAAATATGTGCAAACCATGCCACTGATGTTTGATTTGTAAATCTCAGCTCCTCTGCAGACAGAATGTCAATGTGCTGTGCTGATGCTTAGGCGCCCTTGAATATGAGGCTTGGAACTTTCAGATAAAATGGATATATTCTAAAGAATAATGGCAAAGACTGAGCCTTGGAAAAAATATAGGATTGGATTGTGGAAGAAAGTTATCACTACATTTATAGGATATTTGAAGAATATTAAATATTCACCTCTAAACAAGCCTGTCAAAGCAAATTGTCAGTGTGTGAACAGTGTGTAACCTATTTGCTAATTTTAATTTTGTTACCTTGACAACAGAAGAACATTAAACTGCTTGAAATTTATACATACATCTATATATTTCATATATACATAAATATATCTTACTGATACAGACTAAAACACTCTAGACTAATTAAACTCTAGACTAATAAGCAAAGCATAACACATTTCTTCAATATGGTTATTAACATCCTATTCAAAGTGACATTGACATTGGATGTGATACCTAAAGGGAATCCCAAACCCATGGCCATAAAACAGGCTTTAAGAAAACTGCACCCACCATGGAGCTCTAGAAAGCAGCCATCCCTATCACACAACCTGGAGCCCAGAGGTTGCAAAGCAGACAATCGGACCAAGCTATTACTCTGCAGCCCAGAGTACAGAAATAGCTGCTTCCTCCTACCCTGCACTTTTAAAACAGTTTATCCTGAAGAGCAGTTTCTGGGCCTGGAAAACCATACCCTCCCAGTCTTGACTATGAAAGCCATTCTCAAACTTCACAATACATTCTCCTGGACCCTCAGTTATTGAGCCAGAAATTGAAGGCACCTATCTCTCAGACCAAAAAGTCTGCTTTTGCTGATTTAAGGCAAGCTAAGTCTATTTTATTTTCTTCTACTGTGTTAATGCTTACAATACCAGGAAAACCACAGAAATAGACACAGTTTAAAAATTGTAAAATGGGAAGAATTTATCAAACTATAAACTTCAGAAGGTCCTTTTTAAATTTTAATTTTATATACATTCCAAGGTTTCCTCAATAAGTATGCCACATTTTTGTGATAAAAATGTTTTAATACTATGAGCTCATTGGGCAAACATAAAGCACTAAGTTCATATCTTCAGCACCCACATAGAAGTCAGGGATAGTGGTATATGCCTGTAACCCCAGTGCTGGGAACTTGAGGGGTAGGGTGAGACCTGGCAATCCCAGGGACTTATTGTTCAATGTTCCTGGCTCAGTAAGAGGCCCTGTCCCAAAATATAAGGTGGACAGCACCGGAGGAGAGACACCCTCGTCATCTTCTTTCTTCCACATTTCCATGCACAAGCACATGTGTGTGCACATACATATATAAATACACATCACACATAAACCACACACTACACATACACTACACCATACACACATCATATACACCATACACACATCATATACACCATACCATTAGAGAAGCAGAACAAGCCACAGCTAACCTAACCTCGACAACTCCTCATCTGGTCCTGTTTCCTCAAACTGGGAGCCTCTGAGTCCTCATCTGAATGGATCTTAGCTGAACAGCTGCTAAAAGCCTCAAAGCTTAAAAAAAAAGCTTTAGTTCCTGGTCCTCATGCCTTATATATCTTTCTGCTCCCTGCCATCACTTCCTGGGATTAAAGGCGTGTGTCTTTCCCTAGTAAGACAATGAGATCTCAAGTCCTGGGATTAAAGGTGTGTGCCACCATGCCTGGCTCTGTTTCCAGTGTGGTCTTGAACTCACAGAGATCTGGATGGATCTCTGCCTCCAGAACACTAGGATTAAAGGCGTGTGCTACCACTGCCTAAACTCTGTGTTTAATATAGTAGCTGTTCTGTTCTCTGACCCCCAGATAAGTTTATTGAGGTGCACAAAATATCAACCACAATTTCATATTTTTTACCTGGAGTCATGAGTTATTTATGTGCTAATATTCTCATATTCTTTTAACAGAAGTTTCAAGTGTTATTTGTATGATATTTTGGGTGTAGGCTGGATACACTGTGTCTTCACACACAAACATTTCAGTTTGTGTGTACTAATGAGAGGCCTCTCCTTGTATAAAGCAGGGTACAATTTCAAAATTAAGAGAATGAATACAGATCCATTGTAATTATCTTGGTGCAGCCCATATCAAAATCTTACCAAATGTCACAACAGTACTCATTGTAGCTACTTTTCTCTATCCAAGATGAAATCCAGGATGTGATGGATTCCACTGCCACTTTTTCAGTCTCTGGTCTGGAACACTTCTTTGACCTCTTTTTTTTGTTTTGTTTTTTTTTGTTTTGTTTTGTTTTTTTTTTTGTTTGTTTGTTTTTTTTTTTTTGTTTTTTTTTTTTTTTTTTTTTTTCGAGACAGGGTTTCTCTGTGTAGCTTTGTGCCTTTCCTGGAACTCGCTTTGGAGACCAGCCTGGCCTCAAACTCACAGAGATCCGCCTGCCTCTGCCTCCCGAGTGCTGGGATTAATGCTGTGCGCCACCACCGCCCGGCTTCTTTGACCTCTTTAACCCCTAGCTCCTTTTGGATCCCCAAATATTTGACCTTTTATAGACAGTCCCTTAGTGTATGGCTGCTAGCTGCTGCCTCATGACTAGGTTTGGAGTATTGACTCTTGGTGGGTATGCCATACACCTAGGGCTAGGTCCTTCTCAGAGCATCACTGTGAGAGGCCCAAGGCATCACCTGGTGCCAGGACCTGGAGACTCTTGCTTTGGGAGCATGTGGCTTACAAGCATCTGGAATGTAGGATACTCTTTACTTTGAAAATCATACATGATCAAACACCACAGCTAGAGAGAAAGCTCATCAGTTAAGAAAACTTGTCACTTTTGCAGGGGACCTGAGTTCAGTTCCCAGCACTGTCAAAGTAGTTCACAATCATCCACGGCTGCAGTTCCAGGAATTCTGACCCCGTGGGTACTGGCACATATACACATGTGCAAGCAAAACACTTATATGCATAAAATAAAGAAACCTTTTTTGAAAATATTAAATCCCTTGTTTCTCAGCAAAGTTTGCTAAATTTGAATTATCCAGGTTCTACTTTTAAGATTCTGAAGGCTATGTCTCCTTTTTAGAGCCTTGTGGTTTTTGTTAGATAAGTAATGCATCTTTACACAAAAAGAGAAAACAAACAGGAAAATAGAAAACAAAAACAAAAAATAATTACAAGATGCAAGGAGAAGGATCACTAAAATCACTAAAATATTTGTAAACAAACTTACAGTTATTCTGTTTAACACAAGGAGCTGCTGTGTAAATTACTGGTAGTTATATTTACTTAAGAAACAACTGTTGATGTATGTGAACCTCTACATAGCAGTTTACTAAAGTAAAATAACATAAGCAACAAAATAGATGAGTTGGGAGAATGACATAGCAACACATAATTTCAGGCCATGGGCAAGTAGGAAGATGTTTGTAGATTGGTACGTTACACCTCAAAACACGGAGTCATAGGACAGGGCAACCTGAAAACCTCCGAGACTAGGAAATCTGCTCCCGTGCTGAGAGGTGTTACCTATACCTGCTCAAGGGGACAAATATGGATGGAAGAGGAGAAGAAAGAGAGAGAATGCAAGCTTCCAATAACATTGACAGACATGTTTTCAAGAATTCTGGGTGCTAACCACTATGGTTAAAATGTTGTTATTTATCCCCTCATTTTTATCCTTATAAAAATTCCATAAAGCAAGTGATATCCCATTTTACATATATAATATAATATAATATAATATAATATAATATAATATAATATAATATAATATATAATATAATATGACCAAACTTAAATAATTTGGCCAAGGTCACAGTTCAAGTAAATCATTGAGGTGGGATTCAAACCTAGGACCTATTCCAAAGGCTATGTGTGTAATTGTTATCTGACACTACAGGTAGAAGCTTACATCTCAGATTAGTGACCCCAGCAACCCTGCATGGATGAAAATGTACCCAAACACTTGATAGCACAGCCACAGAGCCACAAAGTAAGCAGCCATCTCAAGTAAAACTGGCCCCACTGGTAGAGCTAGATGTGACCCGAAACCTGTTTCCTGTGGTCTAGTTTCCACGGTCCCAGAAAATACTATGTAAGGCGCCAAGGGAAAAGAGCAATTAAACAGTTCTACCCAGCTGCACAAAAATTAACAGCACGGCAAGATGTGCATTAAAGTTCAGTAAATTCCACTTACATGTTGGCGACAACCAAGAGCTGTCTACTTGGACATGAGGCCACTAAACAGGAGGGAAATCGTGCCTGGTACTGGAAACCTGCCACTTACCTGGCTAGACATTGACCATATAGTCATAGCAAAGACCCTATTACCACCACTGTACTCCATCAGCATAATCCTGTACTACATTCTAAAGCTTATCCTTATACCCACAGCTAAGTGTGGCTACTGTCTCTCATCAGCCTGTCCTCGCTCAGCTCAGAGCTGCCCTTTGCCTCAGCATTCAGCATTCCTGCATTTTGCCTTTTGCAAAGAACTTCTTTTTTTTCTTCCTGAACAACTCATTTTAAAAGTTCTAGTTCCTTTCTTGTCTGTCTCCTATACCATGTGCTTTTCATATCAGTAGCCCTGGAGGGAGGTAAATGACAGATTGCCATCTTAGTTATGGGTCATTGGCAACTTGGGCTGTCTTTGAAGTCAATCTGAAAGGCAAGAAATATAACTGAGAAGCTGGTAGCAATCCACACAAAACACAGAATAGATTAGTATTGAGATGGAATCCATACTAATCTGGATGAATTTGGGGGAGTAGGGTGTGAGAACGTCATGAGTTTGCATTTTATCAACCTGGAAGTGAACAGCCTGGATTTGAGGAGACAGCTGTACATCAGGACTTAGTTTTTCTGAAACCATGCTATCTCAAGATGTCAGCTCTTATTAGCTCACATGACTACCGATTTCCAAAGAGATGCCTAGACCCAGGTCTCAGGGCTGTCAGCTTAATTTCAAATCACATCATTTAGACATACCCTGGTTGGTCTTTACAAGCCCCTGTCTACTGTGCACTTAGGTCTAAATAAAGGTTCCTATGTCGCTCCACATTTTGAAAGGGTTTTTAAACACTTACATTTGCATTTTCTCCAAAAGATCAGGACCACAGGATAGCTCTCCTCTCCAGAGAGCAAATAGACTGCATATGGGACTGTGGAATCCTTTTCTAGGCTAAAGCCTGGAAATGTTATCTTTGCAGTGCAGTCTTTCTGCTTTCTGGGGCTTGTTCTCTCTGTAAGGCAACTGGCCAGTCTCCCTCTGATGCCTCTGCACTCCTGCGTGTTCCTTCTTAGTGCCCTCCCCTCGTGGCCACCATTGCTACAGACTGGATGGGCATGCCCTCCTGATAAAACTCATTCTCCAAAGTTCTATCCTAAGTCACTAGTTATCCCAGCATAACACAAAATTTAAAATATAGTGCCAATGGGCCTTAAGGATTATCTTACCATATGCATCACCAGTAGTATTAGTGTGGTGTGTGTGTGTGTGTGTGTGTGTGTGTGTGTGTGTGTGTGTGTGTGATACATATATGATTTATCCAACTATGTCTATGGACTTATATGCCATGGACTTGGCTAAAGACTTTACATGTCCAATACGTTCTTTACATTTGGCCTAAAGATTACACAAAGTCATTCCTTACCAAATGAATATCACTTCAGGAGAAAATAGAAAAAACAAGCCACATTCAGAAAGACAAATACCATATTTTCATATGCAGAATGTGGGACATACATACATATATACATCTATATGACATGAAAGTAGAAAATCTATTATTTGAGGGATGAAGGGGAACTAATGAGAAGAGGGAGAAGGGTGGGGGCAATAAGAGGAAAAGACAAATGTCATATTTTGTCTTATGCAGAATCTAGATTTTACATGCATATATATTGCACATAACATTAAAGCAAAGAGGGAGCAAGGGGATCAGTGGGGGAAGAGAGAGGGTAAAAGAGGGTAATGAATACAGAATGTTTATGTAGGGAAGGGCTATAAAGAAACCCATTATTTTGTGTGCTGATTTTAGATAATACAATTTTAAAAGTATGAAAGTAACTTCTTCTATAATTTTCTGAATTACTATGATTAAATAATTAATGACTAAAAATTAACATATTACAATGTGCAGTCATGTGGTATATTCTAATACTTAGTAAGGAGTATAATGAAAACCTGCGTAGACCTTGGATGATAATATTCATTTTCCTGGCCAGAGTGCTAGACTTTTTCTATAGGAAAGTAAGTGATTAAATGTTCGATTTTCATGCAACCTGACAAGGCCATCAGGAAAGATATATTTGGTCTAAATGGACTTTATGGACTTCAAATTTTAACAATAACTGGCTTCCTGCTCTGTCACTAAGCAAAGTCAATCACAGTTAAGTATATGCTGAGGTCAAAGCTATACTCAACTATAGATCATTTTTCCAAAAACTGTGGCCTCCTCTCTCTGAAACAGTATACACAACATGGTAGGTAGACATAAAAAAATAAAATCAGCTTGTTCTTAGAGAGTGGGTCTAGTCTATAATTTAAAAAAAGCAAAAACCCAGCTTTTGAAATAAGGGGAAAAGTAGGAGTGTGCAAATTAAATAAAGCTAAGTTGTTAAAGGTTAGCCAGTTTCTCCTGGCGGTGTTATAAGCAAGTGGCGCAGTCATTTTCTGGTCCCACAATATTTAGATGTTTTATTTCAGTCACACAGTGGGAGCTGAGAACAAATGTGGGTAAACCAGACACAAAATACCAAATACCTTCACACGACACAAGCTAAACATACCCCCTTCCCCTTCAGTGCTGAATCATGAGTTATGTCTGGACCAGAGCTGTGAAGAATGCCACGGTAGTTCTGGCATTGTGGGTACACACACACACACACACACACACACACACACACACACACACCCCAGAAAAGCATCAACTTCCTAAAAACATTATCAGCATGGTTGTATGCTTTCTATGGCCTCAAAGGAACTTCTAGAAACCTGAGAGCTTGAAATATTTGTTATTTCCTTGTTTCTGGCAATTAGAATCTGAGCAGAGTATACCTGAGTTTCCAGCTGCAGATCTGGTCAAGCTGGAATCAAGATATCTGGTTAGGTCACACTCTCACTGAGAACTCAAGTCCTCTAACAGCTCAGGTTGTGAAACTCAACTGAAATCCCTGTCTTTTTGAAGGCTGTCAGTGAAGTCTGCCTCAAGTCCCAACCTACATTCTCACAGCAAGATAGCTTATCTCTTCAAATCAGTACAAGTCTCTCTGTCTCTTTCTCTGTGTCTCTCTCTGTATCTATCTATCTATCTATCTATCTATCTATCTATCTATCTATCTATCTATCTATCATCTATATATCCATCTACCAGCTATCTATCTGTCTGTCTATCTGTGTGTGTGTGTGTGTGTGTGTGTGTGTGTGTCCTAGTATATGTGTGCATGCACTCTCTTTCCTTTCCTCTCTGTCTTCTACAACAGGTTCTATCTTATGTCACAGTGCAACCACAGGTAGTTTGTCAGCAAGGGGACTGACTCTTTCATTGTGCTTACAAGCCCCACCACATATAAACACAGCACTTATGATGTATGTGTATGTAGAAGACGGAACCGTCCAAAATTCTGCCTACACCTATTACTCAGAACAAGAGTTAAACATGACTGGGGAACCAAGAAGTAAAATGTAAGTAGATTCCAGACTCAAGAAGGAGGTTTCCTAAGAGGAAGAAAACAGTCTATTAATAAACCTATGAATGTCTAAATTCATAGAGGAAAACTGCCAGGATAGAGTCTCAAATGTACCCTTTAATATTGCCTACTAGATATGCAAATTACCACAGATAGCAGTCACAGAGTGCCAAAGATTAATGGATAACTGTACGGAAGAGGCATATGTCTAATTTTTAGCAGCCTCTAAATCCAATTTCCCATGAAATCCCCACATTTTTACCAACTACATTCCTTTTCATCAGGTATGTCCAATAGCTGGTCAAAAGCCAATATGGCTATATAAATTTTTTTATATTACAGACAGAATAAAACTCAGTGTTCAGATTGCAACACTAACATTCTCTGGAGTAGGCATAAAGTGAACAGATGATGAAGTTTTGCTGCTAATGTATAAAACCTGTATAATCACCCACTTTGGATATGAATAGGCCTGCCAATATAAGGGTTCCTTCTCTCCTTTGACCGTGGACATTATACAGCAAAGTGAGAGAAGAGTCACTCCCACAATCACATGCTGTTAGAGGAGGTTGGACAAGCAGGATGGGAGGGTCCTCTGGTGGCTGTAAGGGAGTAAGTAGGAATGTGTGAGCGGCAATGTGTGAGCAGAAAACGACAGACCTTGATGGAACTTTTAGAACTGAGAATAACTCCACGCAAACATTCAGCCACAAAATTAGGAGCTCTGATTGTGAAGATCTGAATTTCCCAGACAATCTGAAAGTCATCAAGGATTACCTTCAGCCTCAGAAATCATGCCTGTGACATCTTTAATTTGGTGAGACACTGAGTGAAGGATCCCACTAATCCATAACTGGCAACCTGACCCATGGAAATTGAATAACAACTGTGTGTTGTTAAGCTGCTCGCTGGTAACTGTCCATGCACTATTGAAGAGTAACATAAAAAAATAAATTCACAAATAAAATAAAAGGGCAGAATAAGCTTTAGAAACTTTCTAGTAACAATTCTCAAAAATTAAACCTTAAAGGGTCATCTCCAAGAGCTATAACACCTTCAGGCTTTTAAATGTCTTGAAAACTAAAATATTCCCTAAGCACATGTCTTCATGAACACTTCACCCGAGCACTGAAAATGCCAAACCCAAACAAAAATCTTCTAAGTGATTCAAGAAGGCCAAGCCGATGAGCATTTGATCTTGTAACTTCAACAAGGTTAAACAGGAGTCTGAATGACGGTCAGCAGATGTGTTATGTGTGTGTGTACACGCATGCACAGAGGCAAAGAACACTTACTCTGAAAGTTGTTCACGGAGAAGACACGGGGATGATAGAATCCTGCTTTGCAAATGCACTGATAAGCTCCAAGCACGAATCCTAGGCCTTTGATTGGCATACACTACAGAGAAGAAAAGACAGCAATGTAATTGATCACAGTGTTGCTCACAAACACGAAGACTCACATATATTTTTTGTTGCAAATGTTATCAGAACCAGCCATTTTCTATAAATAAAATTTTTCGTTTTTGAACTTCTGTTTTAGGTTTGTTTGCCAGCAGCCATTTTTTTTTAAAGTAACAAAGTTCCCTTTCTAAGCATAAACTGTTGTAGCCAACCTTTCACGCATTCAGTTGTCTCAAGCATTCTGAGACATAGTTTCTATTTAAACCTCTCAGAGCATCTTACTGCTTCAAGAACTATTTCAAAACCCACATGAATATTTGATAAGTTTTTCCACAGTGGCTGTTCATGTCAAAGGAAGTATGGGGAGGTGAGTACATGGGTTCAAAAAAGCTGAGGCACAGAAATCACTTTTCTGACTTAAATATTCATTAGATTTCATCCTTGGATCAAACTAACACAAATTGTTGAGGGAAAATGCAGTAAATTTTAAGATGTAAATATAAAGGAGAATAATCTAGATAAAGTAATGATCCCAAAGGTTTGGACCTAAAATCCGTTTTATAGATAAATATTCTCCATATTCATAAAAAGAAGGCCTGTGACCAGCTGTGCAAAGTTAAAACTTCTAAACAGTAAAAGTGAAAAGACGGTTTTCTAATGCAGAAGTTTTTAAGATAAAATACTAAATAATTTAAATAATAATTCTATAGTCTAAGCTTAAAATGTATGAGCATCAAGACCCATTTGGTGTATTGTGAAAACATCAGGAAATGAAATGCATTTATGTATTTTGATTTCGAAGCCAGAGGTAGAGCAGAAACATCTTGAAATCGCCTCCACAAACACGTTCCTTCGTGAATACCCCTTTTCACACTTTGGTTTTATCCTTTGAGGTCCTCCACCCCCCTTTTTTTCCTTGGAATACAAACTTATATGCAATTGTATTTGTGGAATAGACTGATTCCGGGGGATCATAAACTGAAGACCTGTCTGGGCTACACAGTAAGTTCAGGGTCACTGTAGTTAAGTTGGCAATGCCTTGCATCAAATAAAATCTATCTACAAAGGCCTGGGGATGTAGCTCAGTGGTGCAGCACTTGCCAAGCATGCGCAAGAGCCAAGACTCAGCCTCAAGTACTGCAAGAACATAGGTTCTTGCCTCAAAGGAAAATAACATGTCAGGCGAGCGCCAGGCAATTCAACTAAGTTAACTGGTATTTACAATATAACTGCTGTGCACACAGAGACCACCTACAGGACCCAGTGGTCAAATTACACACTATTTGCAATGATCCAGTCACATTCCAGGCAACTACAGAATAGGTCAAATCATATTTCTGAACTTTATAAACAGAAGAACAAGTACAACATTTACTTTGGAGACTTCACAGAATTATGGCAACATTATATTGTACATGGTCAGTCATAAGTGGAGATTTGAATTCCGACTTGATCATATCCTAACCATGTGGACTTAAGCTAGTTCTCTGAACTCTCTCACCCATAATTTTTGTTTTAATTTGTGAGAACATTCATTCAGTGAGACAGACATACATACAGTTTGAAGGAGGTGGAGCTACCAAAATATTCCAATCAACTAAGTAGAAGGAAGAGGAAAAAAATTATGTTGACAAACCTTTTGAGAAGTAAAAGTGACAAGAGAAACATTAAGAATGGAGTTGCCAGCTGGGCCTCATGCCACACACCTGTGATCTCTGCTACAAGGAAGATTGAGGCAAGAAGATGGCAAGGTCAAGGCTTGCCTGAACTATAAATCAAGTTTAAAACTAGTCTGTGCAACTTAATGAAACTCTGTCTCAAAATAAAAATTAAAAAGAAGGCAGATACGTTAGACTACCCACTTAGCAGACACAAGGCCATGAGTTGGACCCCAGTACCACATAATAACAATAACAACAACAATAATAATGGCGTTGTCATCAACTGACCCAGTAAAGACAGATAGAGTAGGCTGGGGAAAAGATCACTTTAGTTTAGCAGTGCTAACTGTGGAAGTACTTATTTGAAATTTAATTGTAGATCACAAATTCTTGAACAGGAAAAGACACAAACAGCATGGTATTTAGGAAAGGTGTCTAGCCCATGTAATTTGGAAGTGAACTGCACAGAAATGACAGGTAAAGCAGTAAGTAAGATCTAGTAAGCCTGAATCACTAATGGAGCACTCACAGGCAAGGAAGGAAAGAAGACTAGAAACATGAGCCGTCAATCCCTTGGCCTGTTGTCCACTCACTGATCACCAGGGTCACTTTAGCTGGCTGGGCTAACTATGTGTCTGCCCCTTTCCTGACTCAGTACTCCACATGTCCCCATCCCCCAGAAGCTTCCAACCAGACTAAGACAACTTTCTCTACTGGAGAACAATATTTTTCTCTACTGGAATTTGAAGGTTAATGGTATTTATTAAGACAGTACTAATTTCTTGATGTTACTACTCAACAGTAGAACACCAATCCATGGAGAATTATTAAAGCTTAGGGCACATTTGAAAGTTTATTGCAATAAAAGTATTTCTGGACTACTAAGCTAACTTCAGAGCTGATATAACATTGGAAGTTTTTTAAAAATGTAGTTGATTAAATAAATACTGCCAAATAAAAAAGCCCTTGGACAACAATAACAAAAAAGGTACCCTAATTTTGTTACAGAAAACAGCAGCATGAATCCTTAATTACCTCAAAGTTTTTATTCTGCTCTTATTTCAATCTCAACGGAGAGAAGCAAGTTTTAGTTAGTTGAATCCATAAGTGTCCTATCCTCTTGTTCTGGCTCCCCCTCCAATATGGCGGTGCCTACAGGAACTGGATTGCTACAGTCACATAGCGTCGTCACCTTGGAGTGTAAGTGGCCTTCACTTATTCTTCTAGTAAGGATTGTGACTTTGCAGCCAACTTGCATCATTTGCCTATTCTATCTACCACCGCCAGTTCTTTGTTCATCTCCCAACTAAAAAAATCACACATTTTCAAGATTAGGAAATCATACGGTAAATTTGGTTCTGAAAGTCCCCTGTGATGTAGAGAATGTGCAACTGATGCTCCTCCTTTGGGAGCTGAGAAGATGCCTTTTTGACTTTCTTCTCCTTGGGAATGTAGAATAACAACACAGATGCTAACTTAACACAGGATAAAACCTTCCAAATTGTATGCCAATACTCATGTAAGATATTCACTTTAGATATTGGTGGTGTTTATTTGAGATATTAAAGTCTAAACCTCCCGAGCACATCTTCTGAATGTCAAGAAGAGTGGATGCAGGAAAGCAGCACGTCGTACAGGAGGCAGCTGTTCTGTGAGCAACCTTGGATAGACATTGAGCTTCCGTTTCAGAGTGACAGTCATTTGGTGAGTGAGGATGCACTCACTTGATGACGCTCACTAAGCTGTCTGTTCAGCTTTGCTAGAGGCGGGCTGAGGATGTAGCTCTGGTGATGTGATACTTGCATTGCATGCACGGGACCCTGAGTTCAGTTGCAACAGTGCAGAGATTTATCATGGAGCATCCCACACTAACCCTTGCTAAGAGTGACCTAAAACAGACCAATAGACGGAGTACCAAGAATTTGTTGTGGAGTGAAAACCCTCCTAGATTTCAAGATTTATTTGTGAATAAATTAAAAATCTGAATAGACCTGTAACTTGTAAGGAGATTGAATCAATAATCAAAAATCTCTCAAGGAAAAATGTTCCCAGAACCATATGCCATCAGTAGAGAATTCTATTAATCAAGAAACAAATTTGACTGTTTTATATAAACAATATGAAAGGGAAAAATCAAGTTATCTCCTTATAATAACACCAAATGAGTAAAATAATTACAAATAAAATTAACAAGTAGGTGGAAAGTTATATCAATAAAACTATAAACATTGATCAAATTAAATGGTCAGTTCTGAAAACATACAGATAAGTACCATTATACAGACTGAACAGGCTATATTTATATGTATATATATAAAATATTCATATATATATACATAATAACAGTTAATGGAAAAGAGGTCATGAATTTGAAGGGGTACAGAGAAGGATATATAGAAGAGTTTGGAGGGAGGACAGGTAAGGGAGAAATGTTGTGATTATAATCACAAAAACTAAAAAAAGAATATGTTGATATCTGTTATTCTACTAGACAATCTGTTTAAGCCGTTTAATATTATTAAAATATTTATGTCATCTAAACTGATCAAAAGATTCAATGCCACCCATATAAAAAATCCCAAAAGTGCTTTCAGCAGATAATGAAAAAAATCCAAAATATGTGGAATCTCTACTTTCTCAAAAAGCTACTACAAAGCTGGGCTGTGCTGTCTTGATTTCCAAACACAGTCACCAGCTGTGCAGTAAAAGCTAGAACACAGCAGGAAGGCACACTCAGAGTCTGATGGAATGGGGTGAAAGCTGGAAACAAACCCATACACATGATGTCATCTTTGACATGGGCAATGATGGCAGATCGATCTCTTTAACAAATGGTCCTGGAAAAACTGGGCATCTACAAGCAAAGAAATTAAGTTAATCAAGCATTCATCTATGATATTACTACAAAATTTGGTTCAAAATGATTAAGATAAAAACATATAGCCTACAAACACAAAACTTTTAGAAGAAAAATATATAGAAAAATCTTTGTGACGTTGGATTTGGAGGTATTTCTTGAGTATGACACTCAAAGCCCCAGGTGATTAAGCCAAAAATAGATAGTGGGGTTCTGGCAGGCTTCAATCAACTGCGTAGCAGAGAAAGAAATCACAAAATGGAAAGGTAATCTACAGAAGAGAAGAAGATATTTGCCAACCATGTATGCTTTGTTATACAATGAAGCTACCATACAATATATGTAAGTAAGAGCAGAATAAAAAGTTTGAGGTAATTAAGGATTCAGGATGCTATGTTTTCTGTAACAAATTTAGGGTGATTTTTGGTTGTTATTGTTGTCCAAGGGCTTTTTTATTTGGTAGTATTTATTTAATCAACTAGATTTTTTTTAAATCAGCACCCACCGCAGCAAAAAGAAGGCCACAAGCTATCCAGCCAAAAATAGGCAAAAATCCTTAAATAGGCACTCCTCTGAAATTAGGCAAATGGCAAACAAGCAGACAAAATGATGTTCAACATCCCTAATCATAGGAGAAACATAATCAAACCGACAGTGAAGTAACACTTCATATCCAACATTAAAGTCACTGTCAGATAGTGGGAAACATTTATGAATGAGAGAAAACTAGAAACTTGTGTGCTCTTGATGGGAATATAAACCAGGGCCACTACAATGGAAAACAAATGAAGTTTTCTTTAAGAATGAAAAGTTGAATTGTGATATCTTGAAATCCTGCTTCTGCATGTGTACCCGAGGAAACTGAAAGCAGTATCTCAACAAAGCATTATCAAACCCATGTTCACAGTGGCATTACTCATGATAGCCAGAGTGAAATTCACCCAAATGTCCATCAATGGATAAATAGCTAACAAAAAGTGTTATGTATAAATAACAGATGATATATTCAGACTAGAAAGGAAGGAAATGCTATCATTTGCCACAACGTGGCTGAAACTTGAGGACATTAAGTGAAATAATCTAGAGACAAAATGATAAACGCCATGTGATTCCACTCACCCATGTTATAGAAGTAAACTCAACTCACAGGAATAGAAAGCAGACTAGTGGCTGCCAGCACCCAATGGGAAGACAGGTAACATGGAGTTGTTTGGAAGCATAGAGATTCAACTTGCAAGACAAAAACTAACTAGAAAACAGACAATACTCTGTGAACACATCTGCTGAACCGTTCACTCGCGTAGGGTAAGATGGTTATATTGAATGCATTTAAATGTGGTTTAAATGGTTTAGAACAAAGTGGTCTCTCATTCTCCGGGATGAGTACCTTCTCGGTCATACTGTAAGTGGCTGACATGTGATTTATCTCACAAGTCAAGCTGTCAACTCCTGGTCAACAGAACCGTAGAGGAAACATGGCCAGTCTAACAGACACGACTGATTCTGTGTAGCCGAATACTAAGCACAGGGATGTCTAATGTGAAAGCTAGGCTGAGGTATATACAAGCCTTTTTTTAGCATTTAACAGAAATAATACTTTTGTATAAGACATTTACAAGCAATTCTGAAGAAAAACTAATCTAGAGTGCAAAGAGGAAGCAAAAAAATGCAACAAAATAAAGTTCAAATAACTCCCAATCCTTCATAAAATGGATGTTGGATGCCTTTTATTTATTACATTTTTTTTTTGCTTTGGCATTTTAAAAGTATAACCCATTGTCTGTCTTCTCTGACTTGAATGTACACATGTCTCTTCAGGATTCCAAATCACTGAGCAGTGGAAGCGAATTATGCTGACATATTTGAATCAACCCGAGAGCTCCTGCAGGCATCTGGCTCTTTTCTCCAGCACTAGGGAGCACAGACACTTGTGCTTTTGGAGTCCTTAGCTCTTACAGTTTTGAGCTACTAGCTATTATACATTAATCTTGAAAGGGACTTTACCTCTATACATGCTCTCCCCGCTGTGTTATGGTTATAATTCCCTGTATAAGTGGGAGCTGATTTACCGCACATGCAAAGAGTAATGGAGACAAATAATAATGTGTGTACTAAAAGAACAAATAGTTAACATTCCCTATGTGTTTACTGTACGCCAAACACTGTTCTAAGTGCAGCACAAGTCCCAGCTTACCCCACAGAGGGCCCACTACTATCTCTACTTTGAAAATAAGACCAAAGTGCAGAATACTAAAGTTCCCCAAAGCAACACAGTCAGCATGTGGCAAGGCTGGACCTTGTCCAGGGCCCTTCTCCACAGAGAGCAAGGACTGCTGGGCAGGAAGTGCAGCTTGTGGTGAGCTGTATTCCATAAAGGAGCAGCTGGCACTAGCACATGGTGGCTCTAACATCTGTTTTGATTGTTCCAAAGCTTTATTTTTCTGTTTTTCTTGGTTTCAGGGAGTATTCAATTCTAAATTGATCCGTTCCTAATGCAGAATTCCTCAACTTGGATCTTCAGAAATAAATTTTCCCTTGGTAGCCATACAAGGAAAGTGTTTGTTCTCTACCTAGATTTCCTGAACATAGAAGCCTGGGTTTGGGAAGCTGGTTTAGTGGGCAAGCTCTGATTTAGGACTCCAGCATCCATGCATCAGCCAGGTGGGGCTGTGGCACCTCTAAGCCCAGCAATGGAGATGGGGGTGGGGCAAAGACAGGATTGTTGGAGCTTGCTGATGTGCATGCTAGCTCTAAGTTCAATGAGACACCCTTACTCAAGGAGATAAATCAGGGAGTGACAGAGCACGGCATCCAAAGTCCTCCTCTGGCTACTTCATGTATGCCTGCATATACATCACACACACATACAGTGCACACATACATATATGTACCACACATATACAAACACACACACACACACACACACACACACACACACACATTTACCACACCACACAACAAAAGACCCTTTTTGTCTCTGATACACCACAAGGCCTGTTCACAGATCCAGAATCCCAAACTAGTCCAACAAACTCAGCAATGGATGCACCACAGTGGTGAGTACCGATCTAGCGATCTAGCAATCGAGCCTAAGGCAGCAATGGGTGCTGGTGCAGCAAAGGAAGCTTATACAGCAATGGGAGTCAGAGCTGCTGCGAAAGCTGCTGCAGAGATGGAAGCGGCAGGGTTTCCATGGTAGCCAATGTTGTCCCTTCCCCACCCCCCCCCACTCCTGAATGGCAGATACTGACTTTGCTGCTTTGAGAGAAGACTGATCCCCTTCCAGAAAGTCTCCTGCTGTGCTGAATTTACTAAGCCCCATTCCAAAGCAGATGGCAGTGCCACAGAAGCTAGAAGAAAGGGAAAGCTTGACACTGGCAAGACGAGGAAGCAGTAACCGAGTCTCCTGGGTTTGAAAAAGGCGGCGGCTTCGCTTGCCTCCTTGCTTCCAAGTTTGTCTTTGTAGAAAAACTGTAAAACGGTGAACCTGCCTATTTGGAAATGGATTTGTGAGAACACGTTACTAAAACAGATCAAGTTATGATGAGAACCCAGGGGCTTCTTCCCTCTGATAGTTAGCCCCGTTGTATAAAGGTAAAGGGAGACTCAGCCACAGAGGAAGTCTGCAAGGCCACCGGGCAATGGTAGGGCACACACCACCATACATGCCATCACGTCATCATCCAGGGAAGCAAGGACCTATGAGCAGCAGACAATGCAGCATGTCACTGGTGAGAAAGAGGACTACGCCTGTTGCTAAAATCTTCCTAGGGAAGACGTAAGCAAAATCCACCCCTCCTCCTGTGGTCCCAAAGACAAACCGAGATATGGTTCCACCAAAGTTCACTCGGGGGAGTCAAAGAGTTTATAGGGCTTCCTTATAGAGCATCAGTGAGGGGTTACTTACTGGAGTATGGCTGTTCTCTGAGAAAAGGCAGCACCAAAAAGTCTTTACCCAGCTGAGAGGATGGCTTTTCATAGCTGTCCCCTCCATAGACGGAGCCCTCCCCCGCCCCAGTCTTCCCTCACCCCCTCTCCCCCAGGCCATGTGCAATTGGGGCAGATTTGCATCCAAGAGATTGGATGGAGTGGCTGTACACTCCTGTGAGGCTGCCATAACCCTACCTACCTCTCTGTGAGGGAGTGTAAACAGTCAACAAGGCCAACTTGGATGATCATATGCAAGTGAGCACAGCTAAATGCCTAAAGATGCCAGTTGTTTGGCTTGGAAGACAGCCCTGTACAGTAACTTTAACTATCATGCAGTAGCTGCCTAAACTTGTTTTAAAACCATGAATGACTGGGACAGGGGGCAGAGATGAAAATGTTTTCATTTATGATCTATTTCAGCTTAAAAATAAACTATTTCTATTATTAATATTTGTGTTCTTTCTATAGTAAGTGAGTCCAACCCTCAAAAAGCAGGGTTCTGGGATAGCATAGAACACACGAACACACACACACACACACACACACACACACACACACATCACATCACATCACATCACATCACAAATATGCACATGCAACAGAATGCTCACACGGATTGATCCAACTAGGGAAAGGAATGGCATCTCAAAGTGAGGGAATCCAACTTTCCAGATCCATAGGCACCAATAGCCCCAGATACTTGCTAAACACAAATTCTTAATGCTTGTTACTTTTAAAATTGAAATACTTCTCTCTGCTACCCCACAAACTCACTGTGTCTCATCCTTACACTGGATAGCCTGTTTCCCTAGGGTAATAGTTCCTAAGCAAACCTTCTGTCAGTCCCAAGCTCCTTTCTACTGATCACCCCATTTCTCCACAGGGTTAGCTCTCTGCATCTGCATCTGCATTTGCCTATGCCCCCTCCCTCCTCAGTGCACAGCAGCATGGCAATCATCACCCACCCTCCAGTGAACAGACATTGCCTAAGCCACGGTGTCAAAATGACGGAAGCCCTCTGGGGAGGCTTTCTTAACCTTCTGGCAGCACAGCTGGCTGGCAGTTTCCTTCATCAGACTCTTCCCTTGGGCTCCTCCTATTACATTTTCAATTCCCTTCTCCCTTCCTTTGGTACTCCTTCAGTCCTGAAGTGATGCTCTTTCTAGCTAACTGGAGTTTCCAGAGTCCTGGTCTACATTTTTTTTCTCACTCTACACTTGGTTTACGTATTATCTTCTAATTTTTGAGCAAGTGTCAAGACCAGCTGAGTAGTTTCTAACTGCAAAGGCCTGGATTAAAAACTTCTCTTCCTTTTACCTCTAACTTTCTATCTGACACAAATGGGAAGTTGACCCTTATCTTCGTTATTCCCACTATAATGCTCAGAAACCTCTGTAACCACTTAAGCCATTAGTACAACTGCCTTAGTCATGGTTTTTCAAGTTTGCGTCCCTTTAAGCATTTCCTACACATTTTCCTTTGTAATTACTCTCAGTTTCACAGACTACATAAGGGTTGTTATTATAAAGGTTAAAATGACAAAGCGTTTCTGGAACACATACTGGAAATGATTTAGTAATTGTGTAAACAGTTTACAATGAGTATATCTTACAACCAAGCAATTGCTTTCAGAAACATATTTGTTGACTAAAATATTCCGAATATTTGTTGAATGAAAGATATATGAAATTACAATATAATAATAAACATAAAACTAAAAATCAGGAAAAGTAAGTAATTTATATCATAAATCAATTTAGCTCAATCTAAGACAATATTAAGAAACATGCAAGTTGGGGATGGAGAAACGATTCAGTGGGTAAAAGCCCCGGCTGCTCTTGTAAAGAACCTATGTTCAGCTCCCAGCACACAAATGGTGGCTCACAACCATCTCTATCTCCAGATGCAGTGTACTCAACATCCTCTTCTGATCTCCATGGGTACCAGGCACACATGTAGCACATAGACATCTGTGTTGGTGAAATGTGCACAGGCATAAAATAAAAAAGAAAAAGAAAGATGAAAGTTGTAAAGGAATATATATGATTTCCATTTTATTAAACCCAACAATATATAAGCTTATAAAGTATGATTAAGAACTTATAAATATGTAAAATAACAACATAAATAAACAATATAAAATTCAGACTTTTGGCTACTTTTTGTTGGGTTAGTGTAAGAACAGGTAGGGGTACACAGGGAATTGCTTTTGTTCCCCATACAATATATTTTGATTATATTCTTTACCTTCCCCTAACTCCCCCCAGACTCTCCTCACCCACTCAACTTCATGTTCTTTCTCTCTCTCCTCTCTCAAATAGCAAATTAAGAAATAAACTCAAACAAATTAAAAAGAAAACAATAAAAAATACCAAAATAACACACATACATACACACACACCAAACAAAAAAAACAAAAAACATGGAGTATGTTTTGTGTTGGCCAACTGTTCCTGAGCCTACCCTGAAGTATGGTTAATATACCCGGTTACACTTCATTGAAGTAATCTGTTTTTTCCTTTCCCAAAAGGTATCAGGTGCAAAGAGCTTCTTGGTTTGCAATGGAACTTTGTGTTTATTTCCTCTTCTAAGTGCTGGGATTTTGTCTGGTTTGAACTCTGCTCCTAAAATGCAGTTTCCTTGGAGCAACATACCACTCTTGACTTGGATGAATCTTTCTGTCTTTTTTCCGATATGGATCTCTGAGCCTTGAGGAGAGGGGTTTGATAAAGACATCTCATTTCGGGCTGAGTGCTCCAAGGTCTCTCACTCTCTGCACATTGTTCAGTTGTGGGTATCTGTGTTAACTCCTATCTACTACAAGAAGGGGCTTCTCTGATTATGGTTGGGCAATGCCCTGCTCTATGGGTACATCAATATGTCACAAGGAATCACTTTATTGCTATGTTCCTTTAGCAGAATAATAAAATTTGATTACTTTCCTCTAAGCCTGTGACCTACCTAGTCTCAAGTTCTTGGCCACTGTTACAATGTTAGGTATGGATCCCATTTCACAGAGTGGGCCCTATATCCAGAAAGTGGTTGGTTGCTCCCATAACATTTGTACCACTATTGTGTCAATGTATTTTGCAGGCAAGTTACTGTTGTAAGTTTCAGGGTTTGCGGGTGGGTGGCATGTAAAGGACCTTCTAGCACCATGAACACTAGTCAGTAGGGGTGAAGATTCAAGTTGGGCACCAGATTGATTTCTCCATGTTTGTTGATTTTACTAGGTGGTACCTTCAGCAGGAGTGTCTTGCAGTCAGGTAGCGGGGGTAGCCAATATCTTTGGCAATAGCCTGTGTTGTATAGCTGGTGGTCTATGGGGCCCCTTTGGCCAATGACTCAACAGATGGAACCATTCCTGACACTGAAGGTTTTATTTGGTCGCATAGATGTCTAATTGGGTCATTGTCTGCCCCGTTATATGAATTTCCTTTCATATATGTACCTATCTTAGGAAGCTTTTAAAGTCATAGGCTTCCTTATGGCTTTTCAAAAGGGCTTTGGTGTTAATTGTCCCTCCCATATTCCCTTCTTTACTCTGCCCTCCTGTCAGCCTCCCTGTTTAATCCTCCTGTTCCAGTTTTGCCTTTATCTCATTATGACACTATACTATAATTTCCCTTCCTTGGAAGATCCCCTGTATTTAATAGTCTGTTTGTTAAGCTAGATAGCAGCTATTTTATATATATATATATATATATATATATATATATATATATATATATATATATATATATATATATATATATATATAAAATACATACATATATGATAAAGCATTCAAGCACCTAGCATGTAAAAGAACATATTCATGATGTGCAGATATTATTAAATATAAAAGGCATTAAAATTAAACATGACTTTTGACTAGCAGAAGGCATAAAGAAAACAGTCAAATTTCAGAATAGGGAAAGGTACCTTAATACATACAATGTAAAAGACTTCATATGATGAATATCAAACAACTCTTATATATGAATAAAGAAAAAAAGAACGCCTTACTGTAAAACTGAGCAAAAGCCTTAAATCAAACACCAGAATGGTTAATAAACACACGTAGCATTTTTAATCTCATTAGACATCAGAGAAAAGTACTTTTTTGTTTTTGAAACAGGGTCTCATGTGGCCCAGACTAGCCTAGAGCTCACTATGCAGCTGGAAATAACCTTGAACTCCTGATCCTTCCGTTTCCACTCCCAATGACCATGATTTCACTCATGCACTATCACACCCAGTTGAGAAAAGTCACTTTTAAGTAACAAATACACAATCTAAAAGGTCAAATTTATAAAAGAAGAGAATAGGGCTGGATAGATGGCTCAGCCGTTCAAGGCTAGGCTCACAACCAAAAATATAAAAAAAGACAAGACAGTTACAAGGGCCTAGGCAGAGGAAATGGGGTTATTTGGGGGAAATGTTTATCCAAAAGCACAGTTTTTTAGTTAGGAGGAATAAATTCAGATCTTTAACATAGTAGACTGTTAACATACTCAGCTAACAACAAGGTAACATAAACTTGAAAAATGGTTGAAAGGTTTCATATGCTCTCAATGCACAAAAAATGTGAGTGATGAAATGGTTATTTTAATTAGCTTGATTTGGTCATTCTTTCTATCAAAGCAACATGTTACAAACCATTAATATATAATTTTCAATTAAAACTCAAAAGCTAAAATAAAGTAACTGATGTATCTAACAAAATCGGTAAAATTTAACTGTCAATCTCAATGCAAGTGAGAATATAGAATTTTTTTAAAGCCTTAATAATGAACTCCCAGATACGTAAATGACTGTCAACTGGAAATGACTTCAGCATATCTTTTAAGTACAAAAATAACATACCAAGTTGAGCCTGCTGTCCCAGCCCTGTAATCCTATCTCCTTAGAAAGCTGAACAAGAGGATCACAAAATCAGGAATTCCTGGGCTACAGCATGAGTTTTAGTCAGCCTGGACAACTTGGAAAGAAGCTGTCTCAAAATAAAACCTAAAACAGGCTGAGGACATAGCTCACTGATGGAGATCCCTAGTTCAGACTCCACTATTGCAAGAAGCTTAACATAAAGAAAAAAGATAATATATCCTGCTAGGCAGTTATTTCAAACAAAAGTACATATGTATATATTCTATATATACTATATATACTATATATACTATACTATTAGCACTAAACTCAAACTATAATAAAATTAAATGTTCATCTGTATCACAATGGGGAAATAAATTATGCTAGGTCCATATAACAGAGGAATATACAATGAAAATAGTCCAGTATTACAAGCAGCAATATGAATGTGTCTCCCAATCACACAAATAATGCAGAATAAATTTCATCATATATTCTGAATTACTTTATTTATAATAAAAACTAAAATGGAAAAAATTATACTATATACTGTTAAAAATCAGAATATTTGCTGAATTGAGGGAATACTGAAGAATGGTGGGTGGGCAGGGTACACAAAGCTTTTTAAAGTTCTGGAAATTCTTTCCTTATTCCTTGAGCATGGCAGCATCTACATTGGAGTGTCGTGTAGGATTATTGTCTTTGCAACAACTCACTCTACGCCATCCCTATGGCTATGTGCCTTGAGGCAATGTTTTACAACTCACTAGAAAACATAACATTATACTGCAGCCTCCCACGCCCCCAAAGTATTTTTAGTTCCTTTCTCCTTTTACCTGTGATATCAATTCTGCTTTCTAAAACTTAGTTGAAAGAATCATAATATAACATCTATTCTAATTTGGGTGACAGAGAAGAGATCCATGTACTAAAATAGAAGGCCATAGCTTCTGGATAATAAAAGGCATTCTACAAACATCACATCAAACTCAGAATGGATTTGCATGCACTAAATTCTTGGCTGCCTCTCAAGTATTAAGAAAGTGAAGATACATTTGCATATCCCCAGTGAGACTTTGGAGAGTTTTTCAATATAATTAGCAAATCAGCTCAAGAATAAAGGGCAGAGGGCTAAACCAAAAGGCAAGGACTGTACTGCCTACTAAATTCTACATTAAAACCAAATGCTATATTTCCAAATGGCAGTCGATTTTCTTTTATTGTGGGCAGAAAATAAAATATTATTTACCATTTGCATAGAAAATCATCTTAATTGGTATAATTACTATCATTCTCAGATAAAAAAGAATATGAAAAGTGTATTTTAAAGACGATTCATCTCGGGATTCTACAAAGAGCTTCAAGATGCATTTGTCCTTAGCTCACCATCCAAATACAAAATGTTTTTTTTAAGACAGCAAAAAATATATTTAACATACAAAATGCTTTCAAAATGGCAATTGCACAAAGAGTTGAAACATCTGTGATTGGCTTTCCTACTGAACGTTAAAGTAGGCTCTTTTAAATAAGCTCTATGGGCAGCATATCCAAAGTCCAGGACTCGCCCCTCCAGTGTGAGCTCTTGAGGATGCTTCACCTCATGGGCTACACTAAATCTTTGAGCAACAAGGCAAACATTTGTGTGGAAATAGAAATGTTAAGGAAAGTAGCTATGTCTCTTTCATGGTCCTCGAAGCTGTAAGTGAGCAGCTCACTGACACTCAACAGGTGTCCTAGGCTTTATGAAGAGCAATTTGTAAAAGGAAAACAAAATGTGATCCAATAAGATACACATGAAATTCATAAAGATAAGGTATTCAGAACTCTAAGAAACTCTCAAAAGTACCAGTTGGTCTACAGAATCAGAGAAAAAAAGTCCCCTCAAGGAACATGGGGTCTATGGCACAAATACTGACAGAGATTTAAAACAGGGTTAGTTGTTTAAAACTTATACACAATGTGTTTTTTCATTTTTTGTTTTGTTTTTTTCTTTTTCTTCTTTTTCAAGACAGGGTTTCTTTGCGTAGCTTTGCGCCTTTCCTGGAACTCACTCTGTAGATCAGGCTGGCCTCGAATTCACAGAAATCCGCCTGCCTCTGCCTCCCAAGTGCTGGGATTAAAGGCGTGCGCTACCACCGCCCAGCTTACACAATGTGTTTTAATCATATCCACCCAGCCCCCTTTCTCCAGCTCTTCCAAGATCCACCACCCACTCCCCTACCCACCTGAATTTAAATTTGGGTTTTTGTTTTTAGCCCATCAAGACCAACTTGTGCTGGCCCGGGGCAATATTCTCTGAGAAAACCGACTCTCCCAGCAGCTAACAACTGCCAATAGCCCCGAAGCTTGGTGAGATTTCAAGCTCAATGCCCATCTCCGTGCTGGAGATTAGTCTGTCTTGGGTTTGCACAGGCCTGGTGGGTGCTATTGCTTCTTTAGGAGCTGTAGGCCAGTGAGGTCCCATAGATCCCCCAAACAGGCTAATGTCAATGCCAGAACTTGACAGGAAGAGCCTATTACTATAGACACCACGTACTTGAGCAACAGTCCGTGGGTAAGTTAAGCTGGTGCTGACCTGAAGTTTCATCCACACTGGCCAGCTTTTGTAATAGTGGATGCTTCTATGCCAACTACTGGAGGAGAAAAGTCATCGTCAGTCACATCCAGGTGCGAACCCTGTGAGCTACAGTGATGAGTGGCCTGGCGAGACACACACACCTACTGGTGCAATAGTGGCGTGGACGTCGTGGGAGTGAGCAACCATTTCTGAGAGGGAGCAGCTTTAAAGCCCCCTTTGAAGATGGGACTGCCAGGCATTCACATGTGTGTGAGCTCTACTAAAGCGCTATCCATTTTTTTATTTTTATTTTATTTTATAATTAATTTAATTTTACATATCAGCCACGGATTCCTTTGTTCCCCCCCCCCCGCCTTCCCCCCAGTCCATCCCCCATTCCCATCTCCTCCAGGGCAAAGACTCCCCTGGGGATTGAGTTCTACCTGGTAGATTCAGTCTAGGCAGGCCCTCTGGATAAGTGAGACAGCTGATTAGCTTGATGTGTTTGGGAGGCATCCAGGCAGTGGGACCAGGACCTGTCCTCAGTGCATGAGCTGGCTGTTTGGAACCTGGGGCCTATGCAGGGAAACTTTGCTCAGCCTGGGAGGAGGGGACTGGACCTGAACTATGCATTTTTATTTCAAAAATTTAGAAGGAGAGGCGAGGGGAAAGGAAGAGGAAGCAGACAGCAGGGGCAAAGCAGGAGAGAACCAGAGGAACAGGAGGGAAGAGAGGACATAATTGAAAAGGTTCTAACCCCAAATATATTTCATATATGTGTTCCATATATGAGAAACCCCAATAAAGTCATAAAAAGCCTATTTGAACTAATAAATTCATCAAGGATACAAAATGATAGGGGGAAAAATCCACTAAAATACCACCAAAAAGAGTGAAAACTTAGAAACAAATTCAACAGAACAACTTCAAAACTTGTACTCTTAAAACCAGAAATCACTGTTAGAAAAATAAGACCTAAATAAATATGAGTCCTCCTATATTTATGAGCTAAAATAATCAATGTCCTTGCAAGCATGCCAGTGTGTGTGCGCACATATGTGTATGTATGTGCACATATGTGTATGTGTTCATGAGTGTATTGTGGGGAAATCTGTGTATATGTGTGGGGACAGTTGTATATCTGTTTGTAAGTGTACATTTGCATATATGTACATATGTGTATGTGTGTATGGTGTATGTGTGTGTAGTATGTATGCCCATGTGTGTACAGGTACATGGTATATGATTTGTGTATAGGTATGTGTGTGGTGTGTGTATGTGTGCAGTGTGATTGCACAAACATGTACATGTGTATGTTGTATGTGTGGTATATGTCTGTGTGTATGTGTGGTATATATGCATGTGTACATATATGTGTATGTGTGTATTTGGTGCTGAGGGTTGAACAGAGGGCCTTATGAGTGCTAGGCAAATTATCTACTACTGAGAAATACCCTCAATCTAAACACTGTCTTAAAACCTCAATACTACTCAGATTAATGTACAGTCAACACAATCCCTATCAAAAGCCAAGCAATCAGTAAGGGATATAGTTCAGTTGGATCACTTGCCTATTATGCAAATGCCCCTGGGTTCCATCCCCAGTAACATGAAAAATATCTACCATTTTTGAAGAATGAACTGGCTGATCTTAAAATTCATAGGGAAATGCAAGTAATCGAGAATAGTCTAAACCAGTGGTTCCCAATTTTCCTCATGCTATGATCCTTTAATACAGTTCCCCAAGTTGTGCTGACCCCCAACCATAAAATTATTTTTGCTCCTACTTCATAACTGTAATCTTGCCACTGTTATGAATCACAATGTAAATATCTGTGTTTTCTGATTGTCTTAGGTGATGCCTGTGAAAGGGTCATTTGACTCCCCAAAGGGGTCACAACACACAGGTTGAGAATCCCTGGTCTAAACAATCTTGAAAAGGAAGAAACAGAAGAGTCATGATTCCTAATTTCAAAACTTACTGCAAAGCTACAGTGACCACATCAGAGTGGTCCTAACATCCCAGAAGTACCCACTGTGGACACAAGATGGACACATTCATATGATGGAATATTCTGCCATAAAAACAATGAAATGATGATACATATTACAACATAGTCTCTAAGTGAGATTAAATAGATATGAAATGCCATAGGTGGCATAATTCCAATATGAATGGGATGCCTAAATCTGGCAAACCCACAGAACAGAGAATAATTTGTAGTCTCCACATGCCAGGAAAAAGGCTGGATAAGAGTCAATAAAGATGTACAGTTGCCTTTGGAGGGGGCAAGAATGTTCTCAGACAAGATACTTGTTCTGGTTTTATAACTTTGTGAATGTACAAAAAAGTGGGACCCCTCAAAAATTAAATTTTTTAAAAAGGAAATATAATAACCATGATGATATTATACAAGTTCATTTGAAGAGACCAGAAATACATAGGCAAGATGAAATTATAGGCTCTTTAACAACATTAATTCTATTTAAAACACTTTAAGACATGCTGAGACAATAGTATCTACATTATGCAGATATGTATTTTTCCTAATCATCTATAATAGTTTTAAATAAATTATCAAAAATAGCTCCATATCCCTTACTTCTTTGAAACAGCAGGCCCCTCCATTAGCTCATAGCCTACCAGCACTAAAAGTTTTACACTTCCAACTACTTTACATATTTCCCAAATAACCACAGTTTTAGATGTTTAATTTAGAACCTGCCTGCCTTGTATACTCTGTAAAACAGCACATGATGCCCACTAGACAATCAGAATGTCTATACTACCCCCTAGGAATTATCTTGCCTTCCCCTCTGATGAAATAGATCCTTAACTTTCACCGTGCACAAAAATCAATCCAGAGTTGTTAAGAAAAATTAATGTAAAGCCTGAAACGTTAAAAGTGCTACAGGAAAGTATAAGGGAAACACTCCAAGATAGAGGTATCAAACTCCTCCCATTACCCAGCCCCCAACTCCAGCAAGCATTCCCTGGGAACCCAGAGGCCACTCTGGCCAGGGAAGCAAGTAGGCTAGCAGGTCTCTGCCTCTTCCTCTTCTCCTCCAAATCCATTTCCCCTGGTCTCATCCCCAGCTGTGTAGCAGACCACCTGCTGCAGCCTCTCCTCCCCGCTTGCCACCACCTGCAGTGGATCACATAGATCTTCCCCTCCAAAATTCCTTTCCCCAGCTCATCCCATTATCCCAGCCCCCAACTCCAGCAGCAGGCATTTCCTAGGAACCCACTAGCTGGAAGCAAGTAGGCCAGAGAAGCAGGTAGGTTAGCATCAGATCTTCACTCTCCCTCCTCTTCTCTATGTTAATCCTCCAGTCTCATGCCCAGCTCTGTAGCAGATTAACTGCTGTGGTCTCTTCTCACACTCTGCCCCCATTCTCAGGGGACTAAACAGATCCTGGTGGAACACTCCACTTTTCTCTCTCCTATGTTCCCCTTTACCCCCCTATCCTAACCCATATCCATTCCTAAGTATCAATTCCTATATCTAGAAACACATTGTACCAGTTCTCTCAGTGGACACACCTAGCAGAATTCCCTAATAGGCTACACACAGCCACTACACTCTCCCAAGAAGCAGAAAGGGCAAAAGAAACCAAGGAACTAAACACTGACCCAACAAACACAATCTTCCCAAACCCAGATGTCTAGGCACCAGCAAAAAAAAAAAAATGCAATCAATAACAACCAGGTCAGTATGTCTCCAATAGAGCCCAGCAACCCTACCATAGTAGACCCTGAGAATCCAATACAGCTGAAGCAGAAGACAAAGACTGTAACATGACCTTTATAAATATGATACAGGTCTTAAAGAGAAAATGAACAGATCCCTTAAAGAAATCTATGAAAACACAAACAAACATTTGAAGGAAGTGAATAAGACAGAACAAGACCTGAAAGTAAAAATAGAATCAATAAAGAAAACCCAAACTGAAGGAAATTGAGAAATGGTAAATTTTGGAACTCAAACAGGAACCTTAAAGGTAAACCTCACCATCAGAATACAAGAGATGGAGAGAGAATCTCAGGTACTGAAGACATGATAGAAGAAATTGATACCTCAGTTAAAGAGAACATTAAAACCTGAAAAACTCCAGGCACAAAGCATCCAGAAAATCTGAGACACAATGAAAAGACCAAATCTATGAATAATAGTAATATAGAGGAAGGAGAAGAAACCCAGGTCAAAGGCACAGAAAATATTTTCAACAAAATCACAGAAAAAAAAATCGCTTAACTAGTGGAGGGGATTCCTTATGAGAAGGATCCAGAACACCAATTAGAATGAACCAGAAAAGAAATTCCCCTCAGCACATAATAGAACACTACATGTACACAACAACAACAACAACAACAAAATAATATTAAAAGCTGTAAGGGGGAAGACTGAGTAACATATAAAGGCATATCTATTTGAATAACACCTGACTTCTCAGTGAAGACTCCAAAAGCCAGAAGGGCCTGGACAGATGTCTGCAACTCTAATAGACCACAGATGCCAATCCAGACTGCTACACCCAGCAAAACTTTCAATTAAAATTTAAGTAGTATCTATCTACAAATCCAGCCCTAAAGAAGGTGCTAGAATGAAAACTTCAACTTGTAGAGACTAACTACACCTAAGAAAACAAAGGGAATAAATAATCCCAGATCAGCAAATCAAAATCCACACCACAAGAACAAAATAACAGGAACAAACAAACACTGCTCATTGATAACTCTCAACATCAACTGTTTCAATTAACCAACAAAAAGACATAGACTAACAGAATGGATGAGGAAAAAAAAAAGATTTATCTTTCTGTGGCATCTAAAAAACACATGTTATATTTTTATTTGTTTGTTTGTTTTGGGAAATGGTTTCTCTGTGTAGTTTTGGTGCCTGTCCTGGATCTTGCTCTGTAGACCAGGCCGGACTCAGATTCACAAAGATTCACCTGCCTCTGCCTCTCGAGTGCTGGGATTAAAGGCATGCAATATATATATATTTGAGGTTTTTTGGGGGGGCAGGCAAAAAACACATGTTAACAACAAGGATAGCTGTCACCTCAGAGTAAGAGAATGGAAAAACGTATTCTAAGTGAATGGACCTAAGAAGCAAGCTGGTATAGCTCTTTTAATATCTGACAAAATAGACTTCAAGCCAAAACTAATCAGAAGAGATTAGGAAGGGTACTATATACTCAACAAAGTAAAACTCCACCGAGATGAAGTTTTAATTCTTAACCTATCCCAAACACAAGGGCACCCAATTTCATAAAAGAAACACTAACACAGCTTAAATCATATACTGACCCTCACACACTGATCGTGGGAGATTTCAATACCCCATTCTCGTGAACAAATAGATCATCCAGATTAAAAACTACACAGAGAAAGGCTAGCGTAAACCACATGAGCCTGACAGATATTTCAGAACATTTCACCCAAACACAAATGAATTTACCTTCTTCTTAGCACCTCATGGAACTTTCTCCAAAACTGACAACATACTCAGACACAAAGCAAGCCTCGACAGATCAAAAAGTATATGAATAACAGCCACACCTTACATGCCCACCATGCATTAGGCTGGATATCAACAACAACAGAAACAGCAGAGAGCTTTCAAACTCATGGAAATTGAGCAATTCTCTACTGAATGAAGAGTGGGTCAAGACAGAAATTAAGAAAGAAATTAAAGACTTCTAGAACTGAATGAAAATGAATACACAACATACCCAAAATTATAGGACACAATTGAGGGGGTTCTAAGAGACTTTCACTAAGTGTTTATATAAAGAAATTGGAGATCTCATACTAGTAACATAACAGCACACCCGAAAGCTCTAGAACAAAAAGAAGTAATCACATGCAAAAGAAGTAGACAGCAAGAAATAATCAAACTCGAGACTGAAATCAATAAAATAGAAACACACATACAAACAAAACCAATACAAAGAATCAATGATATAAAGAGTTGATTCTTTGAGAAAATTAGTAATATTGACAAACCCTACTCCAAATTAACTGAAAGGTGGAGTGAGAATATCCAAATTAACAAAATCAGAAATGAAAAGGTGGACATAGTAACAGACACCTAAGAAATCCAGAGAATCATAAGGACACACTTTAAAATCTTATACTCCATTAATACAAAAAAATAAAAGAAATGGATAATTTTCTATATACATACCACTTACCAAAATTAAATTAAGATCAGATAAGCAATTTCAACAGACCTATAACCCCTAATGAAACAGAAGCAGTAATTAAAGTTTTCCAACAAAACAACAAAAAAGTTCAGAAACAGAAAGAACATTCTTCAATTTGTTTTATAGTCCACAGTTACCCTGATACCCAACCCACATAAAGACCCAACAAAAACGAGAATTATAGTTCAATTTTCCTTATGAACATAGATGCAAAATATCTCAATAAAATACTTGCAAATCAAATCCAAGAACACAATCAAAAAGATTATCCACTATGGAGCCGGGCGGTGGTGGCGCGCGCCTTTAATCCCAGCGCTCGGGAGGCAGAGCCAGGCGGATCTCTGTGAGTTCAAGGCCACCCTGGGCTACCAAGTGAGATCCAGGAAAGGCGCAAAGCTACACAGAGAAACCCTGTCTCGAAAAACCAAAAAAAAAAAAAAAAAAAAAAAAAGATTATCCACTATGGTAAAATGGGCTTCATCTCATAGAAGTAGGATGGATCAATATACAAAATCAATAAATGTGATCCACCATATAAACAAACTGAAAGAAAAGAACACATTATCATCTCATTAGATGCTGAAAAAGTCTTTGGTAAAATCCAACACTTCATGATAAAAGTCTTGGAGAGATCAGGGATACAAGGGACCTACCTAAATATAATAAAGGTATTATACAGCAAGCAGATAGCCAACATCAAATTAATGGAGAAAAACTCAAAACAATTCCACTAAAATCAGGAATAAGACAAAGTTGTGCACTATCTCTACACCTATTCATTACAGCACTTGAACTCTTATTTAAAGCAATAAGACAACTGAGGAGTTCAAGGGGATACAAATTGGAAAGGAAGAAGTCAGAGTATTTCTATTTGCAAATAATATGATAGTATACATCAGAAACCCTAAAATTCTACTGAGAAACTCCTTCAGATGATATACACTTGCATCAAAGTAATTGGATATAAAATTAGCTTTAAAAGATTAGTAGCCTTCCTATATATAAATGACAAATAGATGAAGAAAGAAATCAGGGAAACAACACCTTTCATATCAGCCTCACAAAATGTAAAATATCTTTGAGTAACTCTAACCCAGGAAATGAAAAACTTGTATGACAAAAATATCAAGACATTGAAGAAGATATCTCCAGAAGATGGAAAGATCTCCCGTGCTCATGCATCTGTAGGATTAATATAATAAAATGGTCGTCCTACCAAAAGCAATCTACAGATTCAATGCAATCCCCATCAAAATTCCAACACAATTCTTAACAGATCTTAAAAGGACAATTTTCAGCATCATATGGAAACATACACACATATACACACAAAACAGGATAGATAAAACAATCCTGAATTATAACTACTGGAGGCATCCCTATCCCTAGCATCAAATTGTACTACAGAGCTGTAGTAATAAAACCAGCATGGTATTTGCACAAAAACACACACATCAAACTGAAGATCCAGACATAAATCCACACACCTAGGGACATCTAATTTTTTACAAAGAGGCAGGAAATACAGATTGGGAAAAAAAGACAACATCTTCAACAAATGGTGTTGGTCTATCTGGGTGTTGGTAGGTTGAAGAGTGTAAATAGATTCATGCTTATTACCATGCACAAAACTCTACTTCAAATGGCTCAAAGACCTCAACATAAAACCAGATACACTGAATCTGACAGAAGAGAAAGTGAGGAATAGCCTTGAACTCATTGCACAGGAAAAGACTTTTTAAACAGAACACTATCAACACAGGCACTAAGAACAACAATTAATAGATTCAACCTCATGAAAATAAAAAGCTTCTGCACAACAAAGGACACCATCATTCAGACTAAGCAGCCACATACAGAGTAGGAAAAGATTTTTATATTCCACATCTGGTAGAGGGCTAATATTCAAAATATACAAAGAACTCAAAAACCAGATATCAAGAAAACAAATAACCCAAGTGAAAAAATGGAGTATAGATCTAAACAGAGAATTCTCCAAAGAGGAAAATCAAATGGCTGAGAAACAATTAAAGATATGTTCAACATCCTCAGTCATCAAGGAACTGTAAATCAAAACTACTTTGAGATTTCATTTTACACCTCTCAGACTGGCTGAAGTCAATAGCACATGTGACAGCTCACTCTGGTGAGGATGTGGAGTAAGGAGACCAATCATCCTTTGCTAATAGAACTGTAAACTCATACAGCCACAATGGAAATCATTGTGATAGTTCCTCAGAAGACGGGAATTAATCTACCCAAAGATCCAGGAATATGACTCCTGGGCATATACTTAAAAGATGTTTCATCCTACCACAGAGACATTTGCTCAATTATATTTATCACTGCTCTATTCATAATAGCCAGAAACTATAAACAACCTAGATGTCCCTCAGCAGAAGAAGGGATAAAGAAAACATGATGCATTTACATACCAAAATCTTACTCAGCTATTTAAAAAAATGAAATCATGAAATTTACAGGTAAATAGATGGAACTAGAAAAAGATCATTCTGAGTGAGTTAACTCAGACTCAGAAAGACAAATATTGTATGTATTCTCTTATATGTGGATATTAGCTGTTAAGTCAAGATAACCAAGCTACAATCCATAGAACCACAGAGGTTAGGTATAGAGTAAGGAACTTGAGGGGGAGACCAGATGGACGTCCACAAGAAAGGGAAATAGAATAGATAGTTATGGATAGATGGGGGGGGGCTGGAACAGAGGATCAAGTGAATAGGAGGAAGGGAGAGAAGGATAAGAGGGAATACAAGGATAGACAACTAAATTTATGGGGCATTTGAGTGGAAGTAGCGAAACCTTATACAGTAGAAGCATTCTACTGTGTGTGTGTGTGTGTGTGTGTGTGTGTGTGTGTATACATGAAGATGATCTAAATAAAATCACCAAATATCACAGTAGACAGAGTCCCAGTTGGAAATCTCTTGTTACAAATGAAGCTTCCAGTACCAGGATTGGGTTAGATCTAATTGAGTTGCTAGATCTAATGAGAAAGAGAAAGAAAGGGTGTGGATACGGGTGGATGGAGAAATGGGGAGGATCTGGGAGAAGTTGGGGGAAGAGAAACCATAATCAAAACATTGTATGAAAGAATATCTGTTTTCAGTTTTAAAAAACTCTTGCTGTAAATTACATCCTTTGAATAAATAAGAGAAAAAATCACATACATACATGCACAGACACACACACACACACACACACACACACACACACACACACACACTGCCTTGGGCTACTGTCTAGAAAGCACAGGTTAGTTATTTCAGCCTCAGTGCCACATAGACCAGGCATGGCATTGTATCCCTGAAATCCCAGGGATTTGTGGAGTAAGACAAAGGATTGGGAAATTCAAGTTCACTTTGTTTATTAAGAATTTGAGGCCAGCTGGGAAGTGGTGGCGTACGCCTTTAATCCCAGCACTCAGGAGGCAGAGCCAGGTGAATCTCCTTGAGTTCAAGGCCAGCCTGGGCTACAGAGTGAGATCCAGGATAGGCACCAAAACTACACAGAGAAATCCTGTCTCGGGGAAAAAAAAAAATTGAAGGCAGCCTAGGATCCAGGTGACCCTGCCAAACACAGACACACAAAATGTTTTTTTCCAAGTAAAAATAATAATTTTTATATGTTAAGAAAAATCCAGAAAGCTTTATTTGAAACAAAGAAAGCATGACCCTGAAGACATTTTTTACTGTATGGCTTTGAGGTTCCACCTCACTCCAGTCAGAATGACGATTGAGAACACTCATGACAACCAATGCTGCAGGGGAAGATCAAGAAGAGGAACTTTATATATAGATGATGGTTTATTAACTGGTGCAGCCCCTATGGAAATCAACATGGAGTTTCCTCAAAAAAACAATAAATGTAGACTAGGTATATCACTCCTAGTAACATGCCCAGTGAACCGTAAGCCAACATACTAGAAATATTTATATGCACATAAATATTTGTTGCAGTATGGGTTGCAATAATAACTTATAGAATCATTTTTGGGTATGTGTTGACAGATGAATGGATAAAGAAAAAAGTATATAAATGGAATGTTACTCAGCCATGAAGAAGAATGAAATCATAATCAAGACAACTGGACATCACCATATTAAGCGAAACAAATAACATTTTCTCTAATTTGTGGACCCAATGTTTTACAAAGATACATAAAAACACTTGCATGCATGCCCTGAAAGTAGAAGTGGTAATTGTCTATGGAAACACAGGAAACAGGAAAGAGTAGAGGAGGAAAGGGGAAGCGGTGTAAATATAGTTACAGTACATGACACATTTGTTATAAATGCCTTTATCAAGGTTATATATATATATATATATATATATATATATATATATATATATATATATAATGCATACATACCAACAAAAATTACATAAAAATTCTTATAAGCTGAAATGTTGCAGAACTTTAAATATCTTTTAGAACAAGAAACAATAGCAAGAAACATGAATTCCTTTCTCTACTTAACTTAAATTGCTACACCAAAGATTCTTTTCATGTAAGCAATTTGTAACATATTCTACTGAGTCATGGGACATTACTGAGCTTGCAATATACTGGCAGTATTATCTGATTTTGTGTTTGTTAGGATAACCACTGTGCATTCTAGGTTGGCTTTACCTTACTATCCTCCTTCCTCAGACTCATGAGCACTAACTAGGATTATAAATATGTATAGTCATACTCCTAGCAATATTAATTGTTCACTACCTAAATATATTCGCTTAACTTTATCTTGTAGATACCACTGTAGTAATATTTTAATACTGAATGACTAGACAGGTATGGCTATCAAGGAAATCTGTGCAGATTCAGCCATCCTATATCTATGGTGGACTAGGGTTGAGCCAACATTGTGAGATATGTGGGTAGTTATAAGCAGTGGCTATGTACCGTGTGTGTGTGTGTGTGTGTGTGTGTGTGTGTGTGTGTGTGTGTGCACATGTGTGTGTTGAGCCAACACTGTGAGGTATGTGGGTAGTTGTGAGCAGTGGCTATCTTCCCACTCTGTGTGTGTGTGTGTGTGTTGGTGGTGGTCAGAAACTGATATACCAGGCTAGGGTATCACCCTTACAAAAAGCAAAATTACCAATTCAAGTAAAAAGTGGAAACAAAAACTCAATGAGAGAGGAGCTACCTTTCTGTTTATTTGCATCCCATGCCCTTGTTTTACAGGATTTCCTTTGATCCAGTAAGAAGATCTAAGATCCTTCCACATTTTTATCTTGTCTAGAACTGCCCAACTTCAACATTTTAGCATAGACTCTGAGCAGCGACTGACACCCTCCACCAGCTCCCCAGGATAGGCCATCTTGGAAATGAAGCTGTTTCCTTGCCCCATTCCCCACTGCCTTCTGCAGGAGCTAGCACACAGACTGGCTTCTCCTGTCTCAGCGTGTCTCAGTGGTAGATTCTTATAGAATGTCACATTTTCATTTTGAATGTTAGATATCCTATGTGGAACAAAGAAAACGAAGTTATAAACAGAATCCTAGAATATCCCCTCTTCACAGGGAGAGATTTAGAGTGAGAACAGAGGCATGAGGCAAGGACTGTAGTTCAGTGACACACACCAGCCCTAACCTGCAGGAAGTCCTGAACTCAAGCTCTAGCACCACAGAAAAGCATCACAAACTTCCTTGGCAAGATTTTTATTTAGCGTTTTGGCTGCATTTCTGTCAAACCCTTATGCTACAAACTCGGTGGTCTCTGAATCAGACAGAGGCACAGTTTACAGGAACGAACCCCCACAATGTTATGCTCCAGCATAAGGACCAGCATAGGGAGAGAGAAAATCCCTACTGACTGAAATGAGAGGCACACCATGATGTTTCCCAAGTGGCCAGGGACCTGCTCCCTTGGGTCCTCATCACACACAGACACTGTGCAGTTCCCTTCAATCACTGCTTTGTATATTGTACATCTTACTATAAGGATAAATTCCTGCATTGGGGTATGATTTTTCTTACTATAATATGGTAAAAGTTATTACAGAATATTGTAGAGGCTATTCTACATTTGAGTATCCCATCCCTCTGGATCTTATGTACCACATTGTTTTAGAACCAGCTAATTAAATTTGTCTTAGTATTTTTGACCAGAAAAGCTGAATTATTTCAAAGTGATGTCAGATTAACAATTTGCTTTTAACAAAATCTTTGTTTATTTTTCCTTTGTGTTTGCTTTTCTCAGTCTTCTGTTTTCTGGTAGGATGGTTGATCACATGGTTTTGGAAGACAGATTAGGGATATTTTGTTCTTTCTTTGCCTCCTCATATGTTAAATCCCTTAATTTAGAAGCTTCACCAACTGTCTCATTACAATTCTCATTTATATATAGTCAAATAAGATGGGAATGACTGACAAGCAAATTATTTGTAGACTGTAAATGAATGAGTCAACCAATAGTAAAGTCAAGTCCAGAAAATAAAGATGTCACAGCACAGTATAACAAGTACACACAAGCATATACTCCTGCTCAATACAGGATGTTAAGGAAAAAAGAGCAGATGGATCCTAGCAAGGGTAAGAATGGCCACACACTGGCAACTGACTCTCTGACATTCAGGCCTAATCCTGAAACAATAGTCCTGTCTCCAAGGCAACTGAACTTCAGAAAACAGTAAAGAAATAAGAGAATGCCCTCCCTCCTAACCAACCCCTCCCTGGAGTCTGAACACAAAGAGACATTCTATCTCTTTACCTTTCTCACCATCCCCACTTCAGAGCCTGGTCTAATCTTTTTTAAATTAGTATATAGATTTAGCCAGTGGGGCCAAGGCAAGCAAGCTGTGGCATTGTTCTACAAATACAACCTTAAATACTAGGTTCATAAGTAAAGGGACACATTTGAGAGAAAAAAGAAAAGGTAGCAATTCATAAGAACATCAACTGATCTAGCTAAAAGTATTAACCATGGTGAGGGAAAGAAGCCCAAGGGTCATTTTAATCTGCTCTCCAAGAGATTCGTTTTCTTTTAATTTTATAAACTTTGTCACAAAAATACTGCAAATAAATTAAAAACATCATACACCAAGATTAACTAGACTCAAAGTCTATACAACTCAATTGTAACAGTATCAATGAACTTCTATAGGGTAAGAACAGATATTTGGAATGGAAGCTATGGAGCTTCACATTGAATTTTATACGTTTTAGTATCGAATATATTTTATGCACTTATTTAGCACAAAAACAAACAAACAAAACCATGACAAGTAGAACTAGAAAACAATTAGCTTCATATCCTCCTTTCATAACCTGTGCCCGGTACCTGCATCGGGCCTTCCTCATTCCCTTCTATTTAGCTTTTCTTCTCTTTTCTTCAGGTTTGACTGAGATCTTCTTGTGACTATAACTCTATCTAAAAAAAATCTATAACCTACTTTTATAACCATTCATTTGCTTCATTTTATTTGCAATATTATAATTTATGAAAAACTAGATATCTGAAAATTCATAGTACATAATCAGAAATGACAAACATCATCCCTCTGTGTCCCACTAGTCTTGGTAAGTTAGAGTTGGTCCAATTAAAATGCAACTTATTAGCCTGGCGGTGGTGGCACAAGTCTTTAATCCCAGCACTTGGGAGACAGAGCTAGGCAGATCTCTGTGAGTTCAAGGCCACCCTGGTCTACAGAGCAAGATCCAGGACAGGTACCAAAACTACACAAAGAAACCCTGTCTTGAAAAAAAAATGTAACTTATTCCGATTCACCTTTCCATATGCCATGTATCTGTACCTTTCACTAGTTAAAAGTGGAAATTTAGCCACTACCACTCCACAGCCCAATTTATATTATATCCAACTTTTATTGCCATAGTATCATCTTTGTGAAAGAATCTTTGCAATAAAGACTTGACAAAGTAGGTAAACCCCATTTGTACAATATTACGCTATCATGCTGTGGAATAATCCTGTTGTTAGCTGTAAATAGGTATTACTCTCATTGGTTAATAAAGAGTTGACTAGGCAGGATTTTTTAGGACAGAGAGAACGCTGGTAAGAAGGAGGGCAGTTGGAAGAGATGCTATGAGACACAGAGCAAGCAGAATGGGAAGTACGTAGATGAGGTAAACTAGCCTTGGGGCAGCACATAGATTAATAAAATTGGGTTAAGTTAAGTTATAAGAGATAGATAAGACAAGCCTAAGCTATTGGCCAAGCATTTAAAATTAATATCAAGTCTTGGTGTGGTTATTTGGGAATTGGCTGGTGGGACAGAAAAATCTGCTTAAACTACCATATTAATAAAATTTCTGGGAGAGGTTGGTTAAGTCAGCTTTCCTTCAGTCTTATCAAAAAACATTACCAGTATGACTTTGCTGGATCCTGGAGTTCTTCTTTCCACATGCCAAGTGACATCTACCCTAAAGCCACCTAAATAAATCCTAACCCCTTTGTTATAGGAATACTGTTGTCTTATATAAAAAAAAGAAACTTTGCAGACAGGAGAGAGACAAGGATCTTGACATAGTGTGTTTAACTCAGAATCTAGGTGGCTTCACTATGAGTCATAAGAACCCTTTCCCAAGAGGAAGCCAGGGACAAAGAAGAAGAAACATCAAAAATGGAAGTTAGAGTAACACTCTAAAGTCCTGGAACCAAAGAATACAGGCAGCCTCTGGAAACTACAAAGACCAGAAAAGAGATTCCTCCTGATACCCCCACAGTGGTTGCTAACCCTGAATCCTTTTGACTTCTCTCCAAGGAGACTAATTTCAGAATTCTGACATTCAGAAGGCTAAGATAATAAATCTAGGTCAGTTTGTGTCAGAATCTGGATAATTGACTGATGCAACTACAGGAAAGGTGAATACTTCTTCAGAGGCATAAGAGTTGGCTTGTAAGTGATGAAACAGTAGTAAACATCAGAGTTTACAGTGTGGATTTTCTCTAGAATCCAAAGTAAACTTCCATATTTTATAAAATAAACTGCTACCTGCCTAGAATGACTCTTCAAAACAATTTTTATTTGGGTAGAAGAGCTTATTATTAAAGCTCCGCCTTCTCACACCACACACAACAGCTTCCCAGTTCCAATAACTTCAACCATTCTTCTGGGGGACTTTGGGGAGAAACTATTTACTCACTGTGTTTTCCAGTAACAATCTGCCTTTAGCTCCACTAAAGAAAATAATGATCCATTTTCATTTCCTTGGAAACGTGAAATGCTAGGTAAGGCCAATCCCATTAACCCCATCCCATCTCAGCAGCTTTTAACACCAATGTACAATTTGTCACTTCCTAGTGTTTTCAATATTATAACCAGTGTACATAAAATCATAATACTTATTGATGAGATTATAAGGTGATGTTTCCTCCATCGTATGAAAAATACACAATGTAGTCTGTTTTTCTTCTTAAAGTACCGTTTTGGGGCAATATTCACAGCAACCGTATACCTAGCCTTTAATGACCATTTCTATTATCTACATGCATTTGTTTCCTAGACATACAGAATATTGAAAAGGCGGCAGACCTGCCAAGAAATGCCTCTGACCTACGAACTTGAGGAACTGGCCCGACATATAACAACAATATAGCCCACCCTTCATACATCCCAGGTTTGGGAGACTAAAGCTGTCATAGAACGCAGTGATTCAGGGAATATAATTCTAGATGATTAGCATCTATCAGGGGAAAATAATTCAGAAAACTGCATGAACCAGCCTGTTCCAGCCAAGCATGTTCCCAGATCCTAAAGGACAGTCATGAAGAGTAGAGGCGAAGAGGGCATGCACATATGGCAGCAGCTACTAAAACTCCCTTACGGACACTTTCACTAAAGGCTTTATCCCTGCAGTGGTCACGCAAATGCTGGCTGTGCTAACAGTGATGGTGGTGGCACATGGTAGAGTGGACCGGGGATGAAGTCTCTCACACTGTCACTTCTGCTAACAAACTAGAAGCTGTAGTCAGGTGACCGAGCAAGGCACTCTTCAGCTGTTCTGTAAAGTGAGAGTTGACTGTATGGTCACGAACATCACTGTCAGTTTCCAAATGCTATAATTCTTCTGGGAAGGTTGAAATGGTGGGTGAGAATTCATCAAAGTATTATAAAAATATAATACGTAAATAAAGTAATTATTAAAAGATGTGGCCTGGATGTGATGTCATGTGTCTATAATCTCATCACTCAGGAAGCCCAGGCAGGAGGATCACGAGTCTGAGGCTGTCCTGAACTGTATACATTATGATTCTTTCTCAAAATGAAAAGACAAACAACAGATGTGGCCTGTGCCGTCAGGTATACCCCAGGAAGATTTTTTCTTCAAAAACTTCGATAGTTTTTTCTCTGGTGGTTGGTTTGTGTCTTGTTTTTGTTGGTTTTGCTAGTGTAGTCCAGGCTTGCCCATGCTTCAAGCTCCTGTGTGAGCCAGGGAAGCCCTGACTAACAGTGCTCTTTACTCTCTGCTCAGGAGCTTCTGCCCTGTGTCCAGACACCGAAGGAGATCAAGGAACAGAGCATAGATCTTCTGCCAGTGACTAAAATTTGTAAGTTCAAGTTCCACACTATACAATGCTGACATGATTTTTTTTTCATTTTTACATGAAATTTTAGAGACTTTATCAGTCACAGAATACAAGAAATCTGAGAACATAATTCTGGACGATTATATAGATAGCTCAAGGGAAAATAATTCAGGGTTTTGTTAACTAGCATCTTAGAGCCAAGCATATTGCCAGGTCCTGAAAAATAGCCACAAAGGACACAGAATAAGGTGGCTAAGATGGTCAATGTTAAGTTTCGCTGTGTTTTCGTCTCTTGAACTATGGAAAGCTTATGGAGAATACCTTGGAAAAGGCCTAGAAATGGCCAAGTTAGCCCAGGTCTAAGTATGGGCCAAACCCAGAATTTGTTGCCCACTTCATTCCATAGACTTAAAAACACCTTTAAAATCACAGAGTGTTTCAGATATGTAAAAAGGAGGCAACTGATTTAAACTGACACTTGCAATTTTGAGGAGCTTGGGATATTTCCCAGATGGGTGTCAGAACTGTTTTGGTCTTTTGGGTGGGAAGGGAGTACCACGTACTGTGAAGTGACTTTATGTGCATCAAAACTGAAATGAAAGTGGAAGCCACTGGTGGTTTTGCCTTTCCATGGGACTTTTTGTTCCAGGTAATCGTCCTGAGAGCATCCACAGATACAGAGCTCGAGAGGACCTCACAGATCGCTGTTTCTTAGGGCACCTCAGTGGAGACAGAGCTCTTGTTGCAATGGATGTGCATGACGGTTTCACTAAGTGCACTTGGGAATGGCTCGGAGGGGTAGCCCAGAGCCAGGCCTCAAGTTCAGCCACCTTCAGTGAGTTTCCTCGTTTTCTTTGCAGCCTTATGCTCGGTGCATGCTATGGACACCACACACTCCTGTGAAGGTTACAATCCCGCTCATCTACACATGCCACCACCAGCCACACCCACCCAAGTACCACGATGCCTGGCGAACTCCTAAGCCAAATGGATGCTGTCCACATCTCACTTCCTCAATAGGACCTCTTGTGTCACCTGTTGCTTTGTATTAGCTTTGTATTCCCAGCTGGAAGTCGAGGAAAGCTCATTAAGGTGGATTCTTTCACTGACACGCAGGCCAGCGCTAACCAACACATTTCGATTTCTCATAACACTAACAATAACAACCTTTACTTTGGATTTTCGCTCAAATCTACCTTAAACGCCTATGCTAGTCTTTTGTCTACACTTAACAAGTATTTAAAAAAAACAACAATAACAACAACAAAACAATAGCAGATAACCATGTAAGACTATAAAAGGTTTTTTTCTCATGGCCCACCTATTCACCCTGCTCTGTTTTTCCTCACAACCAGCTCTGAGTTAATTGAAAGCTCTTGGTAATTACTGTTCTTGGGTTATTTTTCCCTTCTCTCTTCTTGGGAGATAAAAATGCATCATGCCTCTATTTGTTTGTAACCCCCAGTACACACATCTGTCTCACGGAAATTGATTGTATTCCTTGGGTAATAACCCTTTAAGAGAGCACGTAAAATTACTTTCAAAATTCTGATGTCTTCCCTTTTGCTTCTGTCATAAACCCTGAAATGCATATGCTGTTTCTGGTCATTTAAATCCTGAAGAATGCTTCCCTTGAAAGCCTAGATGTTAACTAGCCATGACACCCATATTTGCTGTCCAACTGGTTTCTGGCTCTGGCTTATTCAGCTCTGTAGTCTCTTGCTTTGGAAGCTCTTTTCTGGTGCTTTTTCCATAGTAATCCATATATGAGTTTTTCTAACCATCAATGCAACTCTTACCAGAAGAACTATGCTGTTGTTTTTAGAGAGAAAGTAATTTATCTTTGTTGTGAAACGTTTGAAAGACACAGAAAATCACTACACAGAAACTGCGCCTTCGTCTTACTTTCCTGAGAGAAACACATAATTCAGGGTGTTCGCTGTGGGGCGAGTGGAGTGTTAACTCTTTCTGGCTTTCAGACATTTATTCTCACTCTCTGAAAGCATGTGCTTTTCTCACTATTATTAGTATATAGGAGTAACAGTCGGTACCCTTCTCTTTCCAGGCTGTGTTGGACGTAAACTGTAATGTGCGAATAGGGGATGGGGAGATGGCTCAGTCTGTAAAGTGCTTGCCACCCAAGCATGAGGACCCAAATTCATATCCCCAGCACTCATACAAAGGCAAGGTATAGCAGTCTGCATCTGTAATCCCAGCACTGGGAAGACAGAGAGAGGCAGATGCCTGGAGCTCACTGACCGGCCTGCCTAACTAAATCTGTATGCTTCAAATTCAGTGAGCAACCCTGCCTTAAAAAAATATGATGGAGAAAAACTAAGGAAGACACAGATGTTGACCTCTGATCTCCATGGGCACACACAGAATCACAGAAGGAAAAGCAAGATTTTCTTGTTACTCCACATAACTCATGATTTTGCATGCACTTGTTCTAATAGCTTCACAGAAGTTCAGGCCTCTGGCTATGTGATGTTCTTATTGCCGGTGTCAGACAAATAGCAAGAATGCTGAGCATAAGGGTGTGCCCAGCTTTCTGCTAAACAAAGCATCAAGTCAAATGAAGCATTACATAAAGCCTGTGATCTAAGCAAAATGAGTTTTCCGTCAAATGACTTACAAGCCTGTATCCTAGTCTAAGAAAACAAAATTTAGATTTTTGTCATAATGACATGAATGTAAAACATCTCTGTATCTCCCTTTAACATACTTAGGTATTAGAAATGAATATTACAAACTGGGTCAGGCATAGGCTGGTAATTCCAGCTACTTGGGAGCTGAGGCAGGAGGATCATGAGTTTAAGCCCTGCCTATGCTCTAGAGAGAGTTCAAGGCCAGCTTGGACAATTCAGTGAGACTCTGCCTCAAAACTTAAAAAAAAAAAAGACCTGTGGGGGGCACGGGCTATATCCTAGAGCACACACCACACACACCACCCCCCCCCACACACACACACACAGAGAGAGAGAGAGAGAGAGAGAGAGAGAGAGAGAGAGAGAGAGAATATTATTATTTCTTTGAGCCACCACCTAATACATTTCCAAATGGAGTTGAATGGCTTTACATCACTAACAGAGTGCAGGCAGAGATAACATTGGGGAGGAAAAGGTTACTCTGGTCATTATTGCCGAGGGTCCCGGGCATCGTGATGGAGACCAGCTCAGTTCTATGAGGAAGAGGCATCACACAGTGGTGGACCAGGGAGCAGAGAGGGAGAGCAGAGCTGGGAATAGGGACTCGGCTATCACTTTCCAAGGCACACCCCACATTCAAAGGGCCCCACAGCTTCCTGAAATAGTACCATCAGTTGGAAACAAGTGTCCAAACATGAGCCTTAGGTGGAGGGTGCTGGGGGATAAGTTCACTGGACACTGATCGACTATTTAGTGTAGTTTACCATGTCAATGAACATAGCATTGGTGTTCAGGAATTTTCAGAGGTAAAAGAAACCGTGACTCTCTTGCTTCTAATTTTGGACTGAACTGAAGGCTGAAGAATAAGCAGGTTGCTGAACCCTGGTAAGGTTTCTGGCTTGTTTAATTTTATTCAAAGCACTTAAAACTAAACAGAAAAGATGAGCTATATGTGTGTTCTGAACAGGCAATAGAGTTGATGTGCTTTTCTATGGGATTACACACTAGCTCCTTGTTCTCTAAAAAAAAATTTTAAATCATATTTAATTCCTTGGATATTCTAGACAAAGTCACGTAAAGGACTGTTATTACTGCAATGCCTTTGTTTAACATGTACATGAATGCTTGTCTCCTGGTGTCCTCTTGAAATGGATGAACCTTGCTTATAAGCTTTTCACATTATGGGGAACTCTTACTTCTGATCATCAAATGCTTCAAATCCACACTCTCGTGTGTTCAGTTCTAATATCTCTGTCAAACAAATCAAAACAAACAGGAAGTCTTAATCTTTGGAAAGCTTTGGAGACCGATCTAAACAACCAGGGTCTGACAAGCTGATTCTGAGAGAAAATCTGGAGGAGAGCACTCTGTCGGTGCAGGTTGCCCTCCAAGGCTTCTTCACAATCACAGTGTCCACGTAGGGTGGGTGCCCTAATGTGGATATCGGTCTCACTAGCAACAGAGGAGAAGGCTGGAGGCACTACTGAGGCCAGCACCATGTCAGAGGCTGGAATCTAAATATGACTTCTCCCAAAGGCAATTCTGATTTCTGAACTACACGTGTGAAGCAAGGTGAAGCCAGCTATGTATAAAATGATAATCCTTTATGATAGGGTTGGGTTTATTCCAAAAGCACAAGGTTACATTTTTATATTAACTGTTCAGTGTAGCTCTCCACATTGGCAGAACACAATAGAAAAGGTGTACAATCACAGAGGCAGTGCACCAAATTCAGAATAAGCATTTCCTTTCCCAGTTCTTCTATATCTGTCATCCACTCTCATAACTTCCCACCTAAAAGAAAATAAAAATTAAAAAATACATAAATAAGACATCTTGCCAACCCCTCTGGGCACAACCTGCTCCTCTTTCAACCTCTGCCTTCTCTTACTCCCATCACAGCTGTTGAGTGTCCAGATCCATCATGCATGTACCACTCTGCTCTTCCATCTTTCCTGCCTCTCCATCACGTACTCGTTGGTCATAGTGACACTGGGAGCTGTGATGTGTCACGCAGTATATCCTTTTGCCCCAACAGCTTTACTTGCAAATGTTCATTGTAATGAGTTGTTCGTTGGTCTGGTCCAAGGTCTCTGGCTTCTGGTACACCAACAATACTGGACCCTCACCGAAACTCTTCTCAGATATCCTGCTGTTGTCCTGAGACATGGAAATCGTTCAGCTATAGTTCTGCATGACTGGTCCCTTCATGCACTCTGGTAGCTCATAGATGAGGTAGATGTTGTGGTGGGCTAACTCAAAGCCCTGCGTCTGGGCCTGGGTGGTAGCTGAGTTGGTCAGTCCATCAGCTCTTCTTCACCCACACCACCAGGGCCAGCTCTCCTGTGCTGCCCAAGTGAGGGGTGGGACCAGCTCATCCTGGCCTTCAGGCATCAATAAGGCTTCAGGGGGCCCCCAGACCACCACCATGAGCATGGCTTTTGGTGATAACATGGACCACAGACATCAACACTGAGGAAGGGCCATGGGCCCAGACATCTCCATGGTCTCAGGTGGTAGCACAGGCCTCTCACCTCAGGCTGTCTGTCATTGCCCTTGCATCTCCAGCTCTGCCTCTCTTCACAGCACGCAAATGGCTCCGCTTCTCTTTCTCTCCCCTCTCTCTAACACATGGTTGCTCATCTTAGTGGCCCTGCCTGCCCTTGATGCAGAGAGTGGGCCTCTTGCCACCTTCCAGCTGCCTGCACCACTAGGTGGCAACAGGTGGGCCAAGAAACCCTCTTAATATGACAAAAATTATCTACAAAAACTGTGCTTCAGCAAGCATCATGGCTAGCAAGTAAATACCAAGGTGTCCCCACCGAAACAGAACACAGCATCTGCAACAAATCCACTTAACATTGCCTGGAATTTCCAGCCAGCATTTTCAGGAAGAAAATTAAATTAGATGTGTGAGAAGTGGGAAGAAGACATAAATAGGTTATTATCCAAGGTGACAAAATTGTGTTCTTGGACATTCTGAAAAAAAAAATCACAAACTATTAGAACTAAAACTCAAGTTCACTGTACTATACCAACAAATAGGAGGACAACAATAAAAAAAAACTGGACAGTGTTCTAATAGCACCAAACACTTAAGAACTGGAAATGAATGTAGCAAAGTCGGTGCGGGACCATAACAGGAAATCAGAGCATGTCACTGATAGAAAGTAAAGAACATCAAAGTAAATGTGAAAAAGTAACCTTGCAGGGTTCTTTTATTTTAACTTGGTCAATTTGAAATCTCATTTTATAATTTATGGAAATGTGAGGAATAATTAAAACAATTGAGAAGAAGTTGGAGTGTCAATAAAAAACATTATTGAAGCTCTGATGTATTGGCACGAAGATAGAAAGTAAGCAAATGGATAATATTGAGCAGAGATTGAGAGATAAATCAGATTGATCCCAAAGCTACATGAGATAAGAGTGTAATCAGCTGAACATATGGAGAAATAAACATAATTTACTGTGTTTCTTATCTGCACAAAAATCAACTGCATGTGGGTCAAACAGTAACAGAAAAGTCTACCTCAGTCACAACACACATACATTTATGAACAAGATAAAGCTACCAGAATGAGAATACATTTTAATATTTACCTTTTACAAGGGACATATGTGCAGAATATATCCTATAAATCAGTAACAACAAGAAAATATATTTTGAAAAATAAATCAAGAGACTCAAGAATGAACTTCAAAAATAAAGATGCCCAAAATATGTCAACTTCATTAGGAATCAAGTAAATGGAAACTGAAGCTAAAATAATATCACTACATATCCCATAAGCTATAATTACAATGAACAACATCACATAGTGTCAATCCCATGAAGCAAGTGTCAATTGTATGTGATGGGTAGAAGTGCTCGTCCACACAACCACTTTGCAAAAGATCCTTTAAAATATCACTAAGAGGTTGTTTTCCTGCTCTGTGAGTCAGCAGTCCCACATTTAAGTGTCCACCAGACAGAAATTCATATGCATATTCATTAGAAGACACGTATAAACATTTTCCTGGCTGCACTTCTCATGGACGTAAACAATCCAAATGTCCTTTGTAACAGACTGGATACATTCTGACATATTCTCCGAATAGAATTCTATATGAGAAGGAAAATGAATTGTTCTTCTTGGGCATACCATGAATGAATCTCACATTATATATCATTAAACAAGAGAAGCTAAGTGTGAAGGGTGCATGCTACATAACGCAAGAATGTAATATTCAACACCAGGAACATGTATTTACCATAAGAGAAGCAGTGACCCCGAAGGGGATGGCATTACCTGCAAGAACTACGGGAAATGGCGATCTACACCCAGTGTGAGTGGTGGAGCCTAGATGTGTTCATTGTAAAGCTCAACAAATGTCACGTAAGATTTATGTTAATATAGATCAGTTTACTCAATATATGTGACTCTTAAATTTTAAATATCAAAATGTTGGTAAGGACTAGAAGAAATACTTCTATTTCTATTTGAAAGGCTCATCAAATGCTACCTATCTCCAGAAAGTACTGCATATAAAAATTTGTGTCTAACAAACCCCTGCACACTAGAAAATTACCAACTTTTCCAGTTGCATGATCATCAATATAATATATAAAACCACAAAAAATATATAGTAAATATTACCATTGAGAATGCTTTCGGTGTATAAAATATATTGCATGCATGTATGAAGGTGCCACAATGAAATCCTTTATTTTGTGCAATAAATTTATGCTAATAAAGGAAAATTATACAAATTTCTGAATTTGTACTGAATTATACAAATAAATATATTGTCTTCAAAAGAATCCAAGAGGTTGGCAACCTAACATTGGTTAACCTAGCACCATGGCTCATCTTCAGTATTGGTTCCTTTTATTGCTTCCCTATCTACCTTCATGGATCAGTTTTGGCTTGACAATTACCACAGCAATCACAAGATGTCTGCCAACAGGTTACACACATCTTACCCTTATGACGGTGTCCATGAGCATGAAGGAAGGCCTTTTCCATTGTTGAGCAAATGATTCTCTGAAGTCTTAAGGCAGACTCTCTCTCATGTCTCATTAGTTACAGTTATATAACAATCCTTTGCCTAAACCAATTACAGGAAAGGGGAACAGGAGAGTGCAGGAAATTATGTAAAATCTATCAGAGTCTCACCAACCAAAGGCACTGTGGAAGAGGTGGATACCAGAATAGAACTAGAATTCTGTTATCAGGGGAAGAGGACAGAGGGACAACCAAAAGGCCATTCCAAGCAGCCAGCAGAATCACACTAAAGGAAACACAGATAAATGATTCTTTGGTGTCGTTCACAGCATTTAATTTTTACATATTCTTTTTCGTCCTAATTCTATGAATCTATGAATTCTAAGTATTATTTAAAATTAGATAATGTAAAACTTCAAGTGAGATATTGGCTTGTCTTTTTCTTGTGTTTTATTTCTTGATGGTTAATAAACTAAATATGAGGATTCATTTTTTGTAAGTTTTAAAAATACTTGTTAGCTTTTTTTTCAGTATTTCACACAGCTCTTTCACCCAATTTTTTAATTTTAATTAAAATCTAATTACTTCATTTCTCCCTCCCTTTCTTCCCTCTAACCCCTTCTATGTACAACCCCGCCTGGGTTCCTCCCTCATTCTCTCTCAGATTCATGGCCTCTTTTTCTCTAATTATTATTTTTACAAATATAAACTCATAAATATATAAATATAACTTACTGAGTACATTTAGTATTGTTTGTATGCATATGACTTCAGGGCTGACCACTTGGTATAGGATAATCAATTAGCAGCTCATCTTTGGAGGAGATTATTCCTCCCCATCTTGGTAGTTATTAGTTGCCCATAGTTCTTTGTCTAGGGGTGGGAGCCTATGAGATTTTCCCCTTCTGAGTCAGCATGTCTATTGGCATTGGCATTGTTCAAGTCATGTTTAGGCGGCCACACTGTTGCAGTATCATGGGTACAGCTCCCTGTCACTACTAGGAGACACAATCTCATAGCAGACTTCCTGGTCCTCTGACTCTTACACCTTTACCACCCCATCTTCCATGATGTTCCATGAGTCTCAGGTGCAGGAATTGCTTTGTAGATGTGCCTGTTGGGGACAGGCTCTCCATGATCAGTTGATATTTGCATTATGACCAGTTGTTTTTCTGTGATGGTCTCTGTTTACTGCAAAGAGAAGCTTTTGTGGCGTGGGGTGAGAGCTACATTTATCTATCAGTAAAAGGATAAGTTTTAGAATGCAATTAGGAATTATGTTGGTCTAGTAAAGTGGCAACAGTAGGTTCTCTAAGATCAATGACCTCACTAGCCCTGGGCAATTAGCCAGGTTTCTAGTACTAAGCATGATTTATCTTCTGTTGAGCAGGCCTCAAATCCAGTTTGATAACTATTTGTTACTACCCAGATATGAATGCCACTATTATACCTTTAGGGCTATTTTGCCATGTTGGTCATTATTGTGGTTCATAGGCATCACTGTTTATTATTAGATCTCCTTTTATCAGGGATGGAACAGGACCATGGAGTATTTCTTAAGTTTCCTATGGCTACAGTTGATCAAGGGTGGAGCCATTTAGTTGTATTTGGAACAGTAAAGTTTTAAAACCCATTAAAAAAAGATGTTTGGCATAACAAAGTAACTCCTACCACATCTTACTAGGAATTTACAATGCCAAGGCTTAGTCTTGGAGAAAGTAGCATGATACAGCCAAGGTACTAAATTACTGTAAGCCATAAACAAAACAATAACATTGCTCTGTAAAGTTCTAGAGGAAAATTGAGGCTTGTATTGGAATGGTTATTACTTCTGTCTCTGCAGCTCCCTTGCCAAGAAAAGGAAGGAGTTATTTGGAGAAAGGTCTTAGTAAATAAAATAACAAGGGTAAACTTCAGCATTTAGGAAAATTCCACAGGCCCATAAATTAGCATAGTAACTTTTAAAAACTAATATGCAAATCATGGAGAATTGCAGTAACTATGCTGAGATACTTTAGATCAGAGTTATAGGTAGAATTTAAGTCAACAAGTTATTTATAAGAACAGTATCCCATTCTTTATAACTATATAACAGCCCTCCCTTAAAACCTTAGAAATTCCTACTCCTATGCAAAAAGCCATTAATAAATAATAAAATATTAATAGTAAGAATATAGTTGTATCCTTGGCTTCTGACCAAATTTAATCCATTAGTAAATCAAGTATACATGCCAGTTAAAAAAATCCAAATGCCAGTAAAAAGAATCCAAGTAGAATAGTCATTTTGTTCTCTTCCCTTTAATAATAACTTTTGAGTTTGTGTTGGGTGTTGTGGAATAATTCTTATAAAAGATAACTTAGATGTAAAACTTTAGACTCACCAAGATAGGACAGAGTATTTTCTCTAATTTTGTCAAATGGACTGGATATTATAACTGTAATTATTAATAACTATTTTTGTTGTATAAAATCTTACTAAGATAAAGTTAAAACCTTGCTTTCTAATTAGACAAAAGGGGAAAATGTTGTGGAATAATCTTCTGTACACTGTGAATATGTATTACTTTCAGTGGTTAATAAAAAGCTGACAGACTGATGAATGGGCAAGAAGTTAGACGGGAAAAGCTAAACCAAGAATGATAGGAAGAAGGAACGTAGAGTCAAGGGAGACACCAGCCAGCTGCCCAACAATGAGGATGTGTAGAAAATGAGGTAACAAGCCATTAGCCATGTGGCAAATCATAAATAAAAATATGGGTTAATTTAAATGTAAGAATTAGCTAGTAACAAACCTGAACTATTGGCCAAGCATTTATAAATAATATTAAGTCTCTATGTGACAATTTGGAAGCAGCTACCAGGACAGGGAGCAGGCAGTCAGGATGGGAAAATTCTACCTACAGTTGGAATTCTAGAAACATTATATAATGAGATGACACCTGCATTATAAATAAGTAAATTATTTGTAATACCTAAGGTCTTGTCATTATTCTAGAGATTTATGCACTTTTCACTCCAGACATAAGATGTGGAGAAAAACTACTTTAAAAAAAAATAAAAGATATCCACTGACCTTTTCCATCTAGCCGGTTGTTTACCAGGAGATTCTTCTGTCTTGACATTTCCTTAACTCTACATTGGTTACTCCCCATTTCCGGGATGGTACATTTGCAATGGAGATACTTTTTAAAAGACTGTGAGTTTTTTAAAAAAGAACAGGGGGCAGTTTGCAATGAAAATATAAAGTAGATGGATGCAGTGAGTTAAGTCAAAGTCTGACTTTATATTTGTCTTTACTTTCTTTTGTGCATTTATTCTTACAAGAATTTTATGAGGAATTAAAGGAAACAATAATGTATATAGCTTTATAAGAGAACGCATTCACATAGAAGTGAATACACCAGATGACCCAGCTTTTCAGTCACAACCATGAATGGAATCTGATTCTCAAGTTTTTCCCACTCAGACCTCAGTTCCTTCAGACATCACAGCTTCCAGCTCTGATTGCATCATGTGATGGAAAATGCATGCCTATTAGAAACTGAAACTGGACTGTTACAGCACTTCTTGACTTTTCAGAGTTCTTGATGTCAACCAGGTTGTCAGGGGCACTGAGGCTTCACAGAGAACTGAGCAAAGGGGTGGGATGTGTTTCCAGTAGGACATACTGGATAATTATATTCTCTGTAGAAATGACAATAATAGAATAGGCTGACAGTGCATTCTTTGCATTCTTATTCTAATAATTGTTCCGAATTCTACTCATGATGTGTTCTGTATTTAAAGTTATAAAAATGTTTTGCTAGCTGCAAAGTGACTTTAAAATCCTTATGACAAGTCTGCCTTAACTTCCTGTCATTTTATATGGGTTACCTGCTGTCTATCCTAGCAATTGTAAATTAAACGATCCCTCTTATTTTTATGTGTGTGGATGTTTTTGTGAGCATGTATGCCTGTGTACCACACGCTTGCAGTGTCCACAGAGGTCAAAAGAGAGGGTTGGATCCCCTAGAACTGGAGTTACAAATGGTTGTAAGTCACCATGTGGGTTCTGGGAATTGAACTCTGGTTCTCTGGAAGAGTAAACGGTTCTCTTAACTGCTGAGCCATCTCTCCTGGCCCATTTAGAGTTTTTATAAATAGAACTAATGCATTTCCTCTAAAGGATCTACGGTACATTTGTCTATAAAATCTATCAGCTTAAAAATAATGCAATATCTGGAGGAACTCTGTCAAGAGTGGAGGGAGGAGACTGCCTGCGGGCCATGTGCTTTTGGCCCAGGACTTGAAATAAACCCAAGTGAGAGGAAAGAAGAGGCTCTGGCCAGTCCTATGTGCTCCATCAATGCTTCAGGCCATTCACTGACCTTTGGAGGATTGCTATCATTGATAGTAGGAGGGAAAAAAGAACGGCAGCTCTGCCCTTTGCAAAGAAAGAATTCCGATGTGTAACTTCTGTTTATATGTCTAGTCTTTGTTCTCTTCCCATTTGGTGGATGTTTAAAATATAGTAAGTAATGACCTTTTTCCTCTTGAATGACAATATGTGTTGAGTCATTTGGTCCCTGTCTACTGTCTGCAGTGGACAAGGGGTACCAACAACTCTTATACTCAAAATGAGTTCTAATGTCACCTGCAGTGAATGCCATGCTGCTGATTGAATGAGATTCCTCAACATTAGTAGATTGATGAGTATAAGCAGCATAAGTGTGGGTGCATATCTATACATTAAATATACCTAAAAAATGAGATAGACTGTATGCCAAAACATGGGCATTTAAACCATTCTACCCTTAAGAAAACCTTAAAGACTTAGCTAATGGGCAACGGGTAAGCAAATCTAATGTCTTCTGCAGGCCTACATATTTACAACATTCTGTTTGGACACAGACCCCTGGAACCTCTTGGACCATAGCATATTTTTTTGTTGTTATGGAAATTAGAAGAAATTGAAATGTCATGTGGTGAAGAGCTTCGTTTTAAATCTAAGTTTAAATTTTAAAAAGATAAAACAGGATTTTCTGCAACTTTTTTCACACAAACTAACCTAGAAGCTTCTTCCCTATGTGCTAGCCTTCACAGAAATAGACAGTGCTGTATAAACTTCTGTGGGAGAAAAGCCATCAATAGCCTTAACTAGATGTGAACCCGGAGACTACAGTAACAATTAACCTGGCAAGATACACCCATTCATTCAGTAGTAGCCATGAATGTTATGGAGTAATTAACAGATTTCTGATTGGATTTAAGGCCTGTTCCACAGCAGAGGGCTCATACCTGGTACTATGAGCCTGGCCAAAAACCCATGGCTAAGGAGGTTATATGTTCTGGGGGAGAACTTACTACTGTTATTTTGCTAAATGATCATAACACCAAACTTCTTTCTAATATTCATCCTTACATTGATTGATTTGTGCAGTTTTCACTCATCAGAAAAGCTTGTTATTGCAAGAAACGTGGTTAACATAAAGATTCACAATTAGTCAAAGTTCAGCAAAGAGGTGTCTCTGGAGGGCCTGGCTGTAAATAGCACATCTGTATCACACCCATCCACCCAAGACTCAGGGAGCATCATGGAACAGTCTTTGTAAGGGGAAGGGGTCAGAGAAGATTAGGAAGAAACTGTCCTCTGGACACATTGAGGTAAAGGCTGTTGGGCTCATGAACTCACAGCAGCTGTGGCTGCCCACACAGGATCTATACAAGATCAAGCTAATCAACATTCCAGTGTGGATGTGGTAAGTGCTCACAGACTTTTGACAGTTGATGGCTGCTGGGGGTGTGAGGGTCCATCTTCTCTAGGGGTGACCATGCTCCAATGGATGGGCATACTCTCATGCACACATGGGCAGCACTAACTATACTCAATGGTTTGTGAAGGGAGAAAAAGAAGATATGAGGTTGGAAAGTGGATGGGGGGGTAGTTCTGGGAGAAGTTGGAGGAGGTGAGTGAGAAATGGATATGATCAAAATACATTGTATGAATGTGTGAAGTTTTCAAAGAACAGATAAAGTAGAAGTTAAAAGTGAAACAGAAAATAAACAACAAGCAAAAATCAAGACTAGTCTACTGTTCTTTTTTCTCTCTTCTTTTTAAGACGCTGTGACCATGTGGATCTTAAGAAAGTAATGTTTAGTTCTGGAACATTTGTCTAAACTTGCTCTCAGGAACTTAGTCCTCTGAAGACCACTCAATGTGAGGCAAACATTAGTAACTCAGTTCACCCCCTTCCTCCTGCTGCTGAAGATATCTTTCATCTAATGCTCATTCTAGGGAAATTGAAGCAAATGCATGTTACTCTAATATGGAGAATAACTGTCCGTCCCTAGTTGAAAAATCATCTTGAGGATTAATATCATCTTTAAAATTAAAGGAAAAGGTCTAAATATTGGAAATTAATACAACATAATAAAAATAATGTAAAAGCCTTAAAATATTGAAGTCTAGCAGGCTTCATATAGAAACAACTGAGAAGAGAGGCAGTGTGTTGTAAAAGGAAGATAAGAGTCATGGGATAAGAGTCAGAAGGCAAGGCTAAGTTTCCCCAGGCCAACAACAACAAAGTTCTGTGTCCCATGTAATCCAAACACAGTACCTGTATAGGTCCTTAAATAATTCCAATAAACATTTGCTAAACACAGATGACTTTTGGGCTATGTTGTCTCTAGGCCTCAATTTCTTTACAATAAAAGTAAGAAATGGGCCTTGTCCTAGATCTCTGTCTCTAGGGGCAGGAACCCAGAAATGTGCTTAGGAAAGGCTCCCTAAGCTATTTAAATAAATCAATTCCATGAATCATTAAGGTGGAAATCACACTCTTCTTGTATGCTTTATAAGCCCAGTATATAACTCTGCTTCAAGGTTTCCTTTTTCTTGGGAGTAGGGCATAAAATAAATTCTAATTTGAATAAATATCAGTCAATATTTTGGGGGACAATAATGAAGAGAGGGGAAGTTGAGAAGATAGATGGACAGTACAGATTTCAGGAAAGAAAAAATCATGGACAGTGTCTAGCAAAACAATGAGCAGCAACCACACAGCCCAGGCAGGGCACTGGGCAGCAGTTGTAGCTGGAGGCCTCCATCAAAATGATATAAGTCTCAAAGGCAGCTGTGAAGTGATTCTCCCTACTGAGAGGAGTACACCAGGAGTGATCCTCTGCTGACCAGCATACCAACCTTAGAAACCCTTTCAAGGAGAAAAAGACCTGCGCCATCTTACAGAGGATGCTTGAAGTGGCTCTTTGCCTCTTGTGCTGTGGATATCGCTCTATATAAATAATACACTGATTGGCCAATAGCCAGACAGGAAGTATAGGTGGGACTAACAGAGAGGAGAATTGAGGAAACAGGAAGGGAAGGGAGAGACCTGCCAGCCACCACCATGAAAAGCAAGATGTAAGGTACCAGTAAGCTACGAGCCACATGGCAACTTATAGATTAATAAAAATGGGTTAATTTAAGATAGAAGAACTAGATAGCTAGAAGCCTGAGCCATTAGGCCAAACAGTTTAAATAATATAAGAGTCTGTGTGTTTATTTTATAAGTGGGCTCTGGGACTGGCAGGGTTGGTGGGAGCTGGAGAGAAAACTCTCCAAGTATACTCTTGCTAGCAATGCAGACCCCCAGCAGCAAGCTGAAGAGGGGCCTTCAGCTCAGATGGGACCCACTGCTAGGGACTAGAATGCTCTTCTCTTGGCAGTACAGACACTGAAGTCTTCTTTCCCAGCTTGTCCTTTCTTTACCATTTACTGGTTCAATCAATCCTATATTCTGTTTGGTAACTATGAGTAGCTTGTCTTATAAACAATTATGTCAAGACCTAAATTACCTAAGCACCTGCAAATTAATTAAAATGCCAAGAATCAGAGGTGAGAGGAGAGGAGAAAAGCAACAACAACAGACAGAAAAGTAGAAGGATAGTTTAGCTGGGATAAAAAAGGACTCCTGAAGTTTAAAGGCACAAACAGAAGTGTTACATAACATCAATGATTCTGGGATTTTTGTTTTGTTTTGTTTTAAAGTCAGTCAAATTTCAGCTCTAATGTTCTATGAATTCTTGCTAGATTCCATTCTAAATCGATCTCAGGCTAAAAGAAAGTCCCTGAGCTCTGTCATAAGAAACCCTGTCTATTTCACAAAATTTGCCAGTTCCATCATTTCTTAACTTCATCAGAACCCATTTCTCTGCTCTGAAACGCTTCCCCTAAACCTGAGTTTCCTTAAGATATATTTGAGTGGGTATAACTTCACCTCTGGGGGTTGGGGGGAGAAACTCTAACTTCAATCAACGTGAGTCATTTTCACTGGGACAATTGTAAAAATGTAAACTGTTAGGAATAGAAAAGAGAAGTAAGAGGATAGCTTAGATGGAAAAATGATTAAGTAGAGGCATTACACAATCATATTATTCACAACAGTGGAGCCCAATCCTGCATGACAGAGAGCAGCTTGTCTTTTGGGATTGTGCCTCGACAGAGAAAGGATTCCAGGCTAGATTTTAAAATCCAAAGCACATAATCTGAGAACCACTAAATATTTGTATGGTAGACTGAGCAATGGAGCTGGGATGCATCTTAGTATGTATGTTATATACAGCAAAGCAAAACAAACATGTTAGCACGTCAATTGGATGACAAGGCAGATCACTCCTAGTCTATTTCTAGAGGCTTGAGATCCTAGATGTAAAGCAGCACTATATGAGGTACTACTAAATGAAGGGATAAAATGCCATAGGTGTGCCTTACAAATTTCTTACAGCACCTTCATTATTTCATTTTCTATGGACAAAAATAGTTTTTGTTGGTCTACTTAACACACTGAACTTCTAAATCATTAATGATTATCTTATGCTATCAATACATTCTGCAGGGTTTCTAGAAACTAAGGAACTACTCTAACAAAATAACTATCACGCACAAATATTTTTATAGTACAATGTATGTTTAGTGAGGTCTGCTCTCTCTAGTATGACATGTATTTAGTGAGTTCACCTCTCTGTGGGACTTCTTCCTCAGCTAGTTTCAGGTCCTGGCACAGGCACATCCTGAGATCACATACTGGAGGATGCCCTGGTATCTCTGCCAATCAATTCCTTTCCTAGTCATTGAAAATACCTGAAGGAAGGAACTTTAGGAAGTAGAGCCTTGTCCAGGCTCAAATTCTAAGGAATGGGGAAGGCATGACAGTTGCCACTCCCTCCCTGGTGGCAGATGCTTGTGACACAACTTGTCATGTCTCAGCAGATCAAGAAAGAGACAGCTCAGGCTGGAAGCAGGGTGGCTTCTGACACACAAGGCCTGACCTTAGTGACCCAACATCCTTCAGCTGGTGACCTCACCTAAAATTCTACAGCTTCCCAATAAGGCACCACTAGCTGGTGGCAAGTGGTCCAATGTAGGATCCTCTGGGGGACATCTTTCATCCAAACCATCTAGTATCTAACATCAGGCCCTGACTGTTTGCTTTCTTTATTAGCAAGACAATTACTTGTCCCAAGTAAACTAACTGTCAGACCCAATGCACTAACCAAATCATGAGAACAAGCTGTCTGCAGTAACATTTTTTATAGGATACACTGTTAATTCTGTCATTCTTTACATCTGTGTCCACAGTTTTTGAAAATGGCTTCCCTAGCAACAAAATTTTCTGTTAAGTTAGAGGAGTACAGTTGTCACAAATACTTACTAGATTTCTTTTAATAATGTACACAGACTTCTGAAAATTAAAAATTCTGAAAAGGTTCCAGCCACCATAGTCATGACGGAAGATCTGGTGTCCAGTGAGATCCGTTTGACATCAATTCTCTCTTGGTCTCTCCTCTAAACTTTCCTAACTTTGTCATCTTTTAGGTTTCTCCTTAAGCCCAATAGTTAAATATAAACAACAGAGACAATTAGCTGTCCATCAACACTGACGTCTATAAGAGCCTGTGTGGCAACTTGAATCAGGTTAGAGATCCCATGACCTGCTTCCATTTCTAAAACTCACAAACGCCTCAGAATCAAGTCTATCCCCAGAGAGGAGGAATTTTTTCCCTCATTTGGGAACTGAGAAGGGAAAGTCATTCCAAGACACCCAAGAGCAGAGTCAGTCCAGCGTGCGCCACTAGATTCAATAGTTCCCCTGTGAGATATTTCACTCTCTGGTGCGCCGCTGCCGGCAACAGTGCTTAGCACAGCAGTATGTCAGCCGCTGTAAGGTATGATGCTAGCAAAAAGTTAAGGGCATAAACAATGCTGGAGAAATCGACGGAAATAGGGTGTCTAGGTGACTCAGAATCAAGGCTTCAGAAGACAAGCCTTTAAAACTGTGCAGGTTCAGAGATGGAATGATGCACATGGTACTGAGCTTTTCTTCATACCATAGAATTGGTTCCAGTTTCATTAAGGTATAACTGACAAAATGGGCATATTTATAATGTATATATGTATATATAATACAGGATTAATTAATTAACTAACATATATATGGCCTCACATAACTTTAGCGATGAAAAAATTTAAGATTTCTTAGTAATTTTCAGGTATGTAATACTTTAAGCCTAGTCATACTATACAATAGAGCTCTGTAGATTATTCATTTCATGCAACTGAAATTATTTATGTTTTAGCCAACATTCCTCTCCCATCCCTGACTCCTGGCAACTCTCTGCTTTTCTACTCCATGCTACTCTGAGTTCTACTTTTTAAGGATTCCACATATAAATGAAATCATGCAGAGTGAAGGAAGAACACAATACAGTGTGAAGAACTCATGAGATGAGGGGAAACGCTTGGAAGTGGTAAATCTGCCAAAAGATTAATACCCCAAATATATAAGGAATTCAAACAAATCAAGAGCAGAAACATGAAAAATTAACACTTCAGTAGACATTTCTTTTTTATTTTCTTTTTTATTGAAAATAACCTTTCTCCTATACTATATTGTGATGATGGTTCCTCCTCCCCCAGCTTCTCCTAGATATTCCCTACCTCCCCCACCAACAGACATTTCTTAAAGGAAGACATAGAAATCATTAGCAAGCATATGGGAAAAGTTCTTAACATCACTAATTATCAGGGGGAATAAACATTAAACTCACAATGAGATACCACCTCATACCTGTTAAGACTACAACTTTGAAAACAACGAAAGATAATCAATGCTGATGAAAACAGGAAGAAAAGAGAACCCTTATTCATTTTAAGTACAAATTTAATATAGAATAAATAGTGAAAGTGCAAAAGAGTATAAAGGTTCTTTCAAATATTGAAAGCAGAACTATGGGGCATGGAACTATGGGTCATCAGTTAAGAGCTCTGGCTACTTTCCCGTGAGATCCAGGTTTGATTCCTGGTACCCACAGCGCAGTTCACAACCGTCTGTAACTCCAGTTTCAGGGGATCTGACGCCTTCTTATAGCCTCTGTGGGCACCAGCCACACCCATGATGCACAGTGGGGAAGACCGGGCACAGAAGCAGGAGGCAGCTGGCCAGTGAATTGGCAGTCAGGAAGTAAAGAAATAACTGGAAGTGGGGTGGAGCTGCATCACTAGGCTTGCCCCTGGCACCCCACTCTACCCACCAAGGCTTCATCCATCTCCTGAAGTTTCCACTTGATCCCACTCAGAGACCAAGCATTCCAGCACATGAGCTCATGGGAGATCTTTCGTATTCAAACCACTCTTTAAAAATTGACTTGGATAACTAAATTTCAGAAACAATTAATCACATGCTTATGGAATCACATATATCCTTCCATTTTTACATTTCAAAATTTCCAAGTAAAAGAAGTCAATTTGACTTTGTTTAGCCTAGAGTTTTCTTCTGTATTTGGCAACTTTTTTGTATGTGAAAAGACTGATTGCAACTCTAAAAGGATGCTGTTTGCAACTTCATCTCAATCTAATGTAATAGACTCAATGCTTAGAATTTCACACTGCAGACTAGACTTTCTGTTGCTAAGGAGTTTAGTTTATGTTGACAACACACAGATTTCAGCAGTTTTCCCTGGGATCAAGGCTGACAGTGTCAGAACTAGAATGCACTTCCTGCTAACTCCTTCATTTTAAGCAGGAGAAACAAGGCCAGAACTGGTAAATCACTGGGATACAATTTCAAGTTATAAAACACCTTTAGACTCTGTTTGAAAATGAGGAACCCACTATTTTATTTCTCTGTTTAACAATTATTTGAAACCAAGAAAATCAAACTCCCATCCTTCAAAGCAAGAGTATTTTCTTTCGTCTTTACTCCCAGAGAGGCTAGAGTCCAACGTAGCCCAAACACCCCAGGCTAGAGTCTGGTATAGCCCAAACACATCAAAGCTGATTGAAATACACACTTTTCATTCACTGGTTGCTTTGTTATATAGTTTGATGTGTTAAAACAACAACTATTATTATATGTTCTGAGGGTAAAATAAACCAAGTTTAGAGAGTAGAAACCTAGGTTCTAAAAATTTTGAATACATTCCATCATTCTGTGAGAATCTGACTGATTTTTGATACAAAATAACCCTCTTATACACCACTATTAAGAGTATCACGTGGTACAACCACCTTTGAAAAATACTCTGACAATTTCTTAAAAAGCTAAAAGTAATCCTATACTAACATCCATACACCCTACTCTTCAGTATTTATTCAAGAGAAGCTGAATCATATTTCTATGTAAATATTAACACTTGTATGGAATATTTAGAGCAGTTTTATGCATAATAACAACTAAATATAACCCAAATATTCATCAGTAGCAGAATGGACAGTGAAACACCAGTCAAACGAACCAAAACTGGTACTAATGATATAAAAAATGCCTGAATTAAAATTACTGGCATCTTCACATGAACCAAGGCACTGACATTGAACTTAACGAATAGAGGCTGTGTTCATCGCTGTCAGTCATTGAAAGAAAAGAATTCAAGTTTCCTTAAGAATGTCCTTGATAAAGCGAATAAAAATTGGTCACATATGAAAAGCCTCAACCCTGAGCGTCCTTTTTATGTAAATTGGCATTACCAGATACGTACCTTGAGTAGATTTTGCATTTGGTTGGTAGATTTTGGTTCAAGGAAGGAGTTAATATGCATAGCTCATGCTGTATACCAAACTTAATGTTTACTTCAAGGAAGGTCACTTGTACAATGGTTTCAGTTGTCTGCTGATTTAGCACTTACTTGTGGATCATAATTTCCATGAAAGAAAAATTGACAGAGAAATTATGGCTGTTCAGACTGGTTATCTGGCAGGCATTTTCTTGAAAATGAATGAAGTAAACACTTCAGAGAAAACAACTGCCAAGATTGTCTGTCAATGACAAAATTCAAGTTTAAGAAAACCTATGTATACTACCATGAGCTTGACAGCTTCCCCAAATTAAGTATATTTCTGATGAGATCAATGGTGATGTTGACAAATGTGATTTTTACATTTGTAAGTAAATGTGTAATCATTTGGGATAGATAAAGAACTCAGTAAAAGCAATATCTTTAATATTAGATATAAGAAAATTATGAATATGTTAAAGGTCTTTTCAACCTGAAAGACATGTGTAACAGTGCAAGAATATACATTGAAGTGGTTTCAGAATAAATACTATAGATAATATTTAGAATGTATAGGCCTGTAACACGGCTCAGCAGTTAACCACACCTGGTGCTCTTCCAGAAGACCCCAGTTCAGTTCCCAGCACTGTCCCTGAACCTCTAGCTCCAGGAGATCCTACACCTTTTTCTGGCCTCTGAAGTCACATGTACACATAAATTTTAAAAAATAAAAATGAATCTTTAAACAGCTAATTATCACCTCATGTTTGGAATACAAGGAATATTGACATTCCCTGAAAAATGTTTTATTTAGTTTTCTGCCTACACATATCTGTTTGAGCCCACGTAATCTTCACATAGCTCAACCAAAATAAATTCGGCAATGCATTAAATGCTGAAGCACATTCAAGTCTTACACTAAGCCTGATGTCAGAGAGATTTATAAAAATGGACAAGACTATCACCTTACTTCTCAATAGCTCTTTATGTTATCTGTAAACATAAACCATTTATAGCTACTTTTCACTTAAAAATTCTATGCTAACATGAAATGTATGCCACTATTGTTGAAATATTAAATAACAAATATTTCTAATTTTCTGATCTTAATTTATGACAGTGTAATTATTGACAGCCATAACTCACATAACCAAAATATCTTTGGTTATTAAAAAAACATGTAGTAGTCTATGTGAGGTGATGAACCCAAAGTCAATGAGAGCATTTGAGTAACAGGAAAGGAAGTAAACAATTTCTGTTTGCAGAGTTTCTGAGGGGACAAACCACAGCACAAACGCCAAAACAAAGCAATAAAAGAATTTAGAAAACCATCACAGAAATCAATGGCTTCTATATAAGAATAACTTGTAGATTATACCTAATAAGGATATTTACACAGAAAAATGGAAAATAAAATACCTCAAATAAGTATAAAAATGCAAGGCCTACACAAGAAAATCTTATAAACACACCTCTAGCAGACAGAAAAATGGCACAGGGACACAATTTCAAGTTATAAAACACCTTTAGAGTCTGTTTGAAAATGAGGAACTCAGTATTTTTATTTCTGTGTTTAACAACTATTTGAAGCCAAGAAAATCAAACTCCCATCCTTCCATTTTTTCCTTCAAAGCAAGAGTGTTTTCTTTCATCTTTACTCCCAGAGAGTAAATAGGAAAATGTCTCTTATTTTGGCACAGAAATGTTCAATACCATGAAGATATAATTTTTAACCCAAGTTAATTTAAAGTATTAGCAAGGACAGATACATGGAAAGGTTTGTTGGGAGGAAAGGGAAGGGAGAGATGTAATTAAATTACAATCTCAAAAATAAACAGAAGAAGTTTAATCCCATTTAAAAACTAGCTATACCAAAAAAAAAAAAAAAACCAATAAAAACATTTTACTTTAGCAAGGCATGGTAGTGGCCACATGTAATTCTAGCAGCCACATGTATCTCTAGCCCTTGGAAGGCTAAGTCAAGCATTCAAAGAATTCAAGACCAGCCAGGGCAACATAATGAATTCTCAGACAAACTGTGCTACATGTTGAGAACCTTTCTCAAAAAGCAACACTCCAAAGCTTCTATGGAATGTGATATTCGACAGTGCAAAGCAGAAGCTCTCTTGCTAAGATCAGGAAGAAGGCCAGGGCATGCCTCTCACCATCTTTGTCAATAACACACCTGGAGTTCCAGCCAGTACAGCAAGCTAAAAATAGGAAATTAAAGCACACTGATCGGGAAGTGAAGAAATAAAGCTTTGCTTATAGATAACATATCATTTATACGGATAATCTGAAAGAAACAAGAAAAACTCTTGGCCACTGATAAGCAATTACATCAAGACTGTAGGATACAGGATTAAAACTCAAATGCCAATTGGTTTCTTATGTATCTTTGATAAACCATTAAATTTGAAAAGAATACCAACTGCATTAATAACAAGAGAGGATCTAATTATAACTCTATACCAACTACACAGCCCTTTGGAAAAGGTAAGACTTTGGAAGCAATACAAAAATCAAATCATTGCCAGAGACTAGGAGGAAGGAGGCTCGACGGAGCGGGACACTTGGGATTGTTCAGACAGTTAAAACTACTCTACGTGATGGAATAATAGATGTTACAGACATTATAATGTATACAAACTCTAGGAATTGATGAAATCTAATTTAAACTACAGATTTTATATGAAAATTAAGTGTTTATATGATTGTAGAATGTACCACCATCCCAGTGGAGAGTACTAACAATGGGGCAGGCTACACACGTGTAGGGACAAGCAGGTATATGAATGGATATCTCTATGCTTCCCCCTGGATTTTACTGCTAGTCTAAAACCTCTCTAAAAATAGTCTTTAAATTAAGTGTTTGTGTGTGTTTATGTGAGTATGAATTTATTCATTCTCGGGCAAAAGTATAGCAGATTAAGATAAACGTCATACACAAATGAGATTGGTTACCACCAGGACTGAGTGGGATTTAGATAGGAAAACATGGCAACCATGACATTTTTCTACACAGGTTATCATTTGTGTAATGATTTTTCTATTGAACCACTAATATTCTAGTTATCCAAAGAAAGAAAGTATCAGTAGGCATGGTGGTGCCATGTACTATAATCTAGCAATTGGAAGGCTGAGACAGGAAGACTGTAAGTTGAAGGTCATCATATGCCACACAGCAAGACAAGGAGGGTAAGAATGAGGAGAGGGGAGTGGGAGGAGGGGAAAGAAAAGTGGTGAAAATGGATAGGAATGTGGATACATCTCTGAAATACAATGGGAATGAAGTCCCAGAAAGCTAGCAGGAAACACGGAAGGGGATTTAGTCCGTTTCCTCACCGGTGAAATAGATTTCAAATTTTTGCACACTTGAATTGAGCTTGCAGATCACAAGCTTTCTCATTGTCCTAGATGTGTGGAAAGTGAGAAGATGGAGTGAATCCTATGTGTGACATTGGAACAAGAGGTGACAATGTGGCCTCCAGCTGTATATGCATGCATGCACATAGAGGCCAATCTGAGAAAGGGCTGTGAAATACATAGATGTCCTGAGAACTGAGCACTGACTCTACCCTAGCAGCAATGAGCATACACAGCTCAGTTTCTTGAACTCTCTGAGGAACCAGGGCTCTGTGGATAGATAGCCAAGTCCAGGACCCTAGGAAAGGAAGTGGAGGGTGAGCTGGGGTGCCTTATTACCATGGCTAATGAGATGATCTTCAGAAAAAAATATTGCTGCACTGTCAGGAAAGACACATTACCACTTGAAGAAGGTGGTCAGGAGAAGCTTCAGTTTTACTATTTGGGTGGAAGATGATGAGTTAATCAATGCCTAGCCACAGCTGCTCAGCACACAGTGGGAAATCTAAGTCGTAATTAGTGAGAATAAACAAAGATTAAGTTAGATCTAGATCTCCTAAAGACACTTACACATAGATGGTGTCTAAAAACCATCTGAGTGAATGAGATGCCCTTGATGAACATGACCATATGACACAAAACTGGCTGAAGAAACCATAGCCTTAGAAACTCTAGCAACCTGTATGGTGCAAGCTATGGAGGAGATACCATGAGGTGAACAGGAGGGGCAGGCAGAAGAGCTGAGATCAGTGTTAAGGGCAGACATGTGCAGCTTTTCCATATTGCAACCCAATATTATCATCCACAGAGGTCAAACTCCAGAACCACACAATTTAATTACAAGTGCAAAAAATCCTCAAAATATTTTTACAATTTTTCACCAGTGATTTTACAATTTGGTGTTGAGCTGCATTCACAGCTACCCAGGGTGTACACAGCCTTTAGGCTACAAGCTACATGTGCCTGGTAGTTTCAAAGATGGGCAACAATATTATATAGCATAAATGTAAGTTATGGACCACACCTCATGAATTGGCAATGGCTTTGTGACTCAGGTCAACAGTTGAATAAATAAGGAAGGGTGGAGGGTAAGAGAAAATCTACACTACTTTTGCAAGTTACTAGGATGGAGAGAGAAGAGAAGGAAAATAGATAGGATGGGAGGCAAGATGCTAGGTATCATAATAACAGGGGCCCATGTGTCTTTTGTTCACAGGTTTTTAATATATTTTTATGAAAAATAAATTTCATACACTACATTCTGATGATAGTTTCACCTTCCCTAACTCATCCCAGACCCTCTCTGTATCCCCACCCACTCAAATTCATGCCCTTTCTTTTTTTCTCTTTAGAAGACTTACAAGCAAAAATAAAATTAAAAAGAAAAAACATAAGAAACACACACACACAACTCATAAAACACAAAATTGGAAACCATAATGTACAAGCAAAAGACCAGTAAGACAAAACATGGCCAGACGAAGCATTATGACACAAAAAGTTGACAGAAATATCATTGATTTCATATTGTGTTGGACATCTACTGCTAAGCCTGGGATCTACCCTTAAGTATGGTTAATATATCTAATGAGATCCCACTGAAGAACGCCAATTTTTCCTTTGCAAGCAGATGTCAATTGTAGATATATGTGTGGTTAAGGGTGAGAGCTCATGTCCACTTCCCCTCTCAGCACTAGGACTCCATCCAGCTTAAACTTGTGCAGGCCCTGTGCATGCTGCCATAGTCTCTGTGAGTGCATATGTATGTCAGTCCTGTTGTGTTGGGAGGACATGTTTCCTTGGAGTCATCCATCCCCTCTAGCTCTTAGAATCTTTCTACCTCCTCTTCAGTGCACAGCTCCCTGAGTCACAAGGGGAAGCACTTGATGAAGACATCCCACTTAGGACTGAGTGTGAAAGCTAAGAGGAAAGAAAAACCCAAAGAGACACCTGAGATGATGAGCTTTGAAAGCACATTAAGTTTTGATGCCATTTTGTAAGTCACTGGTAACTTACCTTCAGTTATTTTGAGACTGTGCCATGACATCAAAGAATAAAGATTCAATACCCAAAGCACCTCTTCTCCATGAGTATCTTACCTCCACTTCCACCTCCAGCAAATGAGCAATGCGAGGAGACCAGACCACCCACCAACTGTATTTCTGAGTTAATTCTATGATGTCTTAAAGCCTTGCTAGTTTAGCTGCCCATTAATCCTACCCTGTGCATAATCGTCCAGCCAAGGAAGTAGTCAAACCATGGCAAGAATTCATATAGGTGTGCAGTGTTCTGTATGCCACAGTAAGCCTCCCAGCTCCTCCTTAGCACAGCGCTCTGGGTGAGTTCCATCCTCATCCTACCCTTATAGTAAGAGAATTACATCACTGAGAGCCTGCAGCTTAAGATGGGCATAGTAGAGCTTGCATGTTAGTCAAGGGCTGAAATGCCTTATTTCACTGCAGCTTCCCATTTGGCCCTCCTGGGTTGTGTATAAAAAGCATTTATACCTCATATAACCCTTTAGTAATACCGAGCTTAAATGCTCTGGTGGAGCACTGTCCTCCAAGCAAAATATGAACATTTCTATCTTAATCTCACACAGACCTTCAATGATATCAGGCTTGTTGAGTTTTCCTCATAAAGGGAGTGCTGGGAAGATTATCAGATCTTCACCTGAGATGACATGCACTCCTTCCCTCTTGTCCCCAGTCCAGCTGAACTTTTTTCTTTGCTATACATGATTTAGGAAAGTGCTACTGTATGCAGGCAGAAGGTTAGCTGGAGGAAAGATTCCACCTATGCAGCTTTCAGAAGGTCATCACCCATGGCGTGTGAGGCTTTTTGGTGATGCAGCCATTTGGAGGTTATCAGTGTTCCTGTAAGAAACTCACTGGTTCGGCAAATTGGGCCTATAGGTTTGGTCTCTGGTCCTTTTTAGTCTCTGATTGATATTCCACCTGAATTTGCAAGAGATATTCATGCAATAATAAAAGCATCTAATATTAAAGTTGAGGAAACTCATCTTTGGTTGAGAAGGAGGTTTGTTTTATGGCATAGCTTTAGTAAAGTATAAATTTGAGATCTGAAGCTGGGTATTTTAGACTGAAGATCATTTGACTATATAGTGGATTTGGAAATATCTGACTACACTCATAATGAAAACTTGTAAGTTTCATATTTACAGAGTATACTCTATTAGTGTGAATCTGCTTAGAGTTTCAATACAGCTCCCACAACTGACTTAATAGTATACTATCAACTCTTCATACATAGGCACTACAGATACATCCCAGTAGCTTCTTGTTAGGAATGACATTACTAACTCCACTGATTATCTAATGGTGAAGACCCCAAACCCTTTGAAAGCATGAGACTCCTGGGCCAGCTACTATGTGCTTAGGAGAGCACTATGGAGACCCACAAGATGACGATTTCCTTTTATCATTAGATTTTTTTTTATCATCTTGCTGAATCTAATCCATCTCTCTGGGCTAATACAGACTTTTTTTGTTTTTTTTTTCTACCATGCTGGGCTGCACTGTGACTCACAAAAACAGGATTAGTTAAACCACTTTCATTAGCTGAGAAAGCCAATTTCCACTTAACATGTATTAACTTATCCAGCTTGGGCACTACAATTCAAGATCCTTTGGGAAGCTCACTTAGTCATTTTCCCACATTATTTACCTTCTCAGCTTTGTCTTATCTGTAAAAGAACAGTGACATTCTCCATCTGTACAATCTTAAAATCACAGGAGGAGGTTGGACAATGAAAGATTAAGGGCAATTCAAAGCCATGGTGCAAGAACTCTCCCTCTACTGGGCCTAACCAGGGAATTTTCTAGAAGAAATCTTCTACATCTGTGCCATACAACACTATAGCTGCCAATCATTGTTACTATTGAGCATTTGGAATGTGAAGACAAAAATTCTCATTAAAATTTAATTGCATTTTTATTGATATAGCTGTAGGTAGCTAGTGTTTACTTACTGGACAACATAACAATTAACAATATATTATGAACTGGCATTTGCAGTACTAATGCTTTGGCCTAATTTCTATAGCCATTTACCAATTAAGAATTTTTAGGAGGCTGAAAAGATGGCTAAGTTGTTGAGAGCTGGTATTGCTCTTATAGGGGCCTGAGTTTGGTTCCCAGCATTCATATTAGGCAGCTCACAACCACTTAGAATTCCAACTGAAAGGGAACTGACATCTGGGGTCTTCACAGGCACTTGTATACATATGCATATAAACATGGTTAATATTTGAAAAAATTTTAAAAGAATCTTTAGTTCTCTTCAAATGCATTTTAGCTGTATTGACATAAGGCACCATAAAGGACATTATCAAAGTCACATGGTATATTTGCTGCATTTTGCTCACTTGCTAGATGAGGAACCAAGAAAATGAATTGTAGTAACCTAGACACTTCTTTAATATGAATCTACTTTGCTGTCATCTGGCTGCTGTTCCCTCTTCACAAGGTCCACAAATCACGTGTAAAATTCATTCCAAACCCTGTCTTAATACCTCATATGGCTATGGCCATCATAATGACTTGTGTCATATAATGAAAAGGACAAACATACACACATATACACATAAAGGTCTACTGCTGGTACTGAGCCAGAGCAGGAACTAGCAAAATGCAGCCTGTGGGCCATGTCCCACCTGCCCCTCTGCTTCTGTATGGCTCTCAAACTAAGAGCTGTTTTTACATATTTAAGTAGTTCTTTAAAAAACTAAAAAGACTATGGGACAGAGACAACATGTGGCTCACAGCTCTCTAAACACTTGCTACCTGTATGTTGATAACAAAAAACAAGTTTTTGAACACTATCCAAGCATAAAATATATTCTAGCACCACCTAGTGAAGCCTAAAAACCAAGACCCAAGTCCCTAATAAGATCCACAGGGAGAGAGTTTAGAGGGTGAGTAAAAGTCAAATAGATTAGGAGTATCTTGGGCTCCACAATGGAGTATTTTTCAACCTGCACTAAAAACTAAGCAATGGTATTTGTCAGATGTCTATAGTTGGCCAACTCCATAGTTTTTTGGTGTGTGTGTGTGTGTGTGTGTGTGTGCGCGCGCGTGTGTTCACACACGCAGCATGCACGTACATTTTGGGGTTTTCTTTTGTTGATTGTGCTTGTCTTTTGTTCGGTTGGTTTATTTGGTTTGGTTTTTTTGTCTTATTGGTCTTTGTTTTAATTTCCATTTTTGTGGTTTTTCTCTTTCCTTTTTGAAAGAGATTCATAAAAAGCATAAAGTTGAGTGGGAAGGTTGATGGGGCCATTATGGAAGGAATTGGAAAAGGAAAAAATCATGGTCAAATATATTTCACAAAAAAATTTTAATATAAAAATATATATTAAAAAAGCAACTGTTTCTAGATGCAATAAACACATAAATTATGGGCAGCACTCTGTCTAGGACCTCTGGATGGCTCCACATATATGAAATTCTAGAGCAATGAAATCTGTCCTGACAGACACCAGATCAGAGTTTCCCTGGCACAGGGTCTGGGAAACGATCACAAACAAACACCAAAAAAATTCTTTTAAGTGTTGCAGCTCATTTGGCGAGATGTAAAGTAAGGGGAACACTCCTTCATTGCTGGTGAGAGTGAAAACTTGTACAGCCACTTTGGAAATCAATATGGTGATCTCAGAAAATTGAGACTTGATCTATCTCAAGATCCAGCTATACCACTCTTGGGCATATACTCAAAGGATGCCCCATCATAGCACAAGGACACTTGCTCAGTTATGTTCACAGCAGCTTTATTTGTAATAGCCAGAAACTGGAAACAACCTAGATGTCTCTCAACCAAAAAAAAAAATGGATAAAGAAAATGTGGTACATTTATACAATGGGGTGTTGGTCATCTGTTAAAAAAAAATGCCATCATGAAATTTGCAGGCAAATGGAATTAGAAAAACTCATCCTCAGTGAAGTAACCCAGACCTAGAAAGACAAACATGGTATACACTCACTTATAATTGGATACTAGCTATAAAGTAAAGGATAACCATGCTACAATCCACAGACCCAGAGAAGCTAAGTAACAGGGTAGGAGGGTGCTCAAGTGGGGACACTTGGATCTCCCTGGGAAGGGCACATAGAATAGATTTCATGGGTGGACTTGGGACTGGTGGGGATGGGAAAAGAGTGATCAACTGGGGGTGGGTGGGTGGGTGGGTGGAGGGAAATAATACTAGAAGAGATGACCGGAAAAGGGCATTTTGGGGTTAAGGAGAAACCTAGTGCAATGGATACCCCCAGGAATCTACAAGGATGACCCCAGCTAAGACTCCTAACAATAGGGGATACATAGTCTGAACTGGCCATTTACTGTAACCAGGCAAAACTTCCAAAGGAGGGATTAGGACACCTACCCAGCTACATAAACTTCAACCTACAATTTGTTCTCCTATAAGATATGCTGGGGAAAAGGTCCCACAGAAATTGTGGGAGTGGCCAACCAAGGACGGGTCCAGCCTGAGATGCATGCCACAATAGTGAGCCAACCCTGACACTGCCAGGAATGTCAGGAGGCAGAGTCCAGAGTCCTAAGATAGAACCAAACATGATTGGGAAAAAAGTCAATGTAATGATTCCTAATAATAGCCTACTATACTCATAGACTGGTGCCTAGCCCAATTGCTACCACAGAAGCTTCATATACCAACTGATGGAAACAGATACAGACCCACAGCCAAACATTAGGAGGAGCTCAAATAATCCTGCAGAAGAAGTGGAGGAAGGATTGTAGAAGCGAGAGGGGACAAGGACACCACAAAACAACCCATAGAATCAACTAACCTGGGCTCATAGGGGTCCACAGAACCAACAACCAGGGAGCCTGCATGGGACTGAACAAGGCCCTCTGCTTATACGGTCCAGTTGTGTAGCTTTGTCTTCTTGTGGGACTCCTTAAAGTGAGAGCAGGGGCTGTCTCTGACTCTTTTGCTGGGTTTTGGGACCCTATTCCTCATACTGGGTTGCTTTGTCCATCCTTAACATGGGGAGTGGTTGCCTAGTCCTACTACAATTTGATATGGCATGTTTTGATAATATCCACAGAAGAGGAGTGAAGGGGGGGAGAAGAGGGAAGGTCAGGGGAGGAACTGGAAGGAGAGGAGGGAGGAGAAACTGTAATTGGGCTATAAAATAATTATAATAAATCATTTTTTTTAAAAAAAGGAGTCCAATCCTAGACATCTTGAACAGGCTATGATTGCTTAAATCTGGGTCTTCACCTTGAATACATATGGTTATGGCAGAAGCTGACTGCAGTAAAGTGGATTGTTAAATGGCTTCTAGAATCTCACTTAAAAATCAGTGACAGAGCTATTGATTTTCAACACACAGGAGTAAAGCCCATTTCCCTGGGACTGTCCCTCACTGGTCCCTCATAACATCCAGCACACATGACATGACACACGACACAGGCCAGAAATGAATCCAAGCAAGTAAGTGTTCCTTTATAAATGTTTCGTTCATTCTGGTGCTTTTTCCATATGAAATTGACTTTAGCTTGCTCCATCGCTTTTGTCCTGAAAAATATTTACCTTGGGGGAAAAAAACACACACAACCGAAATAAATTGTGAGAAATTTGACCAGTTAAACCAGCGTCCCTGGAGGTCAGGTCTGGATGCTGACACTTTAACTTCATCCTTGATGCGTGAGTACCCGAGGTTGAGAAAAGCTTAGAGGAACACACTTTTAAAACCAGAAGACAGGCTCTCGAGAGGACGTCTGGTCACACCACCTTACTTTAAGATGCGGAAACTAAGACACGTGACAGTTTAAATTAATTGAAACGCTTTACTGAGGGACACTGTGTCTCACAGTGCCTCCTCTTGCTGGCTTCCCTGCTCATTAATATATATGCCTTTTTTTTTCAGATTCTCATGATAGATGCTGAAAGGATTAAACATGGCCAGAATAACCTTACACAGTGACCATGTGGCACTTGAGTTAATGGTGTCAGATGGCTTAGAGACTAAAGCTGAGTGAAAGAACTCAGAACCACCAACCTACGGTGTTGGTCTCAATTTCTCCAGAAACCCCCAATGAGTGAGGTGGGGTGCTCTTGCTTTGTCTTAAAAGATCCGGACAAATCAAAACAACTCTGAGATACCACCTTACGCCTGTCAGAATGGCTAAGATCAAAAACACTGAAGACACCTTATGCTGGAGAGGATGTGGAGCTAGGGGAACTCTCCTCCACTGCTGGTGGGAATGCAAGCTTGTACAACCACTTTGGAAATCAATATGGCGATTTCTTAGAAAATTGGGAATCCATCTCCCCCAAGATCCAGCTATACCACTCTTGGGCATATACCCAAGGAATGCTCAACCACACCACAAGAGCACTTGTTCAGCTATGTTCATATCAGCGTTGTTTGTAATAGCCAGAACATGGAAACAACCTAGATGCCCTTCAACTGAAGAATGGATAAACAAAATGTGGTACATATACACAATGGAATACTACTCAGCAGAGAAAAACAATGACATCATGAGGTTTGCAGACAAATGGATGGATCTAGAAAAAATCATCCTGAGTGAGGTATCCCAGACTCAGAAAGACAAACATGGTATGTACTCACTCATAACAGGATACTAGATGTGGAACAAGGATGACTGGACTGCTACTCACATCACCAGGCAGGCTACCTGGAAAACAGGACCCCAAGAAAGACACAGGGATCGCCCAACGACAGAGAAATGGAATGAGATCTACATGAACAGCCTGGACAGGAGTGGGGGTAGTGAAGGGCGAGGGTCGAGGGAAAGAGAGCTTGGGTGAGTGGGAGATCCCAGCTGGATCAAAAACAGAGAGGGAGAACAAGGAATAGGAGACCATGGTAAATGAAGACCACATGAGAATAGGAAGAAACAAAGTGCTAGAGAGGCCCACAGAAATCCACAAAGATACCCCCACAACAGACTGCTGGCAATGGTCGAGCGACAATCCGAACTGACCTACTCTGGTGATGGGATGGCCAAACACCCTAATTGTCGTGCTAGAAACCTCATCCAACTACTGATGGACCTGGAGGCAGAGATCCATGACTAGGCCCCAGGTGGATCTCTGGGAGTCCAATTAGCGAGAATGAGGAGGGTTTATATGAGAGAGAATTGTTGAGACCAAGGTCGGATAAAGCACAGAGACAAATAGCCAAACAAACGGAAACACATGAAATATGAACCAATGGCTGAGGGGTCACCAACTGGATCAGGCCCTCTGAGTGGGTGAGACAGTTGATTGGCCTGATCTGTTTGGGAGGCATCCAGGCAGTGGGACCGGGTCCTGTGCTCATTGCATGAGTTGGCTGTTTGAAACCTGGGGCCTATGCAGGGTCCCTTGGCTCAGCATGGGAGGAGGGGACTGGACCTACCTGGACTGAGTCCACCAGGTTGATCTCAGTCTGTGGGGAAGGCTTTGCCCTGGAGGAGATTGGAGTGGGGGGCGGGCTGGGGGGAAGGTGAGGGGGGCGGGAGGGGGGAGAACAGGGGAATCTGTGGCTGATATGTAGAACTGAATTGTATTGCAAAATAAAAATTAAAAAAAAAAAAAAAAAAAAAAAAAGATCCGGACATGTTAGACAAAGTGAAATAGATCCCTTTGGTTTCACTTCTGCCTCTAATCCAATAGTGTCTCTATTTCTCTTTGACACAGGAGATTACCTGGTGATTAAAACAATTTGGGGGGGAGGAGTTTACTCTCACTAATGCCAAAGGGGTGCTTTACATATAAACACTGATGGGCTAATAAATTAAAATTACAAGTTGTTTCCAAACAATATCTTCTTAGCTGACTCATATTCAAATAAAGGAAGGAAACTTTATTTAGGAACATGTGTAAGGCAACACAATGCCCCATCCCAGCCCCCAACAGCCCATATCCTGATACCCAGAAGCTACGGTAACTTATACAGAAAAGAAGAATAAGATTGCTAGTGGAATTCAGCTAAGGCTGCTTAACTCAAAACAAAAGAGAGGTATTACCCTGGATGAGCAGGGGGACATAGAGCAATCCCAAATGGTCTTGAATGTGAAAGGAGAAGGCAGAAAATGAGTCATGTGACTGTGGAGTGATAATCAAGAGGATGCGACTTTCTGATTTGAAGATGGAAGAAGGTGAGTGAATCCCTGTAAAGAGAAGGAAACAGATTCTCACCTGAAACTCCCAGGAAGGGAGATGGCTCTGCAGACACCTCGTGTCAGCCCATCTGACACACAGGTATAGAAGATATATAATCTTATAAGATAATATAGCTGTGTCATCTTAAGCCACTACAATGAGGATAGTTTGACAAGGAACAGATGCAGATCACTTTTAGTGCCTGGCATTGGTAATGCACACTTGTCATGCCAGCATTCGGGAGGCTGAGGCAGGAGGATTACAGAATTCAAAGCCACCTGTGCTACATTGAAAAATCCCATCTAAAAAAAAAAACAGTAAACAAAAATTAAAACTAGAATGCCTCTACTATGTACTGATGGAAAAGTCAATGATGTAGCCCAAAGAGAAACACTAATACAAAGATACCTACACTCCTGTGCTCAGTGCAACAATAGACACAGCAGCCAGGATATGGAAAGAGCCTTTCCTGGTGGATGAATAGTGGAGAAAATGAGATCTACACACAGTGCAACAGTATTCAGCTTTAATGGTTTTTTTTTTTTAAAGAAGATTCAACCATGTGTATCAATGTGGATAAATTTAGAAGACAATTTGAGTGAAAGAAACTAGACAAAGTAAATATTGCATTTTCTTACTTAGATGTAGGATCTTGAAAGAAAATTTAAATGCACACACTCTAGAAAAGAAAGGTCTTACTAGGAGAGAGAGGACAGCAAGAATAAAGAGATACCAGCACAAAGATACAGCTGTTGGATAAAGGAATCTAGAGCTCTAACACACACAGCATGATGGCAATGGTTAACAACACAGCATTGAATCCTGACAATTTGCTGGAGAATAGATTTGCAGTATACTAAACACATACAGAAAGCTACTAAAATGATGGAGTTATGAATGTACTTGACTCTAGAGGTCACTTTGCTATGTAAACAGACACCAAAATATCATGTTGCCCACATTGAACATATACAATAATAAATTTAAAAATTGCACTGGAAATTTATTCAATCTAGTCTAAGCAAAGAATACAGCTCTTTTAGAAAACAAATTTCAGAGAAGCCTCTTAAATGATGGTGAGTACAGCCTCCAGTAGTTATTGACAAGCCAATCTGAAAAATAAACAAGTACTGTCTGAACCCACAGCCACATGGAAACCCAAGTAAGGAGGCCAACTCAAGAATAGACACCAAGGGTAAAGTGATGAGTGCAGTCAAAGACGCAGGGCTCACTGCCTAATACACTTCATCACAGGGTATGACAGAGAAGTGGAAGAACTAAAGCTTTCTCCTAAGTCCAAATGCCTAAGCGAGGAAAAAGAAGACCTAGAACTGAGAAATTTGAAAAGAAACAAAACTTTTGTGAATCCAAGGACCAGTGTGCTGAAGATGTGATTCATTGAGAGATGTGGGCAACAGATCATTCACATCCAAAGCCAGGCTTCAAGATGAATTGATAAAGACAAAAATTTAAAAAAAAAAATTTAATGGAAAGCTAAAAATAGAGTCTGAGATGTGTGGGAGATCCAGCTTACACTGTACCCTTAAGAAAACTAGGAACACCATTTTAGACTTAAAACAGACCCTGGCATGTCACATTATAATGATCCTCATTTAATAAAGCAAACTTCCTGAAATGTATTTTGCCAGTATAATCACAAATTCTACTGTTTATAAACTAGTGAAAGGATTTTAAATATCTCTGAAGATATCCATTTAAAAATTGCTCTGAAAATTTTCTACTTGGTTGAATACTCTTATTTAAGGCCAGAAGTTTGTGACATTTTTTTAAAAAAAAGTATTTAGTAATAAACAAGTTAGGGAAAATAATCACAGCTAAATTAAAGAAAAAAAATTGAAACTCTAGGAAGATTTTTCAGGCACAAGTAACCCATAAATGTGCCAAGACGTGATGTAAGCTGTTACTGTTAACTTACATCTGTACAGTGTCCTTCTGTTCAACAGTCATCTGTAGAAGGACCCTCATCACAGGCCCACACTGACATATGAAATCTGAAGCTCAAACATTCAGCACCTTGCTTAGCTCCTCCACCAATCAGCGGTTGGCATATACTCTCAACTCCAGAGTGCTTGCAAACTCTCTCATGGTGATTCAGTACATTGTACAAAACCTGGGGCGAATTCAGCTTCTGCAGTGATATCTTAGTTCACCCAAGGGGTCTCAAAATAGCTTGCCCCAAAACCTAGAATTCTTTCAAGAGATTATAGCATTTAAACTACTGCACCTTACACCTGTGTTGTCTGATGATTAAATTAATTTCAACCAAGAAACTTTTATTCTCCATCTGAGCCTTACCAAGCTAGGTAAATAGAGGAACTGCTGGTTAAAAGACCAAGAGAAGACTGGGAAGATGGCCTGGTGTGAAAAGCATTCACTGTGCAAGCATGAGACCCTGAGTTCTGATCCCCAAAATCCATGTAAAGTCAGACATATATATCTATAATCCCCATAATCCTATGGTGTCATGGGTGGTGGAGACAGGGAAATCTCAAGAAACATACAGCCCAGCCAGGCTGGTGTACATGCAGTAATGAACCATTACAAGAGAGGCCTTGTGTCAAGCAAGGCAACACCTGAGGTGTTCTTACTTCACATTGAGAGCCAACACACACACACACACACACGCACGCACGCACGCACGCACGCACACATACATGGAAGGGAAGGAAGAAAAAGACAAAATGGAGCATATTTTGTTTCTGGAGTGAGGACTGGAACACAGGTGCAGCTTGTTGAGAGCAATGTAACGGAAGTGTCTGTTTTTCTGGATGTGTCTACTTTTGCTTTTCAAACAATTCCTTGGAAGCTGGGATACTTACACATTCACTCCACTTATTTACTTACATTTTGATTCTTTCATAAAATACCATCTTAAGATTAATAACATGTAGCTGGAGTTTTCTCCAGTCCCACCCGGGCCTGCAGCCACTCAGACCCAAGTAAAGACACAGAGACTTACATTACTTATAAACTCTTTGGCCATGGCAGGCTCCTTGCTATTTAGTTCTTATATCTTAAATTAACCCATTTCTGTCAATCTATAAGTTGCCACGTGGCTTGTGGCTTACCGGTACTTTCACATCATGCTTCCTCTGTCTCTGGCTGGTGACTCCTGACTCAGCCTTCCTGTTCCCAGAATTCTCCTCTCTGTTTATCCTGCCTATACTATACTTCCTGCCTGGCTACTGGCCAATCACTATTTTATTTATCAATCAATCAGAGCGACACATTCACAGCATACATAAAGACATCCCCAGCAGTAAGAAGCCTTACTATATTTCAGACCTATAAATTTAGTTGCCTAGTCCAAACCCCTCACTTTAAAATTCAAGGCATAGAAGACTCCCACAGAGTGAGAAAACTGCTCCAGTCCACAAAGATAGGGATGTCAGATGTGGAACAGAATCTAGACATTCAAATTTTGGTTAAATTTATATGGAATGGAATTCTTCCACGTGACAACAAATGACTAAGTCATGGAAAGCTAATTAAAATACAGGCCATGGTCACAGGTGCCACCAGAGGGCTAGAATGTGATCCCAAAACCCACATCAGTTAGCTCACAATCACCTGTGACTCTAGTTCCAGAGAAATCTGATGTCTCTGACCTCGGGCATATACTCAAGATCACATACATTTAGGTATACACATTGTGATGGCTATTCTTGGTTATCCACTTGACTACATCTGGAATGAATGAACTAACTAAGTAACTAACTATAGTTTATATATAGAGAGAGGAGAGCAAGAGAGAAATTCATTCTATAAGTTCTGTTCTTCTAAAGAACCTTGACTAATACACAAAGACACATAATTTAAAGTAAATCTTAAAAATGAAATATGGAACTATATATGAAATATTTGAAGAATCTAACACAGTTGATTCCATGTAGGGATTGTGGACCCAGCCTGAGCTAAATCCCAGACTCACACTTCCTTATATGTAACCATGGGCAAGTAACTTAGCACACACCTCAATTTCCTCATCTGCTAAGCAGAGATAGTAATGATACATTTCCTGTAAACAGTTCTGACAGTTAGATGAAGTACTACTTGGGGAGATTATTTATAATTCTCAGCACCTGGCATGTTGTAAGCACAAAAGAGCTTTCAGTCTGAATCTTTCTTATTTGATACTTTCAATATCAGGTATTTATCACACCATTTGGAACATTGCAGCAGAAGACAAATCTCTTTCCTTATGAAGATTTCACTTTAACCTTGAAAAGGAACTATTCACAGATGAAAATATGATAGACAGATAGACAGAGATAGATGATAGATAGGGAGGAAGAGCAGAGAAAGAGGGTGGGAAGGAAAGAGAGAAAGAGAGAGAGAGAGAGAGAGAGAGAGAGAGAGAGAGAGAGAGAGAGAGGATAGGCAGACAAATGACAGACAACTAAACAATACAATGGCTACAATATCTTACATGTCACAGGGGAAAGTTAAGCAGGACTCCTCAATGGGAAGCTACTTGTAGCAGAGGCTAATAGTACTCCAAAAAGATCTCTCACCATTTGGATTGGCCTCTATGGGTTCAAAGCTGACTTTTCTTTGAAGAGTTCCCTCAACTGAACATAAATGGCCTTACCCAGAAACTGTCCCCATCATTACTGTGCTGGGGACAGCCAATGACTGACTAGTGTGGTGCACAAATGGCATGAGGGATTTTCCTGTGAGCAGGCATCCTGCTGAGCTATTCTCTCTGGCCCTGAAATGTCTCATTTCTCTTCTGGCAGCATTCCCTCAAAATTTCTCCAAGAAATTTTCTCTAAGAATACATATGGGAGTCTCTGCCTCCATGATCCTTGACCTAAGTCATTTTTTTTTGTTTTTTTTTTATTTTTATTTTGCAATACAATTCAGTTCTACATATCAGCCACGGATTCCCTTCTTCTCCCCCCTCCCGCCCCCCTCACCTTCCCCCCAGCCCGCCCCCCATTCCCATCTCCTCCAGGGCAAAGCCTTCCCCGCAGACTGACATCAACCTGGTAGACTCAGTCCAGGTAGGTCCAGTCCCCTCCTCCCAGGTCGAGCCAAGCGACCCTGCATAGGCCCCAGGTTTCAAACAGCCAACTCATGCAGTGAGCACAGGACCCGGTGCCACTGCCTGGATGCCTCCCAAACAGATCAGGCCAATCAACTGTCTCACCCACTCAGAGGGCCTGATCCAGTTGGTGACCCCTTAGCCATTGGTTCATATTTCATGTGTTTCCGTTTGTTTGGCTATTTGTCTCTGTGCTTTATCCAACCTTGGTCTCAACAATTCTCGCTCATATAAACCCTCCTCATTCTCGCTAATTGGACTCCCAGAGATCCACCTGGGGCCTAGTCATGGATCTCTGCATCCAGATCCCTCAGTAGTTGGATGAGGTTTCTAGCATGACAATTAGGGTGTTTGGCCATCCCATCACCAGAGTAGGTCAGTTCGGGCTGTCTCTCGACCATTGCCAGCAGTCTGTTGTGGGGGTATCTTTGTGGATTTCTGCGGGCCTCTCTAGCACTTTGCTTCTTCCTATTCTCATGTGGTCTTCATTTACCATGGTCTCCTATTCCTTGTTCTCCCTTCTTAGAAAATTGGGAATCCATCTCCCCCAAGATCCAGCTATACCACTCTTGGGCATATACCCAAGGAATGCTCAACCACACCACAAGAGCACTTGTTCAGCTATGTTCATATCAGCATTGTTTGTAATAGCCAGAACATGGAAACAACCTAGATGCCCCTCAACTGAAGAATGGATAAACAAAATGTGGTACATATACACAATGGAATACTACTCAGCAGAGAAAAACAATGACATCATGAGGTTTGCAGACAAATGGATGGATCTAGAAAAAATCATCCTGAGTGAGGTAACCCAGACTCAGAAAGACAAACATGGTATGTACTCACTCATAGGAGGATACTAGATGTGGAACAAGGATGACTGGACTGCTACTCACATCACCAGGGAGGCTACCTGGAAAACAGGACCCCAAGAAAGACACGGGGATTGCCCAATGACAGAGAAATGGAATGAGATCCACATGAACAGCCTGGACATGAGTGGGGGTAGTGAAGGGCGGGTCAAGGGAAAGAGAGCTTGGGGGAGTGGGAGACCTAAGTCATTTTTAAAGCAAGTTTCTTTGTAGAAACGATATTGAAGCAGAGATGTGAAGAAGAGAGCTTTATAAAGATTTGGGAGAACAATGTAGTGGGAAGGGAAACGTCTCTGTTGTAGAGTTTGACACTTTCAAGAGGCAAAATGTCCCACAGAGTTTATTTAGCTTTTATTTGAAAAATAAAGGAGAAAAAAACTCCATTCTTTGCTCTGTTCTGGACAGGAGAATAAGAGCAACTGATTTTGTCTTTTTTTAAATTTTACTCATTTTTATTAAGAAAAAATTTTCAGGTAATTTATTCTGATCATACTTTTCCCTCCACCAACTTCTCCCAGATCTTTCCCATACTACCCATCCAATTCCATGTGTTTTCTTTCTCTTTCTCATTAGAAAACAAACAAAAAAGACAGAAAAAAACACAAGGAACACACACACACACACACACACACACACACACACAAACCATATTGGGAAACCATAACATATAAGCAAAAGACCAGTGAGACACCCACCCCCCAAAATGCCCAGACAAAGCAGTATGAACCAAAAAGTCTACAAAAATACCATTGAGCTTGTTTCACCATTTACTGCTGGGCATAGTGTCTGCCATTAAGTGTGGTTAATATACCTAGTGAGATTCCATTGGAGAAAACTAATTTTCCCATTGCAAGCAGGTGTCAATTGCAGATAGAGTTATAGTTTGAGGTAGGAGATTGTGTCCACTTCCTCCTCTCAGCACTGGGATCCTTTCTGCCTTGAACCCGCGAAGGTCCTGAGCATTTTGCCATAGTCTCTGTTAGCTCATGTATACATCAGTCCTGTTGTGACTGGAAGAGACTATTTCCTTGGTGTCATCCATTTCTTCTAGCTCTTACAATCTTCCCACCTCCTTTTTTCACATAGCTCACTGAGCCCCAAGGGGAGGGTTTAATGAAGACATGCCATTTAGGACTGAGTGTTCCAAAGTCTCTCATTCTCTATACATTGTCCATTTGATGTTCTTTCTGTTAGTTCTCATCTACTGCAAGCAGAAGCTTCTCTAATGATGGCTGAATGAGAGACACTGATCTATGGGTATAATAATATGTTATTAGGAGTCATTTTATTGCTCTGTTCCATTAGCAGAACAATTGCATTTAGTTTTCCCCAGGTTCATGACCTACCTAGTCTCAAGTTCTTGACCACCCAGACAGGTATGGGTTCCACTTCATGGAATGAGCCTTAAATTCAATCAGAGAGTGATTGGTTACCCCTACAACATGTGTGCCAGTATTGTACCAGCCTACCTTGCAGGCTTGTCACCACTGTAGGTCACAGGGTTTAGAGCTGGGTCGGTGGTTACCTTTCTCCTCTGGTAGATGCACAGTAACTTCTAATACCATAATGACTAATCAGCTCAACTTCTCCATGTTCAATAACGTGTTTAGATGTTGTCTTCAGCAATAAGACCTTGCCATCAGTTTTTAGAGAGCAATCAATAGCCTTGGCAATAGCCTGAGACATTTCAAGGTTTTCATGGGGTTCCTTTGACCAATGATTCAGTTAGATATAACCCATTCCTGGCACAGGACGTTTCACTGGGTGGTTGCCTTAGCTACAGTTCTATAACTATGAAAAGACCCTATGACCAAGGCAACTCTTAAAAAAAGAAAGCATTTAAGTGGTGTTTTGCTTACTGTCTCAGAGGTTTAGTTCATGATCATCATGGCAGGAAGCATACAGACTAGCTAGAGCAGTAGCTTTGAGCTTTACATCCTGATGCAGAGGCAGCAGGCAGAGAGAAAGAGAGAGACACTGAATCTGGCATGGGCTTTTTGAAATTACAAAGCCCACCCCTCATGACATACCTCCTTCAACAAGGCCATACCTCTTTAATCCTTCCCAAATAGTTCCACTAACTGGTGACCCAGTATTTAAATATATGAGCCTATGAGGACATTCTCATTCATACCACCAGAGTGTTGAAAGATTCTAGTTAGAGCATTGTCTCCCCCATTATTTGGTGACTATTTAGATTTCCTTCATATATGTATATATTTTAGGAAACTTCTACAATAGTAGATTTCCACATGACCCCTCAAATGGCCCTTGGTGTTTGTTGTCCCTTCCCATATCTCTTACCTTATCCATCTCTTCCATCCCCCTCCCCACTTAATGCTTCCACCCCAGTCTCCCTTGTCTCTCCATAACTATATTTTCTATTTCCCCTTCCTTAGGAGATCCTCCCCTTCCCCAGTCCCTTACTTGATACCTAACCTCTATGCTTATATGGATTGTAGTGTAAATATTGAAGACATAAAAGGTAGCATCTACACATAAGAGAATACATACAACATCTGTCTTTTGTGATCTGGGTTATATCACTCATGATGATATTTTTTTCTAGCTTTATCCATTGTTACCAGAAAATTTCATAATTCTTTATATTTTTATTGAAAATAAATTCTTCTCTTACACAATATATCCTGAGCACAGTTCTCCCTCTACTCCTCCAAGCTTCCCACCACCTCCCTCTTCCCCACATCTACTCCCCCTCCATTCCCATCCAAAAAGAGAACTCCAAAAGGCCAACCACACACAACAAAACTAAATACAATAAGGCAAGGCAAGAGCCTAACACAGAAGCTGGACAAGACATCCTAACATGAGGAATAGTCCCAAGAACAGGCAAAAGAATCAGAGACACACCCACTCTCACAATTAGGAGTCCCACAAAAGCACCAAGCTAAGAGCCACAACATATATGTCAAGGACCTAGAGCAGATACCATGCTTGCTGCTTCAGTCTCTGTGAGCCTATATGTTCCCTGCTTAATTGATTCAGTGGGCCATGTTCTCATGGTATCCTCCATCCCCTCTAACTCCCAGAATTCTTCTTCCCCTCTTCCATAGGATTCCCCAAGCTCCCAAGGGAGATACTCCAAGACTACCTCTGATTTGGGTACTCTCTGTCTGCATAATGTCTGGCTGTGGGTCTCTGCATCTGCTCCCAACTCCTACCATAGGAAGCCAAAAAACCAAGGGTAGCTATAAAAATTCTGAACAATAAAAGTACTCCTGGAGGTATCACCATCCCTGATTTCAAGTTATATTACAGAGCTATAGTAATGAAAACCATTTGGACAGCCCAGAGACCTAGGATAGAACCAAACATGACTGGCAAAATAATAAAGTAAATGAAATGATTCCTAATGACATTCTGCTATACTCATAGATCATTAACTAGCCCAATTGTCATCAGAGAGGCTTCACCCAGCAACTGATAGAAACAGATGCAGAGACTCACAGCCAAACATTAGGTGGACTTTGGGGAATCCTGTGGAAGAAAGAGAAGAAAGATTTTAGGAGTCAGAAGGTCCAAGAACACCACAAGAAAACCCACACAATCAACTAACTTGGGCTCATAGGGGTTCACAGAGACTGAACCACAAACCAGAGAGCTTACATGGAACTGACCTACACCCTCTGCATATATGTTACAGTTGTGTAGCTTGGTCTTCCTGTGGGACTCCTAACAGTAGGAGCAGGGGCTGTCTCTGACTCTGTTACCTCCTTCTGGGACTCTTTCCTCATACTGTGTTGCTTCAACCAGTCTTAATACTAGAGGGAGTGACTAGTCTTACTGCATCAACCATGGCTGGTTGATGTACATGGGATGCCTGTCCTTTTCTGAAGAGAAAAGAAGAATGAGTGGGGGGAGTTGGGGAGAGGGACTTGGAGTAGAGGAGTGAAGGAGGGGAGAATGTGATCAAGCTGGTAAAAAGTTAATTAATTAATAATTAAAATTAAAAATTAAAAAAGGAGGGAACCAACCCCCACCCCCAAAAATATGGTATTGGCATAAAAGCAGATGTCTTGATCAATGGAATCATATTGAAGACCCAGATATAAATCCACACACCTCTGGATACATGATTTTTATAAAGAAGCCAGAAATACACACTGGAAAAAAAAGACGGCATCTTCAACATCAAACCAGATGGCAGCATGTAGAAGAATGTCAACAGATACATACCTATCACCCTGCACAAAACTCAAGTCTGAGTGAATCAAAGACTTCAATATAAAATCAGGTACATTGAACGTGATAGAAGAGAAAGTGGGAAATAGCCTTGAACACATTGGTAATGGAGACAACTTTCTGAACAGGACATTGATAGCACAGGCAATAAGACACATCAACAATTAATAAATAAAACCTCATGAAACTGTAAAGCTTCTGTAAAGCAAAGGATGCAATTAATCAGATGAAGTAGCAGCCTACAGAATGGGAAAAGATTTTTACCAATTCCACAGCCAATAAAGGACTAATATCCTAAATATGTAAAGAATTAAAGAAAGTAGATACCCCCAAAAAATAATCCAATTATAAAATGGGGTACAGATCTAAACGGAGAATTCTCAATAGAGAAATCTCAAATGGCTGAGAAAAACTTAACTAAATGTCCAACATACTTAGCCATTATGGGAATGTAAATCAAAACAACTTTGAGATTCTATCTCATACCTGTCAGAATGGCTAAGTTCAATAACACAAGCGACAGCTCATGTTGGTGAGGATATGGAGCAAGGGGAACACTCCTCCATTGAAGGTGGGAGTGCAAACTTGCACAGACACTTTAGAAAGCAATATGGCTATTTTTTTTTACAAAACTGGGAATTGATCTACCTTAAGACCCAGCTATATATACCCAAAGGATGCTCAATCATAGCACAAGGACACTTGTGCAATTATATTCATAGCAGCTTTATTTATAATAACCGGAAACTGGAAACAACCACTCTTGGAAACAGGACAAAAATTTAGTAATTTTTAACAGTTGACAATATTGTATTGTGTAAATGTGCCACATTTTCATTATTCATTCACCAGTTGATGAACATCTAGGCTGTTTCTAATTTCTGGCTGTTGTGAATACAGCAGCAAAGAATATGGATGAGCAAGTATCTCTGTAACAGGATGTAGAGTTCTTTGTATATATGCCCAAGAGTGGTATAGATGGATCTTGATGTTGATACAGTCCCAGCTTCTTGACAAACCACCACACTACTTTCCATAGTGGTTGTACAAGTTTGCCCTCTACCAGCACTAAATAAGTGTTACTCTCTCTCCACACCCTCACATAAGAGTCAGCATGAGCTTTCATCTGTTTAATTGATCTTGACCATTCTGACAGGTGTAAGATGAAATCTCAATATAGTTTTTATTTGCATTTCCCTGATGACTAAAGATATTGAACTCTTTAAGTATTCCTCAGCTATTTGTGTTTTATCTTTTAAGATCTCTTGTCTGGTTCTATACTCATTTTTAATTGGGTTGTTTTCTTGGTGTCCAATTTTTTTTTAGTTCTTTATATATTTTAGATCATTGCCCTGTATTAGATAAGCAATTGGTAAAAAAATATATATTTTCCCATTCTGTATCTTGATGCTTTGTCCAAATGATGGTGTCTTTTCCCATACAGAAGCTTTTCAGTTTCATGAGGTCCCAATTTTTTTAATTATTGTTCTTGGTGCCTGTGCTATTGGTGTTCTGTTTAAAAAGTCTTTCCCTGTGCCAATGAATTCAATCCTATCCCCATTTTTTTCTTTTATCTGATTCAGTGTATCTGATCTTATAGTGAGATCTTTGATCCATTTGGAGTTGAGTTTTATGTGGTGAGTTAAGTATGGATCTATTTGCTTTCTTCTACATGCAGCCATCCAGTTTGACTAGTGCCATTTGTTGAAAATGCTATCTTTTATACAGGGTATATTTTTGGCTTCTTTGTCAAAAATCAGGGGTCCATAGGTGTGTAGACTTATGTCTGGGTCTTCAATTTGATTCTCTTGACCAAGGTATCTATTTTTATGCCAATGTCCTGTTGTTTTGTTACTATAGCTCTGAAGTACAATTTGAAATCTAAGGTAATATACCTCCAACAATTCTTTTATTATTCAGGATTGTTTTAGCTATACTGGGTTTTTTGAGTTTTCATGTAAAGATGAAAATTATTTTAATGATGTTGAGGGAGCCATAGAGAAGTCACAGATAAGTAGAGAGGTCAATTAGGAGACTACTACAGAAGACTACAAAAGTCACAAGACAGTTTAGATTCTAGATGTAATGCTGAATATCATAAAAGATAGATATATAGATATATACATAATATATAATACATTTATATATAATATAATAAAAATGGATATAAGATATATTTAGAACTAAGAGATAACTTAACAATGAAATTAATGTCAATAATCAGAAACAAAAAATAGGTAACTCCAGATTTGGGCTTCATGTAAGGGTGTGTAGGAGTCAACATGAACAGGATACAAACATGAGGAAGACTAGATTCAGAAAGGAAAAAGTTTCTTGCTCAATTAACCCTGTATTTTAAACAGCAAAGAAAATGTCAGTGTCTATAGGGCACTCTGTTTCTGTGTTCTTATGAGGAAAAGCAGGAAGTTCTTAGTGACTATAGGAACCACTCCTGCCGTACCAGTTGCAACACAGAAATACTTACCCTTCAGCAGATGGAAATGAAGGCATCCAAACTATAGGCTTGCTTCCCATACCACTATTTTATCTCTGTGATCTGCTTTCTCTACTGATCACAAACTGAGTGCAAACAATGATGGTCAGCAACCTTATTCCCAGAAAATCTTAAATGACTTCTCATTCTCAAAGTCAGCTCAGTGAGTCACAAGCATGACTCATGCAATTGAAAAGAGCATGACTTTATAAACTAAAAGTGTCTTGCTGTGCAAACTAAGCTGATTAAAAAAATTCTATTTCTTTTATTTTTAAAAGCATTAAAATTAAGATATGATTTTAATATTGATTAAAATTCTGTTCCATAATTTGCCTCTGAGTTCCTTCCTACTATCACCCACTTAAACATGTCTGTTTAACTACTTTAATCAGCATTTCTTCCCCTAGTTTAAATAATTGCAATCTCATTCATCTTTTATTAGTCAATTGACTATAAAGTAGCAATAGAAACATAGCTGGCACAAAAATGGCAAGATAAAGGAAATTAATTTGTAAATTAATCTACATAATTTTAACCCAGAAGAAGTTATAGAGTTAAGAAACTTTCTTTAAAGTCTCCATTCCAGAGTCAAGGTCATGGGACATTTCACAGGGGCATTCTCCACTGACTCTGCATGGCAGCCATATAGTGTTCCCCTCTTACAGAAAAAAAAAAAGGATATTTACAAGTATAACTTCTGTTGTCTATTAGAAAAAAGAATTACGAATCCATTAAGACTATAGTAGTACACAAAGGCTATTTCTTTCTATAGTTAACCCACAAAGAAAAAAGATGTAGATCTTGCCCCAGACTTCCCTTCTGAAGCGCAGGTGAGTGCCCTAGCTTGCCCCTGACCCCATCCCTGGGCACCAGCCACTCCGGGGAAGACCTGCCCAACTTGGCCCCAGGTTCTGGTCACCGGGCAGGTTCCCTTCTAGCCCCACCGGGAAGGATCCCCTTCTCCAAGACCCCTGGCAGACCCTGCAGTCTCCACGCCCTGCCCCCACGCCCATCCACCCGAGCCCCAAGCCTCGTCTTGAGACTTAGAGGCTGGCCCCCAGCTCCCATCTTGCCCCAGACTTCCCGTCTGGAGGAGAGAGAGAGAGAGAGAGAGAGAGAGAGAGAGAGAGAGAGAGAGAGAGAGGAGAGCTCCCATCCTCCCCCGGACTGCCCTTCTGAACAAGAGCTCCCATCCTGCCCCGGAATTCCAATTTGGACAAGAGAGCTCCCATCTGGACAAGAGAGAGAGAGACTTCCTGAATCTGTCAGCTCTGTCTGAATCAAGTGTGTGGATAAGGCCAAGAACGAACCACAAGGAGATGGGCAGACATCAAGGCAGAAACACATACAACAAAATGAATAGCAATACACCATCACCAGGCCCTAGCCCTCCTCCAACACCTAGACCTGAACATCAGAAATTGGAAGAAGCAGAAGAAAATAGCCTTATGAATGTCATCATGAAGAAGCTAGAGGCTCATGTAGAGGAAAAGACAAAAAAATGTGAAGAACGCTGTAAACAACTAGAGGAAAGGGCAAACAAATTAGAAGAAATCAATAAAGTCCTGGAAGAGAACAATAAAATACTGAAAGAAAATCAAGAAAAATCAATGAAACAAATGAAGGAAACAGTCCAAGACCTGAAAAGGGAAATAGAAAAAATGAAGAAGACACAAACAGAGGGAATGCTGGAAACAGAAAATCTGAGAAAACGATTGGGAACTTCAGATGCAAGTATAATCAACAGAATGCAAGAGATGGAAGAGAGAATCTCTAGCGTGAAGATACAATAGAAGAAATAGATTCATCAGTCAAAGAAAACACTAAAGCCAACAAAGTCATGAACCAAAATGTCCAAGAAATTTGGGACACCATGAAAAGACCAAACCTACGAATAATAGGGGTAGAAAAAGGAGAAGAATACCAACTCAAGGGCACAGAAAATATATTCAACAAGATCATAGAAGAAAACTTTCCCAACTTAAAGAAGGAAATGCCTATGAAGATACAGGAAGCCCATAGAACACCAAACAGACTAGACCCCCAAAAAAAGTCCCCTCGCCACATAATAATTAAACAATTAAACATACAGAATAAAGAAAGAATATTAAGAGTAGCAAAGGAAAAAGGCCAAGTGACATATAAAGGCAAACCTATCAGAATAACACCCGATTTCTCAATGGAGACTTTGAAAGCCAGAAGGACCTGGACAGATATAATGCAGACACTAAGAGACCATGGATGTCAGCCTAGACTAATATACCCAGCAAAATTTTCAATCATCATAGATGGAGTGAACAAGACATTCCATGACAAAGCCAGATTTAAACAATATTTATCCACAAACCCAGCCCTACAGAAAGCACTAGAAGGAAAATTCCAACCTAAGGAAGTCAGATACACCCTCGAAAACACAGGCAATAGATAAAGCCACAGCAGTAAACCCCAACGAAGAAAAGTACACACACATCACCACCAAAAAATAACAGGAATGAACAATCACTGGACATTAATATCCCTCAATATCAATGGACTTAATTCACCTATAAAAAGACATAGGCTTACAGAATGGATACGAAAGCAGGACCCATCTTTCTGCTGCATACAAGAAACACATCTCAAATTCAAAGATAGACACTACCTAAAAATAAAAGGCTGGGAAAAGACTTTCCAATCAAACGGTCTTAAGAAACAAGCGGGTGTAGCCATCCTGATATCCAGCAAAATAGACTTCAAACTAAAATCAATCAAAAGAGATCAAGAAGGGCATTACATACTCATCACAGGAAAGATCCACCAAGATGAAGTCTCAATTCTGAACATTTATGCCCCAAACACAAGGGCACCCACATATGTAAAAGAAACATTATTAAAGCTTAAATCACATATAAAACCCCACACATTAATAGTGGGAGACCTCAACACCCCACTTTCACCACTGGACAGATCTCCCAAATCGAAACTTAACAGAGAAATAAAGGACTTAATTGATGTCATGACTCAAATGGACTTAATCGACATCTACAGAACATTCCATCCTAACAAAAAAGAATATACCTTCTTCTCAGCACCCCGTGGAACCTTCTCTAAAATCGACCACATACTTGGTCACAAAACAAATCTAAACAGATACAAAACAATTGGAATAGCCTCCTGTGTTCTATCAGACCACCATGGTCTAAAGTTGGATTTCAACAACAACAAAAACTACAGAAAACCTACAATCTCATGGAAACTGAACAGTACCCAACTGAATCACCAATGGGTTAAGGAAGAAATAAAGAAAGAAATTAAAGACTTCCTAGAGATCAATGAAAATGAAGACATCAGCCGGGCGTTGGTGGCGCACGCCTTTAATCCCAGCACTCGGGAGGCAGAGGCAGGCGGATCTCTGTGAGTTCGAGGCCAGCCTGGTCTCCAAAGCGAGTTCCAGGAAAGGCGCAAAGCAACACAGAGAAACCTTGTCTCGAAAAACCAAAAAAAAAAAAAAAAAAATGAAGACACCACATATCCAAACCTATGGGACACTATGAAAGCAGTACTAAGAGGGAAATTCATAGCACTAAATGCCCACATAAATAAGCTGGAGAAATCTCACACTAGTGACTTAACAGCACACCTGAAAGTTCTAGAACAGGAAGAAGCAAAGTCTCCCAGGAAAAATAGATGCCAGGAAATTATCAAAGTGAGAGCTGAAATCAATAAAATAGAAACAAAGAGAACAATACAAAAAATTAATGAAACAAAGAGTTGGTTCTTTGAGAAAATCAACAAGATAGACAAGCCCTTATCCAAACTAACCAAAAGACAGAGAGAGAGCATCCAAATCAACAAAATCAGAAATGAAAAGAGGGACATAACAACAGACATTGAGGAAATCCAGAGAATCATCAGGTCATACTTCAAAAACCTCTATTCCACAAAACTGGAAAACCTAAAAGAAATGGATAATTTTCTGGATAGGTACCACATACCTAAATTAAATCAAGACCAGATAAACTATTTAAATAGTCCAATAACCCCTAACGAAATAGAAACAGTCATTAAAAGTCTCCCAACCAAAAAAAGCCCAGGACCAGATGGTTTCAGTGCAGAATTCTACCAGACCTTCAAAGAAGAGTTAATACCAATATTCTCTAAATTGTTCCACACAATAGAAACAGAAGGAACATTACCAAACTCCTATGAGGCTACAATTACCCTGATTCCCAAACCAAACAAGGATACAACAAAGAAAGAGAACTACAGACTGATCTCCCTCATGAACATTGATGCAAAAATACTCAATAAAATACTGGCAAACAGCCTCCAAGAACACATCAAAACAATTATCCACCATGATCAAGTAGGATTCATTCCAGGCATGCAAGGATGGTTCAACATACGAAAGTCTGTCAATGTGATACACCATATAAACAAATTCAAAGAAAAAAACCACATGATCATCTCACTAGATGCTGAAAAGGTATTTGACAAAATCCAACACCCCTTCATAATAAAGGTCTTGGAGCGATCAGGAATACAGGGAACATACCTAAACATAATAAAGGCAATTTACAGCAAGCCAACAGCCAACATCAAATTAATGGAGAGAAACTCAAAGCAATTCCACTAAAATCAGGAATGAGGCAAGGCTGTCCGCTCTCCCCATACTTATTCAATATAGTACTTGAAGTTCTAGCCAGAGCAATAAGACAACATAAGGAGATTAAGGGGATACAAATTGGAAAGGAAGAAGTCAAGCTTTCCCTATTCGCAGATGACATGATAGTATACTTGAGCAACCCCAAAGATTCCACCAAGGAACTGATACAACTTATAAACACCTTCAGCAACATAGCAGGATACAAGATCAACTCAAAAAAATCAGCAGCCCTCCTATATACAATGGACAAAAAAGCGGAGAAGGAAATCAGAGATACATCACCCTTTACTATAGCCACAAATGACATAAAATACCTTGGGGTAACACTAACCAAGCAAGTGAAGGACCTATATGACAAGAACTTTAAGTCCCTGAAAAAAGAAATTGAAGAAGATGTCAGAAAATGGAAAGATCTCCCATGCTCATGGATAGGCAGAACTAACATAGTAAAAATGGCAATCTTACCAAAAGCAATCTACAGATTCAATGCAATCCCCATCAAAATACCAACACAATTCTTCACAGACCTGGAAAGAATAATACTCAACTTCATATGGAAAAACAAAAAACCCAGGATAGCCAAAAGAATCCTGTACAATAACACAACCTCTGGAGGCATTACGATCCCTGACTTCAAGCTGTACTATAGAGCTACAGTAATAAAAACAGCTTGGTACTGGCATAAAAACCGACATGTGGACCAATGGAATCGAATTGAAGACCCTGACATTAATCCGCACACCTATGAACAAATAATTTTTGACAAAGAAGCCAAAAGTGCACAATGGAAAAAAGAAAGCATCTTCAACAAATGGTGCTGGCAAAACTGGATATCAACATGTAGAAGGCTGCAAATAGATCCATATCTATCACCATGCACAAAACTTAAGTCCAAGTGGATCAAGGACCTCAACATAAATCCAGCTACTCTGAACCTGCTAGAAGAGAAAGTAGGAAGTAGTCTTGAACGCATTGGCATAGGAGACCACTTTCTAAATAGAACACCAGTAGCACAGACACTGAGAGAAACAATCAATCAATGGGACCTCTTGAAACTGAGAAGCTTTTGTAGGGCAAAGGATACGGTCAACAAAGCAAAGCGACAGCCTACAGAATGGGAAAAGATCTTCACCAATCCCAGATCTGACAGAGGACTGATATCCAGAATATATAAGGAACTCAAGAAATTAGACATCAAAATGCCCAACAGTCCAATTAAGAAATGGGCTATAGAGCTAAACAGAGAATTCTCAACAGAGGAAACTCAAATGGCTGAAAGACAAGATGTTGAATTGCTCAACATCCCTAATCATCAGGGAAATGCAAATCAAAACAACTCTGAGATACCACCTTACGCCTGTCAGAATGGCTAAGATCAAAAACACTGAAGACACCTTATGCTGGAGAGGATGTGGAGCTAGGGGAACTCTCCTCCACTGCTGGTGGGAATGCAAGCTTGTACAACCACTTTGGAAATCAATATGGCGATTTCTTAGAAAATTGGGAATCCATCTCCCCCAAGATCCAGCTATACCACTCTTGGGCATATACCCAAGGAATGCTCAACCACACCACAAGAGCACTACTTGTTCAGCTATGTTCATATCAGCATTGTTTGTAATATCCAGAACATGGAAACAACCTAGATGCCCTTCAACTGAAGAATGGATAAACAAAATGTGGTACATATACACAATGGAATACTACTCAGCAGAGAAAAACAATGACATCATGAGGTTTGCAGACAAATGGATGGATCTAGAAAAAAATCATCCTGAGTGAGGTATCCCAGACTCAGAAAGACAAACATGGTATGTACTCACTCATAGCAGGATACTAGATGTGGAACAAGGATGACTGGACTGCTACTCACATCGCCAGGGAGGCTACCTGGAAAACAGGACCCCAAGAAAGACACAGGGATCGCCCAATGACAGAGAAATGGAATGAGATCTACATGAACAGCCTGGACATGAGTGGGGGTAGTGAAGGGCGAGGGTCGAGGGAAAGAGAGCTTGGGTGAGTGGGAGATCCCAGCTGGATCAACAACAGAGAGGGAGAACAAGGAATAGGAGACCATGGTAAATGAAGACCACATGAGAAACAAAGTGCTAGAGAGGCCCACAGAAATCCACAAAGATACCCCCACAACAGACTGCTGGCAATGGTCGAGAGACAGTCCGAACTGACCTACTCTGGTGATGGGATGGCCAAACACCCTAATTGTCGTGCTAGAAACCTCATCCAACTACTGAGGGATCTGGATGCAGAGATCCATGACTAGGCCCCAGGTGGATCTCTGGGAGTCCAATTAGCAAGAATGAGGAGGGTTTATATGAGCGAGAATTGTTGAGACCAAGGTTAGATAAAGCACAGAGACAAATAGCCAAATGAACGGAAACACATGAAATATGAACCAATGGCTAAGGGGTCACCAACTGGATCAGGCCCTCTGAGTGGGTGAGACAGTTGATTGGCCTGATCTGTTTGGGAGGCATCCAGGCAGTGGGACCGGGTCCTGTGCTCATTGCATGAATTGGCTGTTTGAAACCTGGGGCCTATGCAGGGTCCCTTGGCTCGGCCTGGGAGGAGGGGACTGGACCTACCTGGACTGAGTCCACCAGGTTGATCTCAGTCTGTGGGGAAGGCTTTGCCCTGGAGGAGATTGGAATGGGGGGCGGGCTGGGGGGAAGGTGAGGGGGGCGGGAGGGGGGAGAACAAGGGAATCTGTGGCTGATACGTAGAACTGAATTGTATTGCAAAATAAAAATAAAAAAAATTAATCCATTTCTATAAATCTAAAAAAAAAAAAGATGTAAAATCTCAAATGTGTTTTAGAAATCAGTGAACTTGTGTCCCTGGTTAATAAGGGTGGAAAAAATTTTTCAAAAAAAATAACAAAATATACTTTTGTTGCAGTTTTTGTAATTGATATACACTCTCATCCATTTCTTGGGGAAAATTCACATCCAACTCATTGTGACCAGCTTCACCAGCTGAATTATAATTCTTATGACTTTTAATCGTTATTATTTACTTTTTTCATGAACTTCATAATGCTCGACAAATATATACCAGTGTCACAGATAATACAGAAATTCTTGGATAAAATAATCCAGTTTAATTAAAAAAATGATGAGTTTTGTCTAGGGAATACATTTCTGTGCATGTGTCATGTGTGTGCATCCATGCATGTACAGATAGATGTGGAAGACAGGTACAGAAGCAATGCTTTCTGTGGATGCTTAGCTCAAGTTTGTATAAATTGAGTTATCTACCCTTTTACTGATTAGTCTCAAATTTTATACTCTTCTCACAACAGTAATTTAAGCTCTATTTTCTAGCCTCAAACTCTACTTCTTCTCTCAATAACTTTATTTTCTGGAGCTAATAATGCAATGATTGATAAAGGAGATTCAGGACAGTTCCACTGAGTGTCCCAATGTCATGCTTTAAATGATCTGCTGGTCATAGGAAGGTGTGTCAAGAGGAAAAATATGTATCGATTCATAGTAACCTTAAGTTGTCCATTAAAGACAAATGGAGCAATCAGCTGTTCTAGGAAGACTTTCCAAATTTGTTTTTAGAGAAGGGGTTATTAATCTCAGTGTTTCCCTTACTATGTTAAGTTTTGCATACAGTATTTGCCAGCATGGAAAGTATAAAAACAGGACATAGCCTGAGTAAACTGCTCTTATCCTACAAAAGACATGGTCTGTAAGAGAAGTTATTAAGCCAGGAGAGCTCTCTGCAGGAAAGGAAACCAGAGAGTTGAGAATCTGGGACAGCTGCAAGTCTCCTGGAATTCCAGTTAAGCTGCCTAGGAAGGGCAGGAGCAGTAGAAGCTGTAAGGGAAGTGCTGCTCCTCACACCAGACTCAGGACAGAGGCCATCATGGAGGGCAGGAGTCTGAGAAACTGCAAGGAAAGGACTTGCAGCCTTCCCTTCCCCATATACCAGAACCAAACATAACACAGAGGCTGCAGAAATCACTATCTCCTACCCTCCCACCACCACCCAGCACCTATGGAGCTTGTTAAAGCCATTTCTGAGAACTTGAGATTTCAACTCAGCACGAGCATGCTAGCAATTCCACACCATAAGTATTCTTTTTATTTCTTACTGTTATTTAGTCTCCATTCTTGCAGATATTTCCTCTTGGGCTCTGCAGTGTCTTCAACAAATAGTGCTGGGAAAACTGGATATCTACATGTCAATGAGTGAAACTAGATCCTTATCTCTCATCTTTCACTAAACAAACAAACTCCAAGTGGATTAAGGACACAGCATAAGACCTATAACTCTGAAACTGCTGGGGGGAAAGTAGAGAGTATACCTTAAAATATAGGCATAGGTGAGAGCCTTCTAATTAAGATTCTGTTTGATCAAGAAATAAATTGACCAATCATTGACAAATAAGGGCTCATAATATTTAAATGATTTCATAAAGCAAAGAAAACTGTTTACAAAATGGGAAGTCAGCCCAAAGAATGGAAGAAACATTTTATCTGTTACACACCCAACAGTTAGTATCTAGAATATACAAAGAACTCAAGAAAGCAATCAAGAAATAACCCAATCAAAAAATGGGCTATGAAACCAAACAGTTATCAAAAAAGAAATACAAATGGCTGATAAACACTTTTAAAGTGTTCAACATCATTATCTATCAAAGAAATTCAAATTAAAACTAACTTGAAATTCCCAGTCAGAAGAGCTGTCATCAAGAAAACATGTGACCAAATGACAAGTGTGGGGAAGGGGGACAAACACTGTTGGTGAAAGCGGAAACTGGTGCAGCTTCTGTGTACCCAGCGTGGAGGTTTGAGAAAAGCAAAGGGAAAAAAAAAAAACAAAAACCTAAGAGCCAGCTATATCACTCCTGGGCGTATACCCAGAGTAATCTCTGTCCAGCTACAGAGATATTTGCTGATCCATCTCTACTGGTATTCTATATTGATAATAGCATTAAGATGGAATCAGCCTAGATGCTCATCAACAAATGAATGCATAATGAACATGTGATACATATACACAGTAGAATATTATTCAGGTGTAAAAATCAGTAAATTTATAAAAATTTGTAATAAAATAGATGGAAATGTAAAACATTATATTAAGTCAGGTAACCCAGGCTCAGAAAGACAAATGCTGCATCTTCTTCCTCATATGTAGACCCCAGCTTTGAAGTTTTAGACCTTCGTTCCTTTTCTTTCTTTCTTTTTTTTTTTTTTTTTTTTTGGTTTTTCGAGACAGGGGACGAGTGCTGGGATTAAAGGTGTGCGCCACCACTATGCAGCGACCTTCAGTCTTAATGTGGAGTATGTAGAGATCAGGATGCTAGAAAGGGATCATGATAGGGAAAGATCATAGGACACACGTGATATGAAAGTAAGCAGGTGGAATACTGGGGTCTAAAAAACAAGGGATGAGAACAGAGGAAACAGAGGAGGGGAACTTGAGAAGATGCTTTAACCAACACTATTATATATATATATATATATATATATATATATATATATATATATATATATATATATATATATATATATATATATATATTCCTTCTGGAAACCCACTACTTTGTAAACCAATTAAAAAATATAATTTAACCACAACAAAAAGTTTGAACAAAGATATCCTGAATGGGTAGACAATGCTGTTCCCAAAAGTCATGGATTAATAAATGAAAATCTCAGTGCCACAAAATCTCTGACCCACAACCTGCCCTGCCCACTAGATGTGCTGGGGCAATAGAGGCTCAGAGCTTGTGGGAGTGGCCAACAGTGACTGGTCTAACCTGAGGCCTACATCATGAGTGGAAGCCCAAGCCTGACACTGCCTGGAAGGCCAGGATCTGGAAGCTGGATGGCTCAGAGATCTAGGGTAGAACCAAACAGGACTGACAAAAAAAAAAAAAAAAAAAGTCAATGAAATGATTCCAGATTCCTAATGACATTCGGCTGTACTAATAAGATTGGTGCCTAGCCCAATCATCATCAGAGAAGCTTCCTCCAGCAGCTACGGGAGCAGATACAGAGACACAGAGGCCCACAGCCAAAGGATAGCAGAGCTCGGAGAATTCTTCCAAAGAGGGTGAGGAAGGATAGTAGGAGTCAAAGGGACCAAGGACACCACAAGAAAATGGCCACAGGATCAACTAACAAGGGCTCATAGGTGCTCACAGAAACTAAAGTGGCAGCCACAGAGCCTGCATGGGTCTGTCCCAGGCCCTCTGCATACATGCTGTGGTTCTTTAGCTTGGGGTTTTTGTGGGACTCCTAACAATGGAGTCGGGGTGTCTCTGACTCTCTTGCCTGCTCTTGGGACCTGAAACCTCCTACTGGGTTGCCTCATCCAGACATATGTGGGTATATGTTTAGTCTTATTGCATCTTGCTATGCCGAGTTCGGTTGATATCCTTTGGAAGCCTGCTCTTTTCTGAAGAGAAACAGAGGTACAGAGGGCCTGGGGGGGAGTGGGCGGGGACTGGGAGGAGAGGAAGAAGTGGAGACTCTGGCCGGGATGCATTGTATGAAAGAAGAATAATTAATCAAAAAAATCTCAATGCCAGATGTGAGATATCACCCTATGAGTTATTGATTAAAGAGACCCTCAGAGGTTCTCAAAAGAATATAGGCTATTTCCATTGCTCTTGGCTGCCCACCATAACTAGACAGCAAGATCCTATTGTTGAAGACACAACACATTTTGGTGTCCAAAATTAGAGAAATCAAGCTGTAACTGAACAGGAAATTTCCTCCCTAACGGCTAGCTTTTGTGGTTCCAAAAGGTGATAAGTGGATTGCTGGAGGAAAACAATCATTAATTAATTTACCTAGCAGCGGATCTTGCATTATATGACTTGCATAATAGGCAAGATGTGCCCTTGGTTGCAACAGAGGCATGACTGCTATGGGAGTAACCAACTGTTTACTGCTTGGATTTGAGGCCCAGTCCTTAAACATCGTAAGAGATGGAGGATGAGGAGAAACGCCGCGAAGAGTAAGTAGTCTTGACATGACATGATCATTTCACTCTTAATCACAGTAGTTAGAGTTACCTGCATGAGACCTGTTCAAGATGAAGTCAGTCAGTTATTCCAGCATGGGTTTGGGAGAAGCTCATGAGGCTCCACTCCAAGCTGAGGAGTTATTATTGGTAAATGATAGTTGCCTAGAAGGGAGAGTCATTTTTCTCTGGGGGTGTGGACACTGATTGGTTGAGCACTAATTGAATTCGGTGGGTTTATGTTTTCTTTTTAAAGAAGAGAAAATGAGAGTGAGAGGTCCCTAGGGGTTGGTGTGTTGCGGCTTAGAAGGATATGAGCAAGATACATTGTGTGTGTGTGTGTGTGTGTGTGTGTGTGTGTGTGTGTGTGTCAAAATAATGGTTTTTTTTTAAGAAATTATATAATCCCATGAAACTCATGGATATTGAATACCAGAAACCCAGGCACATTCTTATGTAAAAGAAAAGTAATGTCTTAATGGTCTCAGGATTAAGATTGTCACTTCTCATAAACAACTGGACTATCGTAGTCTACTAGATGTTATAACCAGAAATTAGTCGTATTTTCAACTTTCCGTGCCTTCTTAAACAGCAATTTTTGCTAGATAATTAGAATCTCATGGTGTAATTTTTGTGTTACTTTGCACATCTCCTGTTACTCTCCTTTTTCTGAATTCATTCTTGGCCTATTGACAAGCTAACTTATATCTGTTTTTATCCCACAATATGAGCAGAGAAAGCAACACAAAATACAAAAATTATATAGATATTGTACATATTTCAATTGTTATGTATTAAAATTTCAACCATGTTAAAAATACAGCTGCAGGAAGGAGGTAGTATTATACACATATTTTTAAGCTGAGTGTAGTGTGAACACCTATAATCTCAACGCTCAGGAGGCTAAGGCAGGAGACTGAAAGTTCTAGGCAGCTTGGGATACATAGCAAGTCCTGGGCCACACTAAACTACACAGCTGATGAGTCTTAAAAATAACAAAAGAGTCCATTTTTTGTAATTATTCCTGATAAATTTTCAAACAGTTTTGTTAAAGTTGATTACAGTAGAATTCTATTTTATGCATTCTGTTTGTTTGTTTTTGAGGCAGGCTAGCCTCAAATTCACTATTTAGCTGAGAATAACTTTGAACCTGATCCACCTGCCTCCACCAGATGAGATTACAGGCATGTGTTACCATGTCCAGCTTGAATTTTATTTTTAATGCATATTTAGTACTTTGGGGCCCTTATGTAGCCAATGAAATAAAGTACATTTTACTCAATTAGGATGGAGTTCTATTTAAACATTTCAAAAAGTAATTGTAGCATGTAACTATCTAAAACTACAATAAACAAAAATTATCCATGGGAGCCAGATTCCAATAGGAGGATATATAATGACACAGATAACTGCATGCATGGAACTAGCCAAGTGATTATCTCACTTCTCTGGTCATTTGCTACCTGATTAGCATATCTTTATTGCTAGTAAAAAAAAAAAAGGGCTATATTTTCTGATCATTACTTTATCTGAGTATTGATCTCTTTTGTCCTTAGGCATTTCCTATCATTCTTTTCCTTTTTTCTTGACCTGACAAAATGTTCTTCAGCATATCATCTTCTTTTGTTTCATGGATGGACCATGTAGAGAGAACTCTGTATTATTTATGTGATTGTCTAATTTACCAAATACATTTCTTCTTAAATTCTAACCTGTGAAAGCAAATTTTGCCCAGACTAATACAAATGGCACTATGGAGGAAAGTAGTAGCAATAATTTAATGATGTGAGAAACTCAAAAATATACTGAATTTTTTCTCAAAGTCCATGGTATGAAATGTCTTTGATGAGTTGCATATAAGGATTCACACTGAAACTGAGCATGTGTTTAACTTCTTTTTCTTTCTGCAGGGTATAGTATTATATCAACCAGTCCTACCTTCAGTTATTTAACTATAACATCCCAAGATATGCAATGTCTTGATTATATCTTGTGATTTCATATGGTTTATCACTTTCATGAGGATTTTATTATCAAGAAACTTAATAAAAATGTAAGATAACACTACCCATATTAATGAAGAGTGAAGGTAATCAATTTCTTTTCAATTTTTTTACCTTTTATTTCATGTGCATTAGGTGTTTTACCTGCATGGATGTTTGTGTCTCATAGAAATGCCTAGTGCCCTTGGAGGCCAGAAGAGGGTATTAGATACCCCTTGGAACTGGAGTTATAGATGTTTTTAATTATCACATGGGTATTGGGAATCAAACCCATGTCTTCTGGAAGAGCAACCAGTGCCCTTAACCACTCAGCCCTCATATCCAATTTCTTATAATTAATTGCAGTCTTAGTTTGTCATTGTATCCATATCTTATTAGTAAATTTAAGGTTAGTCACAAAGCAGAAAACTAGATGGTTTTTCAAAATTCCAACTATATTGTCATAATCCGTTGATATATAGTTTCTTAAGAATAACAGCAAGCCCTCCTATTTGTGGGCCCTGATGCATCTGATGCACACAGGGAATATTCGGATGCTTTCTCTTCCTCTGGGTGTTTTCTTCTCACAGACTTTGTGAATCCCTGTTTGCATTTTAAATCCACACTGTAGGAATATGTTCACTTTGTCAAACATACTTGTCTTGTATTCACTTTCATAAATTTCTTCACATGTCACAACTTCTGACATACCAACCTCCACATGAGAAGATGGATGCACTGGAAAGAAGCAGCTATGTCCTGTTCAACTTTATTTTCTCTAGTGTCCAGCTTTAGGTATGGCATACAACATCAGTTTAACTTTCAGGTTGATAGACTACCTATTCAGTCTTCATACGCTGTTCTGGATAGATGAGAAAACAGGGCCAACAGCAATAAAATATTTCCTAAAAGTCAAACCATGACAAATAATTCAAGATTTCTAATTCCTGCTTCACTAGCCCCAATGTGTGCCACAATCATAAAAGTAAAGACAAAAGAGAAATAAAGGACATGAGATTAGGACTCTGACTTTTAAAGGGGATATGGTTTCCCATCAGCACTGTATTAGGTAGAAGGCAAGAGTTAAGAGTGGGTTTCTGATGATTAATGAACTATGGACTTGAGATTCAGTATTTAAAGGAAACTGGTAAGAATTGGTCAGTAGTTACTGAAAAATCAGATTGGGACAATGACTGCTAAAACCAAATAAAATAGTTAATAAGTAGATGGACTAGCCTCTCACAGGTCCTAAGTATGCTGTCATAACCACTGGAAGTTTCTATGTGCAGCTGCCCTATTATGTATAGAAAATATTGTTCCCTTGTCATCATCCACTGGCTCTGGCTCTTCTGCCCCTTCTTCTGAAATGATCCCTGAGCCCTGAGAGGACTGTAATATAGCTGTCCTATTTAAGGCTAAACATTCTGCAGTCTATAAATGATCTATGCCTTGACCAGTTGTGAGTTTCTATGTCAGTCTCCAGCTACTACAAACAGAAGTGTGAGGATTAAGAGATACATTGATCTATGGATAAGTCATTAGGAGTCAATCTAATACTTTGTCCATTTATCAGAATAACAGTAATAGGTTCTACTCTAGGGCCTATGACCTGTCCATCCATGGGTTATTGGGCTAATAATGGTGCCAGGTATAGGTTTTAATCTTGTGGAATGAGCCTTAAATCCAATCATGAAGTGGTTGGTTATTCCCATTATATTCATGCCACTATTACATCAGTGGGTTTATCTTGCCAAGCCAGCAGTTATTGTAGCTTGCCTGTTCACAGCTGAGTAAGACTAACGATTACTTTCTCCTCCAGTAGCATGCATAGCACCTTCTAGCACTATGAAAGCTAGCCAGTGGGGGTGAAGCTTCCGGATAAATACCAGTTTGATTTCTCCATGTCCTATGATTCAAGCATGTGGTATTTTCAACAATTATATCTTACCACAAAATTCTGGAGGGTAACAAAGTATCATTGGCAATATCGTGCAACTTGGAGGGACTTTGGGACCTCACTCACAAACAACTCCAAGAAAAGTAACCCATTCCTACCACTGGGCTTTTTGTTTGCCTATGGTGTCTAGGTGTAGGGTAATTGTTGCCTATTATAAGGTACCTCTTGTTTTAAGCTCAAGCCAGACAAATTCCAGAATGGACAGGGGACATGGGAACAAAGTTCCACCTCTAGGTGAGTGGCAATTGATAGCTGCTGAGAAAGGGAGTTAGTTTTCTTTAAGATGATAGCCCCTGGTAGATTGGCCACACTCCAGGAGAAGGTCACGCATCTAAGAATATGGGCAGCACAAGTTGGACCCAATGTATAGAAAGAAAGAAAGGAAGAAAGGAAGAAAGAAAGGAAAGAAAAGAAAAGAAAGATTGTCTTTGCTACAGTTTCTATTACTATGATAAAACACATGACCAAAAAGTACTTGGAGAGGTACGGATTTATTTTGCTTACCCTTTTATATCATAGTTTATCATCAAAGAAGTCAGGACAGGAACTCAAAACAGGAACCTGGAGGCAGGAACTGAAGCAGAGACCATGGAGGAACATTGCTAACTAGCTTACTCTTTTTAGTTTGCATGACCTCCTTTCTTACAGCATCCAGCACCACCAGTCCAGGAGTGTCATTGAACATAGTGAGCTGGGACCTCCCATATCACTCATCAATCAAGAAGGTACACCACAGACCTGCCCACGAGCCAATCCGATAGAGGCATTTTCTCAATTAAGGTTCTCTCTTCCCATATGACTCTAGCTATTGCCAAGTTGACATGAAACTAGCTAGCACAGGAAACAAAGTTAGGTGAGTAGGGGAAGGATATATTGGGGAGAGCTTTCAGAGAGGGTGAATACAATCAGAACACATTGAAACAAACTCTTCAAGAATTAATTTTTAAAATATAGAGAAAAGGACATGGGAAAGAAACAATTATAGGTAATTTTACACAGGAGTTGGGTGAGGAAGAAATAAATGGAAGTTGAACAAGAGAAATCCCAATGAGAGAACGTCTAGGTCACTGAAGTAGTTGGAACTGTGGAGAAAATCTGGAAAGTTGTTAATTTTTTCCATTACTAAACCTCAGTCTGCTATGCCAAGTCTCTTTCTCTGGATGATTATTTAACTTTTTATAATGCCTTGGTCTGAGACAGATGAGAGAGAGTTGTAATGCTGGGCAGGACTTGACAACTGTTAAAAATGCTGTTAAAACATCGCTACAACCAAGACTAATGTTGATAAATTTTTCTTAAATAAATATAAAAAAAAAGGCACAGCTAGAGGGGAAGAGACTTTTGGTAAGAATTTCCCAAGTTTCCCCCGCCTGAGCAAAGGTGCACATTTTAACTGTGGACATGCTCTGTTGAGGGCATGTACAAATGGCTGTGAAATAATTAAATAGCAATCTGAAAATTGCCCTCATTCCCATCACATAAACGGAACCTATAAATAAACCCCAGCACAAATAAGAGATGGTTTAAAAATTAATCTCTCAGGCTGGAACACTAACACTCTACTCTCATCTGTAATCAAATGCTATTATTAAGTAAAAATAGGAAGGGAAATTGAAGTTCTTCCTTCTACATTGAATGAGACACAGCTATGTGGTTATCCCTGGATAAGTCATTCAGCTCATCTGTTCTCATTTGTAAAATGAAAAAGTGAACTATGTGCTCTTCAGAATTCTAAATTACCCTCATTCATCATCCTTTTATCGTTTTATTTGAAAAGCAATAAAACAGTGGGTAAAACACTCAACTCAGAAACTCAAAAATCTACCATTTACAAAGTATGTTACCATAGGCAAGTGATTTCTTCTCCTGTGCCTCCTTTTCCTTAAGAGAAGCAGGAAGTTTGTGAGGATCTTTGAGATTGAAAACATGATTGATACGGGGGTTGGCACAATGTTTGCAGTGTGTACATTTTAGCTATTATTTTCCCCACTCTAACCAGCACTAGTGGTAGAAAGACAGATTCAGAAAACTAAAAACCATGATCATGGGAGCTCTGTCCCAGCTAATATGAGCCCTAGTTTAGACTAGTTGGTAAATCAGAACACAGTAAATCATTCAAGTTTTGTGAATATAAGCCACGTATATATGGCCCACACTTTCATAATTCTACCATTAAAATATGAAGGAGCATATACCTACAACAACTAAAGAAGAAGAGGTCATGAATCTGAAAGAGAGCAAGAGAGGGCACATGAGTGTTTGAAGGGAGGAAAGAGAATGGAGAACTGATGTAATTATTATATTTTAATTAAAAAGTTTAAAGTTTAAAAATTAGTATTTTCATTTTGCAAATCATAAAGGAGGGATGGTGAGATTATTCAGTGATACGGGTACTTGTCACCAAGCCTGAAGATCTGAGTTCAACCTGTAGAACATACATGGTAGAAGAGAACTGATTTCCTAAAGTTGTCCTCTAACCTCCATGCCTGTGCCAATGCATTTGTATACACACACACACACACACACACACACACACACACACACACACACACTCTACATAATTTATTGTCAATAAACAAACAAACAAGCAAATAAATAAATAAATGAATAAATGAATAAATGAATAAATGAATAAATGAATGAATGAATGAATGAATGAATGAATAAATAAATAAATAAATAAATAAATAAATAAATAAATAAATAAATAAATAAATAAATAAATAAATAAATACATGTCTTAGTTAGGGTTACTATTGCTGTGATGAAACACCATGACCAAAGGTAACCTGGGGAGGAAAGGGTTTCTTTGGCTTACACTTTCACAGCACTGTTCATCATCAAGGAACAAGCCAGTAAGCAGCACTCCTCCATGGTTTCTACATCAGTTCCTGCCTCCAGGTTCCTACCCAGTTGAATTGCTGTCCTGGCTTTCTTCAGTGATGGATTACAATATGGAAGTGTAAGCCCAACAAACCCTTTTCTCCCCAACTTGCTTTTGGGTCATGGTGTTTCATAGCAGCAACAGAAACCCTAACTAAGACAACACATAAATACACAAATATAAAATTTAAAAACCACATAGTCATTGTCTTCAGTTGTGTACCTACTGACCTCATCATGTTCCAATGGATAGTTCCAATCCAATGGTCACACGGATGGCCTGTGTGGATCACAAAACCAACCAAAAGTACTGTTTCTGGTAGGGAGAAGTGGAGATGATAGGGATGAGTAGAAGAGTAATCAGAATGCATTATATACATGTGAAACTGTCAAAGAGATAATTTAATAAAAGAAAACCTAAAAGACATAGGCTCACAAGTTCTGTTTAAAGCTGCAGCACAAATCTCTCCCCCTTCATACGAGGCAAATAATGTAGAAATGTGGAGTTATCTAAAAATCTCCTGCTTTTTAAAAATTCATTACTGACCTGATAGCAACAATCTCTGACACAAATTGAAGGAAAGATAGGTTCCTACAAGAAAGACAAGAGACAAGAATCTGCTTACTTGAGACAGACACTGCTAGGCACCAAAAAGAATGGAGCTCAAATTCTTCACAAATTAGTAAAGTATTGAGTAGCAAGTATATAAAGTTTGGAGAGCCAAGTGTGCAATATTTCTTCATAGCACTTAAAAGTACTTCTACACAGTCTTGACCCATTGATCACATACAAATAGAAAGTGATAACTATCCTGAGACAGTGTCCTCCATGTACAATATAGAAAGAAATCTTTTGGGACATGGCATGACTATTGCACTGACGAACTTACAGCAATTATGAGGACCTGGACAAGACCTACATAAAATCAAGTCAGCCAATAGTTTAGCATAGATGGGAAGGTGCTCTCCAAGCTCACCCCTTGTTGGGTAGCTACTGGCAGTTAATGGCTGCTGGGGAAAGCAAACCGTTCTTCTTTGAAGGCATGCCCTCTGGTAGGTTTCCCATGCTCCAGTTGATGGCTCCACACCCATGTACAAAGAGGCAGCACTAGTTAGACTTAGTAGATTACCAGAAATTATTAAAGAAGACATAAAAATAGGAGGGAGACATGTTAAGAAGCATACAGAGGTAGTTGAAGATAGGAAATGATATGAAAATATACCTGAACCCATGTTCACTTTTTCCTCTAAAGAATAAAATCCTGTAAAGACACTCACACTTAGGACACAAGTGAAAACCTATTCAGCCAGAGGACAGAACAGAAGAGGAAGATTATGAACAAGAAACAAGCATTCTTTATGTGTTTTTGTTGTTTGTTTTTACTCTTTGCTCTTTGGGTCTTTTGGGGGCCCTCCAACCAGCTCCCAAATAAATCACACATGGAATACAATTATTCTTAATTATAAATGCCCGACTATAGCTTGGCTTGTTTCTTGCCAGCTTTTCTTCACTTTAAATGATCTCATCGACCTTTTGCCTCTGGGCTTTTTCCTTTACTAATTTCTGTATATCTTACTTTCACTCTTACTCTGTGGCTGGCTATGTGGCTGGGTGGCTGGTCCCTAGCATCCTCCTCCTCTTGCTCTTTCTTCTTTTCCTACCAGATTTCTCCTTCTATTTATTCTCTCTGCCTGCTAGCCCTGCCTATCCTTTCTCCTACCTTGCTATTGGCCATTCAGCTCTTTATTAGACCATCAGATGTTTTAGACAGGCACAGTAACAGCTTCACAAACTTAAACAAAAGTAACACACCTTCAAATAATATTCTACACCAGGTTTGTTATTGCTGTTTCTGTTTTATTAGTTTTGGACCTGATTTTGATTATTTCTTGCCATCTATTCTTTCTGAGTGTTATTTCTTCTTGCTGTTCTAGAGTTTTCAGGTGTGTTACTGAGTTACTAATATGAAATTGCTCCAAATATGTGATGTGGGTACTTAGTGCTATGAACTCATATCTATGAATGACCTTCATTGTGTTCTATATATTTTGGTAGGTTTTGTTTTTCATTTTCATTCAACGCTAAAAAGCTGTGTTCATATAGAATACAGGGTGTTACTATATCTGTTGAGATTTGCTTTGTGTATAAGTCTGTGGTCAATTTTGGAGGAAATTACATGAGCTGCTGAGAAGAGAGTATACTCTTTTGTGTTTGGGCTAAATATTCTGTAGATACCTGTTAGGTCCATTTGCTTTATAATGTTATTTAACTCCAGTATTTCTCTGTTTAGCTTTTGGCTGGATGACCTGTCAATTGGCAAGAGTTGGGATACTAAAGTCACCAGCTATGACTGTGTAAGGGGCAATGGGTAATTTTAGCTGTAGTAGTGTTTCTTTTATGAACTTGGTGTCCTTGTGTTTGGGGTGTGTGTGTGTGTGTGTGTGTGTGTGTGTGTGTGTGTGTGTGTGCGTTTACACATGTAGGATAAAGTCAACTTGAGGTGTTGTTACTCAGTGATGTCCGCCTTGGTATTTGAGGCAGGGTCTCTTACTTTGCCCAAAGCTCCCTGAGTATACCGAGTTGCTGACTAGTAAGCTCTGGAGATCCTCCTGTCTCTGCCTCACCAATGCTAGGTTTTTCAAGGGCACGATACCATGCTTGACTTTTTGTGTGGGTTCTAGGGATTGAACTCAGATCCTCATGCTTATACAGCAGGGATTTCATTAACTATAGTACTTCCAGCCCCACAGGGCATCATTTCTTCAGCTATGTCATCTTTGTTCTGTTCTGGACATACTAACTGCATGTTAATACTTGCTTTAATTATACTTGTTCCTCAGGCTGTCAGATTTCTCTTTTGCTTTCCTGCTTTGTATTCCACATGACTTCCTTGAGACAATCTTCAAATTCATGATGTGAATCTACAGCTATATCTGATTTTTTTTAATTTGTTATTCTTGCATTTCTTGATAGAAATTTGAGTTAAGTCTGTGTGCACATTTGGTGGTCCCTCACTTATTGCTACCTTTTCCCTTCTCAGTTTTATATATTATCTATTAAGCATCATATAGTGTTTGGCTGATGATCGTGTCTACTAGCATCCGAACATCTAAAACAGTTGATTTTATTTTCATTAACTAGCTTGCAATTACCTAACATGCTTGTTAGGTTTTATCAGATACTGTTTGACTGAAGCCAGTTTCTGGGAATGCACCATCTTGAGTTGTAGGTGGATTTTCAGAGAAAATGAGCTGTTGTCTTGGTTGGGTACCACAAAAGAGTCTCTAAACAAGGCTTACTTTGAAATCATGTCTCAGTTTAGATTTCTTCTACTAGTCATTCCATTTAAATTCACACTCTAGATGTGGGTACCCACTGGCCTGAGGCTTACAACTGCAAATTCTATAGAAACACTCTACTGGCTCCCCCCAACCAAAGGCTCTATGGTGGTTTGAAGGGGAAACATACTCCATCGTCTGAGGCATTTGAACACTTGGACCCCAATTGATGGTGCTGTTTGGGAGATTCAGGAGGCATGACCTTGATGGAGGATGTAAATCACAAGAGGCAAGCTTGAAAAGTTTAAAGACTCAGTGACATTTTGTGTCACCCTCTCTGCTTAATGTCTACAGTTCAGATGTGAGTCTGCAGCTTCTGCTTCACCTTGCAGGGCTACCACCTTCCTGCCATGGTAGGCTCTTATCTCTCTGGAACCATAAGCCCTAATAAACTTCTTCTATGCCATTTTCTCTGAAGGGTACTGTCTCTTTAAAAGTTTAAGTTTAGCCATTTTGGATATCCTTAGGTCTGGTCTTCATACAGTTTTTCACTAGAAATCCATTAATACCCAAGGGAAGCATCCTGTTATCCTTCTACAATAGCCCAAACACACAAGCATGATTTCTTCATCCCCCATGTGTGAGGTGGGGGTGCACATATGTTTGGGGGTGTGTACATCCATGTGTGCAGTGCCCATATAGAGACAGAGGAGGACATTGGGTGTTCTTCTCTATCTCTATCACTGTTTGTCTTTGAGAGTCTTTCATGGAACCTCTCTACAACATGGAGGTTATAGGCACATGTACTCCCATACCCAGCATTTGCCATGGATGGTGGGAGTCAAACTCAGGTCATCATTACCCAGCAAGAGCTTTTATTCACTGAACCAGCCTTCCAGCCTCATCCTTAAACTTAATTTCAACTACTTGTTCTGGGTTCAGATTTTCTTTAGGTTGTGTTTTCTACAGAGGGGAGTCTACATATTATATATTTGTTTTTATTTCATACTCAGTATTCAATAAAAATTGTGTTTAATTGTACCATTACTCAAGATATTATATCTATCATTCTACCAGGACCACACATCTATGTACTGATAGTTTCCCCTGGAGGAGCTAACAGTGTTATTATAATTCCACCTAAACTCCTTTGCTTTGTACATTTTGTTGTTGTTGTGGCTCCAATAAGACTAAATTAAAAAGTAAATGCTTTTAAGATTCTCTAAGCGTAAAAAAGTTCCATGGCTAAATTTCTACTGTTTTGTTGGTCCTTACTGTTCATGACACATCTGTTTCCTGTTCATTCTGCCTGCCTTCTCTCAATTCAAAACTTCTGAAATTGATTCCGGTGAGTTTCTTGCCTAAGTTGGTTATAGGCATGCCATAGAATATTAATTTTGCATTTGTTTATGCTGTGGAACATTTGTTTAATGATGCAAAGATGTGTTGCATTCTTTTATGTTAACTCTATGAAGCTGTGATACTTTGCCCATCTAAAACACCTGATTGGTCTAATAAAGAACTGAACCGCCAATAGCAAGGCAGGAGAAAAGGACAGGTGGGGCTAGCAGGCAGGGAGAATAAATAGGAGAAATCTGGAAGAAAGATCAAGGAATGAGAGGAAGGAAGAGGATGCTAGAGGCCAGCCAAGCGGCTACACAACCAGCCACGGAGTAAGAGTGAAAGTTAGATATACAAAAGTAAGAGAAAGGTAAAAGCCCAGAGACAAAAAGTAGATGCGATAATTTAAGTTAAGAAAAGCTGGCTAGAAATAAGCCAAGCTAAGGCTAGGCATTCATAAGTAATAATAAGTCACTATGTGTATTTATTTGGGAGCTGAGTGGTGGGCCCCCTAAAAGAATAAAAAGAGTAAAACAACCAACAACATAGGCAATAAGCTTTTCTTGATTGAAGAATAATCTCTTAACTCAGCAGTTTGTTTTCTTTAGGACGATTGTTTTGCACACATAGAACATGGCAGCTCCTTCATTCTGCTAAGCTCCAAAGACAAGGATTTCAACTGAGCTGTCTGAGTTTCTGTTTCTTAGCTCAATCTGGCTTTTGTCCTGGAGCAGTGTGATCTTTTTCACCACGTTAGACTGCACAAATCCTAAATTCAGATCCCAGTAGCTCCTCAACTGAAGAATAAGCGAAAGAAGGGAGGCAAAAGATTTCACTCTCGTACCCATTCTACAGGATGCCATGAGCATATCTACAGCCATGAGTGTAAACACTCCAGAGGAAGAAACAGAAAGCAGGTTTTGTTTCTCTATATCAAAACTGAGCATGAGAGAAAGAGGAGCCTAGGGACTGTAACAGTGTGGGAAGATGCTGCTCAGGGTACAGTGACACTACCATCCACATTTAATCAACAGAATTCACACGGATCAGTGCTATCGCAGTGAACGCTAATTAAATGCACCATGCCCTGATGCCTAAAGTGAAGTGTCACCAAATCCAACCCCAAGCAGCAGGGATCAATCCCTCTGCAAAGAGAAATTTGCACAAATGCTCACTCAAGAGGAAATGTGTTCTTCAGCTGTTTTCCTACAACAGAACAATTAGTAGAAACAGACCTGGGAAGCAGTGAGACTCTTAAGAATAATAACAGAGGTGATATCGCAGCTATAAAACATTGTGCTTCAAGTAAATGGTTACATGGATTTTCAGAAAAGTGTGTCCTACCCCAGTAAATGATGTGGGAATCAGGTAGGGGCGTCACCACCCCGGTTCTGCCAACAATTAGAGGTGTGATCTTGAACAAATCACAAAACCTGTCTCAGCATCACTTTGTTGACATGTGAAATAAGACAAATGGACCAAACTTTTTGAATTTCCTTCTGGGTACAAGTTGCATGTACTTTTAAAAAGTATATATGAAGACTGGAGAGTGAGCTTAGTTGGCCAAGTACTTGTATTGAGAGCATGAGGACCTGAGTTTGTGGCATTCACTTGTAATCACTACACTGGAAAGGCACAGCCAGGTAGATCCAGCCTGGAGCTGGATGGTGGTCAGCCAGCCTTGACTACTCCACAAGATCTAGGCCCAGTGAGTGAGACTGCCTTTCAAAACAGAATGGGTGGTTCCTGGAGAACAATAAAACTGACTTCTGGCCTCCACACCCATGTGAACATGTGTGCATGGATACCTGCACCACACTTGCACCTATATAATCATGCACACATAAAGAAAAATTAAACAAATAAATCTATGATAAGGGCTTTGTCTGTGACAGAGAGTACAAAGGTGATCCATCACAAGGATGGCTCTTTGGTGCTGTATCTGAGTCGGGGCAATAGAACCAGGCACGGAAGCACTCAAATTTAAGTGTCTACTTGTCAATTTCCCCTCTCAATGCCTTCCCAAGATCTCTTTCTGGCAGTCTGTAGAAAAGGATGTTAAAACAGTTGTTAATATGGCAGTCATTTGTCTCTCCTGTAACTGTAGCTAAATATGAAGAGCTGAATAGCTAACAAGGGGCTCAAGCATTCAATGAACGAAGTTTATAGAAGAAGAATGATAACTACTTAATAAAATAAGGTTCCCAATCTTTAGGATGTGTTAGAATTACCTGAGATTTTATTGTCAAAATTCAGAACATTTAGGAAGCACTTCAAAAATCTTTATTTTTATGAGCATCCCAGATGATCCTGATGAAGGGAGACCTGGACTGTGCTCTGGAAAGACAACTCCAAATGGTGTTTTATGTGTACAGGCTCCTATAGTGCTAAAGAATGCTGTCTATGGAATTCAAATGGCCCCAGCCACTTTTTCAAACAAGGATAATTCTATGTAATTTTAGAAGTAGTCTTGCCCAACAGTTAATTCTTATTTCTGGACAACATAGCTACAAGTACAAAAAAAAAAAAAAAAAAAAAAAAAAAAAAAACAGGCAGAGCTTAACATATGAAAAATGAAGAAGACTTTATATCCACAATTTGGGGCTTAGTTAACTCACTCATGATAAGATAGCAATCTGGTATGATAAAGTACTTCACACCTACATAATAGTTATGCAGCCTTGATGGCCAGTAGCAGTTAAATAAAGTTAGTTTTTCATACATTGCATTAATGAATTTTTAGATGTCTCAAATGTGTACATCACATCATGAGCTCCATGTCTCATCTCTCCCTTGCAATCTGCTCTTTTTTTTCAGCTGTAACCAATTTTCCCCTGAGAGCCTATATGTTTTAAATGCTGAAGAGTATGCTGTTTGGCAAAAGGTAGCATCACCTACCCTGTTAACTCATGAAGGAGGGTTGGGGGAGGGGAGACATGATAATCTGCTTAAGCATCTTTTCTCTAAAGCTCTTTTGTGTTCTTTTCATATCACAACTATCTTTTTTTTTTTTTTGGTTTTGGTTTTTCAAGACAAGGTTTCTCTGTGTAGTTTTGGTGCCTGTCCTGGATCTCACTCTGTAGACCAGGCTGGCCTCGAACTCACAGAGATCCTCCTGGCTCTGCCTCCCAAGCACTGAAATTTTAGGCCTGCACCACCGCCACCTTCATAACTATCTTAAAAGATGATGACTAGGTTGCTTTAAAATGAAGCCTACTTCACCTTCTATATGTTACATAGAGTGTGATTTGATCAATTGAAGTAATAAGCGATTTTAATCAAATATATGCTTTATGTGTTTTCTGTAGGTAAGAAGGAGAATTACTATTTCTAAAGAAAACGTATTTGCTGAGTTCAGTAGAATCCAAACAACTGTGAGTATTGTGTAAATAACTTTAATAAAAATGTTGACTTTGATGTCAAAATAAATGGGCCAGGTAGAAAGTAAAAAACTTCAATGGCAAAGGGCAACTACAACCATAACTGTAAACACTGACAACCACAGTCTTTTCCAAACCATACTGCGGAGAGAAACTCTATCAAGCAAACAGCACTTTCTTCAAAGAATAATTAAGGTGCTGAAGAGAGGAATGAATTAAGAAACACTTGTCTTTTCCTTCATAAATTATAATCTATTGCAGCCCTGTCTGTCAATAGTTGTTCACATATTTATGGTGGGTACAAATGACCTCATATGTCTTCCACCTCAAAAACATGTTTAAGTTTATACTCAGATGTTTTCTTTTTGAGGCAAGTGTGAATGGGGATATTTCTGTGATCTCTTTCTTAGCATGCTTGTTATTGGCATATATGTAGACTACTGATTTTTATAAATTGATTTTGTATCTTGTTGCTTTGCTGAAAGGGTTAATCATTTCCAGCTTTCTGGTGAGGTCTCTTATGTATAATATTATGTTATCTGCAAACAAGGGCAATTTGACTTTTCCTTTTCCTATTTGTATCTTTTAATTTCCTTCTTTGATCTCATTGCTCTAGTTAGCACTTTAAGGAGTGGCAATGATGGCCAGCCCTATCTCCTTCCTGATTTTAGCTGGATTATTTCAAGTAAGCCTTTATTATATTGAGATATGTTCTTTCCAGTCCTATTCTAAAGTTTCCAGAATCTCACAAAATAATGCCAACAGATAGTGACCAAGCATTAAACCCAGGAGCCTAGGGAGACATTTCATATTCGGAGCACAACACTGCCCTAGTCAGGCTGTCTAATCCACTGTGCTAACATGTGTTGGTGTTGATGGTAAGGTTGCCAGAACAGGGGTGTGACTAGAAGGGTGTTTGGTGACTGACTACATCTCATGGAGCAAACCCAAGAGGCTTGGGTTTGGGTGTGGGTGTTACATGGGTGCCTATTCATAAGAACCAGTGTTCTTATTGAAAGCATGATAAAAATGTCTGTTACAGTCTCAGTTATGACATGAGCCCATTATGTGATTTGGGATGAGAAATAGCTTTTCTTGCCTTGGGGTACCCTCCAGCTCTTATGATCCAAAACCCCATGAAATTGAGACACTGACACAGGCACAGACCTCACACACAATTTTAGGTGGTAACTCTTGAAGTCCTGGATCAAATGTTCAAGGCCAGAACATCCCTGGAGAACATTTCTCTCGTGCTGTAATTTGAAGGAACATTTGCTGTTTCTATTTCTTTGCCTCACAAGCAGCCAACATTTTCCCTTCAAATTAGGCTTCCCCTCCCTTCTCGGTCTCTGATTGCTGTGTTTATCATGCTGTATTTTGACTGCTTCTATTTCCATTTCATTTTGCACAGGAGGACTAACTTCTGTCCTGATGAATGAATCTCCTGAGGGAAGTCATCTATTTTTATAAATATTCCAAGAAGGTAATTTCCTGCTCAAAATAGAAAGCTGACATTTTTGTCTTTATGCCTGTATTTACGGGTTGACTTTAGCATGAAAGTATGTAAATAAGAGACATGGTCTTGAGTTAGGGTAAAGAAGAAAATGGATAGAGAAGAGAGTAAAGAAGGATAAAGGGTGGACAACAGGAGATGAAAATATGAGAAGTACATAGATCACCTGCTGGATACCTGAGTGCTGTGTGCCATCTCTATTATCCAAATAATACAAGACTCTTCTCATTGAACAGCAAATAACAAACAGTATGCTCCTTAAGAAATCTGTAAGAAATAACCCCAAGCTTAAATGATTTTAAATGGCATTACTAAATTATACCATTGGAATTGATAACTTTATACAGTACAGTTCAGACCCCTGAGCATCAGCTTCCCACCTGCAACAGAATGTCCTAAACTGTCTGATAGTGAGGAGAATGTGAGGTAGTTAATAATGATGCAGGAGGCATGCACCGGCACCAAATAACCAATCAGTGGCATCCCTGAGCATGTCTATCCACAAAGAAATGCATGATGATACTCTAATATCATGTTTCTTACTAACATGCACAAGAGCTGCTCAAAATCAAGCCAGACAAAACCTGAGCATGGATGTGGGAAGAGATCATAAAGTCCCACTCCTAACTGAGGAGCTCTTGAAAACTGATGCATTCAGGGAAAGGGGGGTTGATTTATTCAAGGATATAGCTCCAAAAAGGCTACAGACACTCCAGTAGATGTCCTATACCCATGTACATAAGCAGCACGCAGTGGGGTTTTTATGTAGTACAGGTGAAATTAGGAGGTAATAGTGATGGGGAAGTAAAGGGAAGATGGAGGGGAGGGAATGGGGGTAGATTTGATCAAAACACATTATATGCTTGTGTGACATTCCCCAGCAATAAAAAAAGTTAAAGCCAAAACCCTTACCATCACCTGTCTTATTGAATATATGATCAATGTGGTGAAACCGAGTGCATCCATTACCACACCAGGAACACAACTTGAAGCAGAGAAGGCTCTGAAAATGAGGCACTATCTAAAGAGAATTACTTCCTATAATCTTTGGGGTTGCATCTATTCAATATTTAAGTATCTATTATGGTAAGCATTGTAGTGAGAGCTAAAGATAACATTGGGGTTCAAACAGACATGTGTCCCATGAAGTCTAACAGAAAAGATTGACACAATGTAACATTACCATATAAAGGCATGGTTAGAGATTATTATAACCAACATGACAAAACTGAATAGGACACCATGCAAACAGATAGCAGCAAAGCCAAACCTAGTGAAAGGCCACACACGTCTCTACAAAAAATGCTGTTGGAGCAGCTCGCTGAACTGCATAGCAATAGACAAATCCAGACGGCTAACTGGGCACACTGCTGTCTTGAAAAGGAGGATACAGTATAGATAGCAAAGGAACTAAAAGACAGCCATGCTAGTGTGCAGAGGGTAAGTGTGTGAGACAAAGGGGGTGAGGGTGCAGGGACAGACAGGATCCTGGCTTGCAGGACCTGAGGGGTCCAGAAAGAACAAACACTGAGCATCTCCTCACTTCTCTCGACCACAATGAAAAGAAGAAAACTAACGGTGCGTGTGAAGAGCTCCATTGGTAGTGCTGAATTTGGATTTGTTTGGGCAAAAGTGCTGCTCCACAGATATTAGGAGAAGCAGACAAAAATATTTACGAGCTAAAACAACAGGACTTGGATAAAGCAGTGGCAAGTGGGGGGAGATACCCAAGAGGACTTGTACATTTCTGGCTTGTGGGAGTGGGTAAATGGTGTCACGCTCTAGGACACAGAGTGTGGAGAGGACAGACTGAGCTGACTGGCAGTGGGAGACATTCAGGGTGGGCTGGATTTGGAGTGTCTTTGGGGCATCCAGACATGATGCATTCAGAGTAGATGTCTGTAGGTCTCAACTCCTTTCCTTTTGTCCAACTTCCTCTTCTCGGGTATTTCAATTATGCTTTCCAGGAATTCCAAATACCTTTTACTCGGTTCTACAGAAAAATCTCAGTTGTACCAGTCCTACTTCCAAACCCAACTCTAAGCTTCCCTCTGTAAATAGGAATCGAGCCACTTAGAAAAGACATAAGACCATCTAGTCTTCAGTAACACAAGGGATCTTCTGAGTTCTTAAGCAGAATAACCTTGCACAAAAGGCTTGTACTTCAAATAGAAGTCTACCCTACTCTCTGAAGAGCAGTAACAGGCAGGTGATTTTGTCTTTCGGGAGCTACAGTGGAGCACACCTGTGGTACATTATTTTACTCTTCAAAAAGTTTCTGTGGCTCTTCAAGGCCAACAGTAAACATCAGATGCCTAGATTTCTGTAAAAGCCTTTGCCCTTGAACTAGCAGAACTCTCTTCCACATCACAAGTGGTCAAAACATTGGGCTGACACATGGAGGTGGGTCAGCAGGTAAAGCTCTTTGTGGGGCTACACATGCCCAACAACCTGAGTTCCATTTTGCCCCAAGGGGTGGAAGGAGAGAATTGACTCCTAAAAATGGCCCTCTCATCTCTACATGCGCATCATGCTCTTTATCCACCTGTCTCTATCTCTATCTCTATCTCTCACCGTTAGTATTGCTTTTGGAAATTGTACATTTAATTTATTTGTTCACTTACTGATTGGATCGTGTGTGTGTGTGTGTGTGTGTGTGTGTGTGTGTGTGTGTGTGTGTGTATACATATGTTTGTGCAACTGTATGTACCTATGCATGTGTGCACAGGCCAAAGGAGAATGTTAATGTCCTCTTCTAACACTCTCTATTTGAATATCTTGAGACAGGGTCTCTTACCATAGTTGTCTTCTCGGTTAGCAGCCAGTAAGCCCCAGAAACCCTTCTGTCTCCACAACTGCCTCCCCTACCCCAGTGGTGGGATCACGGGCAAGCACGGTCACCCCCAGTTTTTTCAGAGTGACAGTAATCCAAACTCAGGTCCTCAGGCTTGTGCAGCAAGTGTTCTTACCCACTGAGCCATCTCCCCAGCCCTGAATGATTTTCTGGATGTTGAACTTTTGATGTCTTTATAAATTCTAGAAATCAGTCCCTGTCAGATAAGAAGTTAGCCAGGATTTTCTCCCATTCCATGGGCTGTCTCTTCATTCTACTCACTATTTCCTTTATTTTGCTGAAGAGTTTCAATTCCTGCAATTCCATTTGCCAACTCTTGGTATAATTTTCTGTATCACTAACATTTTCAAAGGGAAGGAAGTCATCAGTTAGAACCCTTTCTAGAATCATTCCCATAGTCATCATAACCAACTATTTTCAAGGTTAGGAACAGCTCATAGCACTAGCGAAGTATCATCATCCACTCACTCAATACATATTCATTGGAAACAGTTACTACATGTATAGTCTATCTGCCAGGCTATGCACTATGCTTGTCTTTTACTTCTGTGTAGAAATGAAAAAGAAATGTGGTGCTCAGGAAGGTTAGAATATAAAACAGCAATCAAAACAACAATCTACTTGTGTGAAATAGCCTCTCTTCATTTATTTTAATTCCATCAAAAAGAATCTCATCTGGGTCCTTTGCAATAAAGGTCCCAGAAGGATGTTCATTCCATCTTCTGTATAATGGTGGTTGCCAAGACACTAGATATAAAACAAAGCTAAAAACTACTAATAAGATTCTATTCTAATGAAATACAAGACGACTCTCAACTAAATATTTACACTTAACATGCAAATTATAGATGATAATTCTGGAAGAAAGGAACCCAGTTATGAAACTCTCTCACAAACAAACTTAATGAACAACACTTCTGCTTAAGGAGAGGGAGCCATAGATAGAGCAGGATCGAGTAGGACACATGAGGTTAGATGAATGGGGCTTGAAGCGAAGGACCTATGTAGTGAAGGAATACATTCTTAGAAACCCAGTGCACTAAGGCAGACAAACTGAAGGTTGCCTGGTAAGTTACCTGATCCACTGGATTAATCTTAATCCACTCAGGTTCTGAATTCCATCAGTGGCGTGGAGACACCGAGATGTTTGAGTAGGGGGTACGAACAGATTTTCATTTTGAAGATACTGCTCAAAAACTAAAATGGAAATGATGTTGTTGAATGACAATAAGGAAAAATTAAGAACATTTCTGAGTATGATCAAAGTAGGAAGTTTCCTTTTTAGGTCCCCACATTACTAGTTCTTCCATCAAAACTTGGCTTTGGGATTACTTTCAGTGGAAGCCAGTTCTATGACCTATTCCTTCTTCCTAATAGTCAACTGAAAGTCTCCTTACACCTTGTCTGGCTGTGTGATTCCTATGATTAACCAAAGCTAAGTGCTCCCTACCCAAAAAGCTAAGAAATATGCCAGCTATACAGACTTATCTCACATCAACATACCATTTTGACCAATCTTCTTGAAACATTAAAACCAGGTCACCATCTTGATTTTACCATCAAGCGAACATGAGCACAGACAGCACCACAGGTGGAAAGGCTCCTTCCAGGTACCACTGTGCTAAGGCCTAGAGCATCATCTCAGCATGTGCAGAATCTGCATCTTACTAGACACAAAGGTCATGAAAGCTAATGAACACTGTGATAACAGAATAGCAGCAAACAGTGTCGGTCTTCACTGCCCCTCACTCTGGTTCCTACAGCTAGCTCCATGTGGATTGGATCCAGCTGGGCAGCTCTTCAGGGTTAATTCATGCAGACAGATGACAACCGGGCCTAGACTACTGAGGGCCTGACTCTTCTGGACACTCAAAATGATACTTTCGTGCCTGGCATTTCACCTGGAATAACCAGAACCAATGGTGTAGAAGACCCCTCCTCCTTATCACATATCTTCTCCAAATGTCTTGTTTAAGCCCCCGTGCAACCCAGGAACCACAGGTTGGGTGAACTTCTTACAGAAAAACTGTCTTCCCTAAGAGGAAGGATTCTAAGGAATCAGAAGGGAAACTGTGGGGTTTCTTAGATCCTAGCTCTGGAAGATGTGCCAGACCAGTCTGGTTATACTCTATTGGTTGGAAAGAGGCAGCCAAGACTCAGTGGAGAAAAGAAAGGACAGGCTCATAAACAGCAAATATGGTTCACTGGGCTAGAGATGTCTTTGAAAATTAGTTCACACACTTTGGAAAATAAGAGGCAGAAACGTTGACAGGTGACAAACATCCATTTGGAATGACTTTCTTGACAACAAGCCCACAGTGCGTCTAATGAGGTTAAAAAGATCTTCACAGACTACAAATGGCATTAATCCAAAGGCTACACTTACGTAAAATGGACTGAGCTATCTATTGGATCTATGGCCACTTCTAATTATCCAGACTTGCCAAACAACAGAATTTTTTAAAACATGAGAATCAATATCCCTGAATGTGAAATAAAATTATAGTACTGTCTTACAAAGAAACTAATTCTTTTAATACAAAATGTCAGAAAATTTATATCACAAAATTTTGGGATAAGAGCTTTCTTATTTATTTAATCCATATTCCTTCTCTTCTGAAACAAAAGCTGAAAAAAACTAAGAAGTTACTTAGAGTGTCTTCAAAAGTGCATTGAAGTCATTAATTACTTATTCTACACAATGTTCTCTTGAGGAAAATAATGATAATTATCCATTATTATGGAGGGCAATAATGAGCTCCTAAAGACCAACTTGTCCAATTGCTGCCCAAGGACTGTGGCTGCTCTCTAGAGCATTCCAGGCTCAACTTTCCCTATTTCAGTATATGTCTGCACATCCTCAGGCAAGTCATTTGTCCACTTTTTGAAATATCGTTTATCTTGGAAATACTAAAATTAGCATGTTGAGCTAATCATTTGCTAATATTATAGATGGATCTCTGTTAGCCCCACTCCCTAAAAGAAACACAAGAAAACTCTGGAAATTGAAACAAGTTGTTCTATTTACAAGAAATAAGTCACTATTTTGCTCAGGAGAGGAAAAAATACAAACCTATAATTATGTTACATATTTTAGATGCTCTGAGCGTACATTAAAGGCAGTTATAAAGCAGTGTTTAAATAGCATGTTATGACCAATTAACATACTTAGACCCAGAACAAAGTGTGTGGTGGGGCCTTTCTGTCTCAGTACATCTGGCCTAGCCACGCTATCATTTCTCTTTTCCTTTTCGATCGGCTCCGAAAAGGGAAGGGCTGCAGAGATAACAGTGGCTAAAAGCATGGACCATTTCACAAATAAAAGAGTGCTTTTATGAACAAGTCTGCATTATTCAAAAAGACAACTGATTCTGCCATGTTAATCGGCTTGAATTTATTCCACTGAAATTAGATCATTTTCCATGCTAAGCTATTCCTAATCTAAGCATATCACATACTGATTTCCTGAGACTATGAAAGTAGTCTATCAGAATTAATTAGCAAATTAAGAGACTTGCACTAAGATTTTCTCGGTAGAGGAAATGAATTGTATCTACAGAGTGTGAAAACAGTTTTCAAAATAGAATGCTGTGAAGGAAAACACATCGGGGCCGAGTATATCCCATTCTGTTTGTCACAGGTGCAGCAGCCTGCCTCACAGAAAGCTCCTTAGTTGGAAGAAGAGGTCCAGAGTAGAAGCAACTCGGTGTTTTCTGTGAGTATGGACACACAGTCTCACAAGTGAACTCTTTGAAGAAAAAGAAAAAGCAAGTGGACAGAAAAGACATGATTCAGGGTGAGCAGCTAGAACGTAAGCAGCGGTCCTAACCCTGGCTGTACAAGGATGCTTGTGGGAGCTGCAAAGATTATAAGGCTCTGATGTTCTCATCTAATGCATCCTGTGTATGGCCTGTGCACCAGGATGTCTAGTTTCCAGGAGGTTGGGTTACAGCAGGCTTTGAAACCAATGATTTAAGGACTAGCTGTGGTTAGGTTGACTAACTCAGGACAAAACTGGGACTCTCTAAAGTCAAACAGGAAATCGCACTTTGGGCACTTTGGCACAATAAATGCTGGCATAATCTCCGCTTATATAGTATGACTGAAAACAATAATTACAATATTTTTTAAAATATTTTTCTGGGATTATGAAGATTGTTCAGTGATTAAGAGAACTTACTGCTCTTTCAGAGGACCCGGTTCAGTTCTCAACATCCACATGATAGCTCACAACTACAGGCAAAATACAAGCATGAAATAAAATCTTTTTTAAAAATCAAAACAAAACCTCAGTATTTTGCATAATGAAACTATAATGAAAGGCAAAAAAATAGTATTTAAATGCAAAAGAGCTCTTTCACAAAATTCAGTTCTGTTGTGGGGGAGGAGCAGGACCATAGTGTTACAGAGAACTCTACCAGAGTCTGGAGACATCTCTTAGAAGCTGAATGGTATTTATACAAGTTTTCATTTTACTATTAGGTGTGTTTCTTATTTCCACTGTTTTGTACATTATGAGCCTGTGTGTGTGTGTGTGTGTGTGTGTGTGTGTGTGTGTCTGTGTGTGTGTGTGTGTGTGTGTGTGTGTGTGTGTGTGTGTGTGTGTTTGGAGAGAAAGAAAGGAGACCTTTCAGCAGACAGACTTGCAGGCTATGAGGGCTCTGACTCACTGGCATCAGCTGCACTGTAGCATTCTTGCAGTTAACCTTGAGTAGCCACAGGAATTGCTGCAGTGCAGATGATGCAGTTGAAGTCTATATTGAGTGCATGTCAAATGCATGAACAAATGACTACATGCTTCATTGTATGGATGGTGCAGCACCCTCAACCAGCAGCATCTGATGCTTGTTCTTCTGCTTAATGTCTTTTATCTTAAATAGCCTAAGCCTTTCCATCGGGCTCTGGGTATAACACACTCTGGTAATTAAACTACGTCAGAAGTTTAGTTTTAGACTAGTATATAATTTTTATTTCTTCAGTGTATACCCTTGGAATCAGCTGGGAAGATTGGATTGCTACTTCAGTGGGACACTCTGATCCCAAAGAATCAAGAGATGGCTAGGTGGAAGGGTATCGAAATGGGAGAGACAGATGGAAGGCTGTAGAAAGGGGAGGGACAGGAGCAAGGGTGTGGTGAGGAGAGGGACAGGTGCATGGGTGTGGTAAGGAGAGGGACAGGTGCAAGGGTGTGGGGGAATTTTTCAACTTTACATTCTTTAACCTTTGTGAAAGAATTCAGAAGCTTGAACCAAAGCCAAGAAATTGAAAAGTAAGACTAGTCACATAAAGGTCAGAGTGATGACTCATCAAAGAAAGGAACCTGCCAATTCTGACATCAGAGTTCGATCCTGAGGTTCCACACAATGGAAGGAAAGAACAAATTCCCACGAGTTGCTGTGACACCCATGTATGCACTATGGCACATGCACACATCAAATACCAATGAGTAAACGCATAATTGCTTTTAAAGATCTGTCACAAAAGTAGATATGCCCTTGCAAAAATTGACAGATACAACTTGTAAACTGTAGCCATTCAAAATAAATGCTGGCACAAATTAATGACATACATATGGAATTGTTTATATTTAATAAGTAAAACAGGCAAAATAGGGGTGCATAAATAAGTATCCAAAAATGTCTTCAAACTTTGAGAAATTGTTTTGGGTTAAGTTCAGAGGGGAAAGGCACCAGATGCCATTGGCTTATTTGGTGACTATGAAATGGGGCAGAGTTACTGCCGCCCTCACTTCAAAGTAGCCCAAGAGCTTTGGCTGGCAGCTCCATCCCACTGCTGACTCATACAGGACTCAGTGCTATTCAACACATATAATGCTTTTCAGCAGTCCTAGCAGTTAGGCTGGGCCACCAAGACACCAACTTGTGCCTTATACAATGCTTCTTCCATAGGGGGGAAAAAACAGCAAGCAGGGTTAGTTGTCTCTATCCAAACTTACTTTGTCAACTTCAGCCTGTTCTGTTTATTGTGTTAGAAGGCTGTTTTGGATTTCAATTTTGAAATTATTGATACAGTCACTTTGCTTGCAGCTTGGTTTTATCCCTGGGCTTGCCAAGAGTATCTATATGTTTAATGGGGACATGAGACAGAACAACCAGGGAGGACCAACAGCTGAAGCACACTGTTTCTAAAAATCAGATTCTTGCATATGAAAACATATTAAGTTATACAGAATTCCAGATTCTTGGAAGTTACCTTTAAAAAAATGTATGTCTCTTTGTCTAAATATTTTCAGGTTTTGATAGTAATTAAAGAAACCTCTGAGTGTCTTTTTTGTGGTCGAACAGAAACTTCTTTTCTTTTAAGTATAAAGTAATTACTAAGGTACTGTGAGCAGTACAGGGTAATGAAGGCAGATGGCAGCCACGGGTCTATCACACCTACAGAGGCACAAAACTGTGAGTCCCTGCCCACTGATGCACCTGCACCTCAACTCTGAGCCAATAGAGAAATGTACCCATAGAGACATTGCATGTAAAAGACAGAGCTCTCAGTTTCCCCTCAAGATTTCTCTCTATCTCTTTCTAGGGGTCCCCTTAAATATGACAGGACAGTGGCTGTGATAGATTTCACTCTCATGTAATATTATCTTAGAGTTTCTATTACTGTGAAGAGACACCATGACCATGGCAACTCCTATAAAGAAAACATTTAATTGTGGTAGCTGCTTTTAGTTTCAAAGGTTTAGTCCATTATCATCATGGAGGGAAGCATGGCAGCATGCAGGCAGACATGGTGCTAGAGAAAGAGTTGAGAGTTCTTACATCTTGGCTCACAGGCAACAGGAAGTGATCTGAGACACTGGGCGTATCTTGAGCATATGAGACCCCACAGCCTGCCCTCACAATGACACACTTCCTCCAACATGGCCACATCTACTACAACAAAGCCACACCTCCTAATACTGCCACTCCCTTTGGGGGCCATTTTCTTTTTTCTTTTCTTTTCTTTTCTTTTCTTTTTTTTTTTTTTTTGAGACAGGGTTTCTCTGTGTCACTTTGGAGTCTTTCCTGGGACTCACTCTGTAGCCCAGACTGGCCTCGAACTCACAAATATCCACCTGCCTCTGCCTCCCCAGTGCTGAAATTAAAGGCATGAGCCATCACCACCCAGCTTGGGGGCCATTTTCTTTCAAACCACCAGACAGGGTAAAGATGAAGGAATTTTACAACTGTAATCTCTAATGGGTTGAGTTCAAATGACAAGGGAGATTACTCTGCATGTGTTTTAAGATGGCACTGAAAAGTCATTCAAATGGGAAAAGGGATCTCCTCCTAGCATTAGAGAGATAAGACTCTAGGTTATGGGAGAAATAAACAGCAGGGCCTGGCTGACAGGCAGTAAACCAGGAGTTTTAGTCCTCAGACACAAGACAGTGATTTCTGCTCTGACCTGTACAGCCTTGGGAAGGGACCCAACCTTGATACAGCCAACAGCCCTTGCTGAAATCTTAAGATTTCCTGAGACAAACAACCAGTTGGGCCACCTCTCCCTGGGCTTCTGATTTAAGAAACTATAAGGTAATAAATTATTGTTTTGACTGTTAACTGTGATATTTCATTGTACAACATAAGAAAGCTAATAATGCATTGCCTTTAAAAACTAAGACAACCCATTCTGACCCTGTTATCCAGCAAAGTGCCTCATAATTTGATGGACAGAGCTGAACAGAGTTACCGAAAGCTGAAGCGAATGTAAGAGAAAAATAAAAACTCAGATGCCGATACCCAATGAGGGATTTGGAGCGGTCAGTGTTGTTGCCTCGGTAAAAGAGCTCTTTGCATAGAGAGACAGTGGGGAAGGGAAGAAAGAAACAGGGAAAGGAGATAGGAATCATTAACATAACTGAAATGAATGGTGAAAATAGCATCCAGAAATAGCAGGGAGTCCAGAGTCACAGAATATTTGATGTCATTAAAAACCTGCAGCAAGAATTTCTAGGAAGTTATCAAATCCAAAGGACTACACCAAAGATTTTCTACTTTAATTTCAGTGGGACAAGTTAATTTGCTAACATTTCTCGAAATGATCAGTAAGCAAACACATTAGTCTAAGATTTTTTTTTTCAAAACACAAGTTCAGGCTCCAATCAAACATACAGTCTGCTGCTTTCCAACAAAAATAGCAATGGATGCTTGATCTAGGTCTTTAACTTTTCCTCATTTTCTCATATCAAATTGATTGCAGTAAAAACATTGTTGCAAGAATTTATTATTTCACTTCCAAGTTAATTACTTTAAAACTTAATGATTCCCTTATTCATGAACTTTTCAGGACTTTCTGGATCAATGACCCTGGAAACATTTAAATCTTTACCATTTTTTAAAATAGTTAAACCACAATTTTTCATGCACTGAACTAACAGAACTGATGCTTCTGATGGGCAGCAAGAGGCTTTGCCTTGGGGACAGTCTACGCTGGACTTCATATTTATTTACAAGCCCATTTTAGAGTATTTGCAAGGTTTGTAAATTACTTTGCCCTATCTTATCCTAAGGAAAAAAACTTTGGGTTTTCGTTGTTGTTGTTGTTGTTCAATTGCTTTTTGAGATAGTCTCCCTGCACAGCCCAGAACAGGAAGTCAGTCAGTTGAACTATCCATCTATCTATATATATCTTTACTAATTTTAAGCTAGCATTCAAAATCATAAGTCATTGTCATGCATTCATGTCATTAAACTTTATTCTTGTTCCTACCTAACCCCACTACCTCCTCCATTCTCCATTTCTCTGTTGCCGGTCCCTATTTTCTCCTCAAGTAGTTCTCCCTTCTGCTTTTATGTCTCATGTATTCTAGGACCCACTCCTCCACACTCATTTAAGGTATAGTCTTCCTTTCCCACAGGCTCCTTTCTATTTTCATCACACACCAAAAAAAATTAAATCTAGTTTCCACATATTAAAGACAACATTCAACATTTGTCTTTCTGTGTCATATTTTAATTAAGATATGATCGCCAATTGTCCTCCATATGTCATGATTTCATTTTTCTTTATTAAAACGCCATTGTGCATATTTACCACATTTTCTATATCCATTCATCTGTTGATGGACATCTCTTAATCATTGCGAATGGTGCAACAGTAAACATGAAAGTGTATGAGTCTTTGTGGTATGTGGAGTTAGAGATCTTCAGCTGTCTACCAAGGAGTGGTAGAGCTGGGTCCTATAGTAGTCCATAGAGTTAATAGATATTTCAGTAGGAACTAACTATTCAAACAACTAACTAGTTCAAAAACCTAACTGACATGGACAGCCCTGAAATTCATGGATAGGATTTTATATAAATACCATAACAAAGAGCCAAAATTCCAAATGCAGGTAACTGAATAAACTTATATAAAATTTCCCCATGTTCTTCTTAGATCCTAGCCCACAAGAGTTCTCCTCAATGACAAGTGAGTACCAGATAGTAGTTGTCTTAGTTAGAATTGCTTATAAGAGACTATAAGAGATACCATGACCGTGGCAACTCTTATAAAGGAAAGCATTTAATTATGGCAGTTTGCTTATAGTTCAGAGGTTTAGTCCATTATAGTTCAGAGGGAAGCAAGGCAGCATGTAGGCAGACATGGTACTGGAGCTAAGAGTCCTTACATCTTGATCCAAAGGCAATAGGAATAAGCATGGCTTGAGCATATATGGGACCTCAAAGGCCACCTCCACAGTGACACAATTCCTCCAACAAGACCACACCTACTCCAACAAGTCCATACCTCCTAAAAGTGCCATTTCCTTTGGGGACTATTTTTTTTGCAAACCATCACATTCCACTTCCTAGTTCCCAAAGGCTTGTAGCCATATCATAATGCAAAAATGCATTCAGTCCAACTTCAAAAGTCCCCGTAGTCTATAACAGTCTCAAAGTTATTTAAAAGTCTAAAGTCTCTTCTGAGATTCATGTAATCTGTTAACTGTAATCACCTGTAAAATCAAAATCAAAAAGCAGATCACATACTTCTAACATATAATGGCACAGGATATACATTACCATTCCAAACCATAGCGAGGAAATACTAGACCAAAGCAAGACTGAAAACCAGTGGGCAAACTCCAAACTCTGCATCTCCACATCTGAGGTCAAAACATTCTCCAGATCTACAACTCCTTTCAGCTTTGTTGACTGCAACACACTCCTTTCTCTTGGAATAGTTCCACTCTCTGTGAGCAGCTTTCCTCAGCAGGTATTCCATGGCTCTGGCATCTCCAACATATTGAGGTCTCCTAGGCAATCCAGGCTTTATTCAATGGCCTCTCTAGGTTTCCATTCAGGGACACCCCTGATACATGCTCGGGGTCAGCAACTTTCCTTAGTTGTGGAGGCAAATTCAATAGCCTCTTTCTTCTATCCTTAACTCTAGAACCATATGACCGAAGCTGCCAAATTCTGCTACTTACTAGGACTGGAACATAGGCCCCCTATTCAATTATATCTTCACCAACTTTCTGTTTTTGATGGTTTCCTTCACTGCCTAAGCTTGGCTATTCTGGAACTTGCTCTGTAGACCAGGCTGGTCTCAAACTCAGAGACCCACCATCCTCTGCCTTCCAAGTACTTGGACTAAAGGCATGTACCACCACACCCAGCTCTAAGCTTTTCTTTAATTCATTTTCACAAGTTGGAAATTTAGCTGGTTGGGATCTTGCTGAGGTCACCATTCCCATTATTCCATTCCTTAATCTGTTTATCTCCTTGCTCAGCTTGCTCCTTTTCATTATAAATCTTCATTAGAGTTACCACTAATAACCACACGACAGAGTTTATACTAGGCTGTTATGAGATTTCCTCTGCCAATGGAATTAATCCAAAATTCTTCACTTTAGCCTAAGGCAGACTTTTCAGACAAGAACAAAAAGCAGCTGCATTCTTCACCAAAATATCACAAGACCAGTCTCTAGGCTACATGCTAACATTCTTCTCCTCTGAAGCCTCTTGATCTAGCCCTCCATAGTTCAAATCACTCCTAGCCCCACTGTCTTCCATGTTCCTACTTTTATGGCCCATTAAGCAGCACTTAAAGCATTCCACTGTTTTCCTAATCCACTGTCCCACGGTCCATATTCCTTCAAAAAAAAAAAAGCATGGTCAGGCCTATCACAGCAATACCCCACTCTTGGTATCAACTTCTGTCTTAGCTAGGGTTTCTAGTGCTGTTAAGAGAAACCATGACTGGGGCAACTCTGATAGAGGAAAGCATTTAGTTGTGGTGGTTCACTTACAGTTCAGAGATTAGTCCATTATCATCATGGAGGGAAGTAAGGCAGCATGCAGGCAGACATGGAGCTGGAGTTGAGAGTCCTTACATCTTGATCCAAAGGCAACAGAAAGTGAACTGTCTCACTGGGCATGGCTGAACACATATGAGACCTCAGAATCCACCTCTACAGTAACACAATTCCTCCAACGAGACCACATCTACTCAACAAAGCCACACCTTCTAATAGTGCCACTACCTATGGGGGCCATTTTCTTTCAAACCACCACAGTAGTCAGACCTCTTCAATTCATATACACATTATCCTCTCAAAGGGAGAAGTTAAACAATTCAGTTTATAAATACCTAGTCTTTTCTATGGCTCCTATAATTTATCACCCTGATATATAAGTTTCAAGGCTACTAAATTGATGAAAAGTATTTATTTGCTACTGGAAAAAAATCAGCAAATTTCATAATTTTTTTCAAAGGGAAACCTTTTTCAAATAGTTATACCATCAACAAGTCAGAGCCATCTTCTATGGCATTAACTGCAGGAACATTCCAGAAAACTATCAGAGAATTGCATGGTTCCTGTGGCTCAGGTGTTTAGAAAGCATCATTTGCTGAGATGCTTTCTCATGTTTTACCAATATCTTATCCACAGTATGCTTCTGAAAATAAACATGGTTTCTATGTTGTATTCCACCTGTACAGAAGATTCTGGGTAGCATTGCCCAGACACTCGGCTTCTTTCCATTCTCCTTCAATTTGAAGATGAATCCCAGCTGCAGAATTCCACTTAAAGCTTCTATAAACTTGTGTGTGATCTCATAGCTTTCTAAAGCAGCATCGCAAGACTGTTCAGTATTAGCACTAATAAGTGACTGGCTCAAAGAAGAATCCTCCGTCCTAAAGAAGAAATCAAATTTTATCTAAAAATAAAATTCATTACAAGTTATATTAAAAAATGATTTGGTATAAGACTAAGACCCAGGCTCAGAGGTCTTCAGTATAATTCTTAGGTGATATATATAATGTTGATGGAATATATAGTAACATATTACACTGTTTTTAAAATCAACAAAAACCAAAGGCTAGAGAGTTGTCTCAGTGAACTTGCTGCTTTTCCAGGGGACTCAGGTTTGTTACCAGCATCTATATGGTGGCTCAAAACCTTCTGTAACTCCAGTTCGAGGAGACATGGCATACTCTTCTGGCATCTGCAGGCACCAGGCACACAAGTGGTACATAGACACACATGCAGGCAAAACACCCATGCACATAAAATAAAAATGAAATTTTAAATCACCAAAAACCAAGCTGTCATCTTGACAGCAAAGTTGTGACAAGCTTCACAAGAGGAGAATGGCCAGTGCAAGAGTGAATCCTGGGAAAAGAAATGGATCGTCTCTGTTCACGATGTTACATTCCCAAGACCTTCAAATATGACCAAAAACCATGTGAAGCATCAAAAGGAAGATTTCAGAGCCCCCAGTTCCTCAGAGACCACTCCTTAATACTTAGTACCAAGCATCTGCAATTCAAGTGTAATGAAAAGCAAAGAAAATGTTACATATTTCTTAAAGTGCCACATCCAAAAATACCCATTCATCAATTCATCGCATAGAGCAGACACTTAGCTTATGAAAATAATCTTATATTTCTTGAGGAGTCAATATTAGTTGTTGTGAAAGCCTGGTCTCCCAATATTTAGAAGTTTCTTTATTAACTAATGATTACCTAAGCATTGTTTGCTCCATATACACTCCTTAGCCTCACCCACAAGAAAATGCCAAACCTAAAGGCAGGTTCCATGTTTTTGGCTTTCTGTACCCCATAACATTCACTTATAGTCTTTAACATGTTTGTTAAATTGAACTGACAGTAAATATAGAAAAATAGAAAGCTTTAATGGTTATTTCTTTAGTTGGTAATGCCTCTGTCTGAAGTTCTAATTGGCTATTTATAAAAATAATTTTCAAAATTAAATGAGGTAAAAAGTAAGAGTAAAAGCATAAGCCAAGAGACAATAATGGATTATTTTTGTTGGACTCTTACAAAATGAAAAATAATCGTTATCTTTCTTTCTTAAAAGTATCATGATCTTGAAGGACAGTGTTCTCCACAAAATAATAAAAATAATCCCTGCTGATTATGTTGGAAATATTACTTACAGTATTTCAGAGAGATAGTCAGAGAGAGAACTCTGCATTGACTATTATCAAACTACACCTGTTCTATTCCCTAAAATGCTGATGGAAGGGGGTTAGTAAGCACATTTTTACAATTTAATAAAGAAAAAGAAAAGAAATATCCCACAACTTTGGAGACTTTCAAAGTCACAAACAAAGGTTGAGAATCAGTCTTACACCTCCAACACACACATACAAAGGAGCCAGAATTTACTTTCAAGAGTGGGCTGTAGTCCAAAAATACATCAATGTTCCTAAGTTGCTATTTATGAGGGGTTTTAATTAATCTGCCTCTTCAGTGAACACTGCACTTTAGATGCTAATAGAAAGAAATAGTCATATCCTGTGATTCTATGACTAACTCTTAAGGTTCACTCATCAGAAGACATAGCCTGACTCAGGGCTACCCTCAAAGACCTGACCTATGATGATCCCTTTAATGTGGGGGACTGCTCTTTGTTAATCAGTGCACTGACTCCTTCTTCCAGTGCACTGACTCCCTCTTCCAGTACACTGGCTCCCTCTTCCAGTGCACTGACTCCCTCTTCCAGTACACTGACTCCCTCTTCCAGTACACTGGCTCCCTCTTCCAGTGCACTGACTCCCTCTTCCAGTACACTGACTCCCTCTTCCAGTACACTGACTCCCTCTTCCAGTGCACTGACTCCCTCTTCCAGTGCACTGACTCCCTCTTCCAGTGCACTGACTCCCTCTTCCAGTACACTGGCTCCCTCTTCCAGTGCACTGACTCCCTCTTCCAGTACACTGACTCCCTCTTTCACTGTACACTGACTCCCTCTTCCAGTGCACTGACTCCCTCTTCCAGTACACTGACTCCCTCTTTCACTGTACACTGACTCCCTCTTCCAGTGCACTGACTCCCTCTTCCAGTGCACTGACTCCCTCTTCCAATGCACTGACTCTCTCTTCCAGTGCACTGACTCCCTCTTCCAGTGCACTGATTTCCCCCTTGAGGCTCCTCCTTCACTTAATATAATTCAACTGGGGTTCCTTTTAAGTACTTCAGTAGACAAAGGAGCTTTTAAGGACATTACTATATTTTCTATGTGTAGCTGACAAACCTAAAAGTCTAACTTGAGACTAAGAACTCTGAAATAGTGACTAAGATAGTGTCAGGGCACTATTAAATAGAACGTTGTTTTATAGCTTTGCTGAGCTATAAATATATAATGCTGTTTTATAGCTTTACACCATTAATGGAACTTTACACCATCAAGTTCCCAGAGAAAGCCCCAAAAGAACCATGTTTCTCTGGTTAAATAAAGCAGAAATTATAGAAGAAGAAATGGCAAGAAATTCCCTTCAAGAATAAAAGACACCCAGAGTATGAAGCGGTAGAGACCCGATGGTGCTGACTCTTCTACTGTGGTCATTTTTATCCATGACCCTCCAACATTTTTCTACAGCATCCAAGTCGTTAAGCATCTCTCACTGTCTCAGAGTTGAGGACTAGGCTGAACATGAGGTGCTGAATAGGGACTCAGAGCTCTCAATTCTTCACTTTGGACTCTAGGAGATGATGAAGACAGAACACACAGGAATACTCAACAGTGGATGTTCCTCTGTTCCTCCGGACTTCCATATGATCTGCTGATCTTGCTGGCTAGCACCCTCTGAAACATAAATTTCACTCAGCTAGAAGTATATAGAGTTGTAAGTTCCATACACCTAGGATGCTCAATACTTCCTGCCGTGGCAGGACTCTAGTATTACTTGGAAATTGGTTCAGATTCCCAGGAAATCACTGAGGAATCTGCATGAAAAAGAAATAACTACCAAATGTGTGAGCGATAGAGTACAAATAACAGAGAATCTACCAGAACCTTTGAATTAGGAGCTAGACAAGGGTGTTATTTACCTCCATTTTTCAAACCCAGATTAAACTATGGAATAGCTCTGATTATGAATATAGAAAAGATGATTTCTCTTCTAAGTGCTGATGGAGCAAGACCAATGTCATTGGGAGTTGGGACAGAAAAATTAGTTTCCCCAAAAGTATATAAATTTTTCTGACCATCAAACGTCCTCTAATGTCTTATGATATTTCTTCCAAGCTTACTTGGAGAGAGCAACATAGAAACAGGAAATATGACTGTTATACTTGATAAATAAAATCCTCTGTGCTACAGGAAGGAAGAACATACAAGGTAAACACTTAATCTTACTGGAGGTGAAGGATATATAATTTCAAATTTCCACTAAACAACCAGTTTACTGACCACCCATCTTGTATCATACACTATGTCTGTGACTGGCACCAGAAACCTATTCATGAAAAGCAGCAGAGTCCAGGTAGAAGAATATGATATAAAAGAGGGATTGTCAAGTTAAATACAATTATGCTATGGAAACACACTTACTATAACAGTAATTTATAAGAACAGGACCACTCTTTTAAATCAAAGAGGGTCTTCCCTGAGCAGGCAACATATGAGCTAGTTTGGAGGAATTAATAGAAGACAAGTAGAGAGGGACATGGGGTCACAGTATTCAACTAACTTTGTCTCTCTGCTATGAGCTTCACATGAGCTATAGGCAATTTGGAAGTCTTCAAAAGATTCACTTGAGATCTGCTTTGAAATACACAATAATTTGGAAGCAGGATACACCTAAAAGGGGAAATCAAGTTGCTCCCAGGCTCATGTTCAGCGACCTTTCTTATAGAGCCCAGGCCCACCATTTTGGAGGAGAATATTGCTTGTTCTTATTGATTATTGAGGTGATAGGTTGTGAATTGGGATTTAATAAGTGTGAAATAACACTCTACGCAGGGTAAACACAACAAGTACTAACAACGCTAAGGAAAAAGATGTGGATTTCATGAAAAGTTAACCATGGAAAGAGCTTGAGAAGACCAAGGAGAGGCATTAGCTCAGCTGGATCAGCTCAGTGCAGACAGCATGAAGGACCATGATGACAAGACTGCACAAGACTCACAATGATGAGCCAGCATCAGTAAAACTCAGTGTTTCCTGTCTTTCTTCCGTCTTAATCTCCACTTGCAAACTATAGCCTGGGACCAGCCATGTTTCAGGCCTGTGAATTCCAGTCATACCCTCAGATGTAACAAGAAACTGGGCATCCAGTAAGCAAGAAGTTAGACAGGAACCTAATCTCTGGGAAATATTAATCTACTAGGTGGGGCCTTCAGAATAAGCACACAGTATATCTTCCCTGAGATTCTCTGTATAGAGTACTAAGACCCCTAATTCAAATGTCATCAACAAAGATGTTTAAAAGAGAGAAAGATAAAGTTCATGCAAAGAACTATAGGGTTAAGAGAAACCAGAAAACTTTCCTGCATGAATTTCCTGGTTTTAAGTATGAGAAAATCCACAATAAGTCTAAAATGTTATTGAGTCAAATGAAGAAAAACATGATCTGATGAAGGAAGTTTGGGCAAAGATTTACTCACAGGTCAGTCTCAGGGTCTCCCTGACAGCTCTGATGAGAGCTGATTCCCTCCTTAGCACTAATATCCTCACATCTCATTCCCTGTCCGTGCACTAAAGAGAAGGAGCAAGGATACATGGACAGATCTCACTTACAACCTTTGCAGGACAGAGTCAATCACTGTTTACTTAAATTCATTCCTACTTTTCTGTTTCAGACACCTATCTTATAAATCTCTTATTCTAATTAGTGGTCATATATTTGGAGAGAAATTTTAGGACAGCTTTCCTACTGGCCAGGTTTTGACATTTTATTTTGGTCAGCATCTGGTGCCTTCCATCTAGTCTCTGCTGCTATTTAATGATATGAAGATTCTCAGGTCCGCTGCCAATATTCATGCATCTGTGGGTTAACTACCCTAAGTATAATGTAGGCTGTTTTATGCTATTAACAGCTGCTGCCTCCTTTGGGAAGAAATTCTCTCCAGTTCTACACATCCATCTGGTGAATGAAAAGTCCTTAAAGTTGCTACTTTTCTCATAAAATTGCCATGTTTTATTTAGATAAACATTTTATCCATTATAGCCACACATTTACCCCTCAAACACTATTTGTTAAGAACATGCTAAAGGATATGGTCAACTATTTATTTAGGTACATAGTAAACACAACACCATTGGAATGTCTGGCCCCATGGTTCTAGACATAGGAGGAGATCATATGTGAATCGTCTAGCAACTAACTTAATACCTAATATTTCATTTATGCCACATCCAAAGTTTACTAAACTCTAGCAAACCATATAACAAGATATTAAAAAGCTTAAAAGGGTTGTTATTTTTTGCAATATAAAAGCAGAAATTGACAGTGAACAAAAGAAAAACAAAAATTCCAGACATGCCCTCAACACCAAAAGTAGTCAGAACCCAATGTTTTCAGAATTTTTCATTTTGCCCACCCTCCTACTAGCAAAAGGAATCCATTTTAAGGAAAGATGCCTAATGATTCAAACTCTCAGCAAGCAATGACAGGTGAACTAAACATTTAGAAAGCTCACCCAAATCTGACAGCATCTCCTTGTAAGTAAATCTTGGCTAAGAGGTAAAGAATTTTAAGAAATGTCTTCTGAATGTTAATTCTACTCCCAGTTAGTAGATAATGATTGATTAATTCATGTTGCTAAATTCTGATAAATGTATTTGAAATTAAAACTCACATATCGCACAAGAATCCATTAGAAAGTGTATGGCATAAATTTCTGCTCTTTCGACAGACAACACATAGGCACGGTATGTACTAATGGATTACCATAGTTCCTGTAAGAGTGGGTTAGTTACTTCAAGCATGAGTTATTACAAAGTAAGCCTCCTCAACTCACTGTCTTGCTTCCCGTCTCACCCTGTCTTCTCGTCCATGCCCATCTTTCTTCCTCTTTCCCCTAATGCATGGGGCATCACACAGCCTCTATCACAATCTGAAAACACGCAGTGCCATATTCTTAGATTTCCAGAAATATGTGCTAAATAATTCTCTTTCCTGTATAAATTTCTCAGCCTCTGCTAATTTGCCATAGCAACAGAAAAGACTAAAGCTCTTACAGGTCTTCTAGTTAGTCTTCTTGTTCTGGAAGGTATAAAGCCAAGGCCTCTGCTAATCACTTTAGTCACAAGTGGCCTCTTTCCTCTCTGAACTCTGGGAGTACTTCCCTGGAACTTATGGTGTCATGAGCAAAATAACCTATACTAGAACATGTGATACCCTGTCAATAACTTCACCCACCGTGTGAAAAAAAATGATCAGTGCCCTTGGGAATACACAGTAGGACAGCTGTTGCTTTTTTTCTGACAGTATGAAAATACATGTTCTATCTTTCTACTAGAAATATAAACCTTGAACACATGGATGGCATATCATAGACTTTTTAAAAAAAATCTCTACAGTTACTGGTATTTATGCTGCTGAGCTGATATTCATAGATGTTGGTGCCAATCAAACCTAAGATGTATCAAAGGTTTTTTTTCTTTTGAGACACGGTTTCTCTATGTAGTTCTAGAAGTCCTGGCACTCTCTCTATGTAGACCAGGCTGGCCTCCAACTCACATAGCTCACTCCTGCTTGAGTGCTGGGATTAAAGGCATGCACTACCATACCCGATCCAACTGTTCTTTATTACGTTTTTAAGTGGCTGACCTTGTTTTATTTAACATAGTAGCTCATATAGCTAAAACCAGAGCCAGACAGATTGTACATGTCAATAGGACAAGAGATCTGATAGAGCCTTCTACAGTAAAGGACATTTTATTCCTGTGACAGCTCAAACATCAGACAGTCACTGTCCACACAAGTCCATAGAGCACCTGATAATTCCATTAATTCATTTTAAACTTAAAGAAGTAGACTCAAGTGTGGGAAAGATAGAAGCATCTACCCTTAGACATAATCTTCTTAATAACAGTATGAAACAAACACTGATGCCTTTTATTAACAAAAGAGAATGGACCAAACAAGAAATATTAAATGGCTTTCCTGTAGTTCCACAGTATAGTGGTTTGAATGAGAATGGCCCCTATGGGCTCATGTGTTTGAATGCTTAGTCCCCAGTTGGTGGATCTATTTGGGAAGGATTAGGAGGTGTGGCCTTGTTGGAGGAGATATGTCACTGGGAGTGGGCTCTGAGGTTTCAGAAGCCCACACCAGGCCCTCTCTCTATCTGCTACCTATGGATCAGGATATAAAGCTCTCAGCTACTGCTTTAGCACCATACCTGTTTGCTCCCCACCATGGTGATGATGGACTAATTCTCTGAAACTGTAAGCAAGCCTCCAGTTAAATGCTTTCTAAGAGTTGCCTTGGTCATGATATCTCCTCACAGCATAAGAACAGTGCCTAAGACATAAAATTAATGAATGGTAAAAGCAGACTTTGAATCCAGGTACCAGCCTACAGACCATAAGATCATAGTTATCATCCTAAGACCTGTCTTCTCAAATGATTTCAACTCATCCTTCTGCTTCTCAACCCTTCAGAAGAGATTTATATAATGTAACACATAAGCAACAGATTGTGTACCTAATACTAATAATTAGTATCTGAGGAGGTACTTCCTTGCAGTGAGTTGTACCTAAGGATTTATTAAATCAAAGGAAAATACTGATGGTATGAGAACAGTGAGTAGGACCAGTGGTATGTCTCAGAGGCAGAATGTTTGCCTAGCATGTACAAGGGTTAGTTTCCCAGTCTATCTAAATAAAAAGCAAGGATGATCTCTCATGCTTCTAAATAGTCTGATCCCTAAAATTAATAATAATCTTAGTGGGACAGTTTGGACCTTGAGTGGCCTCCAAAGGCCCATGTGTCACGGGTCTGATCACCGGGACAGCTCTGGGAGATGGTGGCTCCTTTAGGAGGTGGGGCCCAGGAGAATCTCACTGGGATGCATTCTTCTAGGGGACAGGGGTGCTGGCCTCTTCTCCACCTCCTTTTTACTTCCTAACCATGATGTGAATGGTTTGCTTTCTGTGTGCTTCCCCGACGTACCAAAGGCAAAAATCAGTGAGTGCATTCAGCTGTGACTGGAACCTCCAAGCAATGCACAGATAAACCTTTTCTTTTTGCAAGCTCATTGTCACAGGTATTTTACAGTGAAGAAAAGTGAATAGAATATGCTACTTATTTAGTTAATAGTCTAAGCTCAAGGATACCCCCATGCCAGAACTGGACACTAGCATGTATGCAATCCCTGGGATGTGTCCAGTCTACAAAAGATCCTCAACATCCATTTTTAATAAGAAAAGGAGGAGGTCAGGGATGCTTCGTATTGTGGTAGGCAATGGTTAATGTAGAGTCATTACTGTCCAAAGTGCTCAGAATAAGCAACTATGTATGCTCAGCCACAGTGGGAACATCTACATTAACCCAGCTGCCCTGCAAGGCTCAGGCAATACTGAAAAGAGGAGAAGGAATAATGTAGGAGCCAGATAATAGGGGGAAATGCTCTAAAATACTGTCCTTGGACCTGACATGACTGGTGTACACATGAACTCATAACAACTATGGTAGCCTGCATAAGACTTGTACAAGATCAAGCCAGTTAAACACTCCAGGATGGAGCAGAAGGGCCCTACAGAGACACCACCTTTAGCTAAAGTGTCACTGGCAGTTGATGGCTGCTGGGTGAGGAAGAGTTGCTTTTCTTTAGGTGTGTGGACACTGGTAGGTTCCTGTCCCCCAGTATAGGATCCCACATCTATGCACATATGGGTAGCACTAATTAGATTCAGTGTGTTAAAACATTTCTTTAAAAAAATAGTTATTTTTTTTAAAAGTCAAGAAGGAAATAGGGCCTGAGAAATTATACATGTAAAACCAATCCAGACACACAGCAATGGACAGCCTAAACCAATCCAGCAACACAGCAATGAACAGCTTAAAAGTCAAAGTTCCCCAAGGGTATATATTCCAGTGGTCATGAAATGAAGACTGGCCATCCTCATGGGGACAGAAGATCCTGAGAATTGAGTTGATCGGAGATGCTCATAGGTGGCTGCTTGCATCCCAGGTCAGTAGTGTTCTTATGCACACACACACACACACACACACACACACACACACACACACACAAGAAAAAAAAAACAGTGGACGCTAACCCTCCACAATCCCTCTCCTATGAGGCCCAGGGAACTTCCATCAATTATGGTCAAAAGTGCACCAACAAAACCACATCCAAAGGGAAGGCCATGACTATGACAACATACATATTGTTTTAGCTTCTAAGTGTGTATAGAAACTCTAGAGGGAGACTGAAAAAGAACTAGTCACAAACTATTGTAAAAAATAAAGGGTACAATCACAGCTAGTCAACACAATACTAGTTAGAAATAAACAGACCTGAACACATGCTTGTGAATATTATTATTGATAAATGGTTTTTCTAAAAAGTGGGGGTGGTGTGACAAATGAATCCATGGATTAAAAAGTGTATTCTAAACAATTAGTTGTACTGGAAAAACATGTCCAAAATCTATTCCCAATGCTTATAATACGCTTTCTAGTCAATGTGTCAGGCAACTGAACAGGATAGATTTGAGTCTCAGAGTTCAGAAGAAGAAACACTAACATGACTATGTTCTCAGGCATTGCTAGGACTAAGGATGAGCCTCTGCAATGGCCATGCTGTGACTTCCATAAAAAGAAACCCTCTTTTCTAAACCAGCTTGGTTTGGTTTAACTGACTGAGATCTTAAATGCTTGCTTTTTTAAGACTTACTTTTACTTTTAATTATTTGTATGCATGTGTCATTGTGTGAGTGTATATGTAGTACCTACAGAGACCTGAAGCTGGGTCCCCTCAAGCTGGAATTATAGGTAGTTGTGAGCTGCCTGATCTGACTGAGATCGAAATTCTGGTCCTCTGCAAGAGCAGCATATGCTCTTAACCACTGAGCCTTCTCTCCAGCCCTGTGTGTGCTTTCTTAAAAGCAGAATTAGATGAGCTAGAAAGTAAAATCCCCAGCTTTTTGAAAGCTCATGAATCTGAGGAGTTACTTAACTATCATAAATAACTCAAAAATTTCAAGAAACCACAATTAAAGCTACACTATTAATGTTCCTTGACCACCCATGTCTCTTCAAATATATATAGAGAATTCTTGTGACTGGTGATACATGAAATACATGAATTTCTTCATTAAGTGTTGCTTTTACCCATTGACATATGAAAAACATAATTTGCTCTTAGAAGTCTGTAATCATGCTAAAAAGATATATGATGGGTAAAGTGTTTGCTGCAAAGCCATGAAACATGAACACATCTTTAATCCCAATACTACAGGAACAGAGACAGGTGAATCCTAGGGGCTCCCTGACTAATCAGTCCAGAGAAATCAGGAAGCTCCAGGTTCAGTGACAGACTCTGTCTCAATACAATAATGTAGAAAGCAGTAGGGAAAGACAGCATGCAAAACTCCACAGGTATACACACACACACACACACACACACACACACACACACACTTAGCACACTTAGCACACATGTACATGCATTAAGAATGCTTGAGAGTCCTAAAATTGTGTTCAAATTGTGCTATTTCTTGGTCTAGGACTTATTGGAACATAGAATGTCTAGTTGTCTCTTTCTGGGAGACAGGGTAGAAAAAAATGAAAGACAAAAAATACAAGGAAAGGGGGAGAGAAAAAGTCAAAACAGTAAGTGAGAAAGGAAGGAGAAAGAAGAGAAAGGAAGTAAGACAGGAAGAGGGAAAGGAATTGTGAGAGCTGGAAATTAAAGATAGCTTTTATCCAAGCCGGGCGGTGGTGGCGCACGCCTTTAATCCCAGCACTCGGGAGGCAGAGCCAGGCGGATCTCTGTGAGTTCGAGGCCAGCCTGGGCTACCAAGTGAGTTCCAGGAAAGGCGCAAAGCTACACAGAGAGACCCTGTCTCGAAAAACCAAAAAAAAAAAAAAAAAAAAAGATAGCTTTTATCCAATTACACTTTATGTGAACTACAAAAAAAAGAATGTAACCTAATTTTTAATTTGGTCTTTTGATTGTGGAGGAAGATTTATGTGAATTTAGCTGAACAGTTTTTGTAAAGCTCACTATTTATATACCAAAGAACAAGATGTTGTTTTTTAAAATTATCATGTGTTGGTTCATTCTTTCAAATCTACATAAGTGACAGAAACATTCAACAATGGAGAACTGAGAATAATCACTACTCAATTTGTAAAGCCACCTACTCTAAAGTCTTTGTAGTCTTCTTTAAAAACACATCTCTCACTAACAAAAAACAAGAGAAACTGAAGTGAATAACTAAGTCTTCATGGTATATGCAAATTTTTCATTTGCTGATACAAATAATAGCAGTTGATTATAGCAGGTATGACAATAGATGTTCACTAAAAGAATTATAGTCATTAATTTTAATTAAACTATTCATTTTTAATTACAACTGCTTTGTAACTTAAATGAAGTAAAACATAAAGCAAAATAAAGTAGATCTAGAAACTAAATATTCAGATAGTAGGAAGAATTTTGTAAGGAACCAGGCTGTAGTTGGAATTTTCCACTCTTAAACAAGGATGAGAGCACCTTACAAACTAAAATGTAACTCATCTAAATCTTTCTTATGAGTGTGAGATAATAATGAAACCAGTAGGAAGAAAAGATGTTTGATTATATGAATCTGGTCTTACACATAAATTTTTATTTTGGAGTGTGTGTGCACATGCATGTGGGCACCCATGAAGGCCAGGAAATGGAGTCAGATCCCCTGTGGCTGGAGTTACAGGTGACTGTGACCCACCCAACATTGGTGCTGGGAACCAAACTCTGATCCTCTTAATGAACACCAAGAACTCTTAACCTTTGTTCCATCTCTCTAGTCCTGATATTATACATAAATTTAAACCATAAGGTCAGTCTTACTCATGAGAACTATGACTAGGTCACAGCCTGGGCTAAAGGTTTGCTTATACCCACAACTGAACAAAATTCTAAACTGAAACATAATGTAATCGATTCCTGGAATAATGATATGTTTCTATGTATCATTATGCAGGACATGTGTCTGTGCATCTCTATGTATGCCTATACACATCTTGATGACAAAATGAAAAAGAAGACTATAATAAATGTAGTTACTATAATTAATAACAATAAACATATTTGTTAATAACATAAGATAGTGCCACACCAAAGTACGAAAAACATTCTATGAAATCCCACAGGCATCATCCTAGAACTCAAAGACTAAACTGGAATCCATCAGGTAGGTAAAGTGGGAAGCAGTGTGCTATTCTAAAGAAAGGGCATGAACAAATAAATGCACAGAACCATGAAATCACATGGGAGAATTGTGCGAAACAAGTGGCCAGGTATTACAGAATGGGATAAAATATAGATTTAGAAAATCATGTTGTGCATCCTAATTATATGCATTGTTAGAGTACTTGAAATACAGCTATGGAAAATACTAATGTAGTAGGACCTCGTGAAACTTAAAGTCCAGCACAGAAGACCAACACATATCAACAATTACAAGTAAAGTGTATTTTCAAGCTTACTATGCACTATGGAAAAGAACGAACATGTGTAGGAAACATTCCATGCAATGCATGGATTACAGAATTATCCACACTTACAGGGAAGTGAACCTCAGAGAAGTTAAGAAATAATAGCAGTCTGAATATAAGCAAGCACTTTAAACTGTAATAAGCCATACTGTCGCAAGAAAAAAATCAATATGATATAATCTTTATACAAAAATTTCCTGAACTCGGCAGTGCAGGTGATGAATTAGAGAAGAATGAGAGTAAATGCAAAAAATACTACCAGAGCCCAGGCAGGCTTAGAGCATAGATGGAACCCAGGCAGGCTGAGAGCATCAATGGAGCCCAGGCAGGCTGAGAGCATCGATGGAACCCAGGCAGGCTGAGAGCATAGATAGAACCCAGGAAGCCTGAGAGCATAGATGGAGCCCAGGCAGGCTGAGAGCATCGATGGAGCCCAGGCAGGCTGAGAGCATCGATGGAGCCCAGGCAGGGTGAGAGCATAGATTTTAGGTGCTCTGCTCAAAAGAAAAAGAAAGGTGGAGGCAGGGAATAGACATGTTACATGATAGACAAATTCCTTTCTTGACTGTAGTAACTGCTTTGTAGAGACCCACAGAGGTTTCCTAGTGAGAACTTACTCAGGGTCTGAGAATCTGAGCTTGCCCTAACCAGCAGGGCTGCTTAAGGGGATGATTTGAACATGGGCATGATTACCAGGTGTTTGGAAGGGTAGACCCTGTGTGGTATACTTTGATCTAGCAATGGGGGAGGTCTTTTGCCCCGCCACTTGGCATTGTTATAAAAAGCCCTTTTGACGAGTCAGAAGGAGCCATTGGGTTTTGGCCCAGGTCCTCCCGAAGTTTTCCTGTGTTTCTGTCTTTCTCTTCTTTGCTATCTTTCTATCTTAAAGTTTCTTATCCCTCTCTCCTTCTCATAGGAACCCTTTTAAAAGGTGGGAGATGGCTTCTCACACTGCTTCATGAAGAACTATAAGAAAGACAAATGTCACATGTTCTCTCGTATCTGAGGCTCCTAGCCCAAATCTTCAGATGTGAGTACATATCCTGGAGTAACTACAGAAAACAGAAAAGTAAAAAGGGACCGTGGCAGGAGTGGAGGAGCAATGGAGAGGAGAATAGCAAGGTATGAGTGGTCTGAGGGGGAAATGGATAAATCGGGAAACTCCATTAGGGAGTTGGGAGATGAATAGATAAGGGGGTAAAATAAAAACAATAATGTCTGAAAAAGTCATAAGGAAGCATCTATTATCTACCTAAAAATTCCTATCCTGCACATTATGCTGATGTATAAACACACATGTATGGTTTAAATGAAATTTTCCCATCTAGTTTGACAATGCTTCCTCCCAAGAGCCAAAGACCATCTAACAAAAATCCCAACACCAGGCATGAGAAGCCCTATTTGAATTGTTGGTCAGGGTTTTCCAAGACAAAACATCGCAGACTATTGTTACTGCCCTTGGCTGTACACCCTCCCAGAGGTGGAAAGTAAGTCCCTATTGCTTTAGATACAGGGCCCAGAGGCTCCTGAGCTGAGACTAACCTGAAAGCCTCCTTTCTGAAGACTAGCTTTCATGGTACCAAAAGGTGTCACATAAGGTTGCAAAGGAGGGAAGCAACCAACAGTCCTTCACAACCACATCAATGAGCAGCATGTCAAATAACCCTAAGAGTGCAGTAGAGACACACATACCTTAGTGTTAATCAACAGCTCTCTGATTGGATTTAAGGTCATTTAACAAGGGGAAAGTTATGCTTGGTATTGGAAACCCAGCCAACTACCTATGGCTAGTGAAGTCATGGATCTCGGAGGAGAACCTACGATCACTACTGTACTAAACTATCATAATTCCTAACTACATTCTAAATATCTGCTCTTGTGCCAACAGATAAGTTCTTATCTCTCATCAAGGAGACTTCTCTTTGCAATAGACAGAGACCATTACAGAAACCTATAACTGGTCAAAAGGTAGAGTTGTGGACCCAAGTCCCAAAACAACTCCTGCACCCCAGGCTCAGGGATCATTGTAGAAAAGGGGACTGAAAGATTCTAAGAGCTAGAGGAGCAGAGTTTGTTATTAGATTGTATATTCTAGGAATGTCAGAAGCTGCACCCACAAAGTCACACCAACGTGATTGCCAAAACATGAGCTAAAGAAGTACAGCAACAGTAGACAGGCTAATGGGAGTGTAAGAGGAGCAGGAGACTGTAGACGGACTTTTCTGTCCCACCCGCCCACTCCCAAATAACCACACAGAGACTTCTTATTCATTATGAAAGCTCAGCCAATATCTTAGGCTTGTTTTTAACTAGCTCTTATAACTTAAATTAAGCCATTTGTATTCTATTCATCTATGTGCTGCCCTGAGGCTCCTTTACTTCATCTATGTACTGCCTATCCTGCTCGCTCTGCATCTCATGTCATCTCCTTGCAACTCTGCCCTTCTTCCCAGCATCCTTTGTGCCTGAAAATCCTGCCTAGCTATTGACCATTCATCTCTCTATTAAACCAATCAGAGTTACATACCTTTACACAGTGTAATCAAATAGGAGGCCTCAACCCTACACAGGGAAACAATGAAGGCATGTTGAAAGCAGGAAAAAAATAGTCTTCCCCAGAAAGCACACCAATTAGTTAGTTGTCCAATACCAAATGGTCAACGCTAAAAATATACATTCCAGTAACATTGTACAGACTAAGCAGGTTATGTTTGTGTACTTAGGAATATATATATATGTGTATGTATATATGTATGTAATGGTAATTTATAGAAAAAAAGGCCATGAATTTGAAAGAAAACAAGGGATTTTCTTTCCCATATGGGAAAGCTTGGAGGAAGAAAAGGGAAGGGGGGATGATGTAATTATATTATAACCTCAAAAAATAGAAGAAATATCTCTTTTAAAAAGCACATTGTGTCACTCTAAATCATCAGTTCTCAACCTGTGAGTCATGATCTCTTTTGTAGTCCAACAATCCTTTCACAAGGGTCACCTAAAACCATCCCACATATCATGTATTTACATTACAATTCGTAACAATAGCAGAACTACAGCTATGAAGGAGCAACAAAGATAGTATTATGGTTGGGGGTCAAAATGTTAGGAAGGTTGAGAACCACTGCTCTAAATAAACACAATACTAAAAGTCATCACATATATGAGGGGGGAAACAGGTTGATCAAGTCCATTTGTAGTAAAGGAAGAAAAGATCCATGAGATAGCAGAGGTAAAGTCAACATGGTATCACATGACTGGATGCAGGAAGAAAGGGGAAAGGCTACCGCTGTCAGCAGAGGTCACACTACACACACTTTCATAACTCAAAATGTAGCCATCTCTGCACAAGGAGAAAAATGGAGTACTTTCTTCCAGCTGCCCTACTCCCTAGCCCACCCTTAGGTCCAACACATGCATCAGTGTGGCAACAACATAGCAGCCTGTTCTAATTTGTTATCTCTTGCTGTGACAAACCATAACCAATGGTAACTTTGGGAGGAAAGGAACTATCTCATCTTATGAGACAGTCCATTATCCAGGGAAACCAAAGCAGGAACTTAGAGGCAAAAACTTCAGCAGAAGCCATGGAGAAGTGCTACTTACTGGCTTGCTCCCCATGGTTTGCTCAATCTGCTTGCTTTGTTGCTGTTGTTTTGTTTGGGTTTGCTTGTTTGTTTGTTTGTTTGTTTGTTTGTTTGTTTGTTTGTTGAGACAGAGTTTCTGTGTGTAACAGCCTTGACTGTTCTGGAACTTGCTTTGTAGAGCAGGCTGGTGTTGAACTCACAGACTTCCACCTGCCTCTGCCTTCTGAGGGCTGGGATTAAAGGCATGAACCCCCACCATCTAGCTTCAGCCTGCTTTCTTATAGAACCCAGGACCACCAGCCCAGGGGTGGCACTACCCACAATAGGCTGAGCCCTTCCTCATCAATCATTAATCAAGAAAATATCTCCACAGAATTGCCATCAGGCCAATCTGATGGATGCATTTTCTCAATTGAGGTTCCCTCTTCCCAGACGACCTTAATTTATATCAAGTTGACAAGAAATTAACCAGTACAGATATTTACCATCTTAAACAGCAAAACTGAGAAATTTTCAAAATATGTATTAATTTATTTAAAAACAACAATGTATTTGTTGCATGCTAAGTAATATAATTATAAAAACAATTATATTTTTAAAAATATCTAGAAGAATATTATTATTTTACATTCTTAAAAATCTCTTTAGTGTCTGCCTTACTCCAAAACAACACAATTCTCATCTCCTTTACACTGTTCAACCTGCCTCTATATCACACCTACCTGAATCTCTGTGTACCCAGAAGACAGTTCAAAAGTCAACCAATGGCTTTGAATTACCCTGAAAATGTTTTTAACTTCATGGATCCCCTTGACTAGGTCTAAGGTCTTCCAGGAGTCCTATAAGTAAGTCACTTTACATTAAGTCTTTGATCTGGGCTTCAATAGAACTAGAAAGTAAAGGGAGCCAAGCCTGCGACACAAATAACCATTACAAACATGAATAAATATGAAAATGACTCTTTGGCCTTCCCCTGGGTGATCATGGGATTGTAAGTACCAGCTGAGAAAAAAACAGCTTTCTTATGCATAAAGCAGAGATTGTAGCGGCAAGCTAACAGAGGGATCTCTTAAAATAATTACATAATCAAGATCAGGCCATGGCTTCAGTTCATTACAATAATGATGATGAGATAAGAACATGGCTGGGGACAGCTCTCTTTCCCAAAGAACTGCAGAAATAAAGTGGCTATCCACATGTTTAGAACAGCACAGAAGTGTTCCCTCCAGGAGGCAAGGCATGAATCAAAAGCCCTTCTCAGAGTCTCTGACCACATTTATCCTGTTGAAGGAGACTCTGAGTGTACAATATTTCTTTCTTCACCTAATTTCCTGCTACGTGAGCAATAGTTGTAAATTTCCTCTAACAGTTCTGTTTTTTTCTCTCCTGATGCTTCTATTTTCAAAGACCTTTCAGTCCAGCCTCACCAATTAAATTTTTTTACTTATCCATCTCTCCATACACCTACACGAGGGTTTATCTTGTGAAGTACCAAACTACATACATAATGAAGTGTAACACAGTTCACTGTAGTCTTGTAAAGCCACCCAAACTATGAATACTCTAAACAAAAGTAGGAAAGTGCAATGACTGCAAGTGACAAAAAAGGTAGGTACTTGCACACATTGCTTTGAGGACAAAGGCACTGTCACGTCATATCTCAACACGCTAGGTTCCACTGCTATCATTCACCACCCACTACTAATCTGTGGGGAGGGAAAAACAATGAGAAATCTAAACCTGTCCTGGATGCACACATATGGACCACCTGGTAAGACACCAGAAATAACAGTAACCATAGAAATGAGATGAAGAGGGTAGTATGTCTTGGTGTTAGGGAAAGGAGGCAGGTCAAGGAATGAAGTCTAACTCTTATATAATACAGACAGTTAAAGCTGTCTGAATCAGCCAAAGGCAGTAGCTAGGCAACATAGTTTTCCCCTGTGCTCCAAAGGGGGCTGCTGAACTTCAGTAGCCTGGTTCCTCACTGAAAGCTTTGACAAGTTTCCGCCGTGTTTTATGTAACTGTAGTGGAGGGAGTGCCCCATTAGATCTGATTTGCTGTCATAATGGGATTTTTTCCCCACATAAGCTAATGATGCAGAGTTATATTTAACCCCCAGAAGTCACCCTCAGGCACTTGCTGTACACTCTGATTGCTTCTCATATCTAGATTTAGACAACTAGCAATTTTTCTGCTACAGAAAATGACAAAAGCAAAGGTTTAATAGGTAGGTTTACCCCTCCCAATTGGCTCCACTATAAATTTAGTTACATATTCTGAATCCGCTCACTAACTTCCAATTTCCTCAGATGCTTTCTCACCAAATGGAAAAGACTGAGAGAGTCTGGTACTTTAAATCCATGTCCATTGATGTGTGTGATTTAATACTCTCACCCAGCCTACATTTGCCTTCCTGCATAAACTGTAGATCTTCATCCAGATTTCTAAGCCACAGAGATGCTTAGCAGCATCTTAGTATTTTATTTTCAACAATAGAGTCCAACATTTACTTATATATTTTCATAAGTATTCACCTTGGCTTCAGTGCTCATGATGAGCTGAACCTCTCATATTCACTCATATTCTATTCCTTTATTCTAATTCTTGAAGCAGAATGAGTCCCTTCCCTCAATACCAGTCTCTTAGGTGATGCTCAGACACGTATTCAAAGCTTTCACCAATCCCTATCCAAGAAGACAAATCATGTCCCTTGGGTCCTGTTTCAAATTGGACATTACCACCGTTCAAAGCCACAATCATACATTAAACCAAGAGAAACTCCTGCTGCCAGTCAATTTAGAGACTGATAAGGAACTATGAGCACTTAGCCCTAAATGAGACATTTTTATCGTCCCCACTACTACCACCAAGGCTCAGAGAACATTACATAAGAGGAGGCAGAAAAAAAATATAAAAGCTGAAGGATGAGAAGAAGTGCAGTAAAATGCTGTCATTTAGACATGACGTAGCTGTTGCACTCAAAAATTCAGAGTAGCTGTGGTTACCTGCACTAGATGAAGCCAATCAAACTTCCAGCAAATATTAGGAGGTGCTCTCCAGGCCCCATCGCTTACTGAGGATCTATTGGCAGTGGAAAGTCGCTGAGGGCGAGAAAATCATTCTTTTCTACCATTACCAGGGTGTGGCACTGGTAAGGTTACCATGCTCCGTTGGATGGCCCCACACCTACACACACATGAGCAGCACTTATTGGACTTAGGTTATCAAAAATGAAGAGAGGGAAGAAAAGAAGAAGAGAAGAAAGATGATGAAGAAATGGAGGGGGAGGAGGAGGACAATGATGACAATGATATGAAGTTGGGAAAAGCAAAGAGGGGATTGGGAGGGGAGAAATGGAGAGTAGACGAGATCATATTTCATTGTATGCAGTTATGAAATTCTCAAAGAATTACAAAAAAAAAAATCTCTGGGGAAAAAAAAATAACTCTTGCTGCCACAACTTACCTGCCTACAAAACAGGATCACTTACTGGTCCTAGGCCAACTCTGAACATAAGCTCGCCATGCCTCTTGGAAACTTGTCCTGGCCACCCATGCGGTACATCAATACATCTGGACTGGTCTCTGCCTAATTTCCCATAGGAGTGACTCCATCATGTGTCTTGGCTGCACTCCCAGTAAGAGAACTATAGCGATGTCATCCCATGGCCCCCTACTGGTCAGAGAGTCTTTTTCTAAGTAACCATCCATCATTTCTACCACCTTCTTATACCTTAGATTCCCGAACCACCACACCAGATATTTCTATCTTTGTCAAGCTGTAGCTTTTGGTTTACTTGTGTGTAAAATAGAAATAACTATTGTAACCATCACTCAGGGTGACTATATATTACCTGACTATGACTTTATTATTGTTAAATGTTTTCTTACATGGAAATTCAGAAACAAACTTTATATCACTGGGACGAATTGCTTTTGGGATCTCATAGACTGTGCTTAAGCAAAGAAAACCAACTAGTAAAGCCTGGATGCCTAGGAGAAAGTGGTGGCACATATCTGTAATCCCACACTTGGAAGCTAACTCAGAAGGATCACAAGTTCAAGACCAGCCTGGGCTACATGAGTCTTTCTTTGCCTTTAAAAAATGGGAATGGGAGGCTAGAGACTATATAGCTCAATGGTAGAGTACATGGCTACCTGACAAGGATCCAGGATTGATTCCCAGAATTAGGGCACAGATACCTTTATGTGTACTACTCATGAATAAGGTTTTTGTCAAGGTTTTATTTTTGTAACATTTCAGAGAGTCCAGAAATAAAAAACAACTAACAATAACTCTGAAAGTAATTGTTAGTAATAAGTTATTTAGCTTTACTTTTAAAAAAATTCTTGGGTTTAGAGATAATTTTACCATTTCTAAAGATGTAAGTAATTTCCATGTTAATAAGATATGTGTGCTTATTTGCTTCTACATAAAGAATTAAATATTGCTAGATATTTGATATGGCATCTTCAAAGTTATTAAAAATTGATAAATATTTTTTATATGATATGATATTTTATTTCATAATTATCAATGCTAAGAATGCCTCTGAATAAATAAATACGTAGCACAAAACCACAACCAAAATTATGCGATGGAAAAAAGAAAGCATCTTCAACAAATGGCGCTGGCATAACTGGATGTCGGCATGTAGAAGAATGCAAATAGATCCACATCTATCGCCCTGCACAAAACTCAAGTCCAAGTGGATCAAAGACCTTAACATAAACCCAGTTACACTGAACCTGATCGAAGAGAAAGGAGGAAGTAGCCTTGAATGCATTGGCACAGGAGACCACTTCCTGAATATAACACCAGTAGCACAGACACTGAGATCGACGATTAACAAATGGGACCTCCTGAAACTGAAAAGCTTCTGTAAGGCAAAGGACACTGTCAATAGGATAAAACAGTAGCCTACAGAATAGGGCCATTTTACAAATGGTGGGAATTAAGAAGTTCTGTCCTAATCCAAAGCAAAAATTCATTTCATCATTTTTTATGAAATTCAAATCAGCAACTCAACAATTTTTAAAATCAAACATTTTAATACAATATAATTCAAAGATGTATATATTTGGTACTTACATATTGAAGAATGACAGTGAGAAGACATTAAAAGTATATGTTTTCCATAATTATAAAGTTTCTATAAGAGTATAAACTTTGGGGATGGAGGGAGGGCTCAGAAGTTGAGAGCACTTGTTGCTATTGGAGAGGACGTGGGTAGTATAACAGGTGTGGTGCAAAGTGTGCATACTGTGTGTTCAGAAGCAAGGCTGCAGTGGAGCCATGGATACAGCAGGGAGAGCATTCCTGAAATATGCGGGATTCATGTTTGGTTTTCAATTCATCTTTGGTCTTTACGTGTTCAGAAACTTGCTGTTGCCACTTGTTTCCACATATGAAGCCGTGGCCTACAGTTTAAGACTCTGGGAAATGTCTTGTTCAAATCACCCTACATACATTTCCAAAGGTACAGCTTCACCACTCAGGGTTAAAAAGGGTTGGCAGCTGGCATCTTACCAAGCCCCTCCTCACCTACTAAATACGTTTCAGAAAGACTTCCTCATACCATAGTTGTTCTCTGTACCACTGAATCCTCATGAATTGTTAAATCATACTGGAGAACTAGTTTCCTTTATCACTGAACTATTCTAATACACCATAATTTATTTAGCCAATTCTGTATTGTTCATTTGTTTCCAAATTTTCAGGGCACTACTGTAATGAATGCTGCGGCACACAGATGTGTGTAGCAGATTTGGAAGTTTTTCTTTGGCAAATGAAAGAAAAAGAAAAAAAAAACAGTTTTAACCAAGAATCATGTACTTTTAATTATAGTGATTTTACCATCTTACCAGAAAGTTCAATAACAACTGCATTTCTACCAACTCTTCGTGGTAGTATACTCACCATACAGTATAGTAATTTGGTTTGGTTTGATTTGGTTTGGTGAGACAAGGTCTTGCTGTGTCCAGATTGGTCTTCAACTCCCCCAACCTTAGTTTCTTGAGTGCAGAAACTATTGTTTGCTAATCTAGTAGGCAAAATTCTTTCACCTTTAGGAACTGTGTGAAGATTTGTCTTTTATGATAGAGGTTATTATTTCATATTTTGTGTGGTAGTCACTTAGCACCTAAAAAATGTCATGGTTGATTACATTTTCAAGTTTTCTGGATCTCTGGAGAATGGGGTGATTTATTTAAATTATGATTTCCTTTATTACTCACGTCATTTTAGAGAGTAGGAATACACTTGGAACATACACCTGTAATACTAGCACTTAGAAGCTGAGGTGGGGTGACTGTTGCAACCCCAGGACCAGCCTGAGTACTAAGCTAGCGAGGGCCACATAGCAAATCTCTGTCTCAAACACACACACACACACACACACACACACACACACACACACACACCTTGCAAGATGCATTTAAGTTAATCTATCAGAAAAAGTACCCCATAGACAATCAAGTGTACACAATGCTAATTATTAAATTTACAGTTAGTGAGACTGTGTTCAGCAAACCTCAAACAGAAAAGGCTAGTGTAGCTAATTGAATAGGGGGGAATTAAAGTCAAAAGTGGCTTGTGTGAGACAGTATTAGAAACAGTACTCTACCATTTAGACAGAACACAATCTACAACTTGCAACTCTCCATAAGTAAATATATGTAGTGTTGTAGTAGAGGAGATGTCTAGATGACCACAAAGCCTCAATGTCTCTTAGCTTCCCACAACAGACTCACACTCTCCCAACCACAAGATGGCAAAGGGCACTGAGTACCCTTGCGTCAGTCGCTGGGAGCAGGGATTTGAGGGCAAAGTTTTATCTCATCCAATTTGTATGAATCAAAACTTAGTTTAGGAACTCTCAAGAACATGATAAACACCCCCCCAAAAAAAAAATCAATCGGCATCTACAAGTTTTAGAGAAAAAAGACTATGTAAGAAATTCAAGCAAGTTAATTATTCACAACTCTGAGAACAAATCAGGAAACCCACTTAGTTGGGCTTGGTAAAGCAAGGCTGTTTTACTGAACCACAGGATATTTAGCCTAATGGAAAGACAACTTAACAGTAGCTGAAAATAGTCTCCAAATAGCTGAGGAAAAGGTTTCCATTTTGAATTTGGACAGTCCCCACGGAAGAAAGCAAAAGTGATGCCTGCAGGTGAAGGAGGACCATCAACAGAGATGCTGCTGATGAAGGGAGAACCATTGACAGAGATGCTACAGATGAAGGGAGGACCATCGACAGAGATGCTGCAGATGAAGGGAGGACCATCGACAGAGATGCTACAGATGAAGGGAGGATCATCGACAGAAATGCTACAGATGAAGGGAGGATCATCGACAGAGATGCTGAAGATGAAGGGAGGACCATTGACAGAGATGCTGTAGATGAAGGGAGGATCATCAACAGAGATTCTGCAGATGAAGGAGGACCATCGACAGAGATGCTGCAGATGAAGGAGGATCATTGACAGAGATGCTGCAGATGAAGGGAAGACCATCGACAGAGATGCTGCAGATGAAGGGAAGACCATCGACAGAGATGCTGCAGATGGAGGACCATTGACAGAGATGCTACAGATGAAGGAGGACCATGGACAGAGATGCTGCAGATGAAGGAGGACCATGGACAGAGATGCTGTAGATGAAGGAGGACCATTGACAGGGCTGGCTGCAGATTTCGGTCTGTGCCTGGCACCCTGTGAGGTACCTTGACTCACCACATCACTGCTTTTCATTCTGATAAGGAGGTGTTGCTTCCCTTTAAACAACCACAGTTTGTGCTGATAATGAGTGGAAAGAAAAGCCATGATGCAGTGTGATGGGCGTTTAAATGTCTGGATGATGGCCAGTCCGCTGCTCTCCATTTGCTGGAAGATTTTTTTCCATTTCTAGCATGAAATAATGGCATGTAAAAACCAGTGTGCAGGGTTGGAGAGATGGCTCAGAGATTAAGAGCACTGGCTGCTCTTCCAGAGGTCCTGAGTTCAATTCCCAGCAACCACATTGTGGCTCACAGCCATCTAGAGTTGGATCTAATGCCCTCTTCTGGCATGCAGGCATACGTGCAGATAGAGCAATCATATACATAACATAAATAAATAAATCTTTTTAAAAAATTTAAAAAACAGTGTGCACGGATCTTGCTTCATTTCTTTTTCTCTGGGACAAGGTTTTGCCCTAAATTCCTGACTTCCAAGATCACAGCATAGGCTGCCATGGCTGATTCTGCCCTCACTCCTTTCTACTGAGTTAATACAGTAGCTCGGGAGAAGATTTCAGAAGCCAACATCAGCCCTGCTCGACTGATAGAACTTGTTCCAGGAGCCCACAAGTCAACACTCCAGAAAAATTATGAAGTGAAGTTGGTCTTGCTTAAGACTTGGACATGTAGAAGTCCCTCTGCTATTTACAAGAGAAGAATATTAAACATAAGCAAAATGCAGAACCTACTCCATTGTCCTTAAAGTCCCTCACTGAATTTGAAGGCAATGTTACTGATTGGGCTGTTCTTTGAAACTCAGAGATTTGAAAGCCTTCAAAACTTATGTGTCCCCTCTGTACTCAGAGCTAGATCATCTTCTAGAACTGGCTGGCCACCTCCCTGTCCTATATGGTAGTCATTGGTTACAAGCAGCTATGAAATGCTTCAATCGGGTTATGGAGGCCATTTACCCTGAAATTTTCATTTTCACTTAATTTTATTTATTATAAATTAAAACTGGTAGCCATATATGGCTAATACTTCTCACAACAGACAGCACAATTGTAGAAATACAATTTTTTTCTAAAAATTCCAATGAAAATAGTGCCCTGGTACAACAGGGCACACAAGATGAGAACCAATAAGCAGCTGCTTCCAACTTCACTGAATTGGAAATTAAGCTAACGATCTCTCGAAAGCATTGTAGACTCTGTTGAGTGCTCGAGGGACTGAGCTGTGTTCTGAACGTAAGCATTTTCCAAAGAGAAGGGGCAAGTACTGCTTTCTCCATATCTTTGCACTGAACTCCTCTTCTCATATTCTAAGTGATACCAGTTCTTACCTTTTTAAAGCGTATTTTCTAACTAAATTATGTGGAGTTACAGACAGACTCCTACCTAAGACATTCCATTAAGGAGAGACATGGAGGTGTTATCTGTGACTGATGTCTGTGTGTGTGTTACATGTGTGGATATGTGCTATCTCCACAGCCCAAAAAAAAATGCCATTTTTTAAATATTTATTTTTTAAATTATGTATATAAGTGTATTCTGTGTGAAAGTATGGGCACACGTGACTGCAGGTTTCTACTGAATCCAGAAGAGGGTACACAAAAGAGGGTACAAAATCCCCTGTAGCTGGGCTTCCAGGCAGCTGCAAGACTCGCAATATGGGTTCTGGGAACTAAACTCCAGTCCTCTGTAAGAGCAGTATACACTGTAACTGCTAAGATACCTTTCTATCTCCCAAAGTGACATTTTAGCAATTCTGAGAAAATATCTCAAAGTGAGAATACTGAAAATGAATATTTGAAAATGTTTCTAGTATATGTGAGTTTTGTTGCCAAAATCCACAAATATTCAGAGAGCCCTGCAATTTAAATTTGAAGATAAAAGTTCCTAATCAATCTCACAAGAAGAGAACAAGATGATTATATATATATATATATATCCCTTTAAAATATTAAAATGACCAGTTTTCAGATTAGTATAGGGACCAACTAACACCAGTTAAGATGAAAACTTGCTGGCTATATTTTCACATAAACCTTTGAAAAACTGGTAGATAGAACTGAAAAAAATGGACATCATGATTTAGCAAAAAGAGTCAACAGTAGATTCATTCCATTTGGATTGATAGATCCTTACAAAGTATGTTCATCACCTGTGACAGGTGTTAAAACTAAGTATAAACCAGCTGCAGCTACAGACCCTTGGGTCGCTGCATTTCTAAGGAATAAATAATTTTAATGATGACAAAGAATCGGTTGTAACATTCTCGATAAAAAAAAGTTACTAAAGTATGAGTTAACTACAATGTTCTCATTAAAGATATGATTACTTACTTTTACAAAATATCGTTCTCATTAAGTTATTTCATCCTTATGCCAACCTGATTAAGTTTTCTGATTTACAAAAAGATATATAAATATAATAAAAGATTTATATTCACTGTATATTTAAAAGGAGGCACTTAATGTTTACTAGTGTCCTATAAACAAACAGCTTAAAGCTACTGTCTTGGTTTTCCTATTTCAATTTTTTTTATTATTCTTATAGTAGAAATAAGCAAAAGTAGACTTTTAAGATAAAAATCAATTCATTTTTGTATTTCTAATAAACTTTAGGAAAGAATTCTTTGTGTACTGAAACATTGGTAGGAAAACAGGCTAAGAAATGTGTACGGAAAACATGGCCAATTAAACTCTGCAATGATGCAGCTCAGTTAAGAATAATCACGCCCGGCGGTGGTGGCACACGCCTTTAATCCCAGCACTCAGGAGTCAGAGGCAGGCGGATCTCTGTGAGTTCGAGGCCAGCTTGGTTTTCAAAGCGAGTTCCAGGAAAGGCGCAAAGCTACACAGAGAAACCCTGTCTCGGAAAAAAAAAACAAACCAAACCAAACAAACAAACAGAATAATCACCCTGCAGTCCATTCTGAGAGGTGGCTTCAGATTGTGCTTCGCTGTTCCTGGAGGGGGCGTCATAGCTTTCTAGACCTGGCTACATGAACTCAGTGGGAAATTCTTTCCCCTCATGGTGTTTCTGGGGCTTTTGTCATTGTCCCACATCAGTTTTCCATTTTCAACATCAGCCCCACTCAACTGATAGAACTTGTTCCAGGAGCCCACAAGTCAACACTCCAGAAAAATTATAAACTGAAATTAGTCTTGCTTAAGACTTGGACATATAGAAGTCCCTCTACTATTGACAAGAGGAGAATACTAAACATTAGCAAAATACAGAACCTACTCCAAGCTGCAGTGTCTTGGTTTCTAATGATACTGATATTCATAAAGATAAAACCCTGCATCCAAAAATGTGACTCTTATTAAGTATTTTCCAAAATATACAAGTTTACACAGTGAGCCTTGTAGTTAGAACCACAAGATCAGGACAAAATAAAAATGTAGCTGATGAAAACCACTCCAAACAGGAGATTTTTCTTTGTTTTCCCAAACAGTGAACTCTTCAAGAAAACCTAGGTTGTAATTTCCAATTCACATCATCACAGAGAGGACTAAAAGGGAGTTCCTGCTGCTTAGATTCTCCAATTCACATCAGCACAGAAACGGACAGAACAGGGGTTCTTAGTGCTTAGACTCTCCAATTCACACTAGCACAGAGGACTGAAAGGGGGTTCCGGCTGCTTAGACTCTCCAATTCCCACCAGCACAGAGAAGGACGAAAAGGGAGTTACTGATGCTTAGACTTCAGGTGTGATGTGCACTGACTACAGCTTCTTGAAGAGACCAACACCACCAGAGGAGTTTAGAGAAGTGTGAACAGTTCGACAATAGCTCTTGTATAATATATACTACCCCATCAAAAACCCTCTAATTCCTGCCCAGAACCAAAAGCCCTTACTTTCAGCTTAAATACCTGTAAAAGCTACAGAACTTCTCCATCTCTTTCAGTTAATTTTAGTTTGAAGTCTATTTTGTTAGATATTAGGATAGCTACCAGCTTGCTTCTTAAGTCCATTTGATTGGAAAGTCTTTTCTCAACCCTTTACTCTGAGGTAGTGTCTGTCTTTGAAGTTGAGGTGTGTTTCTTGTATGCAGCAGAAGGATGGATCCAGTTTTTATATCCATTCTGTTAGCCTGTGTCTTTTTATAGGTGAATTGAGTCCATTGATATTAAGAGATACTAATGACCAGTGAATGTTAATTCCTGTTATTTGGGGGGGTGCGGTAGTGGTATGTGTGTATTTCCTCTCTTTGGGATTTGCTGTTGTGGGATTATCTATTGCCTATGTTTTTGTGAGTGCATCTAACTTCCTTGGGTTGGAGTTTTCCTTCTAGTGCTTTCTGTAGGGCTGGATTTGTGGATAAGTATTGTTTAAATCTGGTTTTGTCATGGAATATCTTGTTTACTCCATCTATGGTGACTGAAAATTTTGCTGAGTATAGTAGTCTGGGCTGGCATCCATGGTCTTTTAGTGTCTGCATAATTTCTGTCTAGGACCTTTTGGCTTTCAGAGTCTCCATTAAGAAATCGGGTGTCAGTCGGGCAGTGGTGGTGCACGCCTTTAATCCCAGCACTCGGGAGGCAAAGCCAGGAGGATCTCTGAGAGTTCGAGGCCAGCCTGGGCTACCAAGTGAGTCCCAGGAAAGGCGTAAAGCTACACAGAGAAACCCTGTCTTGAAAAACCAAAAAAAAAAAAAAAGAAAAGAAAAGAAAAGAAATTGGGTGTCAGAGATCCATAGCCAAGCACCAGGCCGAGCTCCAGAAATCCAGTAAAAAAGAGGGAGGAAGGATTATATGAGCAAGAGGGGCTCTGGATCATGATGGGGAAATCTACAGAGACAACTGAACCAAGCTTGTAGGAACTCACGAACTCTAGACTGACAGCTGTGGAGCCTGCATGAGACCAAACTAGGCCCTCTGCATGTGGGAGACAGTTGCGTAGCTTGGTCTGTTTGAGGGGCCCCTGGCAGTGGGATCAGGATCCATCCCCTGGTGCATAAGCTGGCTTTTTGGAGCCCATTCCCTATGGTAGGACACCTTGCTCAGACTTGACGCAGTGGGGGAGGGGCTTGGTCCTGCCTCAACGGAATGTACCAGACTTTGCTGACTCCCCATGGGAGGCCTTACCCTTCTGGAGGAGTGGATGGGAGGTGGGTCAGAGGGAGGAGGGCGAGGGGAAGCAGGAGGAGGGATGGGTGGGGAACTATGGTTGGTATGTAAAATGAAAAATTTTTTTAAATAAATATTTTTTAAAGCCACAGAACTGGAAGGGAGCAGGTTCTAAGGCAAAATATGCATTGTCTTACTTTTTCCTTTTTTTTAAAAAAAAGCTTATGTTATGGGTTTGAGTGTTTTGTCTGCATGTATGTGTGTGCACCACATATGTACCTGGAACTGGCAGAGACCAGAAGAGGGCCCTAGATCTCCTGTAACTTGAGTTACAGGTAGTTGTGAATGGCCATGTGAATGCTGGAAACTGAACCCAGGTCCTCTGCTCAGCAGCCAATCTCTAACCACCAAGCCCTCTCTTCGGTCCCTCATTTCAGCTTCTTGATATTACTTTTGGAGCCTTAAACTTCTTGCTACAACATTTTCAAATAAGTCATTGAACTGTCAATTGTTCTAAAGAATATGCTTTTCAAATTTTTCTATAAGAAAAATATATGTACTAATAAATACATAAATACATAATAAAAATATATAATCCTAAAAGTCACATATTTCAACCTAATCTTTGTTCACTGGAATAGAAAACAGTATTGTTTCTTGAAATAATTTATTTGAAAGCTCTAAAAATACGCAAGACTCAGAAAATTAATATTGCTGGTGCAATGAAAATAAATCAGTCTTCTAAAAGTAGTTATTGGTAATATAATCATCTAGTTAAAAAAATGAATTTCAAGCCAGGTGGTGGTGGTACATGCCTTTAATCCCAGCACTCATGAGGCAGAGCCAGGCGGATCTCTGTGAGTTCAAGGCCAGGCTGTTCTACAGAGTGAGATCCAGGACAGGCACCAAAACTACAAAGAAACCCTGTCTCAAAAAAAAAAAAAAAGAATTCTATAAGGAAAGAAAATGGCTCAAAGATTATTACAAGCTGAAAAGGGTCCACCTTTATGTTACTAGACAGACTGTTCACTGAAGCCAGTACCCACACCAAAGCAAGGCTGCCTAGAAATGGTCCCTCTTAGACCAGTAGCCACAGTGGAACATGGGGGGGGGGGACATCCATGCTAGCTAAAGACAATGCAAAGTGGTCATACGCAATTGCCATGGACATAATAACCAAGTTAGGACAATCACCAATCATCAATTGAAATTGATATGCTTGAAACTGCCAGAGTCATCCAGAGGGAAGTAAAGCCTCAGAAACATTCAAAACCATAGGAGGACCAAATAGGGGCAGAAGGTTTTACCAAAGCAAAAGGAATCGTACATATGAAGACCCAGTCGGGTAGGAGTGGAGGTAAAAAGATGAGCTATAGCAGCTTGGCTATGTGGGGGTATATAGACATGGAAGAGATGTGATAACATGTGTGAGGAACTAAGGAGGTGAAATGGCATTGGAGGAACACGATGGAGCTGGAATAGATTTAGAGGAGCAGTTCTCAACCTGTGCGTTGTGACCTCTTTGGGAGTCTTTCATGGGGGTTGCCTAAGACCATCCTGCATATCAGATATTTACATTATGATTCATAACAGTATCAAAATTACAGTTAGGAAGTAGTAACGAAAATAAGTTTCTGGTTGGGGTCACCACAATATAAGGAACTGTATTAAAGGGTTGCAGCATTAGGAAGGTAGAAAACCACTGGATTTAGAGGGACATGGAAGAGTATTGAGGTGCCAGGGTACTGGGGGAAGGAGAATTGAGGGATGTTGTTGCTGTGGGATGGTCTGTATGTCAAATGTGTTGCTGATTGGTCAATAAATAAATCACTGATTGGCCAGTGGCCAGGCAGGAAGTATAGGCGGGACTAACAGGAGAACTGAGAGAACAGGAAGCTGGGTGAGGGAGACACTGCCAGCTGCCACCATGACAAGCCGCATGTGAAGATGCCGGTAAGCCACAAGCCATGTGGCAAGGTATAGATTTATGGAAATGGATTAATTTAAGCTGTAAGAACAGTTAGCAAGAAGCCTGCCACGGCCATACAGTTTGTAAGCAATATAAGTCTCTGTGTTTACTTGGTTGGGTCTGAGCAGCTGTAGGACTGGCAGGTGAGAGAGATTTGTCCTGACTGTGGGCAAGGCAGGAAAACTCAAGCTACAAATGGCATCCAACGTGCTGGCAAGAGTTTCCACCTAAAAACTGAGAAAAAAGATTCTAAAACGGAGCTAAAAACAGCTTCCTAATTGTCTCTCTCAAATGAGCGGCAGCTGCCGGTTTGAGCTACTTGTGGGTTCCTAATGTGCAAGCTCGACCTGCCGTATGGCGGGAATGAGGCCTCTGCAAGTGGCACATTAAGCTGCATGGTGGATTTAGCCTTTGCTAGTACAAAACAAAACAACAACAACAAAAAAAGAGGTTTCTGGGCTACATGTTGCTTTGATAGAAGCATAGACCCACTATTTCTGAGAGTTGATGGCTCCCAGAGCTGGCGGAAAATGTACCACCGCCATGTTGGGAAGCTGAAGTGGGCGGAGCCAGCAGCCATAGCGCCAGCGCCCTTTCAGGCTTAGAAGGCTGCAGTTTAAAGCAATAGGCTCAAGCTAATATAAAAAAAATAAGCCACGTAAAGATGGCTACCACATAGAGAATCTGGATTATGTTCTCCTTGATATTCGTAACTGAAGAAAAACATTTGATTACAAAAGCTGTTGAGTTATGCCAAAATGTATATTTTAAAGGTACCTTGACTTCAAAATTTCGATGTAAGGATATGTTGCTTTGGAAAGGAGGCTCTGCTTTTGTTTCCACAGAAAGCCAGAGGCTATGGATTTGTTCCAGATTAAGATACATTAGGTTTGACCAGCCAAGACCACCTGAAAGGTCTCCGATGACACCATGGCCCAGATGATCCAACATCCAGAATCATTTCAAGGCAACTGGCTCAGACGATACACCCTCATGGACTACTCCATAATCCTAAAATATTCTTTGTGTCCCTATAAGATACAGCACCCCCTCCAGCAGGAAGTAGTAAGAGAAGCTACGCCCAAATTCCCAAATATACCAAGCTGACTTTGGAGATGTGTAAAGGTTAAAACCTTCCTTTTTAAGAAAGGAAAAGGGGAAGTGCTGTGGGATGGTCTGTATGTCAAATGTGTTGCTGATTGGTCAATAAATAAATCACTGATTGGCCAGTGGCCAGGCAGGAAGTATAGGCGGGACTAACAGGAGAACTGAGAGAACAGGAAGCTGGGTGAGGGAGACACTGCCAGCTGCCACCATGACAAGCCGCATGTGAGGATGCCGGTAAGCCACAAGCCATGTGGCAAGGTATAGATTTATGGAAATGGATTAATTTAAGCTGTAAGAACAGTTAGCAAGAAGCCTGCCACGGCCACACAGTTTGTAAGCAATATAAGTCTCTGTGTTTACTTGGTCGGGTCTGAGCGGCTGTAGGACTGGCAGGTGAGAGAGATTTGTCCTGACTGTGGGCAAGGCAGAAAAACTCAAGCTACATGTTGTGATAAAGAGAATGGGCATGGATAAAGCTATGTGTGATGTGTAGGAGAGTGTGGGACTTTGGCAGATTATTGGGAGTATGATGATCTTGGTGGTATCTGAGTGATATGTAATAGCATGGTTTGTTGGGTGTGCACATGATGCACATGCGAGGGGATTATATCCATATATGTTTATACATATACCACCTATAACCACATTGACACAAAGAAGTACTTAATGGCAAACATCCTTCGGGCTTAAATGGCCTTGCTCTGAAACCATATATACACACTGTGCACAACTGCCATTCACAACTGGAAAAAGTTCAAATTAAAGATGTTGGCTATGACTTTGTAGAAACACCCTCTTATTTAAAGTAAACTGAGTCAACTTTCCTTACAAATTTTTGGAGTCAACATTGGGATATTCCAAGTGTTAACGATTAGAAAACTGGAATTCTGTGCATTTTTTCACAGCGTTTTTGGACCTTAGAGACAGATTAGTGAGAAGATATTCATTAGTATGTCATCACATTTCTCCTTTGAAACTGCAAAAGGCAAGTGACAAGGGTCATTGCTATTGTCAATGTTTCCTGAACAAAAACAACCAATATTTTGCAGAAGTATGATCTTAGTTCTTTATCAATAGATAAATGAATCAATCAAGCATGGGCGGGAGTGGGAAGGAGGAAAATACGCACAACTGTAACCAATCTTTTTTCAGGTTCCTGTGTATAATTCTTTCCTTATTTTCCAAATTTCCCTGCCATACCTGCTCTACTACATTTTAGCAGATGGCGACATGTCTGAATGGATCCCACAAATGTGACAATAAGCATCGCAGTGCATTAAAAGACGCTTGCTCTGTTTGGTCCCGCCGGGACTGTTTTCTCATTTCGTGATTGTTGCACATTTCTAGCTCATTTTGAAGAATGAAATCAGCCTTTACTTAAAGTCAAATTTCAGCCACAACCTTACTTTTCACCTTGTCTAAAGAGTCCCCCAAACAGTTACTCTGCAAAAATGTTCTTTTCTCCCCTCTTTCGGTCCATTTGACAGAACTGAGATCTGTACAGATTCTGTTTTCTCATTAGGATTCACATGGTCATTTGCCCACACAAATAAAACATGTGTGAGAACCATCCAAGCCTTTGCTTCCAATTTCAGAGGATCTAATCCTGGTATTCTTACCTCTGAGTTGTTAAGATGGCATTTGTGAGTTCCTGAAAACCAGCCATCACTCGAACATTGGTCAATGTCCACTTTCTGAAGATTTATATCAACTTTCATCACACCCCTAAAATGAAAAAGATAAAAAGAAAAAAATTAATCTGAGCCTTTAAATTTTCTAAGCATGTTCTGCCCTGGAAATCAGACAGATGTAAAGAATGTCCTAAGTTGTTCGCACTACCCACTAAGATTTAACTCGGGCTTACTCAGTGAAGAAACACAGGAGGACAAACCAGCAAATACTCATTTTGTTCAGTTTGCAAAGGTAAGGACTTGGTACTTTCACCATCTTTGGCTGCTTCGTGTAGTACCTGGCACATAACAGGTGCTCAGTAAATAGCTGAAGATTGACTAAACCAGACAATATGGTTGTGGAAATAGCAGAAAACTTGACTCTAAAGTAACACCTGCCCCCAAAAATACCTTCTTTAAAGTGAATATGGTCAAATATTAATCTCATTTCTTTCTACTGCTATAATCCTCATACTATGGTGGGGGAGGTCAGAGAGGTTGGGGATAACTAGGGAGGTAACAGAAGAAAAAGCATCTCTTTCCACTGATCTTCTATAAGTTACATAAATGCATAGATGGTAGATAGGTGAGTATGTACAATGTGCTGTAAAATATATGATATAGGAGTTAGTATTAGTAGCTAAGATTAGGATAAAAGAACCTGTGCTCGCTTTGACCATCTATCAAGAGTTGTTGGCAAACAAACATTGGTGGTAACACCACCAATGTTATAAACATATTATTCAATAAATTCTGACATCGTGGGTAGACACAAACATATCCATCTATGTTTCTGACATAGTACACATGACAGATAATGAATGATAGTTATAATAAATTCTACAATATGTGCTGGTTTGTTTTTTTGTTTTTGTTTTTGTTTTGTCAACTTGACAGAGGCCAGGGTCATCTGGGAAGAGGGAACCTCAACTGAGAAAACGCTTCTATCAGATTGACTCAGATTGAGTGGTTGGCTAGACTGTGGGGCATTCTCTTGATTAATGATTGATGGGGGAAGGCCCAGCCCAATGTAGTGGTACCATCCCTGAGCAGGTAGTCGTGGGCTGTCCAAGAAAGCAAGCTGAGCAAACCGTGGCAAGCAAGACAGTAAGTAGTGTTCCTCCATGGTCCCTGTTTCGGTTGCTGCCTACAAGTTCTTGTCTTGGCTTCCCTCAATGATGGACTGTGATCTGGGACATATAAGCCAAATTAACTCTTTCCTCCCCAAATTGTTTTTGTTCATGGTGTTTACCTCGGCAATAGAAGGCAAACTAGGACAGGAAACATTACAAAGGAAGAAATGTTACGGTGGAGGGGAACAGGCCAAAGGGATGAGAGGAGACCAAGATAAAATTACCACTGGAATAATTACAGCCCTTCATATCCACACCTCTCATCACCAGCATCAAGAGGTTTCCCACTGGACTATTATTATTGACTATTACATTTTAGTATTCTCCCTTGAATGCCTCATTATAAAGCATAAATTAACCAAAAACCTATTTTTACTTGTGTCAAAACTGCTAGAAATAATGAGTTCGGGTTTTTTTTTCCCCAGCTATTTGCAACATCAACAAGAGCTTAGTGGTAAGACAGGGCAAATGTCTTGCTCGCTCAGCACCATGGTCACCAGTGGGAACTGCAGGAGGCTGCCATTATTCTGCAGCTTTTCCTTGAAGAAAATTGGCTTCAGAAATAAGTAGCTTACTGGTTGAGAACGCTCTCCCATAATTTCAAGTTCGTATATAGAAATCAAAAAGTCGCCGCGGACTTTCAACCCAGCCACGAAGCACTTTAGGTTCGCTCCAAACCACCAGAGGTAAATGAGCCGTGCGTTCACCAGATGGGAGATCAGCGCTGACTCATCTTCATTAGGGCCTCCTTGGTGCCTGGAGACCCACTGAGCCCTGGGGAAGGTGCTGCAGACTTCCGGAGAGGGAGGTGACGTTTAGGGAGACTCGGTTAGGGGGATAGCTCTCTTACTGCGGAACAGCAGACAGTTTGAAGGAACGCAGAGACCCAAAAGCGTAAGATGCCCCATTCAGAGGCCAGCTCGCATCCCCAGGATGCCTGCGCCCTGAGTCCCTGAGGCAATGTCTCTGGGGCGGAAGTGCTGTTCCTTCCTTCCACATCCAGGAAGCTCCACAGGCCGCCAGGAAATGACTGTGGTTTAAATGTCTCAGATATGGAAAATGAGGGCCAGAAAAAGCCTATTGGTGAGCTCCAGAGTTTAGAAAACAACAAATGCTATACTCCTAAGCCCCTTGGTGCTCCACAGACCAATGTGTGTTCCCCTACTTGTTGCCGGGGGCGGGGGGGGGGGGGGGGGCGGCGTGTAGAACAAGCCCTAAATTCCTTTCATCCTTGACAGTTCTAATATTCTGTCACTGTGAACAGGCTTTCATGTGAGAGCCACTGCCAAGTGCTGTAAGCCGGCTTCCCACATTTTTCGTGTATTCTGAGATTTCTGTCCCATTGCCACTGACTTGTTTCAGCACTAACTGGTTTCAGATCTTCATCTCTAACCCAAGTAACAGCTTTTTAAATAATAGCTGTTTGGTTCTGTCTGGCCTTGTTCCAAGTGGCGGTCCCAGTGTGAAGTTTATAAAGTTCAGAGCTTACACATTCATAACAGTTTGACCTTTGTCCTGACAGATGTATTATAATTTTTGATGGATGCACACCACGGACGCGCAAAGTATTACCAGAGGCTAATTCTGTCCCCCAACTGGCTACAGCAATAACTTAGTGTTTGAACTCGTTTTCCTGGTGCTGTGATAAACAGCATGACTAGAAAGCAAGTTGGGGGAAGGAAGGGTTCATTTATCTTATACTTTACAGTCCATCACCAAGGGAAGCTGAGGCGGGAACCTGGAGGCAGAAACTGAAGCGGAGACAATGGAGGAACACTGCGTATTGGCTTGTTCCCCTTCACTTGCTCAGCCTGCTTTCTTTTATAATCCAGGACCACCTGCCCAGGGGTGACACCTTGTCCCATGAGCTGGGCTTTCCCACATTAATCATCAATCAAGACAGTGCCCTACAGACTTGCCTAATAGGGCCAGCCTGGTGGAGGCAGTTCCTGAGTTGAGGTTCCCTCTTCCCAGGTGTCTCTACTTGTGTCAAGCTGACCAAAACTAATTGTTAGTTTCCGCCGAAGTAGCAGCCTGCCTCTGCCACCAAAGCAGTTACGTCATCACCTGTCGCCAGGTGCCTTTCCACCACCCGCTATGACATGTGCGCCCTTTGAAAGTGTCCGCCAGAGCACAGCTCGCTCTCTCGTCTCTCTTGCCTCTTGCTCCTCTCTTGCTTCTCTTCTTCCTCTTGTCTCTTTGTCTGCTACCTCTCTCACGACTCCACTCTGACATCGTCTTTCACTCTTCCCTTTCCCCTCCCCCTTTCCCCAATAAACCTCTTGCACAAACTCTTGTGCATAGCGTGTTTGCTTAGCCGCATACCTTGGCGGGGCCCACTGAAAGGTCCGTCTACATTTTCACAGGTCATTACTAGGCCAGCGTTGTCACACTTCCTACCTATTGCGTGACAATGTCCCTTTTGCTCTACCTGTAATAGTGCTTCCTACGTTGTCCTTTTGTTTTGTTTTGGGTTTTGTTTTGTTTTGTTTTCAGACAGGGTTTCTCTGTGTAGCCCTGACTGTCCCGGAACCCACTCTGTAGATCAGGCTGGCCTCAAACTCAGAGGTTCACCTGCTTTTGTCTCCGAAGTCCTGGGATTAAAGGCATAACCAACCACCCAGCTCTTCATTATCTTTCAAGAGTCACCAACAGGTTCCAGCTTGACCCAAAACTAGAGCCACATATTTTGTTATGGCAGTAGCCCGCAGACTCAGAGTCTGTTCTGGTTAACTATTGGTGGAAGGGATGACCTGATGTAACTGATCAATTGATCTACCAGCCCCTGCTTTCATCAACTCTGTATTTCAGCACACTTTATTTTAATAGTATGTAATTTTTTGTTATTGAAAATAGATTTTTTTCATCCAATATATTCTGATCATTACTCTAAGGCAAATGTGGAGGAAGAACTGTCTGACTCCTTCTAGCTGACAAAGAGCTACTTTTTGTTTTTTTTTATAGTTGTGTTATTAAAGCATACATGTCACGAAATTTATCAACTTAACAACTTTTAAATATCCAATTCAGTTGTATTAAGCATTTTCACACTGCTGTATTGTACAGCCAACCTACAGGCCTCTTGCTTTTGCAGAATTATGACTACACTCACTGCAATTCACCATGCCCCTTCCTGCCCAGCTCCTAGAGCAGAATCACCTCTCTAATTTTTGTTTCTTTCCTCTTGTATTTTTATTGGTGGCCCATGCTGCTTAGTGTAATGCTTCAACTCATCCATGTGGTAGCATGTATCAGGATTTCCTTTCTTGAAAGATGAGAGATATCCCTCATTTTATTTATTCATCTACAAGTAGGCATTAGGCATATAAATAATGCTGTTATGGAGTAGCTTCATATTTTTAGCAACATTTAAGAGAAATATTAAAAGCCTGATCTGCGGTGTTTGAAAATAAAACTGTTTCCTATCCTTAGTGTTTCCTGGCAAAAGATTCTCATAATATACATTAGGGTCAGAGCAGAGAACCACCACAGAATGGAGCAATGACAACCTTTAAGGCCTAACAATAGATCTAAGACAATGCTTCTTGAACATTTCTGTCCAAAGGTCTGCCAGTGGTCAAATGATGTGCTTCTGGGCAGCAACTGAACAAAAGGAATCCTCGCATTCTGAAGGTTTATTGCACAGTGCCAATGGGGCCCAGGGTTATTTCATTATGTTCATTATTGTTGCCAGGCTGTTTGTCCACTTCTTTTTGAGACTGAGTCTTTCTTCTGTTGCCCAGACTGGTCTCAAACTCCCTATGTAGCTGAGGATGACCTTGGACTTCTGATTATTTTGTCTCTATCTTTAAGTGTTAAGATTAGCAGCATGGCCAGGCGGTGGTGGCGCATGCCTTTAATCCCAGCACTCAGGAGGCAGAGGCAGGCAGATCTTTGTGCGTTCGAGGCCAGCCTGGTCTACAGAGCGAGATCCAGGAAAGGCACAAAACTACACAGAGAAACCCTGTCTCAAAAAAAAAAAAAAAAGATTAGCAGCATGGCCAGCCAGTACATCCAGTTTTGTAAGATGCTAAGGGTCAAACCCAGGACTTTATGTATACTAGGCAAGACACAGAGTTTCTAAAAACAAAAGGAAAATGCTACATCAATGAAATCTGTAAGTATGGTTTCTTTCTGGTAGAATGCAATGCAGTAAGATTCATAGAATAACCACAGGCACCCTCAACAAAGAAATTTCTCTTTGCCACAAAGACCATCACAGAAAACCACAACTGATTAAAATGCAAAGAACAAGAAATTGTGTGATTCCCAGTCCAAACTGACACATCCACAACACAACTTCAACAGCCAAGGCTCAGAGATCATTGAGGAAGACGGAGTGGAAAGACTCTAAGAGCCAGAGGAAATGATAGCTTCTAGAAATGTCATCAAGACTATACCCATGAGGTCTAATCAACATGGCTGCTGAAACCAAACCTGAACAATGACACTAATGGACATGCTAACAGAGAAGAGGAAATCTCAGTGGGCCTCAATCCTTGATAGAGAACTACCAGCAAAAGGGATTGCTGAGAGCAGGAGAAATGGTCTTCCCTGGGGAAGAGTCCTGTTATTGACTATCCAATATCAAATGGTCAATCCTGAGATCATATATGTATAGGTAACACTATACAGATGGAGCAGGTTGTATTTATGTATTTAAGAATATATTTAATAGATTTATATATGTCTATGTGTAATAACAATTTTCAAAGAGGCCATGAATTTGAGAAAGAGCAAGGGAATGCATAAAAGGTTTAAGGGGAGGACAAAGAAGGGGGAAATGATGTAATTTTAATGTCAAAAAATAAAATAACTTAGAAAAAAATTTTAAAAACCCTATTATCAATTTAAAAAAGAATACACACAGCTGTCAGGTTTTGGCATAAATAGGAGCATCAGCATCTTGATTGACAGGGAAACACATAACATTTTAGAGCATAGCTCCCAGTCTCTTGAGGTCAGCAAGCAGGCTAAGACAGCTACACAGATTCACTTCCTCGGGGAAGGAAGGATAATTCAGAGGATGTGAACAAGAGCCCAGAGGGGAAAGCTAAAACCTTTGAGGAAGTATTCTGAGGGAGAAAAACTGGGTCCTAAGGAATGACCTGGTGACATGTGCACAAGTAGATTTCAAAATTGCCACAGGTAAGGGGCCGCTCTTCCTATCTTGTCATGTGGCCTCTGAACTGGAGGGCTGTCACAGTTATCCTAGCCTTTTACCTCAGGGTTTGTTGGTAGGTAGCTGTAGGAAGGAACACAAACTGCCTTATAGGTCTCTAGACTATGTTTCGAAGAACCACACACATGGAACCCCACCCTCACCTGGACCTAAGAGCCTGGAGTGGACAGATGTCTTCCTGAGAAAGAGTGAGCATATTTTTCATTAAGGAGATAAGCTACCAGCAGGAAGTTTCAGTGGATGTTCATTGTTTCAGCATTTAGGGGGCTGAGGTTCCAGACCGGCCTGGACTATGCAGTGAAATCCTGTCTAAAAATTAGAAAGTAAATAAAAGGCTGAAGCTAAACAATGGTCATACTAGATTCTAAAAAGAATAAATATTTACAGGTCCATACTCCTAGATACAACAAGATAAAAATGAATGAGGCACAAAGGATACTTTCTTAAAGGAGAATTTCAGTTGAGAAATATACAAGGAATGAGAGAAATAGAAAATTCATCATTAGAACATTATATTGAGGGTGAGAACGTAGCTGAGTGGTACAGTGCGGTTGCTTAGAATGCACACCTGGGTGAGATGCCCAATACAGAAAAAAAAAAAAAAGAAAGAAAAAGAAAAAGAAAAAACAATATAGTAATAATTATTGCAACTAAGACCTGCTGAGCATTAGTGGAAAAAATCCTCAAGGAAAAACAGGATATTTGAATAACCTCAAAATATCTTGCCTAAGACACTCATTACTATAGTGGATTTAACATAATATCTAGAATGCTTTGGTATACATTCTTTCTTCCAGGAAGAGGAAAGAACTTCATCTCCCTTTAAATTGAGTTCTAATGTATTGCATCACTAGAGTATATTTGAAAGACAAGGAAAAACTGAGACACTAATGTGGGCTACTACTTTCATTAGACAAAGATGTGTTACATTTGTTTATGCTGCATTTGCTTAATCATGTAAACATGTGTTGCTTTGCACCTGATTGGTCTAATAAAAAGCTAAATAGCCAATAGTTAGGCAGTAGAGGGATAGACAGGGCTGGCAAGAAGAGAGAATAAGTAGGAGGAGCAATCTAGGCTTGAGAGGGAGAGAGAGCAAGAGAGAAAGAGAGGGAGACCTCCAGTACCAGGCATCCAGGCAGCTGCCAGCCAGCTAGACAGAGTAGGACATACAGAAGGCAAAAAGCCCTGAAGCAAAACATAGATGAAGAGAAACAAGTTAATTTAAGTTAAAGAAAAAAAAGCTAGCCAGAAACGAGCTTAAGCTAAGGCTGAGCATTCATAACTAATATTAAGTCTCTGCATCTTTATTTGGGAGTTTGTTGATAGCCCAAAAGAAAGCCTGCTACACACTAAAGACAGAAGAACGTGCTAAACAAATAGAGTATGGTGTGTTCACCTTCTAAGGCTGCTCTACTAAGTACCTCAAGCTAGGCAACTTTGAAAGAACTTGATTTTCTCATGATTCTCTAGAGTAGACGAGTAACAAAAAGGTGTCAGCAGAGTTGGTTTCTTCTGAGGCTTCCTTGGCTTGTAGGTGACCATCGTGGGGCTTTCCAAGGACTTCCCTCTGTGCCTCTGTCTCATAGGAACACCAAATCTATTGAATTAGCCTACTCCAATGACCTCATTTTGACATAACATCCCCTTTAAGATGCTGCATGCAATTTCACATTGACATTCACAATCCTTAGATGCTGGGAGTTAGAATATTAACATACGTATTTGAGGGGACACAGTGCAGGCTGTGACATGTGATAAATGATAAATGGCCTCAGTAATGAAAAACTAAGAAGTATGAATGAAATCTGTACTTCAGCTACTTACTAGCTCCTTACACTGGTCATTGACTAGTGATTACATAAAATGTGTTATTCTGTGAAACAGAATAAAGTACATGGGGATTTGAGGTACTATCTTGGCTAATCCTCTGGTCTTTAAAATTATTTCAAAATAGTTTTGAGTTAATTATAAAAACCATTTATTGAAAAGATGAGAGAAAGAGAAATTATTAAGAAGTCAAAAAATATAGAAATAAATAATACTTAAAGTTAAAAGATACAAAGGTATATGTAAAAAATGTAATATGATTTATTATACTCTAACAAACTTAAAAATGTGGATGACATAGATAAACTGATTGAGAATATGAAATACCAAATTTTCCCCAAGAGAATAGGAAAACTGACCAAGAGAATTGAGCACAAAGATTCTATTCGACTTTATTTTTAAAAGATGTAACTTTTATTTAGTTCATGGTTTCAGAGGGTTCCATCCATGCTCTCTTGGGTCCATCCTAGAGCAAAACATCATGAACTTAGATGCATGTAAAGAAGGACAATGTCTCCATCATTTAGACAGGAAAGAGGAAAAAAGGAAAGGAACAGTGAGCAGGCATAACACGGGGCAGCTCATTGAACAATATGAATATGAATGTCTGTGCATCAAAATAAGAAAATCACTACCTGTTATAAACTCACTGTATAGATCCCATGTAATAGTTTTGTGCAAGATAAGTATTGCAATTTTTATGGTTTGAAGTTCCAATTTGTGAGTAAATATTTAGATATTCAAGTTCAATATTGAATAGAGGTTTAAACTATAAATATATTGTGGGTGTCATAAGAGTCGAACGGTAATTTAAAACAAGAAAAATTAACTAAGCTATTGCCATCTTTCACTGAGGCCTCTGGTATCTTCCTTCTCTTGTTCTGTTTCACGGTCCCGTCTTGACCAAACTGGTAAGGAGAATGAAGAGCTACTGCCATACTTCCAACATCACACTAGTGTGTCTCAACCTTCCTAGGGTTGTGGCCCTTTAGGACAGTTCCTCATGTTGTGGTGACCCCAATCATAAAATTACTTTGTTGCTACTTTATAACTATAATTTTTTCTGCGGTTATGAATCATAATGTAAAATCTGATATGCAGAACATCTAATGTGTGACCCAAAGGGATTGCAACCGACAGGTTGAAAATCACTGCACTATGCCATTCTGAAGAAGAGAAATTATTCTCAAGTCTTGATTCTAGCAATTAGATTCTCTATTTTAAAAAATGGGACCTGAGAAATTAATCCTAAAATTAAAATAATGAAATGGAACCCACTGAATTATCATACCATATCTAATACCACTGTCATACTATATCTCTTTGTCCAAGTGACTAAATTTTGTTTTTCCAAGTAAGAATTATGTGTAGAAAATTTAACATCAAACCTAAGTTCTTAATATGATTTGTTTTTTTCTTGAATTATAATTACATACATACATACATATAAATTTATAGATACAACCTATTGAGTTCATTTAGAGTTGTTCATATGTATATGTACATAGGGATAACTGCTTGGGATTGGATAACCTCTTGGGGTCTTATCCTTGTAGAAAATTCATTCTCCCTCTCTTAGCAGTCATTAACGCATGTGGTTTCACCTAGGGATGGGGCCATGTGAGATTCCACCATCCACGTTGGCATGACAATGGGTGTTGTCATTTTTCTGGTCAACCATGTTCTTGAGATTTCATGGGTGCAACTTCCCTGTCACGTATAGAGGATACAACCTCACAGGAGACATTCTGGTCCTTTGGCTCTTAAACTTTTCCACCCTGTTTCTGTGATGTTCCCTAAGCCTCAGGTGAAGGAGGAAGGCTATCGATGTATCAACTGTGGTTGGGCATCCCATGGTCAGTTTTTCTCTGCCTTTTAACGAGTTGTAGCTTTCTATGATGGTTCCTGCTGCAAAAAGAAGCTTCTCTGAGCTTCTGCTGAGGAAGTGAGAGCTATATTTACCTGTGAGTATAAGGATAAATATTTAGAATGTGGTTAGAAAACATACTGGTTAGGGAAGAAGCCACAGTAGGTTCTCTGTGGTCCTGAACCTCACCAGCCACGGATAGTTGGCTGGGTTTACAGTACCAGGCATGAATTCCCTCCCATTGAGCAGGTATTAAGTCTAATTAGTTGTTGGTTGTCCTCAAGATATAAATGCCACTATCACACCTTTCAGATTATCTCATTGTCCTGGTCATTGTGATTTGGGGGCATTAGAGCTGACTAGGGCTATTGATTGTTTTTTTTTTTTTCCCTTAGCAGCTTGCATAACACTTTCTGGTACTATGAAAGTTAGTCCTCAAATAGGAAGCCCCTAGGTCAGACCCAGATCGATTCTTCCAAATCCTCTGTCCAAAGTGTGTGGCATCTTCAGCAGTAGGGCCTTCAAGTTCAACTGAGACAAACAGGGATAATGGCAGTATAGCCTATATTGTTTTGGGAGTCTCTTGGACTCCCCTGACCAAAAACCTGAAAAGATGTTCCCCTTAATAACCCTAAGGATGTTTGGAAAATCCAAAGGGAATCATATTGTTTTGTGTTTATTTACAGTGACACACATATGTAAGTGTGCATGTTAAAGCAGTCATGCTATTTGGAGTGACAATGTTCCCTTGAAAAATCCTGCTACCACCCCAACTTTAGGAAAAAGGTTTAAACAGTGTGTGTGTGTGTGTGTGTGTGAGAGAGAGAGAGAGAGACAGACAGACAGACAGACAGACAGACAGAGACAGACAGAGAGACAGAGAAGAGGGAGAGACATAAAGAGAGAGGAGGGAGAGAAGAGGGAGAGAGAGAAAAGAGGGAGAGAGAGGAGAGGGAGAGAGAGAGAAAGCGGGAGAAAGAGAGAGAAGACAGAGAGAGAAGAGGGAGGGAGGGAGGGAGGGAGAGAGAGAGAAAGAGAGAGAGAGAGAGAGAGAGAGAGAGAGAGAGAGAGAGAGACTTTACAAAGTTCAAAACCTAAACTTTTTAATTGAAAAAGTAGAAAATAGAAAAAACTAAAGCTTGATAATCCTTGCCCCTGGTAAAACTGAACTTGAAGGAGAAACATTCTTTAATATGCTTCCTCTCAAACAGAAGGCTTACTGTATCCACGATGCTTATGTAGCCTGGGAATGAGTCCCGGCCAATTCTATAAGCACAAAAGCAGAAAGAAATGAGGGAGAAAGAACAGAGGGGACTAAGTTCTCATTTCTGTATATGCCATCATGTGCTTAGCAAATAAATTAATAAATAGAAGAAGAATAAGAATGTCCAGCCAAGTTTGCAGGTACTAGACAAAAGAGTAAAATCACTAGCACTTCTCTACACCGAAAACCTCCCATTAAAAAATGCAAGTAAAAAGATGACATTTAAAACAGCAACATAATTCATAAATAGTTTAGTCAAGAACACACAAAACCCCAATGAAAAATTCTGAAATTTCCACAAAGGACAAAATATATAACCCAAACAAATAGATATTACATGCTCTGAAAGATGAAAGTGTATTGTGAAAAGGGGGGGGGGTGTCAATTCTCAGCTGGGTGTTAGTATACGCCTTTAATTCCAGCACTCAGGAGGCAGAGGCAGGTGGATCTCTAAGTTCAAGGCCAACCTGTTCTACAGAATGAGTTCCAGGACAGCCAGGGCTACACAGAGAAACTCTGTCTCAGAAAAAAAAAAGTCAATTCTCATTGAATCTCATTGAATTGAGCTATAAATTTAATGTACAACCATTCAAAGTCCTAGATGGATTTTTAAAAGACTTAACAGATTACTTAAGTTCAAATGGAATAATAAAATCTATGAAAAAGAGGAAAATGTGCCCAAACAAATATTAATAAATATTAAGATTACCTACCAAACCATGGTAGATATATGAAGCTGCTGAGAACAAAAGCGAGCTTAGAGACAAACATGAATATTACACACATGTATGTGATGAGAGATAACAATATTGAGAACATGGTCCTCTAAGTGAGGAAAATAATAGTGAGTATTATCTCCCACCCAATACTATTGTGCAGAAGTAAATTTAAGCTGTTAAAGATTTGACTATGAAATGTAAAACTATAAAATTAGTGGATGGTACATAGGAGAATAATTTGTGATGATATATCGAAGGGCTTCATAAACAAAACCCCCAATTATAAAACTACAGGCAAAATTTTTATTATATACCACCAGAGTATCTTTGTAATCATGTTCATGGGATGATATTATGGGTAAAGCTAACTAAAATGTGTCAGATTGGAAGCTCTTGCAATTTCTAAAAGCAACAGGGAAATAATATCTTGAAGGCAGCAAGAGCTGCTGCAACACCACAAAAACAGAAGATCCAAAATAGAGAAAATGGCAAAAGATTATATAGAAGCAAGCCCAACAGACTTGTGAGCATCTAAAGCAATTCCAACAGCATTACCAATCAGAGACATGCTCATTAAAGTCACAAGACACTATTTCACATCCACTGGACTGGGAAAGAGTAGAAAGTTATGTAATGCCAAGAGTTGGCAGTACTATGAAGCTACAGAATCCTAGTGTGTGTGTGTAGACTTAATACAGCCTTCTAGAGACCATTCTTATGATAGTTAGTACAATTGCATGTACCCCTCACTCTGAACCCAAAACCCTACTCTTGACTTTTTCTTTCAAATGAGGGCAGGTACATACAACACAGGCCTCTGTGCAGCAGCAGAGAAATGAATGCTCTGAAGAACCTGAAGCTAGGCATGGTAACACAGGCGTGTAATCCAAGCATTTTGAAGGAGACCATAAGTTTGAGGCCAGCCTGACTATGTAAAAATGACCCTACCTCAATTAATTAATTTAAAGATAACTATTTGGCAAACTATGTCAATAAAAATAAGAAATAATGATATTTATCCCACTTAATTGGAATAATTAGCAAATAGCATGTGAATAATATAATTCTCAGGTTGGTTGCAAAGGATAAGAGAGTCACAGAAAGGATTTGTTTGAAATGGAGGGGAAATGTCCTTTTTTGTCTACCATGTAACCATAGGAGAGTCTAGATTCATGTTTCAGTTACTTTAAGTTTTACCTAAATTCATCTTTGGACACATTCCTTGCCCAGAGCCTCTCATCCAAAGTAGTAGTTGCTCACAAAAACACTCAGTGCCTCTGCCATCATAGAGCTCAAGCCTGTAATTGGAAAAAGGCAAACGCATGAGGTCTTAGTGCCAGAGAAAACATCTGGCATGTCTCTACCGAGTGTGACCTCAGAACTTATGATGTCAGGTATCTGGGTATCTGGGTTATTTGGGAATAAGCTATGGTGTGGACAAAGCCAGGGGTTGAGACACCGAACATGGCTTGAAAACCAAAGGTTAAAAACAAAAGTAGTGTTAGCAATAAAGCAAGATATCTACAATAGTTTTCAGTATAGAAAACCTTACAGAATCATCCTGAGAGGCACTATATACTCCATTTCTCAGATTTTAAAAAAAAGTAGAGTCCTTGAAGTTAATGACTTCTGGAATTGTTAGATAAGGTACTCAAAACTGCACGTCTGGCCAGGCAGTAGTGGCGCATGCCTTTAAGCAGGCGGATCTCCGTGAGTTCAAAGCCAGCCTGGTCTACAGAGCGAGATTCAGGACAGGCACTAAAACTATACAGAGAAACCCTGTCTCAAAAGAAACAAAAACAAACAAACAAAAAAAAAAAGAACCCTGCACATCTAACTTAACATCTTAATCATTTCCTGTATCCCAGCTACTCCACTTAGCTCAGGAGAGATCACATCATTGTAAGCCTGCCAGAATATTCATTCAATCACCTGACTTTCTAGGCTCATGGTAGGGATGACTTGCGGTATACTAGATGGTGGTAAAGAGGCACAGAATGGGGAACTGTTCTTTACCAGATCACACAGTACAGCAGGAAGAAAGAACCAGAAGTCAAAATAAATTTTAACCAGGCTAAATTCACTGAGCACTGACTACTCTAGAAGTAGTGTTAGCTGCACAGTAGGGGCAGGTCATTGGTATAGCGCTGGAGGAGTTTGGCATTCTGACAGCCACTGCTGAGTAACACTGCCTCTTTGTGCTCTCCTTCAGTCCTCAGATGAGGCGTTGTCCGAGGGCTGGAGTATATAGGTGTGGCCCATGCAGGAAGCAGAGGGCCATTTTTAAGGGTTTGTCTATAAGAGGAAAGAATCATGTGTAGACCTAAGAGTAACGTAGTAAGCCAAAGGAAGATTAAAGATGATTAGAAAATGATATTCTACAGAATTTATACATTACCAATGAAGGAAAGAGATGCCCAAAGAAAATAAGAAGTGACCTGTCCTCGCGTGCCACATTCACCAAGCAGTACAAAATTGGCAGGCTTTGGTGGGATTGAAGGTGAAAGTAGGTTTGGGGCCTACCTAATGATACAGCTTGTAGAGGCCACCCCCTGCTGAGTGTTCTTGCTGCCAGCACCATTCTATACATTAATACATATATACATACATACATACATTCATACATGCATAGGTAGAGGAGAGAGGGGGTGAGAATGTTTCATGCAGAACGAATAAGCCTCTCCTGAAGATACTGGTGTTGCTGAAGAGGTAGATGGTAAAAAGCATCCTATGTTCATGCAGAAAAATACAGGGTACACAGAAAGCTATTTGCTCATTCTTTCATAGAAGCATCCCTGATACAGTTGTTCCTTCTCCACTGCCAACTGACTTCTGCAGGTCCTGTTTCCTGCCTTCCCTCCTCTTACAATTACAATGCAGTCATTAAGAGTCAGAATTTTTCTTTTTCAAGATTTTCCACTTCTAGTAAAAGCATCTGCTAATATTAAAGCAAATTAAGAAAAAAAATAACTTCAGAACAATCACCAGAGATGCACAATTGAATGTCATTTCTAACTTAGCATGCAAGAAAATGAAAAATCAATTAAAACAATAATGGTTACTAGGGCCTGGCCAAAAAACAGACTCTGTGGCTAATAAAGTAAATATGGTTTGTAAACAGTGCACTGTTGAACTGGGTACACCAGGTACTGTAGCTTATATTTCTAGCCAAGGTTGGTAATGCATTGCCTGTAATCCTAACACTTGGAGCTAATACAGAAGCACACCACAAAGTCAAGCCAGCCTGGATTACACACTGAATTACAGACAAACCAAAGCTACAAGGCAAAGCCCTGTCACATGCACAAAATTGAATTAATTCTCCTAATTACAGAGTCCTTTCTAGTTTTAAAAGGACTTTGGCACTTATTACCAATCCATATTTAATACCACCAGCAATACATATTTGTCTTAGTTATAGCTTAAAAGTGCTAAGTAAGATAACGTCAAATGTTAATAACTTAGAGTCTGGGAAGATAATTCAGGTGGCAAAGTGTTTGCCATGCGAGCATTAAAACCTGCCTTTGGATTTCCAAGCCTTGTGTAAAGGGCCAGGTGTGGTAATACACAACTTTAATCCTAGTGCTGGAGGGGTGAAGATGAGAGGATCCCTGGAGCTCCCTGGCCAAGAGCTCCAAGTTCATTGAGAAACCTTATTTCAAAAGGTATGGTGGAGAGTGATAGAGGAAGACATCCAACATAGATCTCCGGCCCCAACATTCACATACACACACATGCCCATGTGCGCACACACAGAACAGCTAACAATTTTCAGACAACAGGACCAGAAAAGTGAGTTCTTATACAACCATTTGAGTCTGCCAAAGTCCTGCAGATGGAAATACCACTTCCTCTTAGAACCAAAACCTACATTTTCTGCCAACTGCACCTTTGATTCTTTTTTTTTCCTTAGATATTCATTCATTCCACACACCGATCAAAGATCCCCCTTCCCTCCTCCCGCTCCCCCAGCCTTCCACTCCTAAACCCCCTCCATCCCTCCCCCCACACACAGAAGGCAAGGCTTCCCATGAGGAGGCTCATCCTCTGCCTGAAGACTACACTAGGTGTCCCATCATAGAAATGGACTCCAAAAAGCCCTCTCATGCAACAGGGATGGGTTCTGATCGTACCACCAGGGGGCCCCCCAAAGCAGATCAAGCTACATAACTGTCTCCCCATGCAGAGGGCCTAGCCCAGTCCCATGCAGGCTCCATAGCCATTGATCCAACTTTCATGAGTTCCCACTAGTTTGGTTTGGTTATCTCTGCAGGTTTCCCCATCATGATCTTCAGGCACTTGCTCATAGAATCCCTCTTCTCTCTCTTTGACTGGACTCCTGGAACTCTGCCAGGTGTTTGGCTGTGGATCTCTGCATCTGCTTCCATCGGTCACTGAAGAAAAGCTCTGTGATGACAGTTAGGGTATCCACCAATTTGATCTCTGGGGTAAGCCAGTTCAGTTCAGGCACACTCTCCACTATTTCTAGTAGTTCAAGCTCGGGTCATCCTTGGGGATTCCTGACAACTTCCCTAGCACTGGGTTTCTCTCTATCCCCATGATGTCTCCCTCTATCATGGTATCTCTTTCATTGCTTTCCCACTCCATCCCTGTTCCTCTGATTCTTTAAACAGAATTATACAGAGTCAAGCTAGTAGCAATACAACCTCTATCATGCAATTCAACATCATAAAACAAAATGTCCCAAAGATAATAGTAGAGCAACAATAAGGAAAAAAATCTGTCTGGGTGTACCAATCAAATATTTATATAGCAAAAGAGATGTATTGGGAGAAGCCAGGATCTTGCTGGACATGCCCCAAATGCAAAATCCTGACTTCTCCACTTAGGCTGTTTCTAGGGTTGTGCTCTACAGTAAGCAACCTTGCAAGATAAGAACGACTCCTGCCAACCAAAGAGCAAGCTCTCTTCTGCTTCTTATAAAAATCCCTAGGTTCAGAATTCACCTCATACAATGCAACCCCCTACATGAGGAGGTGTCAATCACGGGCCCTTCCACATTATCCTGAACTTCTTCAGAATGAGAACTGGGAAGCTTGGCTTGACCAGTCCTCTCTCTGTTGCAGGAGCCTCCTGCCATCTTCAGCATTGATAAAACAGTAACAAACTGACTTATTCACCTGCAAGTAAAGTCTGGACAGGATTTGCATAGGATCTTTACGAAGTGCCTGTTAATTGCGCTGACTTCTGGCAAATAAGTTGTTTAACCACAAGAAATCAAGTCTGCATTCTTAGTAAACCTAGGATCCATTTTCAAATACGCACCCATTAACAATAGTGCTGCATGAGATCTGAAGAGTTAGAAACACAATTCCAAGCACTGTACAGAAGATTTGATGTGCATTTCCAGAAAACTAGAATATTATAGTATATACATTTTTCAGTAAAAGATGCATACCAAAATGTATCAGTGATTATCTCTTACCATTAAGACTGAGGGTGATCAAAATATTTGTTCCTTTGGTAGAACACTCTTTTCTACAATTTCTAAGTAACCACATATTTTTACAGGAAAAAATTGGTTTCAACTTACACTAAACAATATTTATTTCACTCATTATGTGCTCTCTGGAGTAGAAGATTTATGATGTTCCAAATTCTTTCTTTTAGTCATCACATCATTTGTTTTCTGTCATCTTAAGATCTTATCATCTCTTAAGATCTTGAATTTGTAAGAATTTGTTTGGGTCCCAGAGTGAATCTCTTCCATCTATTCACCAAGCCCATTTAGTGAACGTCAGGACAAGGGAGCAAGCGACTGAACTCAGCAACCTGAGTAGAAGTACTCTCAGCATGCTCTCATAAAACAAAGGAGACTGAAGGAAACAGCGACACAGTAGAAATTGCTTTGTCACTGTGATGTTAAGTCTCATCTAAGTTCTCAACTGGACCTGTGTGAACAAACAACAAACACTATGTTAATAATAACATTAATATGACTGTGGACCTTCTGACAACTATGCACAGTCGGGTCCAGTGATAACTGAATGCAATGAATGTAAATGGTCATTGTCCTCTTGCCCATTGTGCATCCATAAGACCATAAGTTCATCTCTGCCTCCTCCATCTCTACAACAGTGAACAAATAATTACCCAAGCATATCTGCTTATTTAAAAGACCAAATTTAAGAGCTATTTTAAAGTCATTTTCTCTAGGACATTAGATAATAATAATTAAAGTATCTTCCCCAAGTAAAGTCAGAAGTTAGCTTAAATCTGTTTCCCAACAGTGTGACTGCCCATAGTTTCAATCATGACTTGATACTGTCGTGGTGACACAATGTGAAAGACTCCGTTTCCTCCTCAATCTCTAGAAGAATTACACAGCACTCTTTCTTGAAGCAAGAAAATGTTCTCCTCCCCCACATCACTTTTGCAGCAGCCATGTCCGGAGCAGCTTGCCAACATTTCCCATAGCACACGCATCCCCCATCTGCCTAGCTGCGTGTTCTGGGAAGTCTATTTGACAATCAGGTCAAGGCTTCCTTGGGAAGCTCTGTCCATTTTACATAGAAAAGAAAGATAACTTGTTTAATTTTAATGAGAGCCAATAAATATAAGATGAAGTCAGCTCAGGTATAAGCAGACATCAAGCCTGCATCCACAAATATAGTCTGCATTGGGGAATGTCTGTGAGTGACACTCTCAAAGCTAAACGTGGTGCATCTTTTTAAATTTCTCTGCTTTACTGTCTGATAATAGATGATTGTCTGCCGAAAAGATATTTTGAGTCTGCTGCCTTTCCAGAGGGAGCTGACTAATGCTTCATTTTGTGGTTATTTTCACCGAAATAACTCTGAGCTATGGTTTAACAAACACACCTACAGTGTTCTTTATAGCATCTCTATGGCTGTGGCCACTTATTACTGGGTGTGGAGAAGTCACTTCTACTAACTTGTTTCATTCAAGTAGTCCTGTGAGAGAAGACACTTTTCATTTCATGGATGAGGAAAATAAGGTCCAGAAAAGTTACGTAATATGTCCAAAGTTACTTTTTTAGTTAGGAAGAGGAAAAAACAAGGACCAAGACATAGTCTGTCAGCAAAAACAAACGCAAACACAGTAATCTATCTTAAAATACATAACATCTGTCTCACAACTTGAAATGCCATAGTGATTTAGTTAAACTTGCCATTTTTGTGAATATTAGCAATATTTAAGTGAAGACATATTTAGGTATTTTGCTTTCTTATTTGTTCTCTCTCTCCTCTCTCTCTCTCTCTCTCTCTCTCTCTCTCTCTCTCTCTCTCTCTCTCTCATTTAGTCATATAGGTCTTAAAGTCAAATTATGCAGCTGATAACATGTACAGATTTTAAATTCCAAGTAGCATTTCTTTACATATACATATTACATATATAGTCAGTTTTACAGGGTAACTTTTCACAGTAAGAGAGATAGCTTATGTGAATGAACACTTCTGGGTCCATAAGTAATAACAGAAAGTAAGGCCAACAACAATGATTTCCCACTAGATTTTAAAATGAGAAATTTTGGTTAGATGCCCAAATGTAAACTCAATGTCTGCTGTCTATTTTTGAGCCCTGAATGTTCAGTTATTATTTGAATGTGCTTAGTATGTGTTAGACATGATGCAAGACATCGTTAAGGACATCCTCACTGAAACTGCATTTGCTATTATTCTTCCCGACTTGTATTGTGAAATAAGTAATGGACATTTTTCTTCCTAAACAGCAGTTAAGAAATTTAGGACACAAAGAAGGGAAAATGGTTTTCCCAATACTATATGTGAAAGGGCAGAATGTGATTTCATACTGATAGCATGCTGGTCAAAAGACCGAAGCTCGAATTCTTGTTGGAAATGATGAGTTGAGCATGTGTTTTTCTACTCCTCCATCTAACTGTAATGACAATAATTAAGTACAAGACAGAATCAACACAGTGGGTGAAAACATTAGAGCCCAGAATTGACAGGTTCCTCCAGGACTGTGCTAATGATGCATCAAAAATGGAGGCAGTTAAGCTTAGGATGGCCAGAGCACAGGTGGGAACTCCTAATCCAAATAATCTTGCAGACGGAGTGTAAGCTCAAAATCACCAAGTGTCAAGAGGGGAGTGAAAAGTAAGGTACAAATAAGGCCATTAATTAAAAGGCATTTGAACAATGACATGGGTTGGCCATCCTCTCTGTGTCTGTGCACTGATGCATTATTTCCAAATTAAAAGCAAAGAACTTCCATACAGATGTTGAAAGAAATGCTTTCAAGGAGCTGAAGCCCCTACAATGACTTTTAGTTCTCCCAGGATAAAGGTCTAAGGAGGGAGAAATTGCCAACTTCCTCTTCAAAATCCATAAAGTGAATGAAGTCTGACATTCAAGAGCAGCACACCAAGAAACTCAGTTACCCATCTGCTACAGGAATCCATGCCATCCAAGTTGATCAAGTTCAGTCAAGCACTTAATGACCAGCTAAGGACTATATTCCAGGAAAACCAGAAACACGAAGAGGAGGCCTGGACCAGAACAAGCTGAACATCAGAAGCTGGGAAGAACAATGATCATTTGGGGAACAAAGAATTTTTAGACATCTTAATTACCAGCCTCGAGGGGGCTTATGAGAATGAATATACAGTTATGAAAAAGAAATAATTAGGCAGAAGGAAGTATTCGTGAACACTAAAAATGATATGAAAATGAAGATAGCATAATTCAACAAAAACGAAATCTCACAAAATGTGAAGAAAATGAAATAGAATTGAGAGCATAATTAAGAAATACAGATATTGGGCTGGAGAGATGGCTCAGCGGGCAAAACTGCCGACTGCCAAACGTGATGATCTGAGATCAAAGCCCAGGTCCCACGTGGTGGAAGGAGGGACTGGATTCCTGCAAAGTGCCCTCTGACCTCTGCGTGTGCATACACATACGCATACAAACCAAGTAAACAAACGTGTTTTAAAGCACAGTGCTCAAACAGCAGTTGGAATTTAAGTTTGCTGAGAAGCTCGCCTGCTGATCTCCACCGTGCTTGCACAAGTCTGCCTCTTTTCAACAGAGTATGAGCTTCTTCCTTCCCCATTTCCTCCCTCCCTGTCCTTTGCTTTCTTGATAGGAACCGCTCTGACTGGGGTGAGAGGGACTCTCAACATAGTTTTAATTCACATTCCTCAACTGGCTAAAGATATGGAATACTTTTTAAAATACTTATTGGCCTTTGGTATTTCTTCCTTTGAGAATGATCTGTTCCGTACATTGGCCTGTTGGTTGATTGGGAGTTGGGGAGTGATGTTTAATTCTTGCACTTCTTTATATATTCTAGATATTAACCCTTTGCCTGAAAAATCATTTTCTCCCATTCTGTGGGCTGCTACTCTGTGGCCAGTTTTTGTTATATTAAGTGTGATAACCCAGGCTTAGAAACACAAAACCCACATGTTTTCTCTCGTATGCCCCTTCTAGCTTCTCATTGTGTGGTATGTGCAGATAGAAGGGTAGAAATGTGGTAGAAATCAGAAAACTAGAAAGTGCACGAGAGAGACCAAAGTGAGGCCAGGAAACAACAGGACACGTGAGATACTAAAATGGAAGAGGGAAGGTTGGGGAAGAAATGGGGTTGAAGCAAGAGGGGCGGGTGGGAGGAACCAATAACCCCACTACGATGAGGAAACGTGTTACTTTGTAAGCTAATTTTAAAAATAAGTAAATGAAAATAATACAGGAAATACAGAAACGAGTCCAGGAGGCCAAATGCAAAAGAAGCAGGAGTTACAGAAAGAGAAAACTGATGGCAGACAACACTGTAAGCTGTGCTTCTAAATCCAAATCTAAAAAGGCCACTAAGTAGTGAAGCCAAGGCATGAGAAAAACCCATCTGAGGGCATCAGCACTCCAATTCTGACCCCAGGGAAAAGAGGAGATCTTAAAAGTTTTGGTGAGGAGCTGGGCGGTGGTGGCGCACGCCTTTAATCCCAGTACTCGGGAGGCAGAGCCAGGCGGATCTCTGTGAGTTTGAGGCCAGCCTGGACTACCAAGTGAGTTCCAGGAAAAGGCGCAAAGCTACACAGAGAAACCCTGCCTCGAAAAACCAAAAAAAAAAAAAAAAAAAAAAAAAGTTTTGGTGAGGAAAAGGAAGAGATTGTGTGTGTGTGTGTGTGTGTGTGTGTGTGTGTGTGTGGTGTGTGTGTGTGTTTATACACACATACTAGTTATATAAAGTATTATCTGTTGGGTTAGTGCCAAAGCTTTTAGTGGGACCAGTGAGTACCAAAAGTGGCATAACGATGCCTTTAAAATTTGGAAAGCAAAGTGACTTTGAACTTTTATTCCTGTATTCTGTTAATCAGTCATTCATGAAGACAAAGATAGTTTCAGACACAGAAAGATCAGAAATTTTGCCTTCTACACATGCTTCCTTGGGTGGGTAGGGCAGTATTGGAGAAGATGCTTTCATGGTAGGGGAAGAAATACAGATATTTCTATGGGATAGTTATTGGGGGAAACCAAAAGGTCAATGTTTTGAGCAGATTTTCATAACTCACTCTGCAGGAGACCTAAAGCAAGACTCATCAATACAAACATGAGTTTCCTATAACAAAACAAGAATTTAAGAGGCTAGATTCAGTTAGGGTCACATAATATATTTTTGCATCTTTACTGTGAAAAAAGAAGGCAATTTAAGCAGTCTCTGGGTTTAATGGCATGGGCCAATAACCCCAGCCCTTGGGAGGCTGAGGCAGGAAAAGATCCTGGGGTGAAGGCTAGCCTTGGCTGCATGGTGAGTTTCTAAGTGCACGTTTATACCAACTAAATGTAGAATAGTTTTTAGTAGATATCTCAGAAAATGATGACCCACTAGAACTTTAGCATATTCTTTAAATGGCCCAAGTTTCAGTTCTTAGAGGTCATAAAATGAAGCACACAATTTTTTACTGTAAAATACGATGCTGGTGAGTGTTCTCAGCCTTGATCACTGAAGGTATTTTTGTGGTAGATAATGGTTAGTGCAGACATTCATAACTGGTTGAAGTGTTGTTGATAAGGGACTGTTCAGAACTCAGCCCTAAACAGGACATCTATGCCCTTTCCCTAAGGCCCAGGAAGTGTGGTGGAATATGGGGCAGAGAGACTGGAAGAGCTGGAAGATGGAAAAGAGTTCTGCAATAGGCTACCCTCTGGATATGACGTGGTTATCACAGTCATGAACACACAACAGCTTTGGCTGGTTATCTGCACAAGATCTGTACACACACACACACACACACACACACACACACACACACACACAAAGGACATGAAAGCAGGACAAATCTTCCTGGGAAGAAGGAGGAGGTCAATAAGGGCAGGAGGGGGATGCAAAGAGTGCCAATACGATCACAATACATTGTATATATGGATAAGAATGTAAAAATTAAAGTTGGAAAATGTTTATAAAAGAACCATGTTAATTACATCAGAATAAATAAGAGTAGGAGGCCAAAGAAAGAAAGAAAGAAAAACAGCAGAAGATACTAAAATTTATAGATGTAAAATCCAAAGTAACCTGCTGAAAATATTTTTAAAATATAGTTAATAAAACAATGGAGAGGGAAAGCAGGAAGCACAGAGAAGCTAACCCAATTTGTCACACTGAAAAAAAATAATAATGAGGGTTTACTCCTAAAAGCTATCATTTCAATTTCCTATTATTAATAGTCATGTTCGAATAGCAATAAAGTCCCATTAAGGGAAAACTCCTGGTCAAAAGAATAGAATTCCTGGCCTGGGTGGAGACCTAACATTCCAATTGGACAGTCAATGACCTGTCTAAGGAACCATCCCTCAGGAAGGAACATCCCTGGGAAGATGTGTTCACTTTAGGCCGCATTAAAGAGATGGGTGGAATATTTATTCCTTTAATAAGAAACTATACTTTTCCTTCCCCAAACTACCAGCCCCCAATACAGTCTCTACAAGCCACCATGAGGTTGCCATGATGTTTGTTGGGCATGCCCATGTTTCTGAGTTCTGACTCAAAAAGTTACAAGCATTCTCTTTTCTTTGCCCTGTCTTTTTGTTTCACATACTGTCCAGACCTTTAAATATGATACTTTGGGCTTCCCTATTTTTTCTCTAAGGCCTCCTCCCCACCATATCGCTGCCTGTTGCCATGTGGCAATTCCAACAGCAGGCTACTGTTGCTGTTTTTCCTTCTCTTCTATTCTCCTTCTCCAGGCAGATGCTGAGATTTACAGCTTGCCTGATCTGGGGGTTTTCTTTTAAGCTCAAATAAAATTGTCCTTGAGCTTCCATTTGAGTCCATCTAAATTAAATTCTATTACGCATGAAACTAAGAGCCCCAAGAAGGAAGCCTGATTTCACTGGTATCGATCACAATAAACATGTCTACCTATACATCTTTTCCTAACTCTACCTCCAAATCCATGTTTCAAAGGCTCATGGTCTTGCTTCAGGGCTCTCTGCCTCTCATCAGCTGTTCTTCAAGCAGCCTCTGACCTTAGCATCTTAGATGTCACCTCAAAAGTCAATCCACTGACTAGATGGGCCAGCTAGAAGGCAGTCAGGGACCTGTATGACGTTATCCCACCTTACTGGACCTCTCCTTGTATCCTCTGGTTCTGTATCTAAAAAGAAGTGTTGTATCTTACAGGCTTGAGCCTGGAAGCAACAAGTGCACCAAAGTTTTAAAAGTGATTCTGGCTTTTTAACTCCTACTTTCTCTATATTTCTAATTGTCTAATAGCCACATTCAAGAATAGAAAAAACAGAAACACCTTATATCTTTCATTGTTGGGGTCCCTACAAGTGTCACGGTCAGCAGGGAAATGATCCCTCTTAGGTGAAGAATGAAACTCAGGTTAGCACTACTTTAGCAGGCACTGGGTCAAAAACTTCCAGAGTCTGCCCTCACCATTTATTTATCATACATGTTTAAATAGAGTAAAAATTGAGGGGAAAGTCTCCACGTGACAGTTATCATGACAAAGCTTCAGTGGCTACATCAAAAGTCCCTTGCAAAGTGCATCTCTAAAGCAAAGCATCTGTGACCTTTACAATAAGAATGAGTCCTGTTGTCCAATACAGAGTGCTCAGGATAAGTGGTAGGGAGGAGGGATTTGTTATAAGCATAAGGCTGGATGCTATTGGTGTGGGATGCAAAGTACATGGGGCTTCTTTCATAAGGATGGGTTCTATTCACTGAAAGACAAAGCTCAGGATTAGGGCCTAAGCAATGCTCAGCATTTGGGGGGATTTGGGTGGAGGCTGGCTCCATAGAATAGCAAAAGATCACTAGCTTGTTGGGTCATATTCACTCCAGCCTTCGAGTGACTAGCAATCAGTTGTTTTCTTCCCTTGAAGAGAAAAGGCCTCCGTGCTTAACAATTCAGGATTTTCCTACTGCTTTCTGTGAGCCATGACTTCTACAAGACTTTATGTATCTGTGTATCACTGCTACAACTGTGCTCCTTCGTGCAACAACGTCTGTGTACCCTACCATCATCTTGTGCTACGTTATCCACTTGTCTACATTCCAGTAACACCGGTGTTCCTCCAGTTCTCAGCATGCTTTCTGCCTTGTCCTGTCTGAGGGCCTTTGCTGTTGATACTCTTCCCTCTGGAACTGAATGTTCCAAGACTGGCTCCTTGTGCGCATGTCTTTTTCTGAGAAAAGCTATTAAAAGCTCGTCTTTACAAATCAAACTTTCACCCAACTGCAACCAAGTTAATAATGGGCTTTGAGATCATTTATAACCATGTACTCATTCTGCTTACATACTGTATACTCAGACTGTTCAGATTTAATGGACTTCTAGGAAAAACATTGTAATCAGTCTCACTATGCTTTGGACTCCCAATGTAATCCCTGGCTACGAGCTCAGCTAGCTGAAGGCACAGCTTTGATTTTACCATGTTCCCTATTTTTTCCTTTGTGGCCCATCAATGTCTCTGACTCAAAACAATGCAAGATGAGAGAGAAAGAGAGAGAGAGAGAGAGAGAGAGAGAGAGAGAGAGAGAGAGAGAGAGAGAGAGAGGTGGTAACCAGATCTAAGACCACACTCTGGAAGCAGCGAGTCATTGAAAGCAAGACCCCCTGACCCCCACCCTCCTATACACATGCAATATTTTGGAAGCAACATACTAGCATAGAATAATAAGATCTCATTGTGGCTTTGTATGCTGTTTTGAGGCAATAAGGCCAGAAAAGTAATTTTCTTCCTTGTGAGATTCCTATAAAAGATTGATTAAGACAAAAGTTCTTCATTCCTTGTTGTTGTCATATTTTCTGTGCTGTTCATGTATAAACAGGGTGGCCTTTGTTCAAGACTGCTTCTTAGATTGGACTCTCTTATAGTAGGACAGAAGATACCAAAACTCTTCTGGATAAATCAAAGCCAATCTTGGGCAAACAACACTAAGCGTTGGTGTTCCTTCTCCTGGGCAGCATGGTCACATCTCCTTCCCATCCTTCCTTTCTCAGTTAAGCTCATCCCTTAACAAGAATTTTTCCCAGCCTTTTTTTTTTTTCATGGATCCCACTCTACCTTCCAGACATTCTTAACCACATTCCCCTATTCATTTCCTTTGGATCAGGGAGCCAGTGGTACAGTGTATAACGTACCTGAGACTCTGTATCAGAGTACTGTTTCCTCATGGCACTTGTTTTTATCCAGAGTTATTATTTTAATTTTGTTAGTTTGCTAACTATGTGCCCTCATTCCCCAAAAAAGTCAGTGAGATCGGGATTTTGTTTTATCTAAAATATTATCTTAAAAATGAATAGTAAGACAAATAAAAATTCCTAAATTAGATGATAGATAGATAGATAGATAGATAGATAGATAGATAGATAGATAGATTATTCATTCTTTGCGACAACAGGGGATATCCTACCTCTTAAACCTTTTACATAAGGGAACTGAACCACAGAGGGATTGTATAACCTGCCCAAGGTCACAAAAAAGTGAACTGAAAACTCTCGGATTCAAACCTAGGTTTATTATCCCCAATCCTTCTTCCTAGACACTACTCCATGCTGTGTCTCTGAAATATGCAAAGCATCTGTAGGAGGCACTGGATATAGAGGTACAAAGCATCCTCATACTTCTAGGATGCAGGCTGTCTGAGCAGTTCCCTTAGGAGACAAACAATTACAGGAGTATATACATTACAGTGCTAGAGGTCAAACTCAGGTCCTTGAACATACGAGGCAGTAGCTCTATCACTGACTGGTAGCTCTTGCCTAGAATATTTTCTAACTATTTTAAGATATTAATGTCCCTTTAATGAGATAAGCTCTGCGTTAGCCTAATAATAGCTCAAACTTCCTGAAATGAAAGCATGGGCAACTTATCTTTATAATGATGAAATCTCCAGGAACTTGGTTCTTCCACTGCCTTCTAGGGAAGAATAGCTCAGTTTCATCCACCTATGAAACTTCTCAAACAGTACCCCAGCATGGTTCGTGCTGATCATTTTTTATCTGCTTATTCATCTCCAGTGGTTTCGTCTCCCTCGTCTTCTCCCCTCCCTCCTATGCCCCAGTTCTCTATTCACCCACGTACTCTTACACACACATACTACCCTTTCAAAACACATCTTTTAATGGGAAATGCTGAATATAAAACATCTAAGTAGAAAAGCAATGCTTATCAACAGAATCTGCCAGGAATCTTTGAGATCGTCTGAGCCCTGGGTTTATAGAAGTCTAAATTGCTACTTAACTGATCATCAAATTTCAAGTCATGTTCTTTTATAATCTTATATTTTAACTGAGTAAGTAAAGAAATCTACTTATCTCTGCATGCACATTTATAACCATGCACACATACATGTATACCCGTGTTTATGTGTGTATACATATAAGAAGACTCCTTTAAAAAAAAAAGTATAGCCTCAGGATATGTGGGATGCCATGTGTCATACTCACCTCTCTACACTAGTGGCTTTCAAAAAGGCACTTTCTCAACCAAGGGTGTCTGCCCCTGGGTCTAATGGGTAGAGACCGGAAGTAATGCTAAAGACTTAAAAATCCTTAAAAACAAGCCCCAAAGCAAAGAATTATAAGGCCTAAAACATCAATGGTGCCAGAATTAAGAAACCCTGTTCTACACAGCAGGCTGAGGCATCAAACATTTGAAAAGCTAAACTCTTCATTTTATCCCAGGCAAAAATAAAGGGAAAATATTCATCTCTACAGGAATTCTTTTTTACTCCCAATGACCAAAACTCATTATGTTGCTAAGCAAGAAATTTTTATTTCCACATACACATACACACAACAACAACAAAAAATGAAGCACTTTAGAAAAAACAAGATATTCCTGTTCCCTCCCACTTAGTCTCCTGGTGGTCATTTTTTTTTTCTCCTCAGCGTTTAGGGCATTTTCCCATGGTGTGAATGAAATGCTTGGCCAGATGGCATGGGAAAGATTTTTATCATACTTCCCTAACCTATTCTGAAAGCTTCTGTAGATTCTGGCCCAGTATGTAACATCATATATGTGAGGAAGAAAATGTGGTTACACATTTTAGTGTAGTTCATCATTGTTGCTTTTTAATTATGTATATATGTTGACAGGAGTGTTGTACTCACAGAGGTCAGAAGAGGATGTTGGATCCCCTGCAGCTGGAATTACCAGCCATTGTGCTGAGAACCAGATCCAGTTCCTCCAGTATATGCTCTAATGCTGAGCCATCTCTCCAGTGCCTGGCTCATCATTTTAAAGAAAATTATGATGAAGATGTATGGCATTCTAGTCTTCATACAGTGCTGAGGAAGATCTGTATTTCATGTTGCATACATGCATAGTTTTCTACCAATGATGATATAACTTTATCTTTTGAGAGAACTTGGAATGTATTTTCCCCTTTCGCAGTATCCAAGTTCATCAAAGGTAAGATGCTATTGATTCTAAGATGAAGTTTCTTTTACTTTGTACCAACAAAGGAAAATGAATATCAATTGAAAATGATAGGCCCCTAATTGTAAAATTCATTTTGGTTTGAGAAACATTTAAAAAGTCAGAATGAAACATCTTAGAAATGATAGAATACATTTATTGATACATCTTTTTCTCTCCAAGAGTCATATGTCATGTTAATGTATATAAGTCTTCCCATAATGATGCAACATGCACATAAAGTATAAATGGTGAAAAAAAAGGTTAAACTCATGAAACTACAGTCTTTTTTAAGTTATGGGTATTCTGTGTTTTGATAATTGGAAAAACATTAAAAATATACTGCCTTGCTTTTGTTATATTTTTAGGTGGGGCAAATTATAACAGGCATTACAATGAGTAAGAAAAACTGGCTTAGTTTATTTTGAAATAGGCATTTCATTTAATGATAATGTATCTTGAGGAGGTATGGAGGGAGAGAGAGAGAGAGAGAGAGAGAGAGAGAGAGAGAGAGAGAGAGAGAGAGAGAGAGACTGCCCCTCTTGAACAAAAGAAGATAGGTTAAGTTTTCTAATATTGGGGTTAGAGTCTATATCAGCCAGTGTGTATTTTCCACAAACTCTACTGTAATAAACTAGAGAAATCCTGTGATGACTTTGAGGCACTGTAAAATAGTCCAAGGTATAAATAAGCAATTCCATCACCATCCCTGTACTAGACTTGGCATTTTAGGAAGGGAAGTGAGAAGGGCTGTAAAAGACTTCCAGCCTAAATCATTAATCTTCTTCTAACTCAAAAATATATTTCATGGAACAGCCGTCTACCTAAATGCTTCTATAGATCAAGGTTGTTCCTATAGGAATAAACTCCAGTTAAATGAACAAATGCCCTGCTGAAGTAGAAATTACACATAGAAAAGAATTGTTACTAAAAGCTAAAAGGCAGATAAGGCTAAAAGACCCACAAAACAAGCTTCCCTGCTGCATGTGCCATTCCCATGCTGAGGGAAAGCTGAAGAACTATTGGCTTCAGACTCTCTGAAGCATAACCCCAGTAAGCTTCCTATTTGTGCCTAACAACCCTCAAGCTGCCAGAGGTTTCAGCATTCCAGTGTGCTATATTCAGCTTGAATATCCCTTCACACCCCAAGCTAGAACTAAAGAGAGAAAACAGATCAGACTCTGCTGCTGCTGACCAGCTAAGCACAAAATCCCATCAACCACATACCTCGTGGCATGCTAGGACATTAAAATATAATCATAAGATGCAGTGTGTGTCACATCCAATCGCACTCAAGACTGAAAAGGAGAGCCTTTCAACCTAGACACTGTCTAGCCCACAGAACCTTTCTGAAGTTAAAAATAACACTTGGCTCATGCAGAAGTTACGGCTGTAAAAACCCATTCTGAAGGGGCCTTAGCTCCCTTTCTAGAGCGTAGGCAATTTTCAGAACCTTCACTTCTTGCAATTTATTTAGCTGTGTGTCCCACTTCTGCATCCAAACACATTTTCCAGAAGATAGCAAGATTCTCTGGGACCACAAAAATTAAATACTTCCCCTAAATAGTTTACAGACAACTACAGTGATAAATGGAAACTAGAGCTCTTTAGAGAGATGTGGAGCCCCAAAACAGGAAAACACTGGTAATCTTCAGGACGTGTGAGATTGAGGGAGACTTTAGGGTTAGAAAGCTGTGGAACAACTTGAAACTGGGTTCTAATGTATTTCAGAGATCCTTCAAGACCAGGAAACTCAAATCACACTTGGTCTTATTTTGAAGCAGAGTTTTCTTTTCCATTAGTTTAAACTCTTAACATTGTACACATGGATTGGATTTTCTATGTGTGTTAATGTGAGTAAATGATCATGATATGGCAATATCATTTTTCCAAGTTCTGAATTTGTCTATATTATCCAGCTTCCAAAGCTACTTGTCCATTGTTTGCATAAGCCACTTAGGAACTACTATCACAGATGTAGAGAAGTAGATCATCACAAAGATTATTAGGGCCCATTTTACATTTTAATTATGAAGAAATTAGTTCCTAAACAGGTGATGTAGCCTGACTAGAGACAAAAGTGGGAACTGAAGCCAAGTGCTAACTTTATTATATTTATTATTATATAACACAGTATACTTCATTGCATGACTAGCCAACAAGAATAAATGTATATCACTTATTCATGGCAAATACATTAACTCCAGCAAATACTGTCTTTTAAACAAACAGTAAAAAAAATGTGAAATCAACAATGGAGAATGAAAAGGTTGAAAGCATGGTATGTTAACTCAGAGATTAAACAGGCATCATGGGTGGGTGGTAGAAATCAGATTTGAGCTCCTTAATGAGCAGCTCACAGCTTGAATAGGTTACTCAAGTTTTTTGACATTGTAAGTACTGAATAGTTTTAAGAAGCAAGTGCAGTTGTTCAGATATAGCAACCAACCTATAGTAAGTGCTCAACAAATAAGGGTCCCATCCATTCTGAACTGCCACAGAAGAGCTATGTCACTTCTGAGAAGTTTCTTTAGATCTTTGTGTTTCAATTTCCACAACTGAAAAATAGGATAAAACCAAATTAGTCCTGAATTCCCTTCATCTCATCAAAAATGGAAAATTCCCTGGACAGCGGTGTACCTCAGTGGTAGAGCACTTTACTTAGTCCATGAAAGTCCCTGGGTTTAACATTCAGTACAAAACAACTACAAAAAAATATAAATCTCAAAGGAACTCACTTGCACTCATTATGTGATAATGATTTAAATATCCTATACCAGTCCTGAGTACTGAACAGTTCCAGCCACCACCAGAAAGATGTTTATGCATTTATTTAGCAAAAGGGGTTCCTATTCTACTCCATCTTCAATGCATGGAGCTGCAAAACATGCTGTAGGTATATCTAATACGTATTTCTAAACTGTGAAAGGAAGCCTATGGCCCAGTTCTATTGTTGTTACAAACTGTGTGTATGACTTTTGAATAAGTCCCTTTTCTTGTCTAGTTCTGCATCCTTGGGAAACAACAGGTAGAACCACCTGATCTGTGGAATAGTTCTTCTAGTTCCTGCAGAGAACATTTCTTTACATCTCCAATACAGGTGGAGGGTGGAGTAGTACACCTATGGAGTAGATGGGGCTAACAAGAGCAGATTCTGCTCTTTATGGATCCACTGGGACAGGTCAGCTTCTGTAGGCAGCCAGACACACAAGGACGGGCTCTGTACCTTAGCTGAAGAACACCACTGGCAGCTATGAAAACATTTAGGAAAACAAGCTTTTACTGGGCATAGTCAAGGAATGCGTAGTTCTCCCAAGCTTGGACCCTTTCGTATCTTCACAGCCTTTCCCCTTGGCTGGCTGAAGGCACTGGGTACATTGAGACAATATAGATTTTCTGATGGTAGGGGAAATGATTCTAGGGGCTGGTGATGTGAGTCAGTAGTAGAACCCTTGGCTAGCATTGCTGTGCCCCAGGTTACATCCCCAATGTGTGTGTGTGTGTGTGTGTGTGTGTGTGTGTGTGTGTGTGTGTGTGAGAGAGAGAGAGAGAGAGAGAGAGAGAGAGAGAGAGAGAGAGGAGAGAGATGAATAAAAAAGACACAGAGAGACAGACAGACAAAGGGAGACAGAGAGGAGGAGAGGAAGAGGAAAAGAAAGGGGGAAAGAGAGAAACAGTTCTAAAACCAGTTGGTCTTCCTCCTGGTCCCACATCTGACCCTTGGAAACATTCTCATTCATATGCATTAGCTGCCTGGTTTAAGCCATCTTCATGAAACAGGGCTTATCATACTGGTTAAAAGCAAAAGTGGGCTTTCATCTTGACTCTTCTATTTAATATCTGTGCAATCAGCCACAAAATTTAACCCCTCTGTGTTTCAGGTTCCTTTACTGAAAAGTAGAGAAAACAATAATAACACATAGCAGAAGACTGCTATGAAAAGTTACCAAGATAGTCACAGCAAGCAATTAACACAGAGCCTAACATCAAGAAAAAAAAATAAGAGAGAGGGAATAGGGGAAGGGGAGGGGAGAGAGGGGATGGGGGAGAGCAGAAAGGGAGAAAGAAAAGAAGGGACAGAGAGGCTGGTCCTGAGACTCTCTGAAAAGGATCATCCAAAGGCCATGCTTTGTTGGCTGTAAGTGGCATCTGCTGAGCTCTCTTCTTCTGGGAAAACGGTGTGGCAAAGATTCAAAGCTGGTCTGAGCTCTTACTAAGAGGATCCTGAAAGATCAGGAGGAAATGAGGTTATCCTGAAAGTGGGAAAGTTTCTGCAGTTGAAGATAAGACCTTTTAAAAAGCCATAAACACACATGGGGGGATGTGCAGTGTCAAAGAAGTGAGGGGGTTTTTCATTTATGCCCTTTCAAGTGATGCTGGCAGTAGAGGATACAGAATTTCTCCGCTGTATAATTCCACAGAGGCAATCCATTTCAGTTCTCTCACTTGGTAGATAAGTACCTGAGGCCCAAAGAGGTTAAACAACACATCTGAAGCAGTTCTACAGTAAATGGCAATGGTAAGGCAAGCTTCTGGCACTCACTGATTGCTCATGCCTTGCTTTTCCTGGTGTGTTTTAGCATGTCAGCATCCTGTCCCTAAAGTACTAGAGCAAAAGTAAATAACACACACACACACACACACACACACACACACACACACACACACGTTTTCTGAATTTTTCCGAGTCCTCAAAAGGTTAAATGAAAAATAAATAAAAGCAACTCCAATCTCCCTTCCCTTCTTTCCAGAGTTTCCCATCAGAGGCCCTGTGGCAGATCCCATCCACCTGCAATTCTCTCCAGGACCATTATGGAGTTTCTCCTCTCTTTTTTCTGTTCGTTCCTTGCATCCATTCCTAAAAAGCTACTTCTAGAAGTTCCTCACCATGAGGTTGAGGGACAGCAGTGTTAATTTGCAAATGCTAGCTTTCCTCCAATGCCACAGGGAGAGATGCTGAAGTTTCTTCCCAGTTTTCTGTTTGGGTAGAACAGATTCCTCCCTCCCCAACTCTAGCAGAGAACCTTCAGATGTGCCTAACAGGGAATAGGAGGAAGAAGACACCAGGGAAGGAAAGCCGATGACTAGGAGAGGAGGAAGCCAATAGGAGCACTCTGACCAAACTGCCAAGTCTGGATCTTGGAGATGGCTCTGCTGCCGGAGTGACTCAGTGCTGAGTGGCCAGAACTGCCCAGGGGATGGCACAGGTTTAATTACATGCTCCGGTAGCTGACTAACAGCAGGCTTGCGCTCCAGACTACACTCACAGGAAGTGGGCTGAGGCTACCCCGAAGTGGCGGATTCAAGGAATTCTCACTCCCTGCGGCTCGCTTTATTATTTTTTTTCTCCCTCTCATCTGATGTTCTCCACTCTGCCTGATGAGCGCATCCCAAGCACCCCCAAAGTTCGGGGACACCACCCTTGTGCTATGGGAGGGTTGAGGCCAAGTGTTACCTTTCCTGCACACCAGGGAAAAGCTTCCCGTAAGTGCCTGAAGCAGACAGACCCGGGCACTTCCCACCCCCTCCCCACATGAGCCTGCCTGGGCATCCTTTAGCCCCAGACTCTGTTCCAAGGCTGGAGAGTTAAGTATCACGGACAAGTGTGCTTTCCCTGAATGCCCACCTGCAAATCCAAAGGAAGACTCTGCTTGTGCCCTTTTCCCCTCTCCCTACCTGAATTCCGGGACCAGGTTAGGCTGAAGCCCATAGAAGGCAGCAGAGAGAGTGACCAGCCACCCCGGCTTGTAACTCCCGTTCTCGCACTCCAGATAAGGTGGAGACCATTTGACGTGACTCCTGTCCCCACCGAGCGCATCCCTACGCCTCCAGCTGTGGCCCAGGCCCCGTGGCCCCTGATTGGAGCCGCGGCGGTGCAAGTGGGGCCTCCACTTTCGCCGAAGCCCATGGAACCACTCGGTCTCCACGGTGGCGTTAGCCAGGTGGTGAGCGGAGGAGGACAGGTCCTGGAGCAGGATGCGACTCTCCTCGCGGGTGGCCTGGAGGAAGACCTGCGGGGCAGGCGTTGACAGTGACTCGGTGCTGAAGGTGATGGCCGCCCGGGAGATGCTGGGCTCACCCTCCAAGAGACTCCGCACCAGAGCCTGGTACCACTGCAGGTCATCCTGCACGGTCTGCTCCCGAGACTTATTGCTTTGCAGCATCATGTTGAGGAAGTTGGTGGCATGTGTCAGAGTGTCCAGCGCCCCATGCAACGAGGGATGGGAACTGGCTAGGGCCGGTGACTTCCCTGGCAGGCCCGCCAACTCATAGCGGCTGGAGCAGTTGGCTAGCTTCAGCTGGTGGAAGTCCCCGGTGTAGAGGTAAGAGGCCACGTCCATGGGCACCTCCTCGGCTAGTTTCTGTGCCAAGATGGTGCCGTCGGTGGAGCGGCTCCAGGGAGTAGAGGGGTCCGGGGCAGAGGCTCGTGCCAGCTGCTGGCCATGCTGCTTCCCCCTCAGGGTCCTCTCTCTAGGGGCATCCGGCCGTCCCGGAGGATCGAGGCTGGAGCCAACCGCTCCCAATCCCAGATGAGCGAGCAGGAGGCAGAGAAGTAAAGAGTAAGCCATGGCTCCCATCTGTCTAGCACAGAAGAGAGAAGGTAACCGGAGGAGTCACTTTGTAAATTTTGGTCCTCAATTTATCACCAGTAAGACTTTTACTGGGGTGGGGGTGTCTTCCTCCTTCTCCAGGTGGCGCTCAGTCCAGATGGACTTTAAAATAAGAATGTTTTGAAATTGGCCCAGCTGGCTCAGCTGCCGTAACAGACCAAATCACCTGTGGCAGTGCTGGCTGCGCCCGCTCCACAATGAGTCGGGTCGGGATTACGCACCTCGCAGCCTTTAGCCAAACAGGTTACATCCCCGGCAGCTATAGTTAGCCCGCTTACGTCTTTCTGTTCAGCCGCTTCCACCGCCGCTCTCATTGAGGTGTGTTCAAGAGCTGCTGCTGATGCTGCTGATGCTGATGCTGCCACCGCGGCCGCCGAAGACGCCGCTCCATCATCTCACCCTTGGCAGGTCGTTCCCGCCTCCGGGCTCTGGCCCCTCCTGGACCCCTTCGCCCCGAGATGGAAGCGCGCACACAGACCCAAGCCGCGAGCGCTGCGGCGAGTCCCAAGGAGCCAGGGTTTTCTTTGAAGACGTTCGTGTCTCTGGAGTCCAGACAGCCAGGCAGCTGGTTAACTGGAGCCTTTTGGTTTGGCCACAAACCACATCGCTGCCTCTCCCTGCTCTCCGCTGAAACCAGTTTAAAGAGACAGCTTGGCCGCAACCAAACCCTTGTAGGGCGGCTTCAAGTCGTCTTGTGCCCTGTTTGGTCGGCGCCTCTGTCAATCAGGTGACTGCCATTTGTTGGCTGGGGCGGGAGCTGTCCAGTGCTGAACCCGAGGCGCACTGAGGAGGCGGAGGAGGAGGCGGCGGTGCGGGTGCTTTCACCCACTCGTGTTCCCTGATGACTCGGAAACCTGCAGGGGTGGCGAGGAGTGGGCGGAAAGGAGGGGAGAAGCGGCGCTTTTGGTGGCTGAGAGCGAAGGAAACTTGGACGTACTGAGAAGGAGGAGGCTGTTGGCATCTTGCTTGCTTAGTTAAACCAGCCCTTTCTTTCGCCTGGAAAAGAGGGAGAAGGGAGTAGTTTTCATTTCTGACTGAAACTGGGGGGGACGGAATGTAGGATGGAAACGTGTCCTTCTCAGCATCTGCTCATTTTTTTAGGCAAATTATCAAATTCCCTTCCTTGTTGTCGGTTAAGGAAATGATTAAACCTGGCTTGCTAAGGAAGGTCTTAGCTATGAGAGAGTAACGGAGACATCTACTGGCTGAGCTTCAAGGAAAAATAAATGTCATGTTTAAGAAACCTCTTCTTCGGGGCCAGAATGGAAGAGAACCTGTGAAAATAAAGATGTGTAGAGAAGGGGCATGATCAAGAAAAAAGTATGTGTTGTAACTGTGAGAGAATGAGGACAAGAAAGGGTGAACCTGTGTTGTGTGGGATACAAAGTCACTGTCGGTGAGTTGCTGGAATTGATGAATAACAACTCAGACTTCATAGAAGAGCTGAATAGGTGTGCCAGCTCCTTAAATAATTAGGAGAGCCCCTAAGCCACCTGACTGTATTACTTGAAGCTTCCCAGGGCATTTGAGCTTGTCTCCTACACTCTGACAACAGACAAACGGTGCAGAGACCTATTTTATTGTATGCCTCCGCACTTTCAAATTCCTTAAGACACACATAAAAAATATCAGGTTCATTTTAGTCCCCCAACTCAGAAAAATGTCACTCATGGCAGTCCAAGATAGTACTGCTTAAATTTACTGTGCTATGTCATTTTGTTCTAATGAGAAAATACCTTAGTCTGTTCTGTGTTTCTATCATAATATACTGATATGTAAAGAAAAATGTTCATTTGGCTCCTAGTTTTGCACACTGGGTGTCCAAGATCAGGGAGTCCCTGTTTTGGGAAACTGGTGATGGCCTTCTGGATACATCAGAACATGGAAGATAATATGATGCTCAGGAGCACTTTGAAGAGGGAGAAAGACGTCATTTGACACAATAAGAAGCAAGCATGAAGGGAACGATCAAACTGGCTTTTTTATGACAACCATGCCCCCCCCCCAAACCCTGCCAACTCTCAGTATGCAGCATTAATCCATTAGTGACAGCAAAGTCCCCCATAAACCAATGGCCTTCTACTAGGTCCTGCCTCTTAATGTTTTACCATATCAATCAATACCTTCACACTACAGACAAAGCTTCCAATGAAGGAATCTTCAGAGCACCATCCACATTGAGTAATAGCAATAGCTAAGTACTGGGATGTGAAAGACAAAGCACCAGAAATCTTCTCCACCACAATCATTGTGGTACTTTGAACATCTAAGCTGGAACATAGTAAGTTCTCAGTATATACTTGGTAATTAATGAATGAACAAGAGAGTGATGAATCTAATTATTCCTTTCTCAGTGAGCTAGGGATGAAGGCTTTTGGAATAGGACTTAGCAACCAGTTTTCTCAATTTCTGTACATGGTTTCCAAGTGAATTTTTGTAGCTATGAAAAGAATAGTTATTTAACTTGTATTTACTTATACATAGCTTCTGTGTTCATATCTGTCCTACTTAAGAGTACTATTGCTATGATGAAATATCATGACCAAAAGCAAGTTGAGGAAGAAAAGGTTTATTTGGCTTATACTTCCACATCATAGTCCATCATCAAAGGTAGCCAGGACAGGAACTCAAACAGAGCAGAAATGTGGAGGCCATGGATGAGTGATGCTTACTGGCTTGTTTTCTGTAGCTTGCTCAACCTGCTTTCTTATGGAATCCAGGACCATCAGATCAGGGGTGGCCTGGAACACAATGGTCCAGGCCCTCCCCCATCAATCACTAATTAAGAATATGCCCTACAGGTCTGCCTATAGCATATTTATGGAAGTATTTTTTCATTTAAGGCTCCCTCTTCTCCAATGACTCTAGCCTGTGTCAAGAAGACATAAAACTAGCCAGCATAATATCTGATTTTTGCTTAAATTTTGCTTTGCAACATATGCTCCTATGCTAAGTAGAAGTAATTCCAATTTAATAGTCTGTTACAGCACATGTGGCAATAATTACAGATGGAGTTTCTGTTGAATTTATCATGGTATACTCTGATTTTGCATCTATTCAACTAAAAGCTAAAGTGTCATTTCCTCATTGAGTATTTTAGAAAACCTGTAAAACTTGTTTAAAATTCTTTATATTTCTCCTGTATATAATTTAAAAGAAAGCTATTTTTTCATTAGTTGTTCCTTTACACAATTAATTCAATGGTCCAGAATAATTAAAAGACCTAAGCTCTGGCCCTGGCACTATTTTAAAGCAATGTATGTGGGGCTGAAGAGAAGACTCTGCAGTTAGGAGCACTGGGTGCTGCAGGTCCATTTCCCAGCACCTACATGGTGGCTCACAATCATCTATAACTCTAGTTCGAGGGGATCTGGCAGCCCCTTCTGGCCTCTGCCAGCACCAGGCATATATGTGCTTCACATACATACATGCAGGCAAAACACTTAGGAACATAAAATAAATTAATCTAAAAGAAATTTATAAATAATAATAAAACCATTTAGCTATGTGTGGAGGGACATGCCTGTAAATAATCCTAGCATGTGTGACATCAAGCAGGAGTATCACATGTTTCAGACCAGTCTGTGCTATAGCAAAAAACCTTATCTCAAAAACCCGGTGGCTGGGGATGTAGCTGAGTGGTTGAGTCCTTGCCTCACATGCCCAAGACTCTATATTTGATGCCAGCATTGCAAGAAAACAAAGCTTAAGAGAAAATGTAAAATTATTGTCAGCAGTATATTTGATTTTGCCCAATATAGTGAAATCATTATTTTTATCATTTCAATAAGTAAACAATATAAAATTACTAACAATCCCTCTAACATTTTCAGTAAGTCTTCTAATATTGTGTGTATTTTATATTCATAGAACCTGGTGTTTCACAATAGCCTAAATAAGTCGCCTATCACTAGAAACTACTATAAAGCACAGATCTAGAAAACAGTACGTTGTGGTTCAGAACACTGCAGAAAAATCTAGGTCCCCACTAGATAAAACACCCAGACCCACATGCTCTTACGATCAGTAGATCTGGTCAAGGTGACTGAATAGAAGGACAATCCTGTGTTTTAGTACCCATTAGTGGGGTAAATAATCCTCCTAAAGCTCTCATTAGGAACCAAGATTTAGAACAACACTCAAAGCAGAAGAAAAACCCCTACAAACTCACAAAAGGTGAAAAATGAGTTTAGTCCAGTGAATGTTTAGTGAACCTCTACCAACTACCAAGCCTGGTACTGAATGAAAACAGGTGCAACATCTGCTTTCCTGGCCATCACGCTCAAGTGGGTGCAAAGAGGCAAATAAACAAGGCAATTACATACTGTGATGAGGACCGTGAAGAAATACACACTGTGAAGTCATAAGAGCAGACGGCATAGAGACGGGTAGCTTCTTGTAGGAAGAGGTAAACAGAAATGAGGAGCAAGAGGAGACAATTGAGGTGACACCGAAAGAATAAGGAGGGATTTACTCTCTCTATATATATAGTTACAGTAGTAAACTATATAAAACTATATATATGTACATATAGATATAGTTACAGTAGTAAACTATATAAAACTATATATACATAGTTACAGTAATAAACTATATAAAACTATATATATAGTTACAGTAGTAAACTATATAAAACTATATATACATACATATATATAGTTACAGTAGTAAACTAACTAAGAGGATGAAAACCTTACCTCACTAAAGTGTAGGGTATGAAGGCACTATGACTACAAATATCCTCTCCTTAACAAGGTTGAGGGATGGAGGATGAGCCCTGCAATTGGCTAAAGTTCGTGAGTAATGCAAAAACTCTCAACACTAGAGACAAAAGGAAAATCACTTTCTAGGATAATCAAGACAATAATTGAGTGGGATATTGGTGTCTCCCTTCCCAGTTACATAAATATAACTTGTAGGTGTAGATTTGTAGGGAAACATCCCTGTGTATGCCTCAAAATTAAGAATTAAGTTGTCTAAATGCACATTAATACTGTGTGGAAGTTTGACTGTTATTGAACAATGGATACCAAACTTGGAGGCACAATGTGAAAAGGCCCAAGTCATTTTCATCACAACCTGAAAAGCCAATCAAATTGAACAAGTTTTCATTCAGGAGACAGCAATATGTAATGGAGTTACAAGTTATTCATTGTCGGCTCATAATTCATCACTAGTTTTAAAAGGAAAAAGGACCTAAAGATTAAGAACCCTTGCCACTCTTTCAGAGGACCAGAGTTTGGTTCCCAGCACCCATGTCAGGCGGCTCACAACCACCTCTAACTCCAGCCAGAGGATCCAACACCTGCTTCTGACGTTCCTAAGCTCCTGCACACACATGATATGTACACATGCATGCGTGCACACGTGCACACACACATACACACACAGAGCAATAAAAATACTAAAATGGAAATCTGTAAAAGGCAGGGTAAACTTGGTGTATCTTTTGGTAAAAGGAGTGGAAGGAAGTTAAAACGGACTGACATCCTGTTTTATGGAAGCAGTAGAGGTGGGTGTACTTTTAATGTTTGAATATTGGGCTAAGTCATTCCTAAAAGTAAGAATTAGGAAGTCAGATATAATTGAAGGACATTAGGTTGACAGCTGGTAGACCCAGTTATAAAGGCCTTTCCTTTAGCTAATCATGTGACTCACAATGTCCTCAACCTGAGAGCATTTCCTCATCTGTAAAGTAGGAGTGATGTAGCAGATGCATCTCCACAGCTGAACGGTTGCAGCTGAGCGACAAATAATCTGGCAAGATATATTTCCCAAGAATTCATTGTTTTTAATAATCCTAGATTTACGAGTCTTGGTAAATAAAGTAGCATGACCCCAATAAAAATTTCAGATAAAACTATAGAGACACAGCAGTCTCTCAATATAACACAAACTGAGAGATGGGCTGCCTCTGCCCATCTTGCTGAGAGTCCCCATTTCCTTAATCATATCCTATACTTGGGTCTCATTTGCTCATTTGAAAAATGATGATTACAGTCTTTGTCATCTAAGACTAGTGGTTTTGAAAGTTCCGCATGAAAAGTGTCACTAGAGAATTCTTATCTTGTGGGTCTGGGCAGGACTTGAGAACCTGTATTTTAATAATGTAAGTGGTTCTAATGCAAATGTGCCACTGAGTGCCTGCTGATACTGCCTTGAGCCATGGAAAATCATTCTAAAATACAGGAGGAAAGATCTGGGAAACACAAAGCCTCATGATGAACTGAGAATCATGATTGTCATCATTACAGTCATTGTGGGGTGTTTACAGTGGCCAAGCATTGTTCTAAGGATTTTACATAATTTAGCCCATTTAATCTTCATTACAACAGTATGAATTTGGTGCTGTTACATTCTACAAGCAGAAAATAATAACAACAGCAGCAAAATGAATTGCCCTAAGTAATACAGCCATCTGGCTCCAAATGTCAGGCTTTTAATCACTAGACCAGTAGTCCTCAATTGTTAATAAGCACTGGGCTCACCTGAATTGCTTCTAAAACTAGTGATCTCACTCCCCAGATGTGTGTTTTGGTGGAGGTGGAAGGGAGCCTGAGAACCAACACTCCAAACGCTTCCCTAAGTTGTTCTGGTACTGCTGGTCCAGGGGTCACATTCTGGGAACCACCACACCTGTCACCATTATAACCTTTACGTTCTATGTTGCTTACTTTGCTGGACACTCTGACAAAACGCTCGATGTAAACGACTTAGAGGAGGGGGGCTCTATTTTGGCTCACAGTTTCAAAAGGCTCAATCCATCATAACAGGGAAGGCATGGTGGGACAGAACAGTCCACATCATGGCAGCCGGGAAACAGAGAGATGGGCATACAGAAGAGAGCCAGGGCAAGATGTCACCCCCATGATATGGTTACTTTCCCTAATTGGGCCTCGTCTCTAGCCTTTTACACCCTCTCAAAAATGATAGGATATTATGAAGGGCTTGCAACAGGCAATAGATCACACTCCTAATGATCTACTGCCCCCCTGAAATACACTCAGAGAAATCCAGGAGCGTACTTAACAGATCCCTTAGGCATTTCTTTTTTTTTTTTTTTTTTAATTTTTATTTTGCAATACAATTCAGTTCTACATATCAGCCACAGATTCCCTTGTTCTCCCCCCTCCCGCCCCCCTCACCTTCCCCCCAGCGCGCCCCCCATTCCAATCTCCTCCAGGGCAAAGCCTTCCCCACAGACTGAGATCAACCTGGTGGACTCAGTCCAGGTAGGTCCAGTCCCCTCCTCCCATGCTGAGCCAAGGGACCCTGCATAGGCCCCAGGTTTCAAACAGCCAACTCATGCAATGAGCACAGGACCCGGTCCCACTGCCTGGATGCCTCCCAAACAGATCAGGCCAATCAACTGTCTCACCCACTCAGAGGGCCTGATCCAGTTGGTGACCCCTCAGCCATTGGTTCATATTTCATGTGTTTCCGTTTGTTTGGCTATTTGTCTCTGTGCTTTATCCGACCTTGGTCTCAACAATTCTCTCTCATATAAACCCTCCTCATTCTCGCTAATTGGACTCCCAGAGATCCACCTGGGGCCTAGTCATGGATCTCTGCCTCCAGATCCATCAGTAGTTGGATGAGTGGGGGTAGTGAAGGGCGAGGGTCGAGGGAAAGAGAGCTTGGGTGAGTGGGAGATCCCAGCTGGATCAAAAACAGAGAGGGAGAACAAGGAATAGGAGACCATGGTAAATGAAGACCACATGAGAATAGGAAGAAACAAAGTGCTAGAGAGGCCCACAGAAATCCACAAAGATACCCCCACAACAGACTGCTGGCAATGGTCGAGAGACAATCCGAACTGACCTACTCTGGTGATGGGATGGCCAAACACCCTTAGGCATTTCTTAATGTGCTCAAGTTGACAGGGAAGAGCAACTATTAGGTAGGCTACAGTCTTCTATGCATTTTCACATGGGAAGAGGAGAAAGCCAAAGTAGCTAAAAAGATGCTGGGAGTCTAGGAAAAGCATCCCATCCGTCTATTTTCAAGTTAGGAAGCCTACTAGAGATGCTTATGTTTGTCACTTAGCAGTTTGTTCTCGGCTGCCTCCAGTTTACCCTTAAATCTCTGCCTCCCGGTCAGCCTCCCTCCTAACGCCTCTTCCCTGTGGTGTCTTCTCTGCTTTTCTCTGTGAAGGGCAAGCCTTGGGATCCTCTCACATTCCCACTGAAGTATGTTATTTTTAAAAAAAAGGAAGAAAATTTAAAAAAAAAAACACTCCCAAGTATAGCGCTAACGGCAGAGACACTCGAATCCTTCGATCCAAACTAACCATTCCTCTTACCCCTGTACTGCCTTTAACAGGTCTGTAACCCTGAAGGCCCCTAAAGACCTTCCCAAACACAGGGGAAGAAACCATCAGGGGATGGTATTTGGGTAGGAAAATCTTGAACACACTAAAGCAAAGTATTTACCCAGTTTTTACCTGCATGATCCATGACATGGACCCCATACTCAACAGCACAGGGAAGGGCAAGTACCAGAGTCAAAAACAAAAAGCCAACTTGTAAAGATCCAAGCCAATTACTGACTCCCTTTCTCATTAGGAAACACGTATAATCCCAAAGAAATTAAAGTAAAATTCACAAAACAAATAAATCATCTGTAAGTGGTAGGAGGAGTTTGTGGATAAGGAGAGATGGAAGTGAATTATTTTTTTTTCTTTGCTCAACTTTGTTTGCCTCTGCTGTTGAGGGAAACAGCTTGTCCAAAGGTTTCCATCTGCAATCAGATCTCAGTGTTGTTTCCATGGGCATATTACCTGGAGCAGGAGCATGATCAGTTACATCATGGGCAGGTGGGACTTGGCATTCTCTTTTAAACACAGAAAAGTTGATGTGTTCGCTATCTTTCCTGACGCTGAGACAACATACATGATAGAAATAACGTAGGAAAAATTCAACTTGACCCATGGCTTGAGAGGTTTCAGTTTGTGGTCATTTGACTCCGTGTTTCTGGGCCTGTAGTATCCACCCCAGTAAGAGAGGCATGTGAGAGACATTACTGACCCCATACCGGGAAGCAGGGACAGATACTAAGAAGCAGAAGACAATTACATCCTTCATGCCCCGAGGTATCCAATTCCCTCCAGCTAAGCCCTGCTTCTAACTTTTCACCATGTTCCAACAATGTCATCACATTTTATAATTTTATTATGGGTATTAATCTATTGATTGGGTCAGAACACTTAAAACTCAATCACTTCCCCCCAAACCTATCAGCTGGCATCAATATGTGAGCTTGTGGGGTAATATTTCATTTTTAAATAATAATGGTTAAGAACCGCCTACACGATATATGTGTACCATGTTGATACAATGACAATTCTTCATTCATGAAGAGCAGACACTTAAGAGGTAACATGGGTGAATATGGAGAACATTCTTTTGGGGGCACAGAAAGACAATGACCTGATACTCAACAGCACAGAACAGGGTAAGTACCACAGTCCAAACAGAAAAAAAGAAAAAAAAAAACTTGTGAAAATCCAAGCCAATGACTAACTCCTTTTCTCATCATGAGAGAAGAATGGCTCCAGAAAATTAAATAAACAATTTGTAAATGGTGGGGGGGGGGGGGGGGAATTTGTGGATGATGAGAGATGGCTTCATGGTCTCAAATAAATGGTGTCTGCAGAACTTAGCTTTGGGAGGTCACTAGAATCAGATGGGGTCCTGGGGAGTGAGGCCTTCTTAGATGATCGATATCTTTGTAAGAAAAGGAGGAGAGACTCGTGTGGTGGTATTGTGTTCCCCAAAATATTGTGCACCCTAATAAACTTATCTGGGGTCAGAGACAGAACAGCCACTAGATAGACATAGAGGCCAGAAAATGGTGGCACTCACACCTTTAATCCTAGCATTCCAGAGACAGAAATCCCTCCGTGAGTTCAAGGCCACATTGGAAACGGCCAGGCATGGTTACACACGCCTTTAATCTCAGAAAGTAAGCCTTCAATCCCAGGGAGTGGTGGTAGAAAGCAGAAAGGTATATAAGATGTGAGGACCAGAAACTAGAAGCATTTGGCTGGTTAAGCATTCAGGCTTCTAGCAACACAGTTCAGCTGAGACCCATACTGGATGAGGACTCAGAGGCCTCCAGTCTGAGGAGACCAGCTGAGGATCCAGCAAGGTGAGGTAGCTGTGGCTTGTTCTGGTTCTCTGATCTTCCAGTTCACCCCAATACCTGGCTCAGATTTGATTTTATTAATAAGAACTTTTAAGATTCCTGCTACAGACTTGTGTTAACATTCTCACTGTGTCTTCAGTTAACACCCTGCAACATCTTGGGACTTTGGAATCCTTCCTGTGATCTGGACCTCACTGGACATGGCCACCCAGTCTTGAACTCTAGTCTTCACCACCAGTAGAATAAACCTTTATCCTTGATAAATTACCCCATCTTCAGTATTCAGTTATAGCAACAGAAAACTTGTCTAACACACCAAAAACTTGTCTCCCAAGCCCAGTCTCCCTTGTCTAGCAGTCCTTTTGCGAGATTTTTTTTTTTTACCCTACCACATCTCCATTACATCTCAGCTGACCTGTCTGCATTCTTAGTAGGTAATCCTGTCTCCTGAGAAAACATCTGTAAACACATGCTTCCTCTCCATTGAAACATTTTAACATCATCAACTCTCAAACACTTCTCCACATGTGAGAGGTGAGTGAATGACCATGTACATGAAAAGATACTCTGCCTCATTAGCCACCAGGGAAATGGAAATAAAAACCACAGTGAGATTTCACTTTACACTTGCAGCAAGAGCTACAATAAAGAAGGCAGATGATAGCAAAGGCTGCTAGAGAGGTGGAGAATAAGGGACCTTCATCTATCAGATGGGAATGTAAAGAGGCACAACCTATCTAGAAAACAGCCATAGCTCAGAACGTGAGACAAAAGTGACCATGTGGCCCATATGTGGAAGAGTGGTACATAAGGAAGCCCCAGAAAGAAAAAATGCATGGAAGAAAACACTACCATCCAGGCCATAAAAAGGGATGAAGCTTAGTCTGTCCAGGAACAGTCAAATGACCGTGTGAATGGAGACCAGGTGATGAGGCATGGAGAGAAGTGTCGAGGATCCAGTGGTGTGATGACTTACGGACAGCACCAGAGGATTTAGACAGGACTGACAACAGTCCAGGGCTGCCACTAAACTGGAAAAGGAGAAGCCGAGGGCTCAGTAAGGCAGGATTTTTTTTTTCAGGAGGCAGCATGATGGATTGAAGAAGGCAATATGGTTACAAATTGCACATCAGGACTGTAATTTTCTGGTCATGAATGTTACCCATCAATACCCTCTGTATATTCAAGACAAATAAGGTTGTCTTAATACAGGAACTATATTAATATGAGAAATAATTTCTGCAGTTCTATCTTGAAACAGAGTCCTAATTAAATGATTTTTCAAATATTTATATAAAAGTATTCCTATATCAATTGAAAAAATGAACAGAAAACACACATTTTAAGCAGAAGCATAACAGTAAGCAATAAGCAAGTGACAGAATGTTCAGCCTCATTACTGAGTGGAAACACAAGTTATAAACACAGTGAGGTACAAGTTAACTCTATGGGATTGGCAAGAGTCTGAAAGCTGAATATTGTCAAGTTACCAGCACCAGCTGTGGACGGAATGGAAAAGATGTGTGTCCCCAAAGGCTCCCTCATGTTAGCATGGTTACTTTGGGAAGCAGTTTAGCATTATCTCATAACATCAAGCCTCCGTCATTGCTGGTCACTTCCATTCTTGACATGTATACAAAAGAAACTCACACATTCCTTTTGACGTGTGTGAGAGCGTCAACAGCATCAACTCTAGTAATAAAAACTAGAAGCAACACAACCACTTATCAACCAGGAACTGTCAAACTGTGACATGGGCAGACAAAACAGAAGCAAGAGAGTTATGCCCTTGGGATCAGGGAGGTGCTGAACTCCTTGGTAAGGTGAGGAGATGAGCATGGAGCTGGATGAAAATATCCAGTGCCAGGTGGTGGACTTACAGGTGTCCATTCAAAACAAATAAATTGTAGCTAGAGTTTTCCTGCCTGGCCCACAGTCAGGACAAATCTCTCTCACCTGCCAGTCCCATGGCTGCTCAGACCCAACCAAGTAAACACAGAGACTAATATTCGTTACAAACTGTATGGCCATAGCAGGCTTCTTGCTAACTGTTCTTACAGCTTAAATTAATCCATTTCTATAAATCTATACCTTGCCACATGGCTTGTGGCTTACCAGCATCTTCACATGCTGTTTGTCATTGTGGCGGCTGGCAGTGTCTCTCTGATTCAGCCTTCCACTTCCCAGCTTTATTATCTTCCTTGTCCCTCCTATATTTCCTGCCTGGCCACTGGCCAATCAGTGATTTATTTATTGACCAATAAGCAACACATTTGCCATACAGAACATCCCACAGCAATAAATAGACAAATCAGATCATGAATTGAGAAGGGAAGAAATGTTTGGCAATTTTGTTTTCTTTTTTTTTGTTTTGTTTTGTATTTTGTTTTTGGTTTTTTGTTTTTCGAGACAGGGTTTCTCTGTGTAGCTTTGTGCCTTTCCTGGAACTCACTTGGTAGCCCAGGCTGGCCTCGAACTCACAGAGATCCGCCTGGCTCTGCCTCCCGAGTGCTGGGATTAAAGGCGTGCGCCACCACCACCTGGCATAATTTTGTTTTCTTAATGGTCTTGACCCCTGACAAATAACCTGCATATGCTATGTGACAAGTTTCCATCTCTTGCATTTCATGAGGTTTCCAGATCTGACTGATGGAGTCAGCCTTGCAAATGTCCCAGCAGATACCAGGGTCTTTTTCTCTTCCTAAATCAGTCTTTCTTTCTTTTTTTTTTTTTTTTTTTGGTTTTTCAAGACAGGGCTTCTCTGTGTAGCTTTGCGCCTTTTCCTGGAACTCGCTTGGTAGCCCAGGCTGGCCTCGAACTCACAGAGATCCGCCTGCCTCTTAAATCAGTCTTTCTACGGAGCTTGGCCTAGCAGCCCAGCAATACACATGTGGAGGTTCTGTGCTCTGCCAAGGCTCTGTGGAAGTCTTGAGATCATGAAAGATTTTGCTTCTGTGTCCTCTTTAAACTAGATCTTTTCATTAATAACAGCTATCAATCGTCCTCTATGTGCCTAAGACTTTGCTGAGTCTCCAATACTTGTTCAAAGCTTGAATTCGCTTTCCCACACTAAGGTCCTTCTTCTCTCCCTCGCCTGTATCTAATCTTGGGTAGTCTATCTCCAAAGCACTATTTCTGGGCTTCCACATGGCTCCCTCTGGACCGTCTGGCTGACCCACTTTCCCAATGGAGCAATACCGTCCTCTATCTGATGTTCAAGTGGTGAACAGAAGGCCGAGGAAATGAGAGGCTGTGTCCCCACTGAGGACGGCTAAGCTCCCGGCATGGGGCACACAGCGAGATCACAGAGGCACTGCAGAATTCTCCTGAAAGCCAGTTCTGATCAATGACAGAGCAGCATGGTCCCTGAAGAAATGGTCCTTGGTTTTTCAGCACAAATAAATAGTGATGGGAAATGAGAGAAGACCACAAATGTAATCTGATTTATACAGCAAAATATAACAAAATGGTTACAGCATCTGAAAACTGGGTAAAAATAGTAAAAGAGTGAGGATTTACCTATTTGACAATAGGTATTTATAGATCCCTTAAGGAGGGTGTGGACCTAAGAAATAATGAAGTTTCTACACTTGCTCCCCACTTTTGGTCACAGCCACTGATCTGTGCTTTGCTAACAAGGACTTAAGGTGTGAACTCAGAAAGGCTCACTTTCCACTGTCACTAGTTTCAATGCTCCTGAAAGAGGATAGATGCCCCAGGGATCTTCAGTGTTCTCTTGGAAGTAAGGCTCACTTCCCACAGTCACTAGTTTCAATGCTCCTGAAAGAGGATAGATGCCCCAGGATGCTGGCTTCAGTGTTCTCTTGGAAGTGGAAGTTATCTGGTCAGCCCTCCTCCTAATAACAAGAGAAACCCTCCCAGCAGGACTCTTCTCTGAAACACCCAGGCACTATGGAGCTGGAGGTGTGCCTCCGCACAGGCCAGGCCCCAGGTTTGACCCCCAGTGCTTCAAAATAAGAAAGAAACTGTGCAAGTCGGCAGTTGTCCCAGGAAAGAAGGAAGCACAGTTAGACACTCAGGCAGGCTAAAAAGTCAATCATGAAAATAGAGATGATTCCAGATTTTGCCTCATATGAAGCTTTTCTACCCTGATTATCGCATACAGACTAAAGTTTAAAAGTCAGAAGTAGACGATTCTTTAAACATAGGAAGATAGACTTCATTGGCAATTCCACGATTGCCAATAAGCTAGTCTCTAAAATAGAGCTGAAAGTCATGGAAAGAGTAATTCTTGGGGGAAAAAAAAAGATCTGAACAATAGAAATATTGATGGACATGCTAAGTGAAAAGGGGAAACCTCATAGGGTTCTAGCCCTAGAGGAAGGACTACGGACAACTAATGGCTGCTGGAAGAGAAAGGAAGAGCCCCCTGACTGATTATCCAATGCAAAGTGGTCACCCTGGAACTATTTACATATGTATAAACAACAAAAATGGACTCTGATGGTTATATTTACATACTTATGAATACATATACATATATGTGTGTGATAATAATAAAGAAAAAAGAGGTTATTATGTGAGGTAATTATATGTAAATTAAATTTTTTTTCTTTTTTAGAGCCAGGAAATCCTTAGCGACATCACCAGGTGACTTCTGAATTTCTGAAAAACCAAAAGTCACCATGAAGCTCCCTGCAAATTCTGATAAAGCTGTTTTCATGTCCAGTCTGTTAGTCTTGTATTACAGTGTTTAGGGACAAAGGTGAGTTTCCCAGTCTTTGCATCTACTTCCTCCTTGTGTGAAGGTGGCTTTAGAACCACAATCAGGCAGACCACTGGGCCACAGTACTAAAAAGGAGGACTTTACATATAAAAAGTGAAAAAGACATATCTAAAAACAGAAATAAATAAATGAATAAAAATGCACATGCCTACCTGTGTGTAGTACACCCACTGACAAATGCATATACTTGCCTGTGTGTCATATACCTACTGAAAATGCATACACATATCTGTATGTAGTATACCTACTAAGTGCTACACCTCCTGAGTGCCTTTTTTTGAATTTTTTTTCCCATTCTTTAAACTCTTCATCTAAGCAACTGAAATAAAACTGTAGGTCATGGATTTCTTTCTTCCTGAGAGAAGGACCTCTCATGCCCTTTCTTCCCTGGCACAAATATAAACAACTTCCAGACAAAACTCAAAGGAAAACACAGGGAGATAGGTAGGAAGGCAGCCCTGGGGAGGTGGTCTAGCCTTGACTGTCAAGACCTTCTTCCTGACAGCTTTCAGTTGTCTGTCTGGTTTGGTTTGGCTTGGTGGGGCAGTTTCTTGCTTATAGGAGTGATGGGGCATTAAAGGCCAATCCTAGCACTCGAGCCTAGAGGAAATAGCTAGGAAAAGGACTCAGCCATTGCACATTATGTGCTACTGCCTATCTGTGGTCCAGCTAGACTCATCAGGCTCCGGAAAGCTACATGCAAGTTGTAACGTAAGCTCTAAAGTAATAGACTCTCGATGTGACTTGGGAGCTGTTTTCACACACGTTCAAATAGGCTGAATTAACAGGTGTTAGTTGTGGCCACACTCTTCACCATCCAGACTGACTGGTTCTTCCCATTGCTGTCACAGCTCTGAGGAGACATATCAGAGGGCAGCATGTGACTCGTTAGGGTAAGCCAGCCAAGAGCACACCTTGTGCGTCTGAGCTGCATATCTCTAATGCCAAGCATTGGGAAGTTCAGAGGCCTCTCAGGGCCAGCAGAGGCCCACAGGAGAACATACTCAGATACAGCTAGTACCATATGACCATCATGCATCCTGAGCTTGCTTCCTGCCATCAAAACAAAACTTTTTTTGTGATATGACTACTAGGAAGGGAGAGCTATGCTCCTAGTGACCCAAAATTTGAAATTCTAAACCCCCTTTAATTTTTTGTTTTTAAGTTGGGGCCTCACTACATAGCCCAACCTAGACTCACATTGGTGAAACTTCCAAATGCTGGATTACAGGTTTGGCCACCACACCTACCTTGGGTTTTAGTTTTGAATTATCATGAATAAGAACCTCAACTTCTGTGGGATGTCTTTCTGTGTGCTGTGAATATGTGTTGCTATGGTTGGTTAATAAAGAAGCTGCTCTGGCCTATGGCAAGTCAGGTTATAGCCAGGCAGGAAATTTAAAGAGTGAGACAGGAAGAAGAAAGGCAGGACAGGGGACACCAGCCACCACCACAACCGGTGTGGCAAAACATAGATTAATAGAAATGGGTTAATTTAAGATAAAAGAGCTAGTCAGTAATAAGCCTGAGCTAATGGCCAAGCAGTTATAAATAATATTAAGCCTCTGAGTGACAATTTTATAAGTGGGCTGTGGGACTGAAGGGGCCTGGCGGGACTGGAGAAACCTTCTGGCTACACTAAACAAAGAATGTGAAAAATACCTTAGAAGCCAAATTAAATTTACTTTACTAGTTCATCTCAACCAAATAAGAGATTAAGTCTCAACTGTTCTGGAAAGCACCTAATTGATCTCAGGTTCTGGAGCCTCACATAGTGATAAGGCTTAGGAACATAGTCTTCAGGACCTATCTGCGAGATTTATCATAAAGCAAGTACTGGCCCTGGTGCATACTCAGACCCAGTGGGTCTCTGGTGAGTACCAACCAAGCCATGCATACTCCACAGGAATCATAGTCCTTACAAAGCTAAATTGTGGTGTGTCTGCAATTTAAGCTTTTGAGATTTAGCCAAAAACCAAAAAAAAAAAGCTAACTTTTAAATGCTTAGTATGTAATAGTACTAAAAAAAGTATTACTTGTATAGATGATTCCCATTCAAATCTAATTGAACACCCTGTGATTTTTAACTGACAACTCTGCAAAGACCTTACCTGCCTATTTTTCCTCTCTGAGACCTTGCTGCCTCCTCAGATAGCACAAATAAGCAGGACTGTTACTTATTAGACCATAGGAACCCTTTTCTAGGGGAGTTATCAGTCTGCCTAGGAGTAGATTTATGAAAAGGAGCCCAGAAGGCTCTACAGATGGTTCCCAGCTGCCATGCACCTGCCCTGAGACCAAGAATTACAGCCTGGAAGTAGCCAAGTGGAGGAAATAGGTCTCTTAGCCTTCATCTGCACTCTCTTTTCCATTCGTTTCTCTCAAAATCTTCCATCCTCCCCTTCTCTGCTTTCAATTTCAAAAAAAAAATAGTTGGAACAGTGTTCCAGCAGACCAGGGCCTTCTGAGGCTGAAGAGAGGTTTTCAAAACACAGTAAGACTGTTGGAATCCCTTTTCCTAGATTTACGTTTCAACACTATAGAGTTTGGGCTCCATCGTAACTCTAAAGAGACATTACAAATGTCTCTTTACATTGTATTACAAAATGTATTTCAGTCTGACAGCTATCTATGCTTGTTCTTAAGTGCTTTATTTACTTTACATGTGTGTAAGTGACTGGATTATTCCCAAAAAAAAAACCCAAGTTCACATTCAAAAGAATGGATGGCCAAGGTGCACAAAAGCAGTCATGAAAAGAAATATTCTTTGCAGTGTTGTTTATGAGAGACTAGACCAATTTAGTTGTCCTTAACTCAAATGTTGGCTAGATAAATTGTACTATAATTACCTAACGTAGCAACTCATCTTGGTAATTTATCCATCATTGTATCAGAGTTCCTAAAGTAAGAAAAAAGTTATATTAGCAATTGAGAAGAAGCCATAATGATGCCATTATTAATGACAACATAATTATGCTTGCATAAAATCCAAAGTAATCTATAAGCCACTTATTTAAGTTTATATATAAGTTCATCATCAGACACAAGCAAGAACACAAAATTAGGTATATATTTATAATAATATAAATAAATTTAAAATTTAGAGATGCTTCCTGCAGCAGTAAATATTGAGGAAAATTCCACAAAGAAAACTATAAAGTATTACTTATTAAGGTTCAAAGAAAGAAAAAGAGGGGAAAGATCAATAACATTCATGAAATAAACCATCATTATTACAAAAAATACCAGTCGGTCTCTAGTTAAACGTGTAGATTCAATTTAAGCACAATAATAGAAGTGAACAGGACAAAGCAGAGTCATGATGATCTTGAAACACAAAGTGTCCTTAAGCCCCCATATAGATATAGAATGATAAAGCTATACTCATTAAGACACCATGGTTTGGGGCCCAAAGATTGACAGAAAAGAAAAGAAACAGGGTAGAGTTAACATCAGACATACAGAGATGGCCACTTGATCTATGGTCCTGCAGAACCCCAGTGGAGTCTCACAGCAACTCAGCTGGACACAGCTTACTTCAGGACTGAGGCACTGGGAACACTGGAAGCCAATAACTCTGAGCTACATCCTTCTTGGGAATTTTCCTTAAACAAAGACCACTTCAACTAGAGCAAACCCTCTCTGAGGGCAGCCCAGATCCATTACCATCCATTACATGGTAAGTCTAGAATTTCCAAGTCCAGATTCCTTGCCTAGACTGGCCTCTGAGAGACTGTTCTGGTTCCAGTTCGTTCCTTGGGTCTGTATGGGTTGCTAATCTTACCTCTGCACCTTAACTCAAATGTTGGCTAGATAAATTGTACTATAATTACCTAACATAGCAACTCATCTTGGTAATTTATCCATCATTGTATTAGAGTTCCTAAAGTAAGAAAAAAATTAACGGCTTCCTCCATTCAATCCTGCATCTCCAGTTCCCTCTCAATTCCTGCCTGAGCATTTTCCTACAAAGAATCTCGCTGTCTCAGATTGTATTTCATAGGAACTGAATTTGGAATGCTTTAGAAAAAAATTGGTCTTGACAGCAGCTCATACCATCAGCTCCAAGATCATTTGTCTAAATAAGAACAGTAAAAATCCTCTGAAATCTTCAAGAGTATAAACTAGAAAACAAATTCTTAAACAGGACACAAGAACACTAGCCATGAGAGAAAATATGGATAAATTCAACACTGAAATCAAGGACTTTGTTTATCATAGGATACCACTGATTGTGACCAAGCAAGTCATATACAATACTTGCACCTGAGTACATAAAGGAAAAATATTAAATAATAAAGTAGACAATCCAACAAGAAAAAAAGGGCAAAAGTCTTGAACATGCATCCTCCTCACCGAAAAATCTCATAATAAGAGGGAATTAGGTTATGTTAGTACTCAAAGGAATACAAATTCAAACCATAGCAAAATGCCTGTTTCTAGCCCAATGCTGTTGGAAGACTGACAAGATCAGATACTGTTGAGGACATAGAACAATGTCAGCGTCACATTCCGGGAAATTGTTTGACACAGGCTTGGGGTGTACCTCCGTGTAGTTCAGTCCCAGTTCCAAAACAAACAACTTACTAGACAGAGTCAGACAAAGCTGAGCACCTGCTTTGGCACACTTTGAAAGTCTGGGATGCTGCAGAATCCTCATGTGGAATCCACGTTCTCATATAGGAGATAGATCTTTGGAGCAGGGATATGTCATGAATGAAGAACCATCATGAACCGTGTTAGTACTTTTAAAAGAGAGGTTCCACTAGAAAACAAAAATCATCCTGAGTGAGGCAACACAGATACAGCAAGACAAATATGGTATGTATTCACTAAAATGTGGATATTAACTGTTAATCAAGATATAATCTATAGAACCACAGAGGCTAGATATAGAGTATGGGACTAAGGGTGGACAGATAGATCTCCCTGGAAATTGGCAATAGAATAGATAGCTATGGATAGATGATGGGGGGGGGGGCTGGAATGGAAGGATCAAGTGGGGAGGGAGGGAATATGGAGAGAGACAGCTAAAATTAAGGACCATGTGATGGGTAGTGTGGAAACCTAATACAGTGGAAACTTCATATATAAACAGGAAAAAATGGAGTTCAAGGCCATCCCAGGCTACATAGTGAGAACATATCTCTAAATAAATAGATATTGAAAAACAACTCTTGTTCTCCAGTTTGATCTGGGAGGAGTGGGGCGGGGGGACCATAATCAGGATATATTATATGAGAGAAAAATCTATTTTCAATAAAGAGAAAAAGAGAAACGAGGTTCCAAAGGACTCACTTACCTCTTCCACCACATGACGTCAGAGTGAGAAGAAGCCCTGAACAAAGAAGCAGGCTGTCACCAGATACCAAAACATGGCCGACTTGAACTGGGGCTTCCCAGTCTATATATATAAGGAATAGTTGCAATTGGATCACACTGAGGTAGCGTGTCTAGAAACTGGGAGAGCCTTGACTGGGACGCCTTTGGGGGAGTTTTAGATGGGGAATCTCAAGGAATGAAGAAGAAACCAGGAAGGGGGTTCAGTGGCAGAGAACTTGCCCATGTGCAAGAGGCTCTAAGCTCAATCCCCTGTGCCATAAGCATAGCAGAAGCACTACAATGTGATCGATATGTCTGAGTCCACTTTTCTCTAGCACAGTGGAAGATAAGCTGTGGTTCCCTACCATGCTCCTGTGCATGTTCTGACCCATTGAGTCACCTCTATACTGGCTTGCCTCCCCTTAGTCATCCCCTGGCATTCTAGTTTTTTCAGAATCTATTTATTTCCTTTCATTTTTTTTATTCAATATACTCTATTTCTTACATGGGATGGTGGCACACACCTATAACCCCAGCACTTGGGATGTTGAAACAGGAAAAAAGGGAGTTCAAGGCCATCCCAGGCTACATAGTGAGAACATATCTCTAAACAAATATTTTAAAAAAACAACTCTGGGTCTCCAGTTTGCTCTGGTCTCTGCTCTTGCACTCCTGAGGAGAAGAGTCCAGGTGGAACTGGACAGTCAAACAAGTAATCAAGAGTTTAATTAGAGCAAGCCTGGAAGCAAGAGCCCGCCCTTTAGAAAAGTGCCCCCAACAAAGCAGCCACTGTCCCTGAGTCTCGCAGGCAGGGGGTTATGCCTTTCTTCTCTATGTTGTCCCCTCCTTTGTGTCTCCTCCACGACAGGCACTTCTAGAAAAGGAGTATGCTTTTCTCGGAAGCCTATTTTATCCCAAATTCAGTCTGTTATAAGTCGATGTACAGGATGTAACGGTATGGACAGGGGCATGGGTAGCCCTAACCTTGAGAAGTTTACTAGAGAAAAGGATAACTTTTAGCAAGCACTCTCCTGCAGAGGAAGCCTTAAAGTTGCTTTAATCTGACTGACAGTCTCTTCCATCTTTTGGAGGACTATGAGCTGGCCCATCTAGAGTGGACCGTGGCTGTTGTCTTGACACTATGTGCAGAGTCTTGAGCTAGCCTACACATTGTTCTTTAAGTCCTGCCTTTGGGAGCCTATTGGTCAGTAACTTCCAAAGGAAACCTCCTGTCTAACCAAGTTTCCTATGTTTAATGATTTTAAGGGAAACAAACTCTCCAAGGTCTGTTCTGCTCCTGAACAAGACTGGTGACCTACAGTTCCAGTTTTTAGTCTAACCAGCCTCTAGAAGTCCTTCCTAGCACCGTCCGATTCCCTGCCTGATCAGCATGTAGCACAGAGTCATCCAAAAGGCTTAGAGAAATGAACTGGCTCCCAGAGGTTTAGAGTAAGAGATTTGGGTGAGCGCTATCAAGTTCCCAGGAGAGGCTTGGCAGTGTGTCCAAGGCCACACTTGGAGACCCTTCCACTGCTTTGGTCCCCAAGTTCCTGCCCCCTGTGCCTGACTCTTCTGTCCCTACATCTTTTATAAGCATTGCCTCTTCTTCTGGAGGGTGGAACCCAGAGGGGAGAGATGGAATGAGAGCTTTCTTACAGTCTGCTGCTAGAGATCCATCAAGAATAGAGAGAATCCACACCCAAACCCCCCATTTCTTGGGACGATCAGTGTGGTATACAGCACTGGGGAGGAGGAGTTAGAAACATACTATTTAATAAAAGACCTGCACAGCGTGAAGGCACAATATACAACAGCAAATGTCAAGGGCTCTAGGAAACTCTGGCCGACATTATTTGGTGGATCCCTAAATTGTTCCTGAGGCCACTTCATAGATCATGGCCTGAACTGGCTCTCAGAGTAATGCAAATGCAGATCCAATGGTTTGAATGTGAATGGCCCCCACAGACTGGTACATCTGAACTCACGATACTCAGCCGGTGGTGGCATTTTTGGAGGCTGTGGCACCTTTGATATGAGGGTAATAGCTGTACACAGTGTGTGTCTGGGATCAGGCCTCGATGGTTATAGCTACTTCAGTTCTAGCCTGCTCTCTGCTTCGTAGTCAGCTCTCATAATGTGGCTCTCCATCCCACGTTCCTACACAGATGACAGCCATGCCTTCCCCACCACAGTGGACTAGAATCCCCTGAAACTGTGAACTAAAAGGAATCCTTCCTCCTCAAGGTGCTTCTGTCAGGCATTTCGTCACACTGGCAAGCAAAGTGACTAACACACCCACCATGCATGTGAGCACCTCTCCCAATTTTGCATCCCACGTGCTTCACCCACCTCTTCAGAACCTAATTTGAGGTGATACATTGTGTACCCTAATAAACTTTGCCTGAAGATCAGAGAACAGAACAAGCCACTAGATTAAACATAAAGGTCAGGCAGTGGTGGCACACACACCTTTAATCCTAGCAATTGGGAGGCAGAGATTCCTCTGGATCTCTGTGAGTTCAAAGCCACCCTGGACTACATGAGATTGACTCAGTCTAGGAGAGGAACAGAGCCAGGCAGTGGTGGCACACACCTTTAATCCCAGCACTTGGGAGTCACACGCCTTTAATCCTAGGAAGTGATAGCTGGACAGAGAAAGGTATAGAAGGTGTGAGGAGACATGAAATAGGGTCTTTTGCAGGCTGAGGAGTTGGGGAGGTAAGAGGTGGTGGCTGTGACTTGTTCCTTTGTCTCTCCGATCTTTCAGCATTTACCCCAATATCAGGCTCCAGGGTTTTTTATTAATAAGACCTTTTAACATTTGAGCTACGCTAATTCTGTCAGAGATCACAAGGGAGAGTTCATCATCCTTGAACACTGGCAACAATTCCCTACATGATGGTGTTTTCTGCTACCAGAAGCTGTTTGTCCTGCTTGCTTGGAAGGTTGGAAGTGCTTTGAGAGATGATGTCCTTGGCACTCAGACACTAGGTAATGGACCCGGGGTGCCGTGAGATGCCAACACGAAGTGGAAAAGCAGTAAGAGCAAAGGGACCGAGACTGAGATTTGGGGACTGACGCAGCATAAGAATGAGGGAGAGAAGCAGGTCTGCAGGAAGAACCAGCATGGTTTGTGACACCCAAGCATGAGAGTTAGCTTCAAGAAGCTTCCAGACCACTGGGTGAAACAGAATCCACGCTTGAAACATTCTGGCACCAAACTCCAAGTAAGGGCTGAGGACGGAATGTGGCAAGCAGAAAGTAAGTCAGGATTTGCCTTGACCTGAACAATGGGAGCATCCATTTCCCGTTAAAAAGTAGATGTTGGCAGTGCTATTGATCACAAGGGTTTTTTTTTTTTGGGGGGGGGGTAGTCAGATAATTAAAGTGCTTAGTTCAGTTTCTGTATCATAGTAAAAAAAAAAATCGCAGCGTTGTTTCTGTCCTAATTTCCATTGTTATGGTATTGCCATTGCTGAGTAAAGTGTATAAGAGAGAGGGAGCTGGGTGCGGCTGTGAGGACCTGATGAATGACGGGAAATGGACCACAGTGTACAGGAGACTGCATGATGTTCTGGGACAAGATGACTGAACAAAGAGCAAGTCCCACATCCAGGTATTGGGAAAATCAGGGCATCAGTTTGTCTAGAGGGAGCAGTTGTGAGCATACATAGCACCCAGGTGGGGTATTTAGGCATAGGAAGCATGGGCTTGGTGCAGGAGTTAATCCAGAAGTCCTGAAGATCTATGACAAGATTGCTGCTGTAGTTGGAATGACAAATGTCCTCATAGGCTCATGTGTGAACACTTGGTCCCAGTTGGTGGTCCTAGTGTTCAGAGAGGTTCTAAACCATCAGGAGGTGGACCCTTATGTCATGGGGGGGGGGCCGCGGTTGAGCCTCACCTCACTCCTTGTTTGCTCTTCCTCTGCTTCCTGGGTGTGGATGAAAACTTAACCAGCCAGCTGCCTGCTCCTGTCACATGACACGCCTTCCCTGCCATTACAGACTCTATCCCTCTGCAACCTTGAGCCAAAACCAACCTTTTCTTCCTTAAATTGCCTTTGGTCTTGGTATCGTATCCCAACAACAGAAGTGTAAGTAATACAGTAACATAAATGAGAGCAATCTGAAAGTGCAGCTAATTTACAGACTGAGAGCAGCGGTAGAGGACGTGCACCAGGTGTCTCGGTATCTCAGATACGAGTGGATTCCAGCAAACTGAAGAAATCAAAGTCCAAACTATAGTTTTTAAAAGAAGAAACATTAGGTTTGGGTAAGAAAGCGTGGGTAGGAGTGAGCCACCCTAGGTTACACCTGAGTCTTAGGGCTGGGCTTCCTAGAGACAGTCATACCAGTCATCTTTGATTGTCATAACCAAATACCACAGGCAAGATTAAACATCAGAAGTGTATTTTCTCAGTTTGGGAGGTCAGAGTTCCAAGACCAGTGTATCACTTTGAGTGACTGCTGATGACGTCTCTGTATCTGGCAGGCCATTGTCTTGTCGTCGTGTTCTCAAATGGCCTGTACTCTGGATGCGGAAGGGAACGGGAAGCAAGCAGAGAGATGTGTGGTACCCTTTCCTCTCCGTCAGAGGAAACCAGTCCTATTAGATGAGGGCCCCACCTTAATGATCTCTTTTAAGTTCTAGTTGAAATATTTTTAGCTTCAAGAACCTGTCTCCAAATGTAATCACACTGAAAATTATGGCTTCAGTACAGGAATTTGCAGAGGACAGAATTCAATTCATAACAGTGATGTTATATGCTACTGTGAGATCCTGGGAATGTGAAGCTTCTTAGACATTTAGTTTCAGGTATTCTGCTGGGTTAATCTACAGGTTAAGAGCATTCTGCAATGATCAAAATGCTCTGTACCAGAATTATCCATTAGGATGGCCACTAGTCAAGCATGGCAATGTGAGCATGAAATGTGGCTAGTAAAGGCTGGGACTGCTTCAGCTTGGTGGTGGAACACTTCCCTGACATGAGTAAAACCATAGGTTTGAGCCCCAAACATACACACACACACACACACACACACACACACACAACACACACACACACACACACACACGCATACACACACACACACATGCATACACATACACACACACACGCATACACATACACACACACACACGCATACACACACACACACACGCATACACACACAACACACACACACACACACACGCATACACACACACCACACATACACACACACACACACACACATACACATACACACACACACGCATACACACACACACACACGCATACACATACACACACACAACACACACACACACACACGCATACACATACACACACAACACACACACACACACACACACACACACACACACGGCTAATTCAATTTAGAATCTACTAGACAAAGCAAGTTATAAGACAGGCAGATCCTCAGGCAGACAGAGTCTGTCAATCACTAGACAACAGAGGTTGCCTCAACCTGAAAAATCTGTATTGTAGATATTCTACTCCAAACTACCTTTTGCTGCATAAAGAAAACATACATCCATCTCACACTGATACCACTGGCTCATTACAAATCCTCAAGAAGGGCCTGAGTGTTTGGGCAGCACTGGCTACATAACTGGGCATGTTGGGCAGGCAGCGGAAGAGGTCCTATCAGAGGTTAGAGAAACTGACTCTCAAGGACCAAGATAACTCCTTTGGACTCACCGATGGACAGGGTAGTAGTTCGAATATAATGGTCCCCATAATCTCATGCGGAGTGACACCATTAGGTGGTATGGCCTTATTGGAGAAAGTGTGTCACTGTGGGAGTCGGCTTTAAGGTCTCATATACGCTCAAGTCATACCCAGTGTCTCAGTTCACTTCCTGTTGCCTTCAGATCAAGATGTAGAAGTCTAAGCACCTCTCTAGCACCATGTCTGCCTGCACGCCACCATGTCCCACCATGATGATAAAAGACTAAACCTCTGAAAATGTAAGCCGCCCAATTGAATGTTTTTCCTTTATGCGTTGCCATGATCATGGTGTCTGTTTGCAGCAATAGAAACCCTAGCTAAAACAAACAGATATAAGTGCAGCCATGAATATGATATCATCCAGAAAGAGGCTAGGAACTCCACCTCAAGCACAGAGAAAGTGCTCAGACCAAGACAGAAGGAAAATAAAATATAAACAGGAAATGAAGTTGGATTTGTGTCTGCCAGACACATGCTCACAATGAGATGGTCCCAGTTAGCAGGACCTCGGCAGGTTTAATTATGTCAGTGAGGAAAGTGAGAAGATGAAAAAGAGGAAAAGTCCTCCACACTCTCCCTCACCGAAGTGAGCAAGGACTTCATCTCTCTGTGCCTCAGTTTCCTCCTTTGTAGCATAGGGATTCTGACAAGGCCTACTTTAGGAGCTGTGAAGATTATGTTGGATGATATGGCATAAAATAAACACATTTCAAACTTTACTTAATAAACAAAACTCACCATCCTTCCATTTTCAACCTTCTGCCCATGTTTCCAATCCAGGCAAACAGCATTATCCTTTATGAAAAAGCTTCTGAGCACCATGAGTCATTTTGATTCTTTCTTTGTACCTCCCAGCATCCAGTAAGTCGTTCACCAAGTGTTATTCACTCTAGCTACACGGTGTCTTTCACACTCAGCCACCTCTTGTGTGTTAGTCAGTGTCCCGTCAATATAACAAATACTTGATGTAATCAACTTCCTACGAAATGGCATTTATTTGGCTCTCAGTTTTGGAGGTTTTGACAGATGACTGGTTGGCCCCAATGCTGTAGGACTGTGGTAGCACATGGTGGCAGTGGTATGCAATGGAGTAGGGTGGGCCTGAGGTCCCATAACCTCCTTCAAGTGCATTCCTTATGTTGTAAAGACCTCTCACTGGGCTCCGCTTCCTAAAGGTTCCACCTGCCAAGTCACAAGAGCAGCAGAACTCAAACGCCTTCCCACACAGCACACAGCACAGTGCCCTCCACTGCTGCCCTCACTGAGTTCCTCGGGCCTCACTGGCATCATGATGAGCTGGGCTCTCTGACAAAACTTTGTCCACTCCCAGTGTGTTTGCTGTGCCTACTCATTCTCTAAGCAATGCAGCAGTCTCCCTTATCCACGGAGACCCGCAATGGATGCCTGAGCCACCGTTAGTCCTCAGCCCTATACACACTATGATTTTTCCTATACGTTCAACCCAGTGACAAAGTTTGTTATAAATTAGGCACAGTAGGTAATAATAACACCATAATAAAATCTAACAATTACAGCACTGTGCCCTATTATAGTGTCATTGCTTGTTTGCTGGCTTGTTTGGTTTTGTTGTTGTTGTTATTGTTGTTGTTGTTGTTGTTGTTGTTGTTTTAGGCACAGTCTCACTATGCAGCCCAGGAAGACATTGAACCAGTGACAATCCTCCTATGTCAACCCCCAACGTTCAGGGCTTACAGATGTGAGCCACTACTGTCAGCCTTGATTAGAGTCTTACTGTACTCATCCTCTTCCTGTGACGATGAGGGGCAATACAATAGCTCACTGATGTGATGAGAAGAGTGAATAACACGGGCATGTGTCATCACACTAGGTTAGCATCAGCCGTCTCCACTGAAGCCCAGGAAGCAGTCTGAAGAGAACAATGAGGTCTGCAACCTCCCTGCTCCATCCCACTCAGGATACGACTCACCCACACTTTGTACCCAGTCAGTCACTTAGCCATCAAAGCCATCAGACTGACTACCAGGGTGATTTGAACATTTGTGTTCAAATAAGTCTCAGAGCGGCAGGACTTTTAGTCTGTGTATTGTTTCCTTCTGGAATTTTCCATAGGATGTTCTTGACCACAGTTGACCATGGGTAACTCACTTACGGAAAGTTACTTAAACTCCAATTAAGGAGGGAATAGGGACTGCCATGTTTGTAAGCTAAAGGCCATTTTGCATCATTTCTTCAGAAATTCCTTTCTGTAGACAGGATTAAGTCAATACTCCTGACCTGACTCTAAATTTTCACATTTAATTGTTTTTATTTTGAACTAAGAATGAATAAATATAATTTTCTCACCTGACATTTTTGTCATATGACTATATACGAACTTCACAGACTGTACTGGCTAGTTTTATGTCGGGCTGACACAGCTAGAGTCATTTTGGAAAGGGGGACCTCGTGTGAGGAAATGCTCCCACTAGACTGGCCTGTGGGCAAGCCTGTGGTACATTTTCTGGGTTGATATTGGGAGGCTCAGCTCTGTGTAAGCAGTGTTATCCCTGTGGTAGTGGTCCTGGGTACTATAAGAAAGCAGGCTTATCAAGGCATGAGGAGCAGGGCAGTAAAACAGCACTCCTCCACTGCCTCTGCATCAGTTCCTGCCTCCAGGTTCCTGCCTGTTGTTCCTGCCCTGACTTCTCTCAGTGATGGACTGTGCTAACTAGTTTTATGTCAACTTGACCCTAGTGGGTGGGTGGTGGGGTCACCTGGAAAGAACAAATCTTAATAGAGAAAATGCCTCCCTAGGATGGGCCTGTAGGCAAGTCTGTAGGGCATTTTCTTGATTGATGATTGATGTGGTCAGGCCCAGCCCTCTGTGGGCAGTACCACCCCTGTGTGGGTAGTCCTGGGATATATAAGAAAACAAACGGAGCAAACCAGAGGAGAAAGCCAGCAGTGGCACTCCTCCATGACCCCTGCTTCACTTCCTGCCTCCAGGTTCCTGCCTTGAGTTACTGCCCTGATTTCCTTGAATGACAGACTGAGACCTGAGGGGTATAAGCTGGACTAAACCCTCTCCCCATCAAGTTCCTTGTGTTTATGGTGTTTTATCACAGCAGTAGAAGCCCGAAAACATAAACACAAAAAGATTTTTTTTCCCTTTTGGCTCCTAAGTGAAAATGAGAAATTTGGTATTCAACCGTGTAAAGAATCTTCATTGGTGCCTCCCTCAAGGGCCCATAGCAATTCTTTTTTTTTTCCTTAACAATTCTTATTTATGTTGTTGATAATGTAAAGTGTGTGTGTGTGTGTGTGTGTGTGTGTGTGTGTGTGTGTGTACACCTGCATTCATGAGCACATGCACATGGATGGATGTGCATGTGTGTGTTTCTGCATCTGTGTCTGTGCTATGGATGTATCTTGCCAGGCATGTGCGAAAGCCAGACAAGGATTGACATCAGGTGTTTTCGCCTATCACTCTCCACTTTGGAACAAAGTCTCTCTCACTGAACTTGGGGCTTGGACTTGCCATTTCAGCTAGACTCGCTAGTCAGAGAGCTGCCCACGGTCTCCATACTCCTGTCTCCATACAGACACATACCACTATACCTGGTATGCATATGCTGGGGATCTGAACTCATATTTGAACAGCAAGCACCCACTGAGCCAGCTCCCTAGCCCAATCACGGAAAAGTTAAGGGTTTTCTCATTTACTCCTCAAAAGTCACATGGTTAACTACCCCCCTTCAATTTAAATCTGTAAAGGGAAAAGGCAGGGCAGCAGAGTGTTGCCTGTCCATGCTTCCTCCCATCTCCTCAGGGAGCTGACTTCCAGTCTCTCATCACTGGATAGCTTCTCCCATTCTGAGGCTGCTCAGTCCTTGCTTAAACATCTTCCAGGGCATTGCTTCGTATTTCCCTAACCACTTTATTAATTGCCTCACAGCCCTGTTCTCTGAACCTAGTTGATTAAGCAAACTAATAGCTAAAAAGTGGCTAGATGCACCACCTTCCCGCAGAGCGTTTATGAATTTTAAAAGGACCTCAGGAGCCCTGACCGAGGGAATGACTAATGGAGGAATTTCAGGAGAGCTGCGTAGGTGTCAACAGTGTCATTAAAGTGATGCATCAGAGGCCAGGGATGGCGTGAGGGACCAGGGATGATGTGAGCTGTTGCTCATGCCTCTGACCAACAGCAACAGAATGAGGGTGGAAGGGATAGGGGAGGTGGAGGGTGGGAGGGAGTGCATACGTAATGGATGACCTTGGAGGCAAAGCACAATGTGAAAATTAAGAAAAGAATGAATCTGGGGAATTACAGCTTAAGAGTCTCTGTGCATGCATTTGAAAGCTAATACAAGAAGAAAATCACTAGAAGAGCTAGACTGCAGGTTATTGGGGCGGGGGGGGGGGGGACTCACAGCCAAACTCCAGCCATGCCAGGCAGGACCTGGGCAGTATACATGAGATAGAATATGGACTTGTTCCCCTGGACTCCCAAGGTCCTCCTGTCTCTGGTCAGGACTGAGGGGTTGTCCCCTGAACTAGTGCCAGTCTTATAGCATCCTGGGCAGTGCTGGACAGGAAAATAGAAAGCAAACTTCTAAAATGGAACCATGAAGGGCTGACATTTGTCATTCCTTAAAGGTCTCCCAGATAATCAGACGAGATAGATCCTGTCCTCACAGATCAAGGACAAGAAAGTAAGGCACCTCAGAGGCTAGGCTAAAGAGAGCTGTGGGACTATGTCTAGGAAGGGATTAACAGAGAATCAGAGCTGTTACTGAGAGAGCAAAATCAAACAAGAATAAATACATCTATGTTTCATATTAATAAAGACAAAATCAAAAGATTACACATCTATGATCCTGGCACTCATGAAGCGAGGCAGAAAGATCCATAATTCAAGTTCATCTTGCGCTACATAGTAAAACCTGTAAAAAGGGGGTGGGGTGGGAGACAAGTAGATAATCACATACTACATGAGGGGTTAGAGATGTGAGAGGTAAGACGGGACAGTGTGTAGCAAAAGCTTACAAAATTCTATATAAAGAAAGAATACATAAAAATAATTTTCTACAAAGATATTATTTTAGTATTACCTATAATAGTTAAAAGTAGAAAATTATCTAATATAAAATATTAAATATTTTATTATATAAATGTGTGTATACAATAAAATATACTATTAAAAGTCAAAAGAAATGTGTATATGTAGAGCATTCATATTATATTAAAAATTTTTAAATATTTTCATAAGGACTGGTGTTGTAACTCAATGGCTGAGTGCTTGTACAAGGCCCTGGGTTCCATCTCCAACATTATCAAAAAAAGGAAGTGTCATAGTTATTTTTCTGTTGCTGAGACAGAGCACCATGACCAAGGCAACTTATTAAAAAAAAAAAAAGCATTTAATTGAGCTTATGGTTTCAGAGAGTTAGAGTCCATGAGGGCTGAGAAATGTATGGTGGCAAAAACAACTGACAGATAATGTCTGGGTGTACAAGTTACAAGGCAGAGAGATCACTGGGAATGGCTCAAGTCTTTTGAAAACTCAAATCCAGCCCCCAGTGACACGCCTCCTCCAATAAGGCCATACCTCTTATTCCTTCCCAAATAGTTCCACTAACTGGAAACCAAGTATTCAAACATATGAACCTATGTGGACCATTCTCATTCAAATCGCCATAGAGTAATATGACATATGATTTTAATTCTCATACATACATAGAAAACAGATAACTTTTATATGAATTACATATTTGTATAAATGGCAGATGTTTTGTTTAATTTGGTTTCTTTTTTTAAGATAGAAGTTTCCCTATGTAGTCTACACTGACCTTGAACTTACAGTATTCCTTCCTCAATCTCTTGACTGGTAGGATTATAGGTATACATGTCTATGCATGAGTAGGTTCTCCTGAATGTCAGCTGGCCAATGGACAAAAAGACCAGACTCAGAACACATTGCCAGCCATCTAATCATTGTTTACTCTCTTAAGGAAATACACATTCTACATTCAAAATGTCTTGAGCGAGGAACATTGCCTGTAACCTTGTTATTCTGCTGTTTAGTCTAATAGAAATGAAAGACCCTTTATCATCTTGCTTAGAAGTGGCAATTATTTGCCAAGATAAGGTCACATCAGAAGAGATGATTATTGCCTAACTCAAAATTCATTATGACTAACTTTATGAGTAGCTTAGAGAAGTGTCATTTCCTTGTTTCTTTCAGCACAATGACCACTGGCAGTCACCCCAGGGCATAGGCAGAAAGTCCCAGCAATCCTATTCAGAACACCCTCCGGGATCCCATCATCATTGCCTCATCCCACTCACACCCCTCCATCATTCTAGAAAAGCCTGCTTTACCAAGCTCTCCAAAAGTTTACCACACTTCAGCTTTTAGAGAGAAACAACTTGTAGATAGAATAAAAAGTTAGCCTAATGTAAATGCTTATAATGTAAGATATAAATGAACATAGTCCTCTCAAATAGCATAAAGCAAATAAACAACTTTATAGCTACAAAACCATCCTTAGAGACAGAAATATGGACCACCTCAAAGGACAAGTTTCCATACTTCTCAGGCTAAGTAGAGAACACATGAAGAGACATAGAGAAATAGAGGGATGTGTGTGTGTGTGTGTGTGTGTGTGTGTGTGTGTGTGTGTGTGTGTGTGTTTATAAAGGGAGAGAGGAAAGGAAAGGGAGAGGAGGGGAGGGGAAAAAGGGAGAGAAGAGGGAGTGGAGAGGGGAGGAGAGAAGAGAGGAGAGGAAAGATCCTAAGGATGAGGTCTCTTTCCAAACATACACAGCGACTCACTCTTACATGCAATCATTCATTTACCAAAACTGTTTTGAGGACCTGCTAATGTTAGGTAATGTTTAGAGACAAGAAATACAGCAGGATCCAAGCACGCATGCTGTATTATTTATTTGCTTTTAGAAACCATTCCATTTGTTAATGAAGACAGATTTTTCACAGTTCTAGAGGAACAAGACAGAAACAGAAAAATCAGAGAGTCAGATGGCGGAGGTGGCATAAAGGGGGCAGATTTGAGATTTTGGAGATAGAACCATAAAGCCCAGAGAGAGAGAGGCTAAAAAGTAGGTGGTAGAAGAGATCTAGCTGGAGAAAGAAAGGATCGAGTATAAAATACAGCTCTGAAGAAAAACAGAATTGTGAAATTCTAGTGACCACCAGCATTTTGTAGTTCCAAACCTAAAGTCTGTTCAACAAATGTTTTGGTGCTTTCTTTCGGGGCTGGAAACTGTGCCCATTGCTAGAGATTTAACAAGGTAAAAAAAATCTGGCCACAGGAGTTTGCTTTCTAGTCCCAAAATTCACAGTGTCATATTGTCCAATGTGGAGGATGTGCTTGAGACAGCAATAGGAGCCGAATTTACTTGGATCCCCTCTTGTTTTTAAGCAGCACTGGGATGCAAACATTTCATCAGGTGCCACGCATGCCACATATTTTCTGTATTGCCTTTGCCCTTCCAGCTCACAAATACTATGAACCCACACAGAGAAGCTTAGTGTGCGCAAAGGCCAACACATGTGTCCTGCAACACAAGCCAGAAGTGCTGCATAAAACCCATCTGTGGTTGTTCTTTGAGCTGGGCTTTTGGATTTCTTTCTCACAAGTTTTATTTCCTACTTGGAAATTTCTCTTCCTAGATTGTAACTAGGACTGCACAGGAAAGGATCCCACACGCAGGAAGCAACCGTCATGAGAAGCGTGTTCAAGTCCTGCCACGAAACAAAGAGAATGCATAGCGTGTGTCAGTGAAAAGTGTCCCTAGAGGGTGAAAATCAAATGCTATCTAATCAGCCTTGCAGAAATCACCTCTACTCTGCCTTCTTCTAGGTCAGTGGTTCTCAACCCACAGGGGTCGCATACCAGATACCCTGTATATCAGATATCTACATTACAATTCATAACAGTAGCAAAGTTACAGTTATGAAGTAGCAACAAAATAATTTTATGATTGGGGGTCACCACAACATGAAGAACTGTATTAAAGGGTTGCAGCATTAGGAAGGTTGAGAACCACTGCTGTTGTGGAATATCAGTTGAAGATGTGTTACATTCGTTGATGCTGTGGAGTATTTGTTTAGTGATGCAAAGATGGGTTACATTCTTTTATGTTGCATTTGTTTATTTCTGTAAAGCTGTATTATTTTGTCTGCCTAAAACACCTGATTGGTCTAATAAAGAGCTGAGTGACCAATAGCTAGGCAAGAGAAAGAATAGGCGGGGCTGCCAGGCAGAGAGAGTAAATAGAAGAAATCTAGGCTCCAGAAAAGAGGAGGGGAGCAAGAGGAAAGAAGGAGGCCAGGGGCGGCCATGCAGCCATACAGCCAGCCACAGTAAGAAGGGAAGAAATAGAGAGAGAGAATAAATGAAGGCAAAAAGCTCAGAGGCAAAAGATAGTTAAAGAGAAACGGGATAATTTAAGTTAGGAAAACTGGCTAGAAACAAACCAAACTAAGGCCGCACATTCATAAGGAAGAAAAGGTCTCCATGTATTTATTTGGGAGCTGGGTGGTGGGCCCACAAAGAGTTTAAAAAAAAAACATAAAAACTGCACACTGCTCTAGGTAGTAATTAATTTTCCTTTTGCTTGATAAGTACTCTGACAAAAGCAACTTGAGGAAGGAAGGAAAGGTCTTTTGGGCTCACAGTTCAAGAGTACAGTCCATCACGATGGGCACAGCCCGGCAGCAGGGCTTGAATAAGCTTTTCACACTGAGTACAGAAGAACGGGGTAGAGTCAAGGAGATGAACTCAGCTCATTTTCTCCGTTTTTACAGTCCAGGATCCTAGCCCAAGCAAGAGTCCAAGCCACATTTAGACTGAGTCTTCCCACCTCAATTAACCTAATCAAGAAGATCCCTCACAGCATGTCCTAATGTAAACAATACCTTCCATGCTGGAGGCTTGTCTCCTGGGTGACTCTAGATCCTGGCAAGTCAATGATCTATAGTAGCCATCACATGCTATGTGTTAGCTTCAGCCTCAGGCCATGAGGAGCTCCTATATAGCTGAAGGGTAGACCTCTTACCCACCGTATAAATGGGGTCTGGGTTTCATCCCTAACACAGCAAGAAAAAATAAAGTCATCCTCTGCTAGGCCCCTTTAAGATGACAGCTAGGGAGATGACTCTGAGATGGTAACATGGCTGCTATGCAGGTGTGAGGACCTGAGTTCAGATCCCCAGCACCTGTGTAAAGGCCAAGTGCATGGACACGTGTCTGTGGCCCCAGTAATGGAGCATCAGAGTAAGGTGGATCCTGTCTCTCATTGTTTAGCCAGCCTAACCAAGTTTATGAGTTCCAAAAAACACAGTGGAGAGCAACAGAGGAAGACAGCCAATGTCAACCTCTGGCTTCCACATGCACATGAGTACAAATACATGAACAGCCACATACACACAGACATCACACACACACACACACACACACACACACACACACACACACACACACACCCCTCAGGGGGAAGGGGATCCTTTCAGACAAGATAGGTAAATATGCACCTTCTATCTGTTCATGATTCCATTTAAGAGAAGAGAAAACTTTTCTCCCTGCCACCATGAAAACTTTCCCTCTACTTGACCCTCCTGGAACTAGTCACCAAGAGGAAGGTGATACTGGGAGCTGACTGCCACACATTTAAAAATAAAGTAATCTTCAAGACAGTCACTATGGTGACGTGGGTGGGATTAGCTGACCAGTTTAGGGTACTGAGACATATACATTCCCTTTTAGCTGGGGGTTGAGGATGTTAGGAACTAATATTGCCCTTGAATATTGTGTTATGAAGCCTGGGTGGGAGCTTTTCTGATATATGGAAGGCTGCAATGTGCATTACAGACTCTGAAATTGATAGATTCGGACTCTTTCAATAAAGGAAAGCAATGATATGGTGATTGATGTCTGGGGAAAACAATTCACTGTCTGTAAAGCATTTTACAAGTATGACTTATTAAATCAGTGATTCTCAACCTTCATAATGCTGTGACCCTTTAATATAGTTTTTCATGTGTGATAACCCCCAACCATGAAATTACTTTGTTCCTACTTCATAACTGTAATTTTGCTACTGTTATGAATCGTAATGTAAATATCTACATTTTCCAATGGTCTTAGGCAACCCCCATGAAAGGGTTATTTGATCCCCCAGAACAGTCATGACCACAGGTGGAGAACTGCTGTACAATAATGGTGGGGTCATTGAAGTTCTGGATGCTCACTAACTAAAGACTGCCTGCGTTTGGGAAGACTTCACTGCTGTTAACTCTAGCTGCCGCCCTCCTTGTAAGATTGCTATTACAGGACAGCCTGAGCTACAGAAGCCTGGAGGGTTCTTTAGCTCCTCAGTCTTCCCTGAGACATTATCTATTTTGTAACACAGTTAATATGAAAGGGAAAATGCTGGAGGAAGATCACCAGCCATGCAACCAGGACACACACAACTCCAACAGCTCAGTAGGGACTGGTTGCTCCTTCCCATCCCTTGACTCACTGAAGCGGGCAAGTCCCTTGACACCTGTTCCCTGGATACCTGCCTCTCCTCATGGAGGTGTCCAGGAGTACATGGTTTGGGCTTCACCTTCCTGGCGTCTGCTCTGCCCATGCTGAAGCATCTCCACCTGCCTTTAGCCCTCTAACCTCCTGTGGTCTCAGTTCTTTTTCTATAAAGTCAGTTAGTATTGCCCTGTTCCATTGTATGACTCCACAATCTAAGGTAAACTTTTCTGGTAGAAGAATCTCAGTCTTAATTCAAAATTTAAAAGATGCTGTTATAGTTTAGTTGTCCCAGGGGGGAGGAGGGAAGACTTTGAGATGAGACTTTCATGAGGGAGTCTGGGGTGAGGAGCTGTCTTAGGGTTTCTATTGCTGTGAAGAGATACCACGGCCACAGCAACTCTTATAAAGGAAAACATTTCATTGAGGTGGCAGCTTACAGTTTCAGAGGTTTAGTCCATTATCATCATGGCAGGACATGGCAGCATGCAGGCAGACACGGTGCTGGAGAAGGAGCTGAGAGTGGAGACTGACCTCTATCTAGACCAGCAGGCAACAGGAAGTGGTATGACACTGGGCGTATTTTGAGCATAGGAACCCTCAAAGCCCGCCCCCACAGTAACACGCTTCCTCCAACAAGGCCACACCTCCTAACAGAGCCACTCCCCATAAGTTTATGGGGCCAGATTACATTCAAACTACCACAGGAGGGTACTACCAGGACCAGAGATCATGGGGAGAGGGGCCAGAGGAGAAGGGAAGCATCGAGCTGCAGTGTCGTCACCCGAATGGCAGTATCAACCATCATCACACAGGACCTCTAGAGTCGGGATGGTCCTTCAGAGTACAAACTGAGGCAACTCCACCCTCTACTTTCAAATTAGTGAAGGTTACTCTGATCAGAGCAGCTTAGGCCAGTCAGTTCTGGCTGCTGGGAGTGGTCTGAGTAGGACTCCACAGTGAACCTTGTCAGCGCCAACAATCCCGGAAACTGGAACCCGGATGCTACAGTCTTAAACGGGACTGTGGGGTGAGTATGGGAGTACCTGTGGTATGTCCTATTCCCACACCTTCTACGTAGCAGGACCAAGGCAATGGGACCACGTCTCTTGTCTCCCACCTTTTCATCTGATGGCCCTGTGTTCTCGATACTGAATTCCTGAAGGGAAAATTGCACTTGAGTCCTTCTGCCTGCCTTGAGGTGGGACTGAGCACACTCCAACTCCTCAAACAGCCCCATGGGGAAAGCTCGGCTTCTTGGCATTGCAGAGTACATTCATCTGGACCTTGTGAGCTAATGGCCTGCCCCTCTCCTTCCTTCTGGTACAGTTTGAACCTAGGGCCTTGTGCAAGGTGAGCACTCCAGCCCTGAGCTACATCCCCAGTCCAATATCCTGCCTTTTAAAAGGCATGTTAACTTAATTTTCACAAAATGTAATTTGATACATTGAATGTCACTGCTGAGAATAGTCTCCCTTACACGTTCTGATGATTGCAAGCTGTGAGAAATTAACATTGCCTTCATTTATACCTGAGGAAGCTGGAGACCTGTAGCCTTTTACTAGAGAGACTCTGTGTCTGAAGTTTATCCTCTCTATTGCCAACAGGGAAAATGAAATTCCTTACAGATTGAGGTAGCCTAGCTAATTCAAGCATTTATTTTTTTTCTTTATCTTCTGGTGAGGGTTTTTTTCCCCCTTCTTTCTGACTTAACTATTTTGGAGGATGTATTTCTTATTTTCTGTCCTTTGGTTTTGAGCAAAAGGCACATCTTAAAAATATCTAATCAATAGGGAAAATGCAATTCCATTACGCATCGCTTCCTTTCATAGGATCTATTTTAAGCTTGAACTTCCTGGAACTAAGCTATCCAATGGTTTATCAGAAATAATTAGACATTTTGAATACAGTATATTTACAAGTCTGAGACTGCCTCTTTGGGTGTACGTTTATACAGAGCTAGCCTAAGAATTCTCTTAAAGCTATCTCACTCGGAATGCCAAGGTAATAAGTGGAATAGTCACCCTACTCAGATTTACACGGGTTGCTGGGGAGAAGTGTATAAACACAGAATCGCAAGGGTCTTTGTGGTCAGAAGTGAGTGGCGTCCACTTTGCAAATCTAACTCCGTACATTAAAAAGACATTTTCTTGGTTGATAAACTTCTACCCATAATTAATCAATTGTTAAAAAAAATTACTGAGTGTTCCATTTATGCTGAATTCTACTGCTATTAAAAAAAAATTTCCTGCCCTCAAGAAATGTACACTTTCACTGGGGAGAACAGACTAGCACATGAGATAACTAAAGTACAATTAAATCTGAAATGCTGTAAGTGTAGCAGTAGTTCAGGGAGAGGAGTCAGTCACCGCAGGCTGATGTAGTTATAAAAGCGTTCACCGGGGATTAGGAGTGAAGCCTTTGAAAGCCTTGGTTGAACTGCAAAAATATTTTCTGGGTGGGGCGGTGTTTTAAGTGTTCATTACTTTTTAATGTCTTATCTATAAATTATTGATTAGGCTGCTGAACGCTGAGTTGGACTTGAAAGAACTCGCCTCTGACGGGTCAGGTGAACTTGGAGGAAGAGAGGACATGGCAAAGGTCTGAGAGCTGGTGGTATCACCAGAGGCAGGGCAGGCTTGGATGAGAGTCCCCAGGATGCCAGCAAAGGGATAGTGACCCTTGGTGGGGATAGGTGGAAAGACATAAAGAAGGAAAGATGAGGCAGGAAGAGAGGTTTTCTTCAAACTATTTGCCCCTGCTCCAAAACCCCAGGCCAAATTTGCCAGCCCACCACTGAGTAAAGAAGGTTGGGGAAGGTTTGGGTATTTCTGCCCAAGTCAAACTGTTGCTACAGGTCATAGCCACTAGCTGCAGAGATTTTATGACCCTGTCCATATTTTTGTAAATTTTCAGCCTTTAAAAGTATGAAAGAGGCCAGGCATGATGGTGCACACCTTTAGTCCCAGCACTTGGGAGGCAGAGACAAGGGGATCTCAGTGAGTTCAAGGTCAGCCTGGTTTATGTAGTGAGTTCCAGGACAGCCAGGGCTTCATAATAGAGAGACTCTGTCTCAAAAACAAACAAATGTATGAAAGAGTCAGGCATGGTGATGCAGGTCTGTGATCCGAGCCACTCAGAAGGCTGGGCCAGAAGGAGTGCAGGTTAAGGCCAGACTGGGCAACTTTGGGAGATCTTGTCTCAAAATAATAGTAAAAAGAAGGCTCAGTATTGTCCTGGTTACTTCTTGTTGCTGGGATAAAATACAATGGAAGCAACATAAAGAAAGAAGGAGTGGTTTATCCTGGCTCACAGTTAAGACCACAGTCCATCTTAGCAGGGAAGTCATGGCCGCAGAAGCTTAATGCAGCTGATCATGTGGCATCTGCAGTCAGGAAGCAATAGGAGTGCTTGAGTTCAGCTTACTCTCTCGTTTTCTCCAGTATCCCAACTAGGGAATGGTGTCACCCACCGTGGGTGAATCGTAAGCATGCCCAGTCAGGCCTCCTGGGTGATTCTGGATCTCATCAGGTTGACAGTTGAGATGAATTATCACAGGAATACAGCTCAGTGACAGACTGTTTGCCTAGATTGCATGAGAGCCTAGGTTCAATCACCAGCACTGGGGGGTGAGGGGAGTACTGAAAACATGAGTTGATAGACTAGAACCAAAGCTGTGAACATACTCAAGCCTTGAGAGGAAAACTCTACAAGAACACACAGTAGACAATCCATTACAATAATGACCATTAACTGCACACGGACTTTCTGTCTGGGCATGCAAAGTACACTTATATTCGGTACTTTATTTAATCCTCAGAATCGTACTTGGAAGGAGCAGTATCCCACTGCTCAGATGGGGCAAGGAATGCACCTAGATGGAGAAGCTACCATAAAGGAGAAATTATTATAATGAGCTGCATATTCATCCAGTGAATGACTAACCAACTGAGTCACTCAATTAAGAGTGTCCTGTGGGAATGAAAGTTGCCAAAATAACCAAGGTTCCCCCAAACGCCTGAGTCCTGACAAAATACTTTTTTATACACTATCTCTCGATCTTAGCACAATTTGGCAATGGAGACATTTTTTTTTCCTCCTATAGATAAGAAAATGGGTAAGAGAAAGAGTACATGACTCACTCGTGGTCTCTCGGCTGGTAAGAATAGATTGGAACAAGATTCAATCCATGAAAGGCTCCAAGCCCAGGAAGACAGCATCCTAGCCTCTATCAAGTCTTAAGAGGAGGAAAAGCTTTGTTGCTGAGATCCTGGCAACCGGGAGATGTGACAGTAGCAGAGAAGGATGAAAGGAGCAGAGGGGAGCAAGAGCAGGCCTACACGGTGGCATTGGAGCTGCTGAGAGAAACCTTCCTGGTCCCTTCCACTGGGGATTGACCATGGCAATAAGGTCCCTGGACACTGGAGCCTCGCTAGCCAACCTTCCTGCCCAGCCTCCAGCTGCCACCCCACAATGCCAACAACTCCTCTCCTGGAAGGATCCTGTGGAAGCCATTATGATAATGCAGTTCCTTGCTGACTTGCCTTTGGGAGCACCAGGCAGATCCCTTGAGCCGGGCTTTCTTTGAATGGAAGAACTAGAGGAGATGCTGCCATGGTAACGCCGTTCCCCTGCCCATTTCTACCATCGCCGAGCTGGGGGAGATCCCTGGAGGAAGTGGTTCCCCACCTCCTTCACCAAGGCAGGAGAGATCGCCAAGGACACACAGATGGAGAGGAGCCTTAGGGAATGTTCCCTCTAGCCTGAAATGGCTGCTGAGGTTGTCATGGCAACCGGATCCTTTGCCCACCAAACCATGAAGGGGAGGGAGAGCGGAAGGGCTGCCTGGGAGCCAGCCTGTGCCTGCGCAGCTCTAAGTTCCCACCTCAGCTGGCCGACTAGAAAAGGGAGGTCCCCCTTATCCTGGAGCATCCCGGAAAACCATCTCTGAAAGGACAGTGCTAATTAAGGCAGGAGGTGAGGAGGAATGGTTAAACTAGGCATAGTGGTGCACACTGGGAATCCCAGCATACAGGAGGCTGAGGCAGGAGGATTGCAAGTTCAAGGAGCCCCTGGACTATGTAGTGAGAACTAGTCTCAAAAACAAAGAATAGCTACAAAAGACGTGGAGATGGCTACTTTTAATGTCAACAGTGACTTTGCCAATGCAAAGCATTTGGATTTCATGTGTCCAAAATGCCCCCTTTTTCCCCCTCTCTATTCTTAAATTGTCTTGAATTAATCCCTTAACTAATAATAATATGTCAAATACTCAGATCACTTTTGTCTATTAGCAGCAAGAGAAGGAGACCTGGGAGCAGCTATAAGAGGAAACATCCCATCCTTCAAAGAGGCTCAAATTGGCATCTCCAAGTCATATATATGTGTGCATGATCCATTATTAAAATGTGCTCTAGACTATTAAACCAATGCAAAATAAATAAAAATAGAATTAGTCTAGAAACCAAAGTCAGGAGAGTCACAGTGTTGTTGACAAGAAATACAGCCTTTGGAAATGTCAGTCCTCTTGATCCACACTCCTAATCATTACTGCCTTCTATGAGACACATCTGGAGAGCAATGTGAGCCAGAGATGAACAAAACACACTGATAAAAATCTGACTGGTCTTTTTTTATTATATTTCCTCTAATTGGGTCATTTTCATTCCTATCTGGGTTCAGAAAATTATTACTTAATCTATGATGCCGGCAGGTAATGTGTTAAGTCAGTTCACAGGCCATAGAGCTGAATTTGTACTAATAAGAAGGATTTGGATTCGTTTTTACCGTCTATGACTGACACTGAGATGAGACATAGTGCTAGTGCTGGTGACCATAAGAGACTGCTGAGGATACCCTTCCCTGCTCCTGGAAGATCACAATTACAGCTGCCGTTGTGTCCCAGACACTGTTCCCTTTTCTTTGTGCTACACAGAGAAGTCAGTATTATCTCTGCACTGAAGCTAAGAAACATGAGTTTTGCTAAGACCACTTGAAGTAAGTATAAATTCCGGGCTCAAGCCCAGAGCTGGTACAAAGCCAAGATCTTTGCCAATAAGAGCTAACTTCCCAGGTGATTATGTACCACAGAAGCTGCCTACCCTGCAACTGGTCTGGGTTGGTTGGAATAGGGTAATACAGATAAAATGAATAGAAGTGTTATTAATTTCCTTCTCACACTTTTGTTTAGTCTCAGATTCTCCAACAATACCGACATTTGCTGTGCCAGCTTCAGTCCCTTCCCTGCCTCCTCTGCTGCTGCTGTTGTGCCCTGTCTGGGTGGTCTGATTATCTCAGCCCCGCGCCCCCCCCCCCCGTCATCCTCTGATTTACATTTCATTTCAGTGCACATGGAACACCTGGTACTAAATGGACATACCTGGTTTTGTTTCTGTTGAAACGATGAGAAGGAACGTGAAGGGGGGAAACAAATTCAAACCTCTAACAGCCTTACAAATCCACAGAGGATGTGAACCCACTACAGACCAACAGCTAATTGGGCTCTCCAATTATCTGTGCAAAAGAACTCCACCACCTACAAAATACACAAGTTAAAATCAGACACCATCTCTTACATCTATCTTGTTTTATCCATCTGAATAGCTATGTTTATGTGCATGTAAATACATCCTTCAACAAAAGTTGAAGTTGTGTTGGGACTGGTTCTCGCATCCACTGAGGAAGATGTTTGTATGTGTGTGTGTATTCTTGTATATATTCATATATATTCACAGACACATATACACACATGCATGCACTCAGAATGTCTCCTGCCACTCGGGCCATTGACTTAGCTGCCTGCAAATTTATTCTGAAAAATGAAACAGGATACAAGATTTATGTAGACGCCAGTGACCATTGTTTTATAGTGGCAGCAACTACTAAAATGATTGAATGAACAGAATCTGAAGACATTAGGAAATGGCCACCCTCACATGCAAAGAGGAAGTAAACACTGCAAAATTGCATGCAGAGTATGATTCCGATCTTGTGAGAGAATTTATATATGAGTGTGTCTATGAGAGGTGAAACAACAGTTAATTTTGAATGTCAGTTTGCTTACACTCAGAAATTCATAGGAGACTTAACAAGAGCTGTGTCTATGATGGCATCTCCAGATACTTAGATCAGGAGGGCTCTGACCTAGTGAGTGGGTTAAAGCCTGGGGATTCATATCCTGGTGGCATTATTGGGGGGTACTGAAGGAACATGGGCCACTGGGGATGTCCTTGGTATAGCTCTGTCTTTTCTACTCTGTTCCCTCCTTGCAGTGAGAAAAAGAAACACACACACACACATACACACACACACACACACACACACACACACACACACACACACCCCTACTCTGCCACCATAACACTCCCTGAGTGTTTTCAGGCATCGTCTGAAATCTCTGTGACCGTAAGCTATAATAGACAGCGCCCCCTTTTGCATGGTCCCCCCCCCAGCCCTTTTGTTCAATGCAGCAATAAACTGACTACTGCACACATATGTATTTGCCAAATACTTAACGTTTTTCTCCAGAAAATACAATATGGAAGGAAAGACACCAAACTCGGATAGCATTTTTATTTTGTGGGATTTTAATTCTTTAAATATGTTTTTCCTGAAATTTTAGCATCAGAATTAGCACTTCTACAGCCAGGAAAATAAATAATAGTTGTTGTTGTTTTGGTTTTTCAAGACAGGGTTTCTCTGTGTAGTTTTGGTGACTGTCCTGGATCTCACTCTGTAGAGCAGGCTGGCCTCGAACTCACAGAGATCCACCTGGCTCTGCCTCCCAAGTGCTGGGATTAAAGGCGTGTGCCACCACCGCTGGGCAATACTAGTTTTCAAAAGTGCAAAGTAAAACAATAAATGAGCCAGCTTAGAATTCATATGAGACTTTCCTGTCTCACTTCATTCTCAATAAATGGGGCTGACTGAGGCTCGGAGGAACAGCTCAGACTGGGCGTGGCACCCTGGGAAAGGGGATGACCTTTCCATCTGGCTGATGAGACAGAGATTTCTACCTTTAGAATCTAGAAAAGGGAGCCCACTGTGGTGACTTGCACATTTAATCCCAGTACTCTAGAGGCTGAGTCAGGCAAATCTCTTTGAGATGAAGGCTGGTCTACATAGCTTATTCTGAAAAAAAAGAGGAGAATTTGGCCTTTGACGACTTGAGTGGAAACATTTAAGTGTAATATGAGCTATCTGGAATAAAGTAAGCCATCATCCCTCAAAGGAAGAGAAAAGCTATGCCATTACCTGTGGTGCCTGTTTCTAACACATTCTTGAGCATAAACAGAGCATGATGGCCTACAGGAGCTGGGTCTTGGGGTAATACCATACCAATGAGGAGTTGGCTGTGTGAGAGGGTCAGAGGAAGAACATTCTAGACATCTATGTCAGAGGTACCTCAAAGATACATAATACAATTAGCAGAAAATGGCTTCCATTATCAGCTGCACTTTCCACCGATGTGAGAGTCTCTCCATCCTGTGACACTGTTTTCTGTCCTTGACCATCCCAAATACGTGGAGACGTTATCCATCAGCCTTCAGAAGAAGTGCAGCTAACAGCCGTGTTTCCTCTTCCTTCATTTGTCTCTGTTAGTAATGTCAATGCAAACCTTCCTGAAATAGAAGCCAGCAAATTTCTTAAAACACCTCTTGATGAGTGGTCCTCTCCACTCCCTTTCCCATCGCTTTCCAAGTCTCTCGGAGAGAAAATAAAAGAATTTATCAAAATCCTTTTCCAGTCGATTTTATTTTGATTAGTTCTCCTCCTCCTCCTCCTCAAAAGCTACCTTTCCTGGTGGAGTATTTCCTTAACAAACTAAAAATAGCCCTTTTGTCAATATTACTAGGAGCTGAGATAAAAATATGCTCAATGCGTTTTGATTATTCACGGACATAAAGAAGCCTTCCGAGAAGTCCATCACTGTCATGTGCTCAGAGAAGCAATCCTTTCTGGAGCAATATTTATTAAACGCTTCTGTGCACTGAGCCATCCCTCAGCATTCATGTGCTCCACATCCAACTCAGCCAGTGGAGTTTGAGAAGCAACACAGGTGAAGCCTGAAAGACACAGAGGGAGGGCATGGCAGGAGACAGGTTTTCCAAGCTTGCCTGAGGAAAGCCCGTAGTAGAGACAGCGGAAAATTCCCTTATCCTGAGGCCCCAAAGCAGAGGCACACTAAGGATGGTTATGTAAGTGTGGTAAAGAAAGCCGGTCAGCGCCTGTTTCCCCCATAGAAGGAAAGTATCTGCTGAGTAGAAAAATTCCTGCATAACAAAGTGGCATCGACTATTTCTAGATACTGACTGGGCTTATTAAGAAAGAGTTGAACCCCTAGCATCACTCTGGGAGAGATTCTATACCAACAGCACACTATCCTGGGTGACTTGAGCATAGGCTTGTACAGAGAGGGAACATAGCATGCCCGGACTTGTTTATTTGGCAAAGAAAGCATCACACAAAGTCTGGAGGACCTTTTTAAAGCAACAGATACACAAGTAGAAAAAAAATAAGGCTCATTTAAAGTATATAAGCAACTTTACACATAATACCCAGGTTGTCCCAAATCCACTTATCACAGAAAAGACTCTAAACCCATTGTTTCTACAAAAGAGATCTGGCAAAGTCATTATTTAAGTTTGGGGGTTTGAATGATATCAGGACACAGAATAAAGACTCAGAAATTCTTGGGTTTAATCAGCTATGGTCACAGGAAGTGATGTGGAAGCTTTTATCTTTTTTTTTAACTTTTTAAAGTACATATTTATGTATTTTATTTATTCTTCTCTCATATAATACATCCCAACACAGCCTCCTTTCCTCCACTTCTCCCACTCCATGTCCCCACTACCATTATGCCCTCCCCTCTCCTCCAGATCCACTGTTCCTCCATTTCCCTCCAGAAAAGAACAGGCCTCTCAGGGATGTGAACAGAACATGGCAAAAAAGGTGCAATAAGACTAGGCACAAACCCTCATATCAAGGTTGAACAGGGCAACCCAGGAGGAGGAAAAGGATCCCATGAGCAGGCAAAAGAGTCTAAGATACTCCAACTCCCACTGTTGGGAATCCCACAAAAAACCCAAGCTAAACAACCACAACATATTTGCAGAGGACTTAGTGCAGACCCATGCAGGCTCTGTGACTGCCTTCCAGTCTCTGTGAGCCCCTATGAGCACTGCTTAGTTGACTCTGTGGGCTGTGTTCTCCTGATGTCCTCCAGCCCTCTGGCTCCTACAATCCTTCTCTCCCTCTTCCACAAGATTTCCCGAGCTCTGTTTAAAGTTTGGCTGTGGGTCTCTGCATCTATGGGGCCTTTTATTTTCAATGTGCTGAAACATACTGGTAGAAGGAGATGGACAATCTCATGAATCTATAACATGCATAGACAGAATTCCTGCACACAGCAGGTAAGCTCACCTCACTGACAAAGCAAGTCTGGCTCTGGGTCAGCCTGACTGTTGGGGCCATTGCTTGCTGTTAGTCTTGTCCCAGATTGTTCCAGATACAGTTGGACTTCGTTTCTGAAGCAGAGTCTACCCTACACTGGGAATCTAGATTCTCCATGATGTCTACTTGTCCAGGAAAGACCACTGCATCTTTTAGATTCCTGTCACTCCAGAATTTGGTGAGTGGTTCTCAATCTATAAGTTCCTATTCAGATAAGAATTGTGTCTATCAGAGTTAAAAATCAGTGGTTGACCAGAAACTATCTCCAAATGATAACCACTAGCAAATGAAAAATTCGTTTCCTCTAATGGATTCTCACTAGGTAGACAAACTACTCTTAAGGCCAGGCCCCATGCAAAGCACAAAATGAACTCAATGTTATTTTTGGAAGGGTTTTTTGTCACATAATGCTTTGTCTGGGCATTTCTTTTCTTTTCATCTATTTTCTTTTCATACCCAACAAGTCTTTTGCTTACATATTATGGTTTCTAATTTTGTGTTTTTAAGGCATTTCTGTGTGTGCCAATGTGTGTCTCTGTGTCTATATGTGTTTCTTGTGTGTTTCTTTTTCCCCTTTGGCTCTTTGTTTTTCTGTTCACTTGTTTGTTTTATCTTATTCATGTTTGCTTGGGTTTTTTTGTTTTTGTTGTTGTTATTTTAAGATGCCTGTTTGTTTTCTGCTGAGAAAGAACAAGAAAGGATTGTAGATTTGGGTGAGTGGAGAGGAGAGGAGGATCTGAGAAGAGTTGGGGGAGGGGAAACCACAATTAGAATTTATTGTATGAAAAAAATCTATTTTCAACTGAAAAAAAAAAAGGTGGTTGAACTAGGCATGGTAATGCACACCTTTATTCACAGCACTCAGGAGGCAGAAGCAGGAGGATCTCTGAGTTTGAGAAATCCTGGTCTACAGAGAAAGTCCCAGGACAGCCAGGACCACACAGATAAATCCTATCTCAAAAAAGCTATAAATAAATAAATAAATAAATAAATAAATAAATACATACATACATACATACATAGATGGTGGTTGGTCAGAGAACCAAAACAAAGGATTTAGATTTGCAATACCTGTAGAGGACACTGGACAGGGGAGTAGGGGTAGATGCTGGACAGCTGGCTCAGTAGTTAAAAGAGATGTCTGTGCAAACATAAAGACTAAAGACTACAATTCATATCCCAGCACCCATATGGCAATCCAGGCATCCTGTACATACCTGTGACAATAGCCCAGCAAAGAACAGAAACAGATGGTCTCTAGGACTGGCCAACCTCCAGCTTAACTGAGAAAACACTCCCAGGGCTCAGGGAGAGACCTTGCCTCAGAGGAATAGGCAGAGAGTGGTAGAGGAAAGCACTCAACCTTCTACTCTTTGCACATGTACATAGCCAATCACACATGTGCACATATATTCACTACAAATTAGCTAATTGTGCTTTTTGTAAAAGGATATTGAGGGCAGAGAAAGCATGTGGTGGAGAAAAACATGTAAAATGATGTTAAATGGATTGATATAGAATAATAGTGTCCTGTTTATTTTTGAAGGCAAGCAATTAGAAATGAAAGGTATGTTTCTCTAGCCCTTCCTATTCACATGAATCTAAAAGGTATAACTTTAAAACACATATGTCTGTCATGACTGGCAGGACCAACCCCCAGAAGCTGAATCTGAACAAAGAAATGAGGAGGCTTGGAGGAAGGCAGGCCAGTGATGGACAGGTCATGGCAACCTGCAAACCAGTGATTGACAGGTCATGGCTATCTGAAGGCCAATGATGAACAAGTCATGGCCATCTGCAGGCCAGTGATAGACAAGTTATGGCCGTGTGTAGGCCAACAATGGACAGGTCATGGCCACCTGGAGGTCAATGATAGACAGGTCATGACCACTTGCAGGCATATGATGGATAGGTCATGGCCATCTCCAGGCCAATGATGGACAAGTCATGGCCACCTGCAGGCCATTGATGGACAGGTCATTGCTGTGGGATGGTCTATATGTCAAATTACTCTGATTGGTCAATAAATAAATCTCTGATTGGCCAGTGGCTAGGCAGGAAGTATAGGTGGGACTAACAGAGAGGAGAAAAGAGAGAACAGGAAGGCGGAAGGAGTCACTGCCAGCCGCCACCATGACAAGCAGCATGTGAAGATGCCGGTAAACCACGAGCCATGTGGCAAGATATAGATTTATGGAAATAGATTATTTTAAGCTGTAAGAACAGTTAGCAAGAAGCCTGCCACGGCCATACAGTTTGTAAGCAATATAAGTCTCTGTGTTTACTTGGTTGGGTCTGAGCAGCTGTGGGACTGGCGGGTGACAAAGATTTGTCCTGACTGTGGGCAAGGCAGGAAAACTCTAGTTACAGGTCATGGCTATCTGTCTGTTCTAGAACAGGAACTTTCCCATACTCTATAGTGAAGGATGGGTGGTGGAGATGCCAGGAGTCTCACACAATGAAATAATATCTAGTGAGTAGATACCCAGCATGGACCTAGAGCTGTAGAAATACAGAGGGAGCAAGATGCTGTCTCTCTCCCTGAAATTCATAGTCACCTAGCCAGAACCAGATCAGAATAAGACATGAGTGAATCCCGTCTTGCAGATTATCACAAGCCAATGATACCAAACCTCTAGTCAAAAAGGCAATAGTCTGTTTTTAAATATAAACAGACACTCCCAAGAGCAGAGTCTCCTATGGCCAGTGTGCTGAATGCACACCACATGCAATCATATATTGAACCCCTCCGAGCCTTAATTACCATATCTGTTTTGCAAAGAGGTGCTTTCTTCATTATACAGTTGAGGGAATTGAATGAGCCAATACTGGCAGAGCATTTGAAAGAGCGCTGGATACACAGACAGTTCTGAATGAATGTTAGCTGCTTTGATTCTGAAGGCTCCTAATGAGGAAGTCTTATTATTACATAGCAATCAGCGTCTTAATCAGAATGAGCAAGAAGATACACGATTAGGAGAATGAAATGGAGGGGAATGAGTAAGGAGTTGAAATTCAGCAGCAGCAAGAAGCCATTTTTCATCACTACGGGGTACTGCCTGATGGCAGTTCAGACCGGGGAATGGTAGGAGGCAGAGCACCTGAATGTAGGCTCGCACAGTCAGGCTGGCACAGGCAAGGCTGCCTCTGCCTCACCCTAACTCTGGGCTCTCTCAGTCCTCCCCCAGTGTCCTCCTCTTGGGGCTGCTTTTCAAGTTTTCTTGATGTCCCTTTTGATAGAACAGGAGAGCATATGGACTAATAGATGACCGAAACAAGGAAAAGTTAGCCAACAAGAGGTCTAGACTCATGCTCTGTAACTACATTACACCCAGGACTAGGTGGTGCAGGCCTGTGATCCCAGGCCCAGCCTCTTACACTGTGTGGGTTGAGAAGAACTTGGTCACAGGAAAATGTTTCTGAACACACCACGATGTAAAATCAGTTGAAAATCAAAAGTGTAATGATTTCAATGTGTTTCTGAAAGCGCTCACTTGAGCTACATCCTGGGACTTTACTGCATGCAGCCTTGGTTCTCAGTACACTTGTTCACCTTGTGTATGACGTCACCCCATGCAACACCAGCAAACGCTGTTAAAACACCCTGGCTCTGGTTCCAGACCCTGCTTATGATGGACTGCAGTGATTTTACTGTACAGAGGTCTTGTGCTGCTATAGAAACATAATGGTTTCATTAGAAAAAGCAAAGACTCTTAATGTTTTCCTCCCATTGTTCCTCAGCATGGAAGTAATATATGAGTATCTCTGATTTAAAAACAACTGTTTGAATTGCTGATTTCAGTTCCTTTCTTTCTATCTTTCTTTCTTCCTTTCTTTCTTTCCTTTTTTCTTTCTTTCTCCCTTCCTTCCTTTTTTTCTTTATTTAAATCTTTAAGTGAACTTTGTCTTAGGGTTAGGGAAGAATTTCCAACAATTTCGAAAATGTCCCTAAACAGATTCTGCCACTCTGTACTGCAAACTTACTCCAAGTGGCATTCTCAAGCCAGTGATTCTACAGCCTTCCTATCAATCACGTTAAGATGATCTCTGTTCATTGGCACCAAATAGTTACCCAGTTTAATTCTCCCTGTAAAAGTAAACAAGCACATCCATGTCATTAGTATGTAAACTTGCTTTCGTCTCTAATCAATGCTAGAATTATCTGTACAGCAAAGAATTGTTTTAAAATACATTTCCTTACGATAATTCTTTATCAGTAAATGTTTTGTTTTTAATGTGTGTTTTGTGTACCTAGAGGCCCGAGGTCACATAAGGATTTTTTAGATGATAAGGGGGTTGCATGGGGAAAGTTTAAGATGCCTCAATCCAGCTACTCAGGAGACTGAAGCAGGAGGATCACAAGTTCAAGGCCTGCATAGGTCACAAAGAGAGTTCAAGGCCAAACTAAGCAGCCTTGTCTCAAAATATAAAAAGTTAAAAACGGTTTTTTGCTTTTTTTTTTTTTTTTAATTAAGAAAGAAAAGAAAAAGAAGACTGGGATGTAGATTCAAGGTAGAGTACTTGGCTAGCATGCCTGAGGCCCTGGGTTCTATCCCTAGTACAGTAATAAAACACACACACACACACACACACACACACACACATACATACATATAACTCCAACCCCATGGGCTCCTAAGAGGGATGACCCTCCACACACCTGTCCCATGCTCAAAGCTGTGTGGGAGGGACTGCAAGGTGAGCTGCTGGGAAAGGGAGCAGCGAGCTCTTAGGGCTCTTAGCTTGCTGAGTCTCTGGGAAAGATACAGAGCACAGGCAGCCGTGAGGCTCAGGTCCTAAGAGAGCTCCTGCCTGGAAACTGAAGTGTCCAGGCACCCCCTAGTGGTCTAATTCCCTGCTGTGCTGAATGTCACCTGCCTGGAAGGTCCAGAAATATGATGAGTGAGACGGTTCACGATTTGCCTCTACCCAACCCTGTGCAAATGGCCAGTGGACACACAGGACACCTGCCGTCCTTGCAGCCCGCCTGGCCTCCCGAGGAGCTTGTTAGGCATAGAGGCTGAGGAGCACGCCCTGCTTGTTTCCACAGTTAACTCTACCTCTTGGCAAAGATGCACCTTCTGCTGTTTGTGTCAGGGTAATGGGAGCTACCTCTCCATGTGGCCGTTTGACATCTGACTTTGGGGGAAAAGCCAAACTGGAATCTTTGTGGAGATGACAAGAGGCTTCCTTTCTCTTTTTCCTGTCCCACATGTGGGATGAGGGGATTGGAAGCAAACCCAAAGCCAGCTTGAACCTTTTAAGGTTCACCAGTACTCAGGATTGGCCCCAGGACCCTTGGCTGGGACTGAGTCCGTAGGTTTTACCCATATTGATGTTGAGTCATAATTAGGAAACATTATCATTTGAAAGACATGGGCTGATGCCAAAGTGTCAAGATTCCAATCTCATCTTCGTCACTTATGAACTATAATGTTGGGGAGGGGTGGGGAATCACTTAACCTCTCTCCCTCAGACTGTTAATCTGTAAAAGGGATAATAACAGTTACTACCTGTTGGTGTCACATGGAGAACTAAATGAATTAAATATGTAAAGTCCTTGGAACAGACCCTGCCAAGAGTGCCATGTGCGTTATGTTAAAGTGAAAGCTGCTATGTATCAAGCATATCAGTTATCATTATTATGCATTTTATTGTCTGTCACTACATGTGTTACTTCCTGTATCTTCTCTGTAAGCCTATTATTAAATTCATTCCACAGAAAAACTAAGGAAGACTGGTAGCAAACAGCTCACAAAAGTCACCCTGTAAATGGCCAAATTGGAGTCTAGTATTAGAGCCCTATCTGTGTACTCGATCCAGGGTGAATCTGCCATCCATAAAAGTATGTATGAGGAAAGGTTAGCTGTCCTTACACAGTTAACTGTGAATAGGGGACTGAGTAGGAGAAAGGGAAATCAAGCAGGAAAGGCTTGATCCGGGCCATAGCAGATGGACAGCAGAAAAAGCATGTGACTGAAGCCTGAGCGAAGACGGAGGCATGTGAGATGTGTGGCATGTTTTAGTGCCATAGTTTTCAGGTTTGGATCTGAATATCCCTCACAGGTGAGTCAAAGACCCTAAAACAGTGGTCCCTAAGAATTAACATTTCCTCACAACCCCAGGCTAGAGGAGGGAAAGGCTGCTGCATCCTGTCCTGCAGGAGAATCCATCTCAGTTCTGATAGTATCTCATCCAAAGATTTCCTTTGTTCCATCTGTCCTAGAAGACTGTAACAGCATGATGCAGGGCAGAGGGAGACCAAGAGTTTCCCCAGTCAAGCCGTAAACAAATCCGTTTTCTTTACCAGTTTCTGATTCCTGATTTCTTTGGAAATATCGGAACGCTAAGGTGGCGGGAGTGTGGACCCAAGTGCTCAGGAACAGGCTCATGCACTGGGGGCTTGGACCGGACCCCAGCTTGGTTATTGGACCTTAAAAGTTCTGACCTGCTAGGGAGATGAATCCTTTGGTGGATTCTTAATATGACAGGCTATATATAGGGAGTTCGGGCCTAGTTGAAGGAAGTTCCTGGAGGTGTGCATTGGGGCTGCATCTTCCCTTGGCCTCTCCCTCTACTCCCCTGTAATCTGCTTCTTCGGCAGGACTCTAGAGACCATTAGCAAGATAGAGGTTTCCTCCATTAATTTGTTTCAGTCAGGCTTTTGTTTACCTGGCAAAGGTTGGTTGCTTGTAGTGGTGAGCAAACAAGGAACTGGTGGACAGGGAGAGTCAGACTGCAGAGGGCCTTGCACCCACACCGGAATGCCACACCGGGATGCCACACCAGGATGCCCTACCGGGCTACTGGGCCATGGTCAGCAAAGAACTGTCACAGGAGGCTAACAGGGAAGCCACACAGGAGAATTTGCCTTCTTTCACACAAGGAACTGATAAAGATTCTGGTGTGCAAAGGGAGTTTGGAATTCCCCTGTGAGTCAGGATGTAGTCCTGAGGACGAGCTGAGCATGCACAAGGCTATGAATTGGATCCTCAGCTCTGGGACAGGGAGAGCGAATACACAAGAGAAAACACACTCATTTGCCGTGAGACTCGGTAGTGGAGTGACAGGTATCTCTGCTCTACCACGATTCTTCACATGGCTTCATGTAGGCTGTAGTCTGATTAGAGATGAGAATAGAAACCAAATAAAGAACCAGATCCAGTTCCCAGCTCCCCCGGCCCCTTCTACTAGCAACCTGAAGAACTGCTATTAGACTCGATTTCTCTTCTGATCTTCTAATGACTCTGGAGATCCCTAGCCTCTGGAATATTTTGCCGAACATTGTTGTGACTGTCACAGTTTGGATATGATGTGGGTAAACCTCCAAAATTATATGTACTGCAATCTCGGTCCCCAGCATGCGGCTATGAAAAAGTGGAGCTTTTCAGAGGTGAGGCCTGATAGAAAGGAAAACTCAGGATGTTGGGACTTTGTCCTCAGAAGGATTAATAAGTGCCTAGGAACCCAAATAAGTTCCCACAAAAATGAATTACGCCATCAGCAAGCCCAGTCCCCAAATTCCTATTGCTTCTCTCGCCTTGCTGTATGACTACTCCCTTTCACACTTCCAAACAACTAAGTGGAGGCCATGACTCCTTTCTACCTCAGTTTCCTCTCTGTGCAACATGAGTGACAATATTTACTTTCAACATAACAGTTTTGGAAAGGTAGATAATTTCAGCATTATAGAATGAAGCTTGAAAATTTGGGAATAGCTGAAGGGAATAAAGAACAGAGATGGGAATAGGGAACTCTTCATTAGGGGCAAGAGGGTCCATCTGGTTGCAGGTTATAGTCTATCATCAGGGAAGCCAGACAAAAAATCAAGGTGGGAACTTGGGGGCAAGAGCGGATGCAGAGGCCATGGAGGAATACTGCTTACTGTCTTGTTCTTCATGGCTTTCTCAGTCTGTTGGTTTGCTTGTTAGTTAATTTGTTTGTTTGTTTGCTTGCTTGCTTGAGACTGGGCTCATTTCTTTCTTTCCTTTTTTCTCTTGGGGTTATAATCTAATGGCATTTCTTCCTTCTCCTTCCTTCCTCCAAACTTTCCCATACACCTCTCCATGCTCTTCTTCAAATTCATGGTCTTTTTTCACCAATTGTCATTGTATATGTGTAGCACAAATCTTAAAAGGTCTTATTAATAAAATCAAACCTGGATCCTGGTATTGGGGTGAATGCTGGAAGATCAGAGAAGAAGAACAAACCACAGCTTCCTCACCTTGCCAATTCCACAGCTGATCCTGTTTCTCAGATTGGAAGCCTCTGAGTCTTCATCCAAATGGGTCTCAGCTGAACTGCTGCTCAAAAGCCTCAAGCTTAACCAGCTAGTTCCTGGTTTTCAGGCCTTATATACCTTTCTGCTTTATGCTATCACTTCCTGGGATTAAAGGCTCACTTCCTGGGATTAAAGGCTCACTTCGTGGGATTAAAGGCATGTGTCACCATGCCTGGCTGTTTCCAGTGTGGCTTTAAACTCACAGAGATCCAGATGGATCTCTGCCTCCAGAAGGCTAGGATTAAAGGTGTGAGTGCCACCATTTTCTGGCCTCTATGTCTGTCTAGTGGCTGTTCTATTCTCTGACCCCAGATAAATTTATTAGGGTGCACAATATTTTGGGGAACACAATATCACTACATATGTGTGTATACATATGTATATGTATGCATATACATGTATATACATGTGTACTCCCTAATATGATCTGTTGAGTCCATATATTGTTAGTCATATCTACGATTTGGGGCTGACATTTGGCACTTGACAACCAATTGGCATGCTCTTCCTTGGGGAAGACCACCTGTAAGCTCCCGGTTTTCCTCAGTTGCTTATAGCTCTTTGCGTAGTTGAGATCTTCACTTCTTTTTTTTTCTTTTCCTTTTTTTTTTTTTAAAGATTTATTTATTTATTATGTATACAGTGTTCTGTCTGCACATATCCCTGCAGGCCAGAAGAGGGCACCAGATCTCATTACAGATGGTTGTGAGCCACCATATGGTTGCTGGGAATTGAACTCAGGACCTCTGGAAGAACAGCCAGTGCTCTTAACCGCTGAGCCATCTCTCCAGCCCTGAGATCTTCACTTCTTAAGAGAAGTTACTATTGCAAGTCAAGATAGTTTCAAGGGCTGGAGAGATGGCTCAGAGTTTAAGAGCACTGACTACTCTTTCAGGGGTCCTGAGTTCAATTTCCAGCAACCACATGGTGGCTCACAACCATCTATAATGAGATCTGGTGCCCTCTTCTGGCCTGCAAGGACACATGCAGGCAGAATACTGTATACATAATAAATAAATAAAATCTTTAAAAAAAAAAAAAAAAAAAGATAGCTTCAAGAAGATGGTGATAGAAGCCGGGGAGATGGCTTGGTGTATAAAGCACTTGCTTAAAACCAGAGTTCAGAATTCCAGAACTCACGACAAAGCCAGGTGGCTGCCTGTAGGAAGTGGACCCAAAGATGGGATCCCTGGAGCAAATTAGCTACCTAGATTAGCTGGAATTGGCCAAGTCCAAGTTCAGTGAAAGACTCTGCCTCAATAAAGTGGAGAGCTAATGAAGAAGACACCCATCATCACCCACCCCCCCCACACACCCATAAATGTACGTACATCAGCAGTTAATACAACTGAAAACACAGCAGGGAAAATTCCACATCCACACCACAAAACAAAAATTATACATAGCCATAATGCACAGTCAAGTTTCAGATGCCATCTCACCCTGCTCTCTTCATATTCAGGTCCACAGCATCTATAGGAATGTATTGTCCATGAATTTGCATGTATTAGCATTATCAAGAAATGATACTATTATTATGTAAGCAGCTTCAGTTTAAACAGGCTGTCAGTCAACTGCCTCCAGGCTTGGCAGTATCTACTTTGTTGGCAGATAGGACATTCTAGCCTTCTTTTTTCTGCCATGTTTTTGACAAACATCATAAGCCAGGTGCCTTTTTCTGAGCTGTCCCCTGAGCTCATCTGGGGCTTTAGCCTGAACCATCAAGCACATCTCAAAGTGCTGACATTATTTCAGTAGCCAACGGAGGTAAATGAACACACAAATTCATTTTCAATCCAATTTTATCTGTTCTTTTTTCCTTGTAGTTAATAGGGGCAGGAGACTTAGTAATATGTTATGAATGGATGATTTAAAATTTTTTGTCTTAATGAAAACACATGTTCACACAGATCTTTACAGCTAACCATTATGAAAACTGATAATTTCTCCATCTGCAACACACCTATAAAAATACACTAGTGTTTTATAATTCCCAGAGTTCGGTTATAAATTCTAAAAGCTCTGTTTATCAAAATGAAATTTAACAAATGCATTTATAATTGGAGCCAAATACATGTAGAGGAGCCACAGGCTGAGTCCTCCATAATCCAAGGTAACCTTTGGTACCAGCAATAACATCATCTTCCTTAAGTGCCCAAAGCAGCAGGACACACTCCAGGAAGATGAAGAGCATGTCAAATATTAATACTTTGCTTTGCTTCAAAATAACTGGAAAGAGATATAACTTAAGTATGATTTGATTTTTTTTCCTAAGACGGGTTCTTACAGGGTAGCCTTGGCTGGCCTCAAAGTGAGGTCTGCTGTGGAATATTTCTTTACACTGTGTGAATATATCGCTGTGATTGGTTTAATAAAGAAGCTGACTGGCCAATAGCTGAACAGAATAAGATTAGTCAAGAGAGCCAGACTAGGAGAATGCTGGGAGGAAGAAGGGCAGAGTCTGGAGTCACCAGCAGACAGGGAAAAGCAAGATGGGCATGCTGTACTGATAAAAGGTATCAAGCCACATAGCAAAGCATAGATAAGAAATATGGGTTAGTTGAAATATAAGAGCTAGCTAGTAACATGCCTGAGCTATTAGCCTAGCATTAATAATTAATATAATCCTTAGTGTGTTTATTTGAGAGTGGCTTCTGGATAGAAAAGTGCCTACACAAGTCCTCCTGCCTCATCCTCTTGTATGTCTGTATACTATGTGCAGGTAGTGCCTGAAAAGGCCATAAAAGGACATCAGATCCTCTAGTACTAGAGTTATAGACTGTTGTAAGCCACCACGTGGGTGCAAAGAATCCAGCCCAGGTCCTCTGGAAGCAGTCAGTGCTCTTAACAGGTGAGCCACCTCTCCAGCCCTAATTTTTTTTTAAGAAGAGGAATTTTGGGATTATAATCTACTCAGTCACTTGCCTCTTCCAGACAGAGGGAGGAAAGAAACAGAGACAGGGAGAGGGAGAAGAGGAGAGAGAGAGAGAGAGAGAGAGAGAGAGAGAGAGAGAGAGAGAGAGAGAGAGAGAGAGAGAGAATGTTATGCTTATGAATGTTAGTTGGAGCATCATGCTTAAGCAATTAGCTAACAGGTGGCTTTTAGGGAAACAAAACTGGAAGACCGGCTCTCCAAAATGTGAGAGAGGAAGTGGATACTCAGCCTTAGCCTATGGTCAGTTTCTAAACTATTAGAAAGACAAGCTGGCTTTCTGTATACAGACCCTAATAAACTCGGTGGAAAATAGCTGTGAAATGGTTAGTGGTTGCCATCCTTGAATGAGACAGATAACTCTCCCTCCCCACAGAGTGCCAACTGGCTGGGAAACAATTTTGCCAAGGGCACAGAACAAAATCTGTGACGTGGAAAGATCAGCAAAGGTAGAGATGTTCCTGTCAAAGCAGAAGCCAAGTGTCATTTCTTAGGAAACAGTCACACAGAAGACATTATGCAAAGCAGGCACAAGATGGACAGTCTGGCAGATACACTGATTCAGCAGGTCCAGCCAGCTCATCTGCTGAGAAAGAACTGTGTTAATTAACAGGAAATGTGTGTGAAGAAAATTCATATATAATAAATGCAACATTTGGCTGTGAAACCAGCAGGGTTGAGTCTTCTGTAGGGCAGAGGAAAGACAATGTGTTACAAATAAAATCCTGTGCTATGTCCCACTCTTCCTTATCCTCCACATTCTCTGCATTGCAGATGACCCAGACGGGATCCTTCAGTCACTACCTCCATCTACAAACATTCACTAAATATCAAACACATGTTGCTAGCCTAGCCCTAGTGATACACATTCTTTCAGGGCAATGGAGACTTTCTTGATTCTTGATGAACATAACTAGAGACTTGGGGTGCTTGAAAAATCAGTGGTCACCAGAGCCACCCCAAGCCCATGACTTCCAAGGTCATTGAGTTTGTTATCTCATGCCCGAGAAGAACAAGAAACCATGGACAAGGAATGAACAGAGTAAACACAGACGTAGTCTGGGAAAGTGAGTCCTGAAGTGGGAGGGGCTTCAGGGGAGGAATACCCATGTGTTGCCCTGCCCAGTGGGCTTTTACGGATTTCATGGTGAGAACTGGATGGAGGCTGACATAATCTTTTTTTGATATAGGTCATTTTTTAGTGCATCATGGAGCCACCCAATAAGGAGTCCACACGCTTTATGCATATTCCCTCTGCCCAATAGGAATGTCACTCATCCTTTCAGGGGAGTGGCCAGATGTGCTACATGGCTAGCACATGATCCACTGTGGGTCCCACCCTTGCTGCCTAGGGGCACTCATATCTTATTAGGCCCTGGGGATGCAGAAATGACTCTGGGGCCTGGTTCTTGTCTTTAGGGAGATACTATCATAATTTAGCAAGACTGGCCATCTGCGAGTCATTCATAGAATGAGAAGTGCTTCGGTAATGAAAGGAACAAAACCCACTCCTGAGAGCAAGTGCTTGGTCCACACTCCCTTCTCTGAGAACTGTCGATTCCCCCGTGTCCCAGGATGGAGGGCCACCCTAGCTTCAGCTGTTGATACCCAATATTATCAGCTGGGCTGAGAGAGTCATTGTTTTCGGCATTAGAATCACAGTCCAGGAAAGATTGACCCACATGCTGGAGATGGGGAACAGGTTTGGAATACCCAATCAGTCATGATAAACAGACCCAGAAGGGCTGTGGGGAAAGAGCAAAAGCAAGTTGTCCCCAGAGGGACGTGGTTACACGAACCTACTTCAGTCCCCGTGGAGATGAGAAGCCATCCAGGCTCTGACTTGTGGGCTGACATGAGACCAGGCTGTACTTCCTAGTTTCTGTCAGGGTCCTTCCTGAGCTAGGCTGAGGGGATGGGATAGGAAAGCTGCTCCTGGGAGGCTGTGGGCCACAGTGGGGAGGGCGCTTATCGGACACTCTAGTTCCTTTCATCCCACAGATGATCCCAGAGGAGTTGTGGGCAAACCCAGCAGAGAGAACACAGTAGACATCCGACAACAGGTCCTTGCCTAGACACAACCCTATGTCCTTGACCTCATTAGCTCCAGTTCTCAAAGACTTCTGCTTCCCCCAGGAAGAGCTCTGAGTGTGTTGGTGGTGGATGCTTCTAGACCAATAGATCAACACATTGTAATCAGACCCCTCTAGATTCTAAGAACTGTTCTCCCAAACTCAGTTGACTCAACTGTCTGAGTCATGATTTCCTGGGAGGGTACCCAGGCTGCTTTTACATTTGGGGTTATTTTCCATTTATCTCAATTTATCATTGAGAGCAAGGGCTATATCTTATTCTCTTTAAATCATCAATATGTTGTTGTTTTAATGTGAAAATGGGTCTTTCATGAAAAAAAGGTGTGGCGTGTTTAACCTGCAGGCTCTCCAGCTCCTTTGAATGCATACAAGCAACAGACCTCCACATACCAGGCAGTTAGCCTTTTGTCTATCAGCCTCTCCTCACCTCCACCTCTGGCCAGGACTGAAACCCTGGATCTTCAGCACAAGAAAAGAACCTCTTGCAAATTTAAAAGGCCAACGTCGGGCCTACAAGATAGCTCCATGAGTTAAAGCACTTCCTGTGCAAGCCTGAAACCCTGAGTTTGACCCTCAGAACCCACGGTGGCTCAGACTCCTGAAAGTTGTCCTATGACCTGCTCATACAGCTGCACATTTGCACACATACACACGAACAATGCGTTTAAAATAAAATTCGAAAACTGTCAAAGCCAGTCTTCACATGAGGAGACCAATCCGGGAAGGGTGGATTTTCTCCACACCACATAGCTAGCCAGTGACATGACCCACTGCACCCTTCAGGAGATGGCTGCCTTGAGTTTCGTGACAGCGAGTGCAGAAGGAGTGTGTGTGTGTGTGTGTGTGTGTGTGTCTGCCAGTTCCCCTTCTCCGTTGCCATCTGCTGAAGCCATGGGCAGCCACCTTCAGCTCCATTCCCTGCCCCAGCTTTCAGATGCTAATCAGTGGGACCTGTCCAGTCTTGGCCCTGCTCCTCGGAGTCTGTTGTTCACACTGACCTGAAATGACTGGGCACCCAGCTTCTTCAGACTGTCTAATTCAAACGCCTTTTCTGTTCGCCTTTCCTCCCCTCCCCCAAAGAAAACAGCTCCCAGATGCATAAAACATGGGTGCTCACTCCACCTAGCTCCCAGCCTGACCCTACTGCAGTGTGTGGCAGTGTGTGTTGGCTCCCTGACAGCCACCATTCACAAGCCACAGCTTAGAAAATCAACTCTAAGCCTGTCCCAAAGCCAGTGGCTCTGACCAAGCACCTTCTCAGACAAGGCACATTATGCAAAACGGCGCAAGATAGACAGGTTGGCAAGAATTCAGGTACAACTCAGCGTGGAAATTCTTGCCAATGTCTAGGCAGAGAGGAAGTAGTGTGTTAATTAACAGGAAGTCAGTCAAAAGCGCTACATGGAGCATTTCCTATCAAAGCCCCTGTCAGTAAATAGGGCAGCTGGGAAGAGGAGTCAGCGCTGCACCAGGCAGGTCAGGGCGTTTCTTAAGGAAAAAATGACTCTGCCTTTCCTCTCGAGAGTCACAGGGAGACTCATCCCCCCTCCCTCCGCCACTGTGAGCCACTTTCCTCTTTATTGTCTCCCACCCCAGCGGAGATGAGTCTGTTGAGAGTGACTCTGGCTGAGCCCACTGCCGCAGTGCTGACAGTGCCTTTGGTTACAATCGCACAGACTCTGAGCCCAGTCATCAGTGAGGATCCCCGGCTTTCCGCCGAGTGTATCTCCTGATCTACCAGCACCTCACGGAGTTGTGGGGGTTCTCTGGGAACAGCTGTCATCTCCTGTGTGTCAATTACCACTCAAGTCCGTTTCTCCCACAAGACTGTGCGGTAATTTCGGATACAATCCTGCCGTGTTTCCTTCTCCCGTATTACGGGATTGCGCCACAAGTTGAATGAATGAGTGGATGACTCCACTCCCAGGTTAGGCTCTGAGGTGCTAGTTCAGACTGAAGTAAAAATTATCATGAGAGACGGCCGGGCGGCGGTGGCGCACACCTTTAATCCCAGCAATCGGGAGGCAGAGCCAGGCGGATCTCTGTGAGTTCAAAGTCAGCCTGGTCTACGGAGTGAGATCCAGGACAGGCACCAAAACTACACAGAGAAACCCTGTCTCGAAAAACAAAACAAAAATTATCATGAGAGACAAAACACAGAGACACTCCCCAAGCCTTTCCCTACCGTAGAAGAGAGAGTTGAGAATCTCAAGCACCTGGTACAGGACAAGGAAAAGCTTAGGGAAACAGTGACATATTAAAATGGAAGGAGCCCTATGAGCCAGAGGGTGACAATGGGGATGCTGACTTTGAAGAATCTCAAAGCAGTGAGAAATCTGAGCAGCACTGGAGACTCAGGGGTTAATAGCACGTGCTCTTTCAGAGGACCCAAGTTTAGTTCACAGCACCCACTGTTGGGCGGCTCAAACCCCCCTGTATCTCCAGCTCCAGGCGGTCTGGCGCCCTCCTGTGGCCTCCAAAGGCATCCACACATGTGTCACACACACACACACACACACACACACACACACACACACACACACACACATGACATAGGTGTAAATAAAAATAAAAATCTTTTTTTTAACAGAAATCTGACCAACACGAGTTTACGTTTTACTATCATGATCTGGGGAACAGTCGGCACACTGAAAAGTGTTCAGCCAGGCTCAAGGCTAGAACCTCTGCCCCAGTGGGCTATTAATGACACATATTAAATTATTATAATTGTGTTACTTCTCCTTGGATACACATTAGATTCTGCGTGGAATTCCATTTGGAGAGATCCTCATTGGCCACACACACAGACCACTCAGATTCAGATGTGGTTGCTGACGTCAGTTATCCCAGCCCATAATCTTCGGAGCTGGATTTAAGTGAGACCCATGTCCTGGGGACCTGGGCATCTTGCATTTAAACAGAAAGTTTTGAGAAAACAGTAGCCCGAGGACTGTCCTACAAACTTGAGTGTTGGTGTTGCCGTTTGCTGTGACTGCTTGACATTTTTATTTGTTTCCTTATTTGATATTTAGAATCTATAGCAGAAAGAGGGGAATTACGAGGTGAGATATAGTTTTTGTTAGGTATAAACCAGTTTATACATGGAGTATTTTACTGCATTTTAATATGTTTTAACTTGAGCTTACTCATTTAAATTACTAGCTGTTTTGATGCTAAAGATTTAGTTCAAGGGCTAGGGAGATGACTCCACGGTTAAGAAAACTTGCTGCTCTCCCCAGGGACTCATGTTCAATTCCCAGCACCCACATGGCAGATCACAATCATCTGTAAAAAACTTCAGTTCCAGGGACTCTGATGCCTTTTTCTGACCTCTGAGGTCACTGGGCACACATGTGTTTCACAGACATGTTTGCAGGCAAAATACTCATATACATAAAATAAAAAACTAATTCTTAAAAAGAATTAATTCAGAAAAATATTAGTAGTATGATTTCATTTTATTTAAATTATATGTTTTTCTCTTTTGTTTGTTTGGTTGGTTGGTTTCATTTGGTTTGGTTTTTTGAGACAGGGTTTCTCTGTGTATCCCTGGCTGGGCTGGAATTCTCTCTGTAGACCAGGCTGGCCTCTAACTCAGAGAGATCTGCCCTCCTCTGCCTCCCTTGTGCTGGGATGTGTGTGTGCCACCACACTTGGCTAAATTATACATTTTTAGATCTCTTCATTTCATAAGTACTAATTTAATAATAATTACTTGAGTTATTTCTCTAAGATAGTATTACATAGGCTGTAGCCAGTGCATTAAAGTCTGCTTTGCTAAGCAGGTATGAAATCTATGGAGTAGCTCCTCTTTTCCCCTTCATTACTACAGTATCTATTTTAGGTTTATTCAAAAAACTTGAGGCACCTGAAAATGTAAACAAAATTCTTTTAAAACTTAGCTGTTTCATTTTCCTGGTCCTTATGCTTGTTCTTTTAATTTTGCTATTGTTATAGAAAATAATATTGCTGAATACAAGCAGAGGCTAAAATACAATCCACTCCGCATTTCACACACCACAGGACAACCCAGGGTACTAAATACAGCAGGCAAGAAAATCCTGCTGTGGCCATGTCCCCTCCAGGCAACCGGACAGATGCTCTGGGTTCTGTTAGTTTTCTTCCTCCTGTCAGAAATTCCCTCCTACCTCCTTCTGCTCCTTTTTACCCTTCCCCAATCTCTACCCCTTCCCTTCCCCTCCTCCCTCTTTCCCCTCCTTTTTCCTCTTCCTCTCTCCCCTCCCTTTCTTCCTCCCCCTCTCTTCCCTCCCCTTTTTTCCTCCCTCCCTCTCCCCTCTTCCCTTCTTCCTCTCTCCCTCCCTCTCTCTCCCCCTTTCCCCTTTTTCCTCTTGGTCTCACTCCTCCTCCCCCTCTCTCTCCCCCCCTTCCTCCCCCAATTAAAATATGAGCTTCCAGAGAATGCAGACTGTTTGTCTTAAATTACCCATAGAAAGCGGTGCTCAAGTAACATCTGTTGGATTAATTAGCCAATCTACAGCTAATGCAGTTCTACACTCCTTTCTGAATATGTTGACCCTCTGAGGGGCACCTGGAGCCAGAGTGTGCTGAGATCCTTGCAGCCGGCAAAGCTCCACAGCAGAGTCCTTTTATCTGGTTGCTATTTTTGCTCAGTGGTGTTATGATAGCTCTAGTCAACTTGCTAAGGACAGCACACCTCTCCATTCCCATCTGTTATCCTTAAAAAGATATTACACAGGGCTATCTGTGGAAAAAGCCCCAGAAGATGAAAAATGCTCTCCATACACTAACATAATCCAATCACATCCAAACAGATCTCAGGTCAACGAGCTAAACAATATTTTCAGCTAAAAGAGTAGATTTTAAAGGTCTTTGCTTCTTAGTCATTTTTCCTTTTTATTTTGGAGCTCTTGAGTGGGAAGGACATGAAGAAATATACAGAAGTCCAAGCACATGGTCCAGGCACGCAGAGGGATTCGGAGCAGTGAGGCCATCTGCAGATAGCTGATTCTAACGTGCATATTATATGCTTACTTTTGAGGTGTGACCGGCCATGGGGTACATGGTTCCTTGTCCTGACATTCAATCAATGCACAATTCTAATAGGTGATAATTGAAGCATTTATCATGTGTGACCTTCCTTGTCTGTCCATTTCCCGCTAATCTACAGCCTCTGGTTTCCCTGCCTTTAATACTGTCTCCAGTGCCTCACCTCCACCCACTTCTCCCAAAGCCAACACCCTGGCCTTGCCCCTAACAGTGTAAAGCACCTTGGTGACAGTCGCTTCTCAGAACAGAGAGCGGGCTTTCAAAGAGTCACAAGAGCTCTCCGGGACAGGCTGCTGTGTTTTACCCCTGCTCTTGCATTGGGTGATCTTGTCCTGTGAAATAAATGAACCTTCTCAGTCTCTCGCCTCTGTGTTACCTATAAACTGACCTTCCTCCCATAATGCCTGCTATGTCAATCTTGATGGTCAATATGAGTGCTATAAGACTAGAAAAGCACACCAATGGGTCAGTCTACAAAGAAACTCCTACCCTGAATGTGGGAGGCACCATCCCATGGCGGAGGGGCTATACAAAGAATAAGAGAGACAGTACCACAGAGGACAGGCGCACTCCCCCCCCACCCCCCCCACCCCCCCCCCACCCCCGAGCATCTTTGTTCTGCACCTTCCTCATCACAATAGACTGGAAGCAGGAGGAAATATAAACGGTTCCTGTCCTTAACTTGTTTCTGTTGGGCATTCTCTCACAGCAGCAAATGCTAACTCATACACTGTCTTCGCTTACAGTCTCTGGTTGACTATCCCTATCCACCTTGGAGGAATCAATTTAAGCTTTGGAAGGATTCCACTGGACCTGCCTGTAGCCTTCTGAAGTGGTCACTGTCATGACTGCCTTTGAGTAAACCTGGTCAGCTTTCTCCAGAGTCATTTCCCACCACATTGTAAACACATGAAACTGCTAAATTGAAATCTAGAGGCTTCTGCCTGGACCCTGGCACCACCAGGGTACCTGGAATGTGCCTGGAGTCTTTTATATGAGCTTGAGATAAACCGGGCATATTCTGGATTGCCTAACGCCATTTTTATACTGACCGCTCTATCTGACCCCCTTAATCCAAACCAGCTTGTCTTGGTTTTCCCAAAACCATGCTTCTGTGACTAAGTCTGGAGTGTTGCATACTGTATAATCATAGATCTGCCCATTTCTTTGGTCTCGTGGCATCTTTTGGTTGGCCTCAAACTCTGGGACTGGTATTTTCTAAAATAAGTGTCCTCTGAAATACTGTTTCATCAATCAGAATTAGGATATATATATATATTTCTAATATTATATATTATATATAATCCTAATTCTGATATATATATAATATATTCTAATATATAGAGAGTTAGATATATATATTCCTGAAAACCCTTCTAGCAGTCTATGAATGTTGTCAAATTCTAATTATGAGTATATGGATTGGTTGACCTGACTAGACCATGGACTTCCTAAGGTCCAAGGCTATCTATCAGCTCTTTTTTCTTTTTCTAAGACAATGTCTCATGCTGTAGCTAGGGTTGAACTTAAATTCATGCCTGTCCTGTCTCAGCATCCCCACACCCACCAGCTATGCTCAAACTACAGGCATGTGCACCACCACACCCAGCTTTTGAAACTTGATTGCCTAGGACAGTATCTGGAACTAAGAGTCACTAACATTTAACTTCTTATTGAGTGAACTGGATGAATGAATACATGAATGTTAACAGAGGTAGGGTTTTTTTTATTTAAGCATATGCAATTTCTTAGGAAAATCTCAAAGTAAAATTGCATTTAATGAGGTATTTGATGAACTGCTTTTCTATAAAAACAAAATCATGAGAAAATTAGGTCACCTTTGCTGTCCCAGGAAAGGCTGCTCAGCAACTAGCCCCATCCCTGCTTGCCTGGCTGCTTCAAGACCTAGAAAGAGGAACATTGATTTCTTTTGGGCACAGAGACTATTCTTTCCCAGTGCTACTTACTTACATTCCTCACAGGCTCTAAGATAGCCTGCTTTTCCTTAGGTCTAGCTGTACCTCGCTTCTGAACAGAAACAGCAGAGTGAGCTGGAGATGCTCATCTTAGCAATTACTGAAGCCATTCTCAATCTGCAAATTCCTGAGCATGCCTAATGTGTTCTGAAAGTTACATCTGTGCTTACAGGGAAAGCTGTTTGGCTCCCACCCATCCCATGCTCTCCTTCAGTCCCGTGAAGAACTCCCTTGCCCACAGCTACACCACTTTAGTCTCAGACGGGCCCCTAGAACATGTGTTTGATACCATCTCACAGCTGAGCTGTATGTCCTCAGCCCCCCAGGGCCAAATGCAATCCACCTGGACAACTGACCAGACAGTCTCTGGACCAAGAAAAGGTCAGAGTGATGGCAGCAAAGGTATTGCAGCTTGGAAATCATCACAGAAGTTACCAGGCATCCTGCCAGCCCCAGAGCAGGCCCTGAAGGGGGCATAACATGCAGCTGAGCCTGCAGACATTCTTGTTCAACAGTTCAGGTACACCAGAGACCACCTCTGCTTCAGGAAGAAGGGCTCCCCTTGCCCTCTGATTTCCAACATTTCTCCAGCTGCATGAAACCCCTTAAATACAATTCTTCAATCAACAATGAAGGGATGACAGGGAGGCTGTTGTTTAATGAGAAAAAAATGGCGGCTACAGAAATGTACTGACTTAGCAAGAATAGAACTCTCCTGCTAAGAGTGGACAGACTTTTCAGATTTGGGGGCAGAAGGTCAGTGTGTAACTACCATGGCCATGCAGAATGAATTAATGGAACATCATTTTGTCCATGGCTCCAGAAGCGTTTCGGGAGATTGGATACAGAGACGTGGCAAATGTCTGATGGGGGCATGCGACAACTGCCTTAGAAATGGCTGAAGAAAGGTCCCCATGAGCTTTGGTGAGGGAGGCCAGAGAATGAGGTTTGAAGTGCCCCCCCCTTCCAGGGGGAGAAAGAGCTTGAAACGGAGGTAAATGTTAGTTACCAATAAGCAAATGTCATCACCAAGGATATTAGTATATGTGTCTAATGACAAAATATAGAATATGTAAAAAATAGTAACTGGGTTAATATTAACTATGTATATTTAAACGTCATATTAACAGAAATAAATGTAACTAATGAATTAAATTTTTAAAAAGAAAGCCAAAAAAAAAAAAAAGCTGGAGCTAGACAACTCACTTTCCTTCATATTATAGTTCAGCACCCGCATTTCTCTATCATCCTGAGAAAAAAAACAAGAATGAAGAAGAAAAAGACCTAACTAACCACTCTGAACCTAACTAACTAACCACTCTGAATCTGTCAAAGGAAGGAAAAGCAACCATGACCAAGACAGGAAAGCCAGGGATAGTGGCACGAGACCATGGTCCCAGCACTTGGGAGGCTGAGGCAGCAGGATTGCAAGTCTGTAGGCCAAACTGGGCTATGTAGTGAGCATCAAGCCAGCCAACGCAGAAGTTACGTAGCAGGACTTTGTCTCAAAAACACCAAAACAGACCTCACCTGCCGAGTAGAGAGTTGGCTCATAAGATAAAGGTTCCTGCTCCTAAGGGTGACAACCCGAGTTTAATCCCTGGGACCTGCATGATGGAAAGACAGACCTGAGAGCTGTCCTCGGACCTCCACATGCACACTGTCACACACACACACACACACACACACACACACACAGAGAGAGAGAGAGAGAGAGAGAGAGAGAGAGAGAGAGAGAGAGAGAGAGAGAAAGAGAGATGGAAAATAATTTTAAAAGAAGTGAAGAGGGGCTGGAGAGATGACTCCAAGGTTAAGAGCACTGACTGCTCTTCCAGAGGTCCTGAGTTCAATTCCCAGCACCCATATGGTGGCTCACAACCATCTGTAATGAGATCTGGCACCCTCTCCTGTATACATAATAAATAAATAAATCTTAAAAAAAAAAGAAGTGAAGAAAGGTAGAATAATAACAGTGCATTGTTGTGTGGTATTTGTTTGTGTTCTGACAAATAAAGCTTGCCTGGAGATCGGAGGGCAGAGCCAGCCACTAGTTAACCATAGAGGCCAGGCAGTGGTGGCACACACCTCTAATCCCAGCACTAGGGAGGAGGAAGTAGAAAGATCAGGAGTTTAAGGCCACCCTGGGCTACACAAGATTGAACCAGTCTAAAACAGAAACATCCAGTTGGTGGTGGTTCACACCTTTAATCCCAGCACTAGGGAGGTGGAGACCGGAATATAAAGCAGGTGGAGACAGGGTCTGGCCCATTCAGTCTGAGGATTCATAGAGACAGAATCCCCCCTTTTTGGTCTGAGGATTCAGAGGTAAGAAATTTCCAGTGGCTGGCTGCTCTGCTTCTCTGATCTTTCAGCTGTCACCCTTGATATCCGACTCTGGGTTTTTATTGTTAAGACTAAATAAATTCGTGCCTCAGTGCATCAATTTTATTGTTGGGCAGAAATAAATTCATATGTAATGATAATAATAATATGCAAATGTGGAAGCAGTAAATGAAATATTACAAACGTCCAGAGGCAGACACCAGGGTGGGAGTAAACATGGAGGCCTGCATGCCATGCCATAAATATGTAAAAGTTAAGTCAAATTAACAATTTAAAAATTATAGTATGTCCTGCTGCTTAGAAATGAATGCTTTTGAAGGAGGGAGTACAGCCTAGTGGTAGAGTCCTTGCCAATATACACCAGGCATTGGGCTCAATATCCAACACTGAAAAAATGAGGAATAAAGAGGGTAAGTAACCAAGATATGATTGTGAATCACCAACTCAAGCTCTCCTGTAGCCATCAGTCTTCCTGCTGGAGGTATGTCTGTCTCAGCCACAGGATAGAGAGACCTGTGTAAACCTGGGAGGTAGGAGCTAGCATTTCATAAGCTCCACAGAGATGTGGTCCAGTTGGAACAACCCTCTCACACTTGGTCAAGCGTCAGAATCCCCAGCAGCCACTGACACTCCTCGGTGGCTGGGCCCCTACCTCAGAGTTTTGGGTTTCTGGATTGGAATCCAAGAATTTTGCATTTCTAACAGATTTCTGGGTCACGTGATGATACTTAGGAAACCACATTCTAGGAACCACTGGCATGGGCAGGAGATGAACAGTGAGGCGTTGCTCTCTGGGAAAAGTTACCCGCTGGAGGTAAGCACAGGCAAGGCCTTCTGGAGAGCAGCATCCAAGACAGAGCCCTCCTGCCCACTCTGCCATACCAGGAGCAGAACACAAGCCGGGCAGCCTGGGAGATGGAGGTGGGGTGTGGGCAGTCCAGAATCAATGCTGTCCTTCTTTAACCCTGTCATCCAGTCATTCAGTGAGAAGAATCGTACTCCCCAGCAACAGACCAGCAACTTTACTGCAAGCAAGGCCAAGTGCCAGGGGGCACAAGGATGCTCTGGTTCCTTCCATCACCAGTGATGGGGCAAGACAGCAGCGGGGTCAGCCGAGGCTGCCATGAGAACAGGCCTTGCTTTGTTCTCACCTAAAATGCTGAGTTCATTCATCTGAGAACAAAACCTTCAAGAGCATCATTTATTAACATCTCATGTTAGTACTGGGGAACTGGGGTACCACCCTGGCCTAAGAGAAGGTTAGGCCTTCAGACTTTCAAAAGGTCACCTGGGGCTTAAAGCAGTGAAAAGTTTTTTTTCCTTTCCCTAACCCAGGCTTAAGGAATGTCAAAAGACTAAGATGGGGACAGTAATATGAGTTAAAAACCGTGTGGCCTGTTGGCCTTGGTGTTCAATGTCTGCACCTCAGGATGAAAGGGATAGTTCTGAACTTTGACTGAACTTCTACCCATCAATTTATTGTTATTTCAAAATCGACTATAGTTTTATTTTGCTTAGAGCATACCAATATAGTGGTTACCTGCTGTATTTCAAGAATAATAATAGCCCCCGCAAATTCTTCCACCAGGACTGAAAACTTTTAAATGAGATGCAAATCACCTAATGAGGATCAGTGGGCCACACTCCAGCCTGAAGGTCTGTCTCAAGGTCTCCTTCCCTTCTCTTTTCCTGTGGTGCTCACCATGAACCAGAGCAGGAGCTGGCACACTGGGGAAGTGACTTCCTCACAGCCTCACAAGCAGAGCCCTCAGGCCCCTAACTACCCATCTCTCCAGGGCCTTGGTCGGGAGGAGCCGCTGCTGTGTGTGGGGAGGTGACCAGTTAATGCACAGTTTGGACTCTAGAAATAAAACCCCCTGGCTTTGCTAAGAACAGCCTTGAAATTCCTTTCCTCTGGCACTTTGTTCACAAGTCCATAAATAGCTCTCTCTTCAAACAAGTACTGAGAACTGAAGAACACAAAAAAATGGAAAATGGTTTCCGGGCTGAAGTACTAACTCCATTCACACAGGTCACAGCCTTCCGTGCACACGGTGATGTCAGTTGCAATACAGGGCAGAGCTCAAATGCACGGCCTCATTGGTGAGATTCTGGTGAGATGGAGACATGTGTCCCCCACACATGGCAGCTGCACAGAAGTCCTGGAAGGTGGCTGGTTCTCAGCCAAGTACACTCTGAGAAGTTGGGATGGCCTGGAGGGAAGAGCAATAGAGGATTCACTGGACAGCTAAGCAGGAGTCACAAAAGGGAAATGGTTCCTGCTTCATGGGTGGCACGTTCTTGAAACATGGAGCCAAACATGGTGGTGGCAGGTAACAGTCTTCCTTGGGTCATGCCCCTGTGAAACAGCTACTTTGCATGTGTGAAATCACAGTTTACCTGTCAGTGGATTGAGTCCTCTAAGGGTTTTCGGCTGTTTCCCATAGATAGGAAGGAGAGAGCTAGGAAGGACTAGTCAGGAGGGCAGAAAGAAGGAAGGGAGGGAGGGAGGGAGGGAGGGAGGGAGGGAGGGAGGGAGGGAGGGAGAAGAGGCAGGTAGGAAGCAGATAGATAGGTCCTCCATCAAGAACCAAATTGCCTCGCCTGGCTATAGACTCGTCAAGCACATAAAGAAATCAATGCAAGATTTATGAATATATTATAAAATGGGGGTATGGCTAACTGAGGCAATTGGCTAGACTGTGAGGAGAAAATCTCACAGAGACTTTGGACATAGCCCCAAGTAAGTGGTTTGCTGGTGGTGCTGATAATCTCTTTGGGTTTTCACTGTGTTCCTAATGTTTTTAAATTCGTGAAAAACAAAAGCCATTTGGAGTGTGTGTGTGTGTGTGTGTGTGTGTGTGTGTGTGTATTGTGCATGCTCCCTAATAGTTTATGTGAGCATTGTTAACTCCATGGCTGTTTTATTCTGTGTTTGGCCCATATTAACAACACATGTTGCCCATAACATAAAGTCAATCTGAACATAACTAGTTTCAAAGCCTAGAGAAAAGAAGATGCAAAACACACACACAGACAGACAGACACATACACACACACACACACATACACACACACACACACACATACACACACACACACACACACACACACACACACACAGCCACTGTGGGTTATTGAATTCATTAAAAGAAAGAAGTTGGGGTGCTGCCCTGAAGGAGAAATACTGCCTGATGCCTTGTGGCAGCCGCAGACACAGATGGCCTGCTAAAGACAGAAACTTCTGTGGAGTGAGGAGGGCTCTTTCAGAAACACAGCTCCCATTATCTCCAAAGGGCATTTAAGGACACCAGTCTTGGCTTCTGGTCTGTGCAGGGCAAAATCATCCTGCTTGTCCAGTGTGCAGGTCAACCGCTAGAGGGAGGCAGGGACCTGAACTTCCAAAAAACACAGCAGCAGGGATTGCCCGCAGAGTGGTGGAAATTCCTTGGGACAGTTTTGCTTCATCTGTCCTTGGTGACTGCTTAATTCCTAGACTGATTCTTCTCTTCAACAGTCATTGAAGGCCGCTGCTCTGCATGTTCACATTAGACCGTGAGGAATACCGAGGCTGTCCACATAGTAGGGCCAGTCTTGCATTTGGAGCAGCATAAAGGGAAGTCAGGAAGCTCGCAAAGCAAACTATCTGAAAACATGTCAGCTTTCCCCACACTCTTAGCTCACCTGACTGACAACTTGAGGGTGGGCCAGCACCATCTGCTTCATCTGCTGCCTGGCTCTGGACACCCTCAAGGGTAGTTAAGCAAGCTAATGAAGCAAACGCTCCTCTGCCTTTCAAAACTGTATCTGCTATACGTAGCCTGTCCCCTCAATTAGTGTAAAGGAGACATTTCTTGGGTTATCGCCTATTAAAATGCCCTGGAGGTATATGTGAAAGAGTTAGCTTGGTACTATTAACTACTGAAGGGAGACCAGATGCTCTGTATCAAGGAAACTGTAAATAAGCTATGATGATGCTACAGAATGTGTTATGATGAATCCTTTATCATCACTCTTTAATCATGATTTGAATGACTCACTGAGCCAAGGAGATGGTTCAGCAAGGGAAAGCACTTGCCGCACAAACCTGATGATCTGAGATCAATCCCCAAATCCGACAGGAGGTGAGAACCACCTCCCAAAAATTGTCCTCTTTTCTCCACGTGCACATCACAACACTGTGCATCTGCACACACACATACACACAATAATAATTAATTTTTTAAATTAATGCTAAAAGAAAAATGAACAAAATGAACTCAACCATTTTTGTTTTTTTTGTTTTTTTTTTTTTTTTAAAGATTTATTTATTTATTATGTATACAGAAGAGGGTGCCAGATCTCATTACAGATGGTTGTGAGCCACCATGTGGTTGCTGGGAATTGAACTCAGGACCTCTGGAAGAGCAGTCAGTGCTCTTAACTTCTGAGCCATCTGTGTAGTCCAAGCTGACCTCAAACTCAACATCCTCCTGCCTCTACACCACTATACTTGGCTGGTCTTAATTATTTTAATAACAATAATAATAATGTAAAGCTCCATGGGGTTGGAGATATAGCTCAGCCATGAAGAGGCCTGGCTGCTCTTCCAGAGGACCCAGGTTCAATTCCTAGCACCCACATGGCAGATCATTGAGCCGGTCTTCTGGCCTCCTTGGAGACCAGGCACACAGGTAGTCCACACACATGCTTGTAGGCAAAACACCCATACACGTAAAATAAAATAATCTTTAAAAAATAAAAAAAGTAAAGGCTCAAAACCTGAGAGAAATGCCCCTATATCCCTAAATGCTGAACTTACCTCGTCTTCCTTAATTTTTTTGTGTTAAAATAGATAGTCATTTTGTAATCAAAAATTGGAATAAACCACTATTCCTGAAAAAGAAGTTGACTCCTTTTTGTGAATGACTAACAAAGAGATTGTAACCGCTGAGAAGAAAAAAATGGTTACTAAGGAAGCGCTCTGCCAGGACGGGTGGGGAGTGCGTGGAGTGGAGGGAGGCTAAGGAGCTCTCAGTCCACCTGCTTCTCTGCACAGTGCCCAGCCAGGCACCACGCTCCACTCTACAAACTCAGGGTGGCAGGGCGTGGGGGAGCAGGTGTCAGCATCCCTGCCTACACTGCCTACTGAATACAAGCCCTTTGGATAACAGGCTGATTCGGGAATGAACATTAAAATCTCTGCTTGGATGGCTTGGCCAGGCAGAGAGAAAGAGTTAGCATTTTGGCAAGTTTTAATTTTTATTCTGCTCAGTTCAGTTCACAGTGATTATAAATGACCCAAATAATCTTAATTAAGTCCTAAACACTGTTCTTTACTGCATAAAATTCATTTGGGCATTTTCATGAGTCAGCGAATGGGTGTGTTTTATATATATATACAGGGAGGTACTTGCAAAGCGGTATTGGCAAGGAATCGCTACCCAGATGAGGGCGCATGGCAAGCATGTGTGAGTGTTTGAAAGAAAACACGGAGGAGCCTTTCCTCTTTGGCCTGTTCTTTCTAAGCCCCACACTACCCAGTAGACTGGGAGCTAGGTAGGATGTGATGTCTGAGGACATGCTGCCTTAGAAGGCTTTTTTAAATTTTAAGTAGCATGGTTGAGACTTCCTGCAGACATGCAAACGAGCATCTAGAATTTTGGTAGGGGTGCCAGGAGCCTCCACCTTGAGTCAACTCCTTATCAGTCATTCCTAAGTCACCTAGAGAGAGGCTCTCTGGAGAGGGAGGAAAGTGGGTGGTCAGGGTCTGAAATAACGTGGAGAATAGAGGCAGGTGTTCTCCATCGACAGGCCTGTAAAGCTGAAGAAATCAAATGACTGCGGTATAAATAACACAATTAAGAACACCTGAGCCCAGGAAAAAGCAGGCATGGAAGGAAGATTTCCATCTTCACTAAGTGTCAAGAGGCTCGGAAGCTCACCACGGTCTCCCCCTTGGATGAATCTTGAAACCCTTCCCCAGAGGCCTTCCCTTGCTCTCCAGCTTCAGCCAGTGCTGAGAGGGGCGTGGGGACCATGAATCAGACCACAGAAGCCACAGGAAGAATCTCTACTCTTTGACCCGGTAACTGTTGCTCGGAGGATCTCCGACCTTATCTTCTGCGATTCTTGTCAGCCTGCCTAGACTGAAAATAATTAACTGGTAGAAATGAAACTCCTAAGCCTTTTGATCATTTCCCTCAAACAGATACTTTCCCTTAACCGTTGGCGTTTTGGAGGAACTTTTCTTGCCAACTGTAAGACTGGTCCATCTGGAACAAGCATTTCTGTTATTCTTTATTTCTTTAGCTCCCAGAGATTGGCTGTGTTATTGCTTCTGGTAGAACAGAATGGTACAGTCAGGGGACTCCAGGCTATCGCCAGTCTCCTTAGCAGCCTGATTTAGGAACCAGCATGTAGCCCAGCCAAAGAGAAAAATGACAATGTGATTCTGCTTGTCCCTTAGGGAAGAAAGAGGACATCTCTGATAGTGTGAGAGGGAGAGACACAGCCGGCCGCTGGGACACGGCTATTGTGACCCCTGCATGCCACATAGGTCCTATAGGCAGGTTCTCTGTGAAGACACCGCAAGGTCTGTGAGTGTCTGACCAGAAAAGCGGACCCGAATAGGAAGCACTACTGCTATGTCAGCAGTTAAAGAGGGGTGGCCTTTTAGAATACACTGCTGGACTGTAACAAGTATTTAAAATCACCTCTTCCTCTAATCCCAGGGAAAAAAAACAACAAAAGCCAGACAAACAAAACCAGTATAAATAAGCTCCACAAGAAAACTGTAAAAGGCTTTTAAAAAGCATTGAATTTGGGACAGTTTAGAGCACTTGTTGCTCTTGCAGAGGACCAGGGTTTTGAGATATTCCCAGTAATCACATGGTGGCTGGCAACCATCTGTAACCCCATTTCCAGGGTGTCTGACTCATTGTTCTAACTGGGCACACACATGATGCATATACATCATAGTATAAAATAAAGTTTTATTCAAGATATAAACACTCATACATATAAAATAAAGCAGAAAATTTTTAACAAATTCTTTGAGTGTGAAGGTTATGGCTTAAATCTGAAATACACCACACCCAAGCTCATGTTTTTAAGGGCTTATTTAATGGTGTGTGTGTGTGTGTGTGTGTGTGTGTGTGTGTGTGTGTGTGTGTGAAGGCACCTATAGAGGCCAGAAGCATTGGATCCTCTGGAGTTGGAATTAAGGGGGTTGTGAGCTATTGAACATGGGTGATATAGGAACCTGACTTTAAGTCCTCTGAAAGAGCTACATACACTTTTAACTGCTGAGACATCTCTTGGTCCCCTGGACTCATGTTTTGAAGGCATGGTCCCAGTTTGTGTGGTTTTGAGAGCTCTGGGACCTGCCTAGCAGAAGGAGGTCACGAGGAGCAGGTCTGCCTTTGAAAGTGGTACCTATTCTGGGTTCCAGACTATGATGGATTCTCAGTTTACTGACTCACCGTCATGTGAATGGCTACCCCTGGCTCCTATCTCAACAGACACAGCCCTTCCTGCCACCACATGTGTATGAAACCATGAACCAAAATAAACATTTCCTCCCTTTGGTTGTTTCTGTCCAGAATTTCAGAGTTAGTGACACAGAAGTAGTTATCATAGAGTTAAGCATTGCTCTATACAAACAACTCTCAATTGAACCCAATGGCTTAACTCAGGTTTTCTGAGAAAGGAGCCAAAAGTGGTAATTCTTATCCAAATGACTTATTAACCTGTGCTCTTGGGACAGGAAAATAAGAGGAAAGAGAGATCTGGAGTTGGAGGGAGCTGTTGGCCATGGTGACACACATTTTAAAGTCCAGCTCAGGAAGCAGAGGCAGGAGGATGTCTATGAGTATAGTCTGTGATGTCTATATAACCATGACCTATACAGTGAGTTCCAGACCGCCAGGGCTGCATGATACGACTCTGTCTCAAAAACAACAAAAAGAATACAAAATCCACTACAGACTAGCTTTGGTCCAGGGCCCAGTGGACATTCTCATCACCCACAATCTACACCAGGAGTAAGTCTTGTCTTGTGACTTGGTCCCACATGGCTTTTTCTAGCCACAGCAGGGTAGAGTGGGCTGGCAGATAGCTCAGCTACTCAAGGATCTTAGCTGTGGCAGAGAGAAGGGGGATATTCCACAAAGGTTGCAACTGCGAATTGCTACCAATGCAAGACGGGTACAGTGCTGCCTTAGGAGGTGCTGGGCAGGGTACTGATGGTGTATCTACTATGCAAAACAACCACAAGAAAAGCACCAGGCCATGTCTGAGTCCCAGACTAGGACCATGGCTAGCCACATCTGCAGCAGAAAATGGAGGGGAGCTACCACGGACATTTATTAATATCTAATCCCTCCCCAACGGGATGAAAGGCCTTCTTTTCCAGAAGAGCAGAAGATGAAGTTAAAGCAACAGAAGGAATCTTGGGTGGTATGAGTCAGACAGATGCGGGACAGATGCCAGAGCAGTTTCTGCAGGCTTTGTAACGCAGACTATCCCTTGGTATCCATAGGGACTGGTTTCTCCATGCTCTCTTCTTCAGATACTAAAATCCCCAGATGCTCAAATTCCTGACATAAAATGATATAATATTTACATATGCATACTCATCTCTTGATTAGTTGTAACACCCTTACAATATAAATGCTATGGAAATAGTTGTTGACAAAAATGAGAGATCTATGCACATTAAGTACAGTCACTTTTTAAAACACATTTTTGATATGCAGCTGGTTAAATCTACAAATACAGAATCCACAGACAGAGGAGACCAACAATATTTACTTTCTATAAATCTCAATTTTCTTGTTTACAAATTAATACACAGTGTTATTATTAGACGAGGTCGGGCTTGTTCAGGATAGCATGGTTATAGACTATTATTAGAGATAATAAAAATTGCCCTAATGTGGCACATCAAAGAATTTATATTTTAATGAGCATAGCTCAGTTCCTGGAACATAGTAAGTCTTTGTAATAGGGAATTTATCATAATTAAGTAGAAAAGCAATATTTGTAATAATATCAGACATGATCAGAATTGTAACACAGAAGAGGTTGACACAAAGGGATTATGAGTTTGAGGCTAGCCTGGGCTACATATAATGCATATTCTGTCTTCAAAAATAAAAACAAAGAAAGGGGGAAAGGAAAAGAAATGAAATGAAAGGGTGAGAATTGTAAAGTGTCACCGTAATGTAGGAAACAGAATAGTTCTAACAACATCTAAAGGCAGCCCGAGACTGGAACATCCAAGAAGCACACTCAAGGCTTTCAGAGAACGTGAGATGAGTGCCCTTGGAAGCCTATCATTACTCTCAGGCCCAAGTTTTGAAAGGAATGAAGAAATCAGAGGTAAATTCAACATAGCATATATATTGCTTATGTTTAAAATAATAGAATGACCCAACATTTTGGGTAGAGGAAATCTAAGAGTCCATCTGCCTGCCTGATACACAAATTCTCTACACAATGTCCTGAAAAAATAATCTTTCAGGTGAGTTCATTTCTGGTAGGTTTATGTAAGAAAGTTCTACACTTGAAAGTATTCTTTACTGTAATATCTACTCATTCTTGTCTTCACGTCTTAGATGTGCTGTGTATCCTCTCAGAATCTCATCTCTAGGCTGTGGGAAAAATAGTTGACATTGAAAACATTCTTCTGGTCCCCCCTGCCCCTCCTCAGCACCACGGTGTCCTTACACTTTCAATCCTTCATTCGTTCATTAAAATGGGGGTGGGAGAAGAAGACACCTTGAACTTAAAGTCATCACTGGGAGTGCCTTTGTAACCAGACAAAGGGTCACTACAAATCTACTTTTGAGCAAGGTATAGTGGCCCATGCCTGTAATCCCAGCATTCATGTGGTGACAGTAAGAGAGTGATGAGTTTAAGAACATCTTGGCCTATATAGTGAGAATGTTGTTGTATTTTATAATTTTTATTTTAAATCTGATCTATATATAATCATAAAGTTTTATATATATATATATATAACATGTGGGATATATGTTTCATATATAACATAGACATACATGTATACATGATTATTTAAACACAGAATCACACACACACAAACACACACACGTTTTTTAATAGCAGTGAATCTCAAGATTGTATAAATAAGACTAAACTTTTGTTTATAATGAAAATCTTTTTAAAAAATATGTGGTGATAGTATATCCTGTACTCCTAATAAAGCTTATCTAAAGATCAGAGGAAAAAGCCACTGTAGTAAACATAGATGTCAGGCAATGGTAGCACACACCTTTAATCCTAGCATTCGGGAGGCAGAGATCCATCCAGATCTCTGTTGAGTTCAAGGCCACACTGAGAACAGAGCCAGGCATGATGGCACACACCATTAATCCCAGCACTAACCATAGAGGTCTGGAGGTCTGTACAGACAGATAGGAAATGATAGAGCTGGGCAGAAAGAGGAAGTGATGTAGCTGGGCAGAGAGAGGAAGTGAAGTGTGATGGTAGGGACAGAAAGGCATATAGGCGTGGGTATACAGGCAGTAGGTCTCTTTGGATACTGAGGTGTCTGTAAGGTGAGGTTGGCTGTGGTTTGTCCTATTCCTCTGATCTCTCAGTTTTCACCCCAATATTTGGCTCTGGGTTTTTTATTAATATGACTGTTTAGCAATTCATCTTACAAAAATATATTTACTTGTTTTTTTTTTCTTTTTTGGTTTTTCAAGACTGGGTTTCTCTGTGTAGTTTTGGTCTCTGTCCTGGATCTCGCTCTGTAGACCAGACTGGCCTGGAACTCACAGAGATCCACCTGGCTCTGCCTCCCAATTGCTGGGGTTAATGGCGCGCACCACTGCCGTCCGGCTGTATAATTTTTTTTAATTACCTGTCTGTGCATGGGGGGGTATGTACATGTGAGTACAGGTGCCTGTAGAAGCCAGAGGCATTGGGTCCCCCTGGAGATGGAGTTAAAGGCCATTGTGTGCTACCTGACACAGGCACTGGGATCTGTTGGGTCCTCTTGCCAGAACAGAGATGCTTTTAACCACCTAGCCTCTCTCCAGCCTTGGGTCCTGTAGCTAGAGTTTTCCTGCCTGGCCCAGAGTCAGGACAAATCTCTGTCACCCGCCAGTCCCACAGCCGCTCAGACCCAACTAAGTAAACACAGAGACTTATATTGATTACAAACTGTATGGCCGTGGCAGGCTTCTTGCTAACTGTTCTTACAGCTTAAATTAATCTATTTCCATAAATCTATACCTTGCCATGTGGCTCATGGCTTACCGGCATCTTCACATGCTGTTTATCATGGTGGCGGCTGGCAGTGACTCCTTTCGCCTTCTTGTTCTTTCTTTTCTCCTCTCTGTTAGTCCCACCTATACTTCCTGCCTAGCCACTGGCCAATCAGTGTTTTATTCATTGACCAATCAGAGTAATTTGACATACAGGCCATCCCACAGCAGGGTCCTCTGCCAGAACAGAGATGCTTTTAACCACCGAGCCTCTCTCCAGCCATCTCACATGCTTTTTGACCCCATCCACCATCACCCCCTCATAGCTGACAGCTTCTCATGTTTTCTTCTCATATTCACTAGGTTTTCCTTCTGTATTTATTTTATGTGGGTGTACGCAAATGTGGGTGCAGGTGCACACGAAGGCCAGAAAGGGGTGCTCGATATTCTGGAGCCAGAGTTAAATGCCAAGTGATGTATGGCCTGGGAACCTACCTGCTTTCTTACCAGCAACTCCCTTACTGAAAGAGAACTCTGATGTTTAAGGACAGAAAATAAATGTGAATACACAAACTACTGTTGCTCTGGTAGGTAATTTCATAGGAGTTATATGTCTGGTAGACGTCTCCAGACCATTGTCAAAGATTCAGTTTTCTTCTTCATGCCAGCCTCCTCTTTCCCATCCCTCCCAACCCTGTTTAAACATGTAACCACATAAGTAACTCAGTAGGCCATTATGGTTTCTATAATTACAGAGAGGTATTTTGGCTGTCTGCTCGGCTTAGCTTCACAAATGTTACTGGTTTTGGGGGTGAAGTTATTTCATGGGAAGAAATGATTAGGTATCTACTTTAAGCATTAAGACACCACATCAATATAGATAAACATAGTTAAGACAAAAAATGTAAAACACGGAGAGTTCTACTAGAGCCATTGTGGGAGTTGGTGGGAGGGGCTGAAAATCACCACTGTTTCTCAGTACTGGGGTGAGGCTCTTGTGTTTAACAGATCTCTTTGAAAACCAAAATGCAAACTGAGAGGGTGGTGATGGCCTGTGTGGCCACTGTCCTTGCTCCTAAATGAGCAGAGCAGATGGTCCATGCCAGTAGAACAATAGCCAGACAGTGCTGGCTTGTTTGGAGTGTCTCTGCTCAAAGCCAAGCTGATGTATTTCTTCCTAAAAACACTTCACTATTAACAATATGCACTTAAAACTCAAGGGTATTTGAATTTCAGTATTTAGGATAAGCTATAAGTAATTCAGATATTTGACTTTCTCATAGTTCCCAGTATTTTATCATTTGGGATTACATAATCTAAGAAACTGGTAGAGTCTTGGCCATTATTTCCAAGGAATTTGTTACATGTGCAAAGACATAATATTTATCCATCAAAAAGAATTATAGGATTTTTAGGCAAATTTTCAGTCCCATGACTTCTTTTTCCTCTCCCTGTAACCTTCATTTTTTTAAATAAATAAACTTATTTAAAAGAAACAAATTAGTTCATTTATTTAGTAGGCGAGAGTGTGCACATTGTCAATGCAACATTGTGGAGGTCAGAGGGCTTTCTGGAGTTCTTTCTCCCTTCCCTTGTTGTGGAGAGGTCTCCCTCGGGTTTTGCTGAACTCCAGACTCCAGGCTAGCTGCATCTCCAGCTTCTGCTGAATCTTCTCTCTGTCTCCCACTTCTGCGTAAGAAGTTTTAGGTGTGTGCTGCCTGTCCAGCTCTCTCCAGTGGGTTCTGTGGATCAGACCCAGGCCATCAGGCTTGCTCAGCTCTTGGTGTTTACCTGCTGAGTCATTGCTCCAGCTGGGGAGATCTTTTTACTTAATTTTTTTTGAAATTAAAACATATCATTCTCTCCCTTCCCTTCCCCCTTTTTTGTGCACACTGCTTCCCGTTTCTCTCTCAAATTCATGGCCTCTGGTTTTGTTTTGTTTTTTAATTGATGTTACGTACATACCTTTTAAATAAGAAATTAAATTCTAAATCTATCTAATATCAAAAAAGCAAAAGTTATACAATAGTTAATTTGTTTGTTTGCGCAATTCTTAAAGACCAAGGTTCAAAACTTTGTATCTCTGACATTTCCTTGTGGCTCTTCAGAGTTTTGTCATTAAGAAATCATAATGATGTGTAGTTGTGGGTGGAGGATGTAGCTTGAGAATCACCTCTTACCAATGGTTAATTGACCACTGCATTTGGGAAAAAAGCAGTTTAGGCCATGGATTTATTTTGAGTTTGACTGTTCTCTTGAGAACTTTTGGATTGTTCATCATTTAATGATACTGAGAACTTAAAGTTTAATTCAGCACTTACCTCATTTTTAGTCTTAAAGCCATTTGGGGCTTAAAGATATTCTGATTTTAAGCCAAATCACCCACCCCAGCCATCCATGTGCTTTTAGCAAGTAGACCTAAAACCCGACAATTTGGTGTGAATAATTTACCACCACTCTGCTTTCCCAATAGCCAAGCAGAAGTCTCACTGAATATATCATCTTATCAATAAAACTGTTGGATATTAGCTCCATAGAAGATAAGAGTTTATATAAAACCCATCAGGAGAAACATAAATCAACTAAAAAACTAAAATGTGTACTTAGAAGAAGAGGGTACAGATATTAAAATATAGAATCAATATGCAACAAAATCCAAATGTTCACTTGAGAGGGTATTTCATAGAATGTTATTTCTCATGTGGAATTGTCAAGGAGTGTTGGAGATGAGTACCTTTTCATCAGCAGGTGAGGCTGTTTGCTATAATATTAACATCTGCTGAACTAGCTTTAATTTCCAGATCACACCAGTTGCCTCCTCTTGCCTCTCACTCTCATCTGACTATTGCATGGCAACCCTCAAGACCCCCAAATTAGTTCACGTACTTGTTAACTCACACATTAAGTACTTACTAAATATCTATTGTGTAACAAGTGTTAGGAACTGGAGACAAGGCATAGTTCTGCCCTTAAAGAGCCAATGGGTTTTAGGTAGAAGTTAACACATATAAAGCAATTGACAATAGAGGATGGTGTTTCCCTATAAGTTGTCCCGGCTTTCTGATAACATACAGCAAGGACAAGAGACTCAATTTGATTTGGGAGGTGTGAGGCTAAAAGGAAGGTTTATAAGATGAATTTTCATGGTCAAACTGGATTTAACAAGAGTAAAAACCTTGAAAACAATGACTGAATTTTTCATGTCCAGGCACATGTCCTTACATAGAATCTTAGTAATCCAAGGTTAGGGATGTAGCTTGATTGGTAGAGTACTTTCCTAGCAGAGACAAAGCTCTGGGTTTGATCCCCATCACCACATAAACTGGGCTTGGTGCTACAGGACTGTAATTTCAGCAGGCCAACACTGCAGAGATAAGAGGCTGGAAGATCAGAGAAGTACAAGGTCATCAGGGTTACAGGCTCAAGGCCAGCCTGGGCTACAAGAGACCCTGTCAATAAATGATAGATAGATAGATAGATAGATAGATAGATAGATAGATAGATAGATAGATAAGAGAACAGAAAAAAGTGTCAGTAATCTAAAGGGAATTCTGTAGGCATTAGTTTTCTCCCATTTTATAGATGAGAAAAATGGAGGTGAGAAGGTCTGGAAATGGTATCAAGTAGCAGAACTGTTTGGGAGAATGCTTCCAGCCAAAAAACAAACAAACAAACAAACAAAACAAAACAACAACCAAAAAAACAAACCAGTATATGTGAAGGGCTTAAAGAAAGAAATAAGAATGGTTTGTGTGGGCCACACATGTGGGACTGTGTGTGTGCAACACAACCAAACACAGATTGTTAGAGGAAAGTCACTGATGGGCTCTGGTGGCTCTGGCCATGGGATGTAAATCTTCCAAATTCAAACTTCCGCTCCATAGCTATGAAAACTCCTGATGGATTCTAAACAGAACAGGACAAACTCAAGTAATTTACATGCAAAGGCGTCAGTTCATCCTAAAATTCTTTATGCCCAATGCTGCCCATTTGAATGGAAGACGGAAGTACATCTGACAATTAGTAATAAGTGAGGGCCTATCCTTCCCACCACTTCCCTCTGCATCTCAGTAGCCAGCTGAGCAAGCTTTAGACACAGACCAGGAACTGTCGTTTCTCTGGTTGGGGTTTAGTTCACCTGATAAGCACCTTGCATTAAAAACTTAAGCTGCAGTGGAAAAAGGAAATCACTGTATCTAAAGCCATGACTGCAGAGTCTTTGGAAAATATGGGTGGGGGTGCAGAATTCCCTGAGACATGTGCTCTGGACCTCTGATCTATCCTTGGAGGCGTCCGTTGTCTTATTCCTAAAACCTCCAGTCAGGCAAGGACAGCAGGGAAACAAATGCTTCCAGCTAATTGCACCCCCTGAATACCACCCATGGCCAGAAGGAAAGTTTCACTTCTGGCATACCTCATGCTGATGAATAAACCCTTTGTGGTATACATTTTAGAAATAATATTTGAGGCGCTAAGCAACGCTCTCTGTAGAGTTGATCCCTAATTAGGGCATTTCAATTGCTAACTAGCCACTCTTGGAATGTGGATGCCTGATTAGGATACTTCAAATGCCTCCTCACTCCCAGGTGGCAATTATACTGTGGTATCTCCAGGTAAACCAGCACAGAGATGATGTCACTGCTTGTTACCCAGAACAAAAGGGGAAAGTGTCCCTTTGTCAGTGCGTTCCAAAGCACTCACTGCAAGGGAGAGAAGACATCTTTGAGTGATGGGTCCAGTCATTTCCTCTTCCTGAGCGGACATGCAGATGATATTTTAGTCATGCATGAGCTCTGTGACCCTTTGTCTGCAAGCCAGAGTGACACACTCTGCCACTCTGCTCTCCAAGCTCCACTATTATCCCTCAAGCTTTTGCCACAGCGGGGCGGGGGCGACACAGAGAAGTTGAGACAGACATAGGCTGACGCACCCGGGAAAGACAAGCAATAGCCCAGACAAAGGGCCAGTGACATGTTTCTATGTGGCTGCACAGGAGACGTATTATGCACTGGCTGAGCTTGGGAACAGAGACTTCTGGACAAACTGGGGACAGAGAGGCAAGTTTGCCTCCTTTTCAGTAGGATTCTGCCTGTCTGTTCCATTTAAACCAGACACCCTCAGCTCAGCACAGCTCTTCAGAGAAGTCAAGGCACCACCGGTTGGAATTCTTGGAGGACCCCACCCTTAAGTCTCAGAAACAAACAAACAAACAACAACAAATGGGGGGGTGCCTATGTACACATACATGATGGTATAAACAACAACAAATGGTGGGAGGAGTGCCTATGTACACATACATGATGGTATAAATCCACGGAGTCTATTTGATGGTCAAAGGAATTTATTCTGGGTTAACTCACAACTAGAATAAAGGAGTTGGCCACAGAATCCTGGAGGGGTGGGGCATGGTCCAACGCCATTCTCTGGAGAGCTCGGCCTTGATCCACATTAGCATCCAAGACCATGAGGTAGCAAAGAAAGGCAGCTCATACATGCATCCCAGGTCTTAAGGGTCCCTGGCAGCCACGCCCAAGGGACAGATACCTAGCAGCTACCTGCTGCCTCACTAGGGGTGATACTTCAGGGCATGGCACAGACAACCACCCACTGTGCGTACATGATGTGGGGGACTGCAGGCTGTGTGGGGTACTAGTTAGTGTAGGTGTGTTCACGTGTGTATACAGGCATACATGCATGTATGTGTGTGGAGGCCAGAGGAAGATGGTAGATATCTTTATTCCATCACTTTCCACCTCTTTTTTCTTTGCTAGAAGTTCATCAGTTTTACTAGGCTGCCTGGTCAAATCTGGCTTCAGTGTCAACCGATCTCCCTCCACCCAGTGCTGGGGTTACAGACATTTACCATGTACCATCATGCCCAGCTTTTAACGTGAAGTTCTAGAAATCAGAACTCAGATCTTTATATTTACACAGCAGACTCTTTATTAACTAAGCTGTCTCCCCATCCCAAACAGGATTTTGTATGTGATCTCAGGAAGACCATAAATCTCCTTCCCTAAAATATCACACACACATACATACATGCACACACATTATATATATATATATATATATATATATATATATATATATATATATATATATATATATAATGTGTGTGCATGTATATAATGTATGTATATATCAATGCATCTGAAGCAGAATCATCTTTAAGCATAAAAATAATGCAAAAAATTCTTTACAATATTATCTTATTTCAAGTTAGATTATAGCTTTAAAGGACTTTCTGGTCTTTGGAGTGTCCAACAGTGATTTCTTTATTCCTGGTAACATCTCAGAGGGAGATTAGTGGCATTCCTGTACTGTACTGGACACAGGGATGTTTGAATTCTCAAGGGTCTGTGAACCTCCATTTATGACTTTGGAGAAGGGGAGTCAAGGAGAATATGAATTCATCCCCATGATGAATTCATAGATGGGTCCCATGTTCTCTGCAGGTCACTATGTAGGATCAAGTTCGGCCTGGATAAGTTCAGTAGTTTTTTCCCATGGACTCAGACCCCCTCCGAGTCACAGGAGAGTGACGTGGGGCACATATAGTGCTCCTCAGTTTCCTGTTACTGTAATAAAGCACTTGAGATCACCACTTTCAAAGAAAAAAGGGTTATTTTGATTCACAGCTTTGGAGGTTTGTGTGCATGGTCAACTGGCTCCTTGCTTTGGGGCCTGTGGTGAGGGGGTTCCTTAGCGTGTGAATGGTGGAGAAGGCTGCTTATTGTGGTTGCTGGGAAGCAAAGAAAGTATTGGGTTCCTACCCAATACTCATTTCAATCTCATTACCAGTAACCTCACTTCCTGTCACTAGGCCCCATCTTCTAACAGTCCTCCACACCAACAGTGCCACAGGCTGGGCCATCACTGAACATTTATGACGCCAACTTCAATATGATGACTATTAGGATAATGGACAGGCCTAGCAATCAAACCCCTTTCATGACTAAGATCAGAGAGACAAAGGAACAAGCCACAGCCACCTCTCACCTCACCAACTCCTCAGCCAAAAGGAATGAGCTCCTTTCTATTCCTGGCTTGGGTTCCTTTCTCCACCCAGCCATATCACTTCCTGTCTCAACCTCCCTAGTGCTGGAATTAAAGTCATGTGCCTTCCAAGTACTGGGAGCAAAGGCATGAGATCACAAATGCTGGGATTAAAGGTGTGTGCCACCACTGCTGGCTTCTATGGCTAACTAGTGGCTGACTTTACCTTCTGATCTTCAGGCAAACTTTATTTGTTAGATCATACACAAAAAATCACCACAACCATCAATATTTTTTTGTTTTTTTTCAAGACAGGGTTTCTCTGTGTAGCTTTGTGCCTTTCCTGGAACTCGCTTTGGAGACCAGGCTGGCCTCGAACTCACAGAGATCCGCCTGCCTCTGCCTCCCTAGTGCTGGGATTAAAGGCGTGTGCCACCACCGCCCAGCCAATATTCTTATTAGAAAATACAATTGATAGGTTTTTTTTTTTAAATTAGTGTGTGTGTTAGTTATTTTGCGGCGCTCTTACCCTGTGAGGAAATGTAACGAAACATGACAGAATCCACTAACAAGAGTTTTATTAAGATGAAAGAGACAGACAAGTGCTCAGGTCTGTGGAGAGACACATGTGTGGAGAAGAAGGAGGAGAAGGAGGAGGAGGAGGAGGAGGAGGAGGAGGAGGAGGAGGAAGAAGCTGGGAATATGGCACAGGCTTATAAAGGGTAGGTGGCGCTGGGTGGCGCACATGTACACAGGTTCATGTGGCTACGCCACGGATGCGCGTAGATCACATGGTTGTGTTGCATGCTCTTATGCAACCATGCAAAGCCACAGGGTCCTGGTCACATAAGACACCTTGGTCCGGAAATGGCTATTTTGACCCAGAACTGGCTAGGCAGAAGTGTCTAGGTCTGCCAGACATGCCCAACTGTGGGGGTATGTTGTGAATCTATCTGTGTGTGTGTGTGTGTGTGTGTGTGTGTGTGTGTGTGTGTGTGATAGTTTTTAGATGTAGACCTGGTAGGATAACCCAAGGCCAGGTTAATTATGCCATTGCATGACTTGCAATTGCACAAAACATGAGCAATACATCAATTAAACTTATTAAAGACCTAATGTACAATCCAAGTACATCATACTTTCAAAACCCATGACAGAACCATGAAAAGTTCCTCCCCGAGCTTGGAGTTGTTGGGTAGTCCACTCCTCGTTCCAGGCCCGTGCTCTGTTCCAGCCTTCTCTTCCTCTAGTAGTTGTAAGTGCTGGAAAGGTGGTGGGGGTGAGCTCTTCCGACAGCCATTTCCATTTCTCTCAAATGGCAGCCTCCTCTATAGCCCCACCCTGCCCACCACCTCCTGCATGAAAGACAAGAATCTGCTGGCCATCCTCCACCTCCTCTTCACCCTCCCCACCTGCCCAAACCAGGTCGCCATCTTGATTTTCACCCTCCTCAGTATCTAACGTTCGAGCTGAAATACAGGGTTAACTGCAAACAAGTACTAGATTGGTTTTGTTGTGGGTTTGGTTTGTTTTGTTTTCAGTCAAACTATGTCTAACACAAACAGCTTTTTGTCCAGATACCTAGGGAAATTCCAGCTGACATGCCCAAGTGCTATGAACAAGGGGATCCACCACTCTCCCCAAGGCTGGGGCTCCTGCAAACAACAATTTCAGTGCATGGAAGCCAACAAGACCATTCCTGAGCACATGCCCAGCACACGTCCTTTCAGACCCTGAGGGTCTAAAAAGTGGACAGAGAATCGCAGCCTTGCCTCCAGCCTGAGCCTGTTCTGCTGACCCAGCGCTGCCCATGGTGCCCTATCTCTGCTTCTTCTCCCAGTCCCTCAGTGGGCAAAGGGAATATAAAGATGAGAAAACTGCCCTTCCCTCCTTCAAGGGCTCCAAATCTCCTGGGGACTCTCGAGAGCCACCGTGAGACAAAGCTGCCTTTTGAATACAGTTCACATGAAGGGCTTCCCAGGAGCAAAGGAGAGCAGGGAAAGTTTCACAGAGGAGGAAATGCTGGAATTGGGAGCATGAAAACCAAACAGAGGGGACATCAAGATAAGCATAGGGGACAACATGTAAAAGCCCAGAGCGGAAAGCAGGTGACATCTGGAGAGAGGTAGGTCATCCCATGTACCTGGAACACATGGTGCTGTGGGAATAAGGGAGAGGCAACTGAAGGGCAGACAGGATAGATGATGTAGAAAGCGGGTGACTGGGGAGAGACAGGGGGACTTCCGCGCGTCACTCTCTGGCAGCCTGGATGGCCAAGCTCTCTCCCTACAAGTGAGTCACTGCCTGCCTATATTCCCTGTCTAGCCCTGAGCTTGGCTTGACAGGGTGTGTGCTGTCTAAACATGGCCCTCCTCACACAATGTCAGTGGTTATTAATGTGTAAGGTCAGACCTGCAGCTCCAGATGGGCAATAGGCCCAGAACTTGGCCAAAGTTTCCTTCCCACTGGGCCTGCAGACAGGCTCCTGCCTCAGGAAGGCAGACCTGCCTCAGGAAGGCAGACCGTCACTCAGGAGGTGCACAGAGGAAAAGCAAAAGGGAAATGCTAGAGGCTAGGTAGAAACTTCCCAGATGGGGAGTGGCTGTCCTGGACCTTCATTCTCCCTGAATCATTCTCTCTCAGTCTGTCTGCTGCCTCTCTCTCTTACCCCTTGGCATACATGTATGTCATATGTAAATGTGTATACAACTTTTTAGAGGGAACATTAGTACAAATGTGAGGAAGAACAAGGAGATCCATTTGCTCAAGGAAGACTGATTCTGTGGGTAGGGTTGCGGTTATTTGTGATCAGGGATGGAGGCGCTCAGAATGATGTCAACAGTGGGAACCAGGGAGGTCTCTATACACAGGAAACACAAGGCCAGCAAGCTGATGGAAATACCAAAACTCTTTTCTTAACTGTGTGAAATGACTCATCGGCAACAGTTAACTAGCAGTGACGTTGTGGACATTTTACTGTTACTACTCCTTGCTTGAAGTGGGTATTGTTGGTTTTCCTCTGCACAAACGCCCTCAGAGAGATGGTCAGGTGGTGGGGTTCTTGGTAAATCCACATTTTTGCATCTGTCATCCCAGTAAGTATTTATTAAGTAAGTATTACCCATTGTGCATCAGGAACTAAGACCATAGCAGTGAGTAGGTGGAGCTTATAACTCAGTGATTGTATGCATCTCAACAGTCTCACTCTGGCTGGGGACAGAGGTTAGATTATAAGGTCTATATCGGTATATCAGATGGAAAAGAGAAACTGTGGGCTAGAGAGAAGAGAAGCAGCTGGTTGTTGGGATTCCGACAATAAACTTACTGATTATTACTGATTTTGCTGTGTGTGTGTGTGTGTGTGTGTGTGTGTGTGTGTGTGTGTGCATGGTGTGTATGTGTGTGAGTATGTGTCTGTAGTGTATGTCTATAATGTGTTTATGTGTGTGAGTGTGTGTGTGAGTGTATGTCTATAATGTGTGTAATGTATGTGTGTGAGTGTATGTGTCTGTGTGTGTATGTGTCTCTGTGTATGTGTTGTATGTGTGTATGTCTACAGTGTGTGTGTGTGTGTGTCTGTCTGTCTGTCTGTCTGTCTGTCTGTTGGGTAGCAGGGGGTGATGGTGTAGGTCCTAGTTGTTCTGGTCACCCTAACCAAAGGAAAACTCCCCCCTTCTCCTTTCCTCTCCTTCCTCTTTGCCTTTCCTCCCCTTCTCCCCTCTGTAAGGTTGCAAGTGAGAGAGGCAGACTAGGCCAGATATTGACGATGGAGGATGGGGAGAGGGTGCAGAGGGGGGTTCTTCCTCGCCAGTCCGTATCCTGCTCCACCTCCTTCTAGAGCCCACATCGGGAGGAAGCAAAAGGAGGACCACTGCCTCACCACCTCCACTAGGAGGGACAGCGTTGAGCACGGCTCAAGGAGTCTCAAGGCTGAGCTAAGTACTGACCCTGAAATAAGTTCTTTCTCTCTCACCCGGATGTGTCTGGTAATCCACCTTGTATCTGAAGCAAGCACCCATCTCAGAGACTGAGACCTGGCCACGCGTCTCTGGTGCCTGGGTTCTTCTCATGGAGACCCATTGCCATGGAGGTACCGACACTGTTGTGATCAGAGTTAACATCTGACGGCCGCCACACTGGGGACTTCGAGGTTTCCTCATCTCATCGAAAGACTCCTGAGGGATGAGGGAGGGGTATAAAACTTGTAATCTCAGCACTCAGGAGGCTGGGTTTTGAGTTCAAAGCCAGTCTGTGCTTCATAGTGTAGAAGGAAGAGAGGGAGAGGGAGAGGGAGGGGAAGAAGGGGAAGAGGAGGAAGAGGAGGAGGAGAGAGAGAGAGACAAGGAATACAAAACAAGACAGAAAAGAGAAAAAAGAAACAGGAAGGATCCTCACTATCTAAGGAAAGAGGAGGGATGGGCCTTACCTTTCCAGGTGCATGGTTGTGGTGGGGTCTACCTGTCCTATGCCCAGAGTGAACTGTCTACTATTCAGTTCTAATCCAATCATGGTTGAAGCTTTATGATGTAAGGTGACAGACACTGGGACCGTTCCTTCTGGAAAATGGCTCTGCACTGATGTCCTGAGTGTGCATTGTTCCTGGAGACTGAGGATGCAGCTAAGGTACATTTCCAGTTGAGGGTAAGTATGAGGCTTCCATGAATTATGCTTTCTCTCTGGACTTTCCTTGTTGAAAATGGGAAATGTCTTTCTGCCCATGATCTGTTTGAGAATGTTGAGCAGTCGAGGTATTCCTTGGCTCTTTGTTGGAGCCTGTATTATGAGACTGGAGACTTGATTCCCTCATCTGGAGTCTGTTCCCGCCCAGCCAAATTACCCAGGAGCCTGGCACCCAGGCTGTTTGCACAACACATTTTTAGACTCTGAGTCACCCATGAGTTCCTTCTGGTATCAGGTTGGATTGAACAGCCCTCACAGCATCCTGTTACCTTGGCTTCCTTGTATAGGCAGGTCCGCTCCAAAGGTTTCCCAGGAGCCCCGCCTCCACAAGTGGAGCAGCCAGGGCAGATCAAAGGCTTGCCTTTGTCCCACACCCACTTGACTGGGAATACCAGGTATTGATAAGAGGGGTTTTATCATGTCCTGCCTTACCAAATTCACAGAAAGCTGCCTTAGGCAAAATGGTGTAACAGGTCCTATTCATCTGGGGATTTTTTTGTCTGTCCTTAGGTTAACATTAGCTAAGATATGCTCTCATTCCCACTAAAATACAGTGTCATGTAGCATGTGTTTCTTAGCAATAACCTTGCCAGGTCTAGGCACGGCAGATACTTGCAGATACTGTAATAAAGGAAATCGACACCTCTCCTCCCTCATGAAGGGGTCAAAAGGTGCGAGCATTTTGACTATTTCCACTATGAAATCCTTCTTTGTACTATATATAACAGGTTTCCCATGACTAGTACAAAACTATACTAAGAAAATCAGGGACAAAAGTGACATCAGTCAGCCGTCCTCTTAAGTCAAAAAGTTAAGTGTTGCAGAGGAAAACAGAAATCTGAAGCATGGGCCTGTGGAAAGGGGGGTGGCCGTGGCTTCTCCCAACAGTTGCTCTGGGTGTGAGTCTCAAGCCGCACTAGGACCGCACCACTCTGCCTTCCATGGCTGCCTTTCCTGCTGACTGCCTTCTGTATCATAAATCAACAGGGATTAGGTGAAAGGTGACCTATTTTAAATTATATGATACAGACAGGTTCAAAAGGCAGCAAGAGCCACGAGACCTTCTCAAACCAGAAAGGAAACAGATGACCAACTGGTCCTGGGTGCAAACTGCTTCCACCTGAAACGGCACCAAGAAAAGCTTCCCGCTTGGCATGGTGGTGCATGCCTTTAATCCCAGCACTCGGGAGGCAGAGGCAAGAGGATCTCGGCTCGAGTTCGAGGACAGCCTGGTCTCCAGCACAGCCAGGATTGTTACATAGAGAAACTCTGTCTCGGCACCACTGAGGCAAAGTTAACGGAAGAGAGACTTCTGCTCTGACGTGGGACAGAAAAAGAGACAGGTACTTCTCCAGCAGGGTACGTGTATGTCTGTTTGTTTACTTTGAGGTGATATGAGTTACACCGAGGCGAGCAGTTTATCACCAAGCTACACCCCAGCTTCATATGTCTGTGATGTACATGTGTGCAACATGCTCGTGCACACACGTAAGGTTTGCACTGTGGGGTTTCCAGTGGTCGGAAATGAATGCTCAAGTGTCCATCACCAAGGATTCCACGAGTAGGGCCAGGTGAAGGTGTAGGTGGTATTCTGTACCAAGAGGGAAGAAGAAGGGGCACAAGTCTGGCTGCTGCCAGCGTCTCCCGGGGCAGTCCTCTTCCGTGTGTGCTTGGCTGTTACCGATTGATGCCGTGTTGCTAGCTCACACAGGGAATCATCGATTTCAGAAGCACATTAGCTCCCTGATCTGACTCTCCCCGAGTCCAGGAGTCCAGAACCATCACGCAGCTCATTTGTTTACTCTCTGTATCGTGTTTCCATAGTGAGCCCCTAGGTTAAACTTGATAGTCTTAATCTTCCCAAGCTCATGAAGAACAATTAAAAACTTAGGATCTGTGTATGTGTGTGTCACAGGGGAAATCTGATTATCTTCTTAGTTCCCGACAGAACACAGCTCTGAGCTGTGCAAGCCTTGACTGTCTGTTTTCTCTCACTTTCCCTAACCCCTGCTCTACCTCTCTCCGGGCATCCATTCTGAGTTTGGTGTGTATTTTGTGTATGTATATGACTGCACAAAATGTTCATTTGCCCTGGGTGAATAAATTTAAGATTGACATATTGTATCCTACCTGTCATTTTTGTTTTAACCTCTTTTTTTCACCTTTGTAAATTTATCTTATTTTTGAGACAGGGTCTCATGTAGCTCAGGTTGGACTGGAACTCACCTATGTATCTGAAGATGACCTTGAATTTCTGATCTTCCTAGTTCCACTTCCCAAGTGCTGGAATTAGAAGCACGCCCCACCACGCCCAATTTGATGGAGTACTGGGGATCGAACCTAGGACCTTGTGGGGGATAGGCAAGAATTCTACCAACTGAGCTTTAACCCGGCCACTCATCTGTTTTTGGTTTCCGTTTTAGTCAAATGCTATTAATTATAGTATCTGTGTCTTCAGGTAGAATTTATTTCCAAGTAAAGTATACCTTCCTGACCTTGGCTGCCCTTGATGGTGAATTTGCTCTGGAGCATGTGACACCAGCCCTGCCCAGATGTGGCTGCCTATCTTCAGCTGAGCGGTGTTTTGATTCCTCCTCGATTGTTCCCATGACTGGGCCTTTTGTGGCAACTGCCACAGCTTCAGGTGCCTGCTCATTGAAAGTTCATCCTAGAGGTGAGTTTTAGGATCGCAGAGGTTAGTGCCACGCCGTTAGTGCACACAAAATTAAATATTTCTGTACTGTCACCTTACTGCCACCACGTAAGGTCATTGCCCCAAATTCCATGACACTAACAGTTCAGTAAATCGGACAGTTCTTAACTCTTGCTTTTATTAGAATTCCCAGCATTCCAGTCCTTCCCCTAATGTAATCTCTGGCCTTCCAGACTTCTCTCCCTCTAAACCACACCCCTAAACAATCCCCTTATCATCTCACCTGTTTGCAGGGCTGTGACACCAGCTTCCTTTTCCCAGATGGAGACTCACACCTTGTATCCTCTTCACTAAACCTGGTGACGTCCATCTTCTAGAACCCCTCTGAAATCCCTAGTTAGCCCCCAAATACGAATTCACCAGTACACCCAGCCCAAGACTTGCCACCGGCCCCTGATTTTAGCAATCTGTACAGCTGAGTCTGCAGTGGAACTGACCCTGGGCGTGTCTTCTCCCTCCATGGACCTGGGAACCCCTGGGGCAGAGCACAGGCTTTGATTTCCAGCAGACCTGGGTTCAAATTCTGACTCTTTTTCTCACTCGTGGGTGACGTAAACCAGCTTGCTTACCTGCAGAGCCTTAGATTCCTCGTTTGTGAAGAGAGGACAACACGTGTGTATCTTGAAGGAGACTAAAGATGGCGCCAGGAATATACAGCAATGTGAAGGTGGGAAGAGCACACATCCTCCCGGCAGCCTTTGTGTGAGTAAGAAGCAGCCACTGCCCACGAGCTGGCTTCGTGCTCAGCTTAAGTTCCTCTCAGGAAAGGTAGACAACAGTTGGTGGCGCTCCAGGAACAGCCTGTTAAATGAAAGTGAACGGAGGCCATCAGAGCGCCGAAGGGGCATGAACGAGCTAGCCTGGTGTCCTTTTTGTTAGCTGTTGCTGATCACCAGTGTTGCTACAGGGTCTCTTGTCATCATTCAGAGCATCCTGCCCTTCCACCCCCAACGCAGCCACTTCACATTCTCCGTTTGTTTTGTGGTTGCCATGGTTTATTTGTTTGCACATTGCTCCCTGAGTTTAGTGTGAAGCTTCACACCTGTGGAGAAGGGTCATAGACTGTACCACATGGGAGCAGTATAAACACACTTACCGCGCATGTCTAAGGAGAGCCAGCTGGCCCTGGAGGTGCGTGCCTTGGCATGGAAGAGAGATGGGCTATGGCAAAGGGGCTCAAAATCAGCACCATGTTTTTTGGAGATTGGCATCTAAGGCAAATAGAATGCATTTCTGTTCCCTATCTAACTTCAGCACACAAGAAAAATGGATTTAAAATATCCATGAACATTCGTATTTAAACAGAAATGTCACAAGAAGACGTGAACAGAGTGACTCGTGAGGGTTGTCAGTCACTCTGGGGATTTGAAAAAGCGGAGAACCAAAGCACTGTGGTAAAATATTTTTAGAAAACCCAATGAGTTTGAAATGGAAAGATTCAAGTGTGAGTTCTGGTCCTTGACTTGAGAGCCAAGACATCTCCAGATCTTCAGAACCTCTGTTCCGAATGCCTAAAGCGGAGATAAAGAATCAGCTACTTCATGGGGAAGCAAGGGAATTAGATCCTTGCAAATGGGAAAGCAACATCCTAAACTCTAAAGCGGTTGTTTATCCTCAGCCTTTGAAGAAAGAGCATGCCTTACGTTTGCAATTGGAAAATAGTCCCGGGCTGGGAAACGGTTCAGTGGATAAGGGCACTAGGTTCAAATCTCCAGGACCCATGTAAAATAAGCTGGGATGTGCCTTTAACTCCAGTCCTATGGGGGAAGTGGAGACAGAAGAATCACTGGGGCTTGCTGGCTAGCCAACTCAGCCAAAGGGGGGAAAAAAAAGTCAAGATCCAGGTTCAGGTTCAGAGAGGCTGGGCTGGGGATGGTTGGGGGCATTGGTCAAAGAGAACTAAGATTCAGTTAGACAGGAGAAATAAGGATTTGTGTGTGTGTGTGTGTGTGTCTATTACACGGCACAGTGACTACAGTTAGTAATTATGCATGACATGTTTCAAATTACTAAAAGAATACATTTTAAATGTTTTTGCTACACACACACAAGTTAAGTGTTTGAAGTGATGTATGTGTTAATCATGTTGATTTAATTAATTCTAAATTATACACATATATTATATCACTTTGTACCCTTTAAAGACAATTATATTTATAATTATAATCTGTCAATATATGAAATTATACACAATTTTAATTTGCCAATTTATAGTAAAAAGATTTTTAAAAGGAAGTTGGTGTCTCACTGAAAAATAAACTTCCATTTTTTCCATTCTTTTGTATAACCCAATGACTGGTATATATTCACTCACCAAGTGAGAATTTCTGTGGATTCAGAACATGTTCAGTCAACATTGTGTCTTACCAAACTAGACAAAGATATTTAATGCTTGCACAAGAAACCATAAAGAGGGCTGGAGCAATGGCTCAATGGTTAAGAGCACTGCTGATATTCCCAAGGACAGGAGTTCAGATCCCAGCATTCACATGATAACTAACAACTGTCTGGAACTGTCCAATCCAGAGGTTCTGATGCCTTCTTCTGGGCCCTGTGGGCACTAGTTGTATGCAGTACCCAAACATGTACAGGCAAAATACTCATACATTTAAAATACAAATGAAAAGTGTAAAAGAAGACATGAAGAAGGAAACTTTCGTCAAGCCCAAATGAGACCGGTCACCTTCTGTGTCTTGAGTTAGGTTTGCTTTTTCTTATCAAGATGTTAGCCGGGCGGTGGTGGCGCACGCCTTTAATCCCAGCACTTGGGAGGCAGAGCCAGGCGGATCTCTGTGAGTTCGAGGCCAGCCTGGTCTCCAAAGCGAGTTCCAGGAAAGGCGCAAAGCTACACAGAGAAACCCTGTCTCGAAAAACCAAAAAAAAAAAAAAAAAAAAAAAAAAAAAAAAAAAAAGATGTTAGACTCGGGCAGTCATTTCTCACTGACCAGGATGTTACACAGTAAGACGGCTTTCTAGTCCATGCCTCTGCACACCCCACCTGAGCATTCTAAGGAACACTGCTTTCAAATTAATGGCAAACTCGCTTTCTGTTCTGTTCCTTTGAGGCTTATATTAGAATTCTGTAATGCAATGTAATTTTTTTTTTTACATTTTTAAAGTAAAACATACTATTATTTTCTAATATGTAGATTATGCATGTTGCAGGTGCAGATGTGTCTGTCTACACCATTGAGTATCCTAACAGTGGACTGCAGAATCATTTCAAAGATCAGGGGGAGACACAGGTTCATGGCGAGCTAGGGAAAACAAGCTTTTCTCCAAACCTTCTAGCCTTGTTTGCTTCAGGGGCGTGGCGATTTCTCTCCCTCACATTCATGAAAGGACCCAGCACAGTTCTGTGGGAATATAAACTTGCACTTTGATCTCAAATATGAAAACATTCATTTTCTCTTAGTAAAGGAAAAGCAAGGGAGGAGATTTACTTCAGAAATCAGAAAACCAATGAGTCCCTAAAATCATTTGTCCTTTGTTCAAGACTTACTAGTATGCTCAGTTTTACACTTCTGTTTACTTTTCAGCATTGTTAGTATAGACGCTTGTACATTCCATGCATAATGAAATGTCTTATTTTCTGAGTCTGTTTGTATTAGACAAGAGTAAGAATATGTTATCAGTAAATAATAAGAAATTTGAACTGAATTAGATTTTTTTTGGTATAGTTGACCAGTACAAAGATAATACTTTAACAAAGATGTTAACTTTAATGATGCCCCCACACACACACTGTAAAATGCATTTCAACCTTTCTCAAACCTAGACTACATTTATATCTTCTGATAATTTGAAACTTTTACCAGTTCTGTTCTACACTAAATGACTGCTGTATTTCCTGTTTTGCTTGGGAAGAGAGTAAAAATGAGAGAGTTCAAGAATCTTTGCCACCTCTTTCTTGTTCTGTGGCACACGGCAGGAGCCTGACTGTGCTGTCTCTGTGGCTCACAGGAAGTCAGTGCATCAGTAAGCCAACAGAACAGCGCATTGGTCTAATTTCAAAGACACTATTATCACTATTTCCATTCAATAAATTTAAAGTGTTTAATCTCATGTGATTTCATTCTGTTTTTGTTGAGATAGGGTCTCATGTATCCCACCCAGGTTACCACTGAACTCTCTCTGTGGCCAAAGATGGCCTTACGCTTCTGAGCTTCCTGCCTCTGCCTCTCCGGTGCAGGGATTACAGGTGTGTGCCACCACACCCAGTTTACATGATACTGGGGATTGAACCCAGGGTCTCATACATGTCAGTCAAGAGCTCTACTAACTGAGCTACAGTCCCAGTCCTCTTCTTACTCTTTAAACCCTAATTTTAAGTTTTATGGCATTTCTCCTACAATTACAGATATGGGAAGAGGCTAGCTATTTATCTGATACTGATTACATATAGACAATTTAAAAATAAATAAATAAAAGATGGTTTGTAAAGGAACATGAAACTCAGAAAAAGGAGCCTAGTAACCTATTTTTTGTATACTCTAGTAACATCAGCTAGCCTTTCATAAGGACTAAGAGAGTATAAGGTCTGAGGGCCATCAAAAAGGATGGCCCTTCTTCACTATTTGCCATCTGGAGCTTTCATTTTTAAAAATGTTTATTTCACTCGTGTGTGTGTGTGTGTGTGTGTGTGTGTGTGTGTTCCAGTGGTTCTCAGGGATCCAACTCAGATCACAAACAAGGGCATCCAGTACCAGTATCTCACAGAGTGCTGGGATTCCAGCCAACATTTTGGAGGAAAAAAAAAGAAGAGGTGGAGAGTAAAAAGCTATAATTTGAAGCTGATACGATTATCTATCTAAAAAACAAAAATGAAAGGTATGAAAGCTTAACAACGGTGTTTGATATCAAATTATAATAAACTATGCCTCTGTCTGCGTCACTTATACTCGATTACGTAACTACTTGTAGCCAAGAGACCACTTACAGCAGCAGTGGAAACCATGAAACATCTAGAGATTAGCCTAACCGACAATGTGTGAAAGGCTTCTTCCCCAGCCCACAGTGCTGCTGGACAGCAACGTTTTTCCATGGGGAGAATAGTCAGTTTCAGGTCTTTGGGGTCATCCTCCCAGAGGGAGCTGCAGGACTCCAGTCCATTCCTGCCGCTTTGCTTTTAGCCATGAGGAGAGCAGTCTCTCCCTCCGCCTCTCACCATGGTGTAATACAAGAGATGGGACCAACTGATCATAGTCTGAACAGGCCAAAACCAAAAGCCCAAAGAGACCGCTCCTCTTGTTGAAGTTGATGACCTCAGGCATTTTATAGAAGTAACAGAGAGCCTGCAGGTACAGTGTCAAGGGAGAAATTATGACACTGTGGAACTGCCTTCTGGGATTATCTGTCCAAGTGGAACTGCCTCTCATGTTATTGGCAACGGTAATTACTACAAATTACTACATCAATTTTCCTCAAATTAGTTTCACACAATAAAAATATAACTAGCTTTTTTTTTAATATAAAGTAACTAAAATTGACTCTGAAATTTCTATGAAAGTTTTAAGGGCTGTGATTAGTTCAACCTCCTTTGAGGCTTCAACTGAAAGCTGGGGGCTTTCCGGTCACTCTCTTCCTTGGGGCCTGGACTTCATAGATTTCTTTTCTTTCATTTTCTCCTCCTTTACTTTGAGTCTGAAAAAAAATCTCTGCTTGGTCTCCAGCTTTGCTTCCAAAATCAGAATGTGTCAAGGGGCAACTATGATATGGTGATTGATTCTCTTCAGGGCTCCTCTGGGGCTTTGGTCCAGCAAATCCTCACTGATGGGGTGGATCAGCCACCACACAGATTGTAACACTTTACCGGATGTCATGGGGAGGGTTGGCTTTGCTAGAAATCCTTCCGTTGTTTTTGACACCATTATGTCATTTTAAGACATTCCCCACATCTCCGGGCATCTGATCCTGGGTTTCACTGTCTCCTTGGCACGGCTCATCTGCCACGGCTCTGCTGGCTCCTGTCATTACCGTCACATGATTCTTGGGGTGACATGGTTTCCCTCCCCATCTTTCCAAGATCCTCTTCGCTCCCTATTTCCACACCTTAGCTGAGAGAATTATTGTTCTCTGATACATTGTTTCACTGGCCTTTTTTTCTCCTTCCCATTCGTTTTTGCCATTTGGTTTTGACCTATGGATCCTTACCCAGATTTCCAAAACCAGTTCCATTGTTATCTCCAGAAACCATGTATACTTTGTTTATCAAGTTTTTCCCAGCACCTAACAAAGTGCTCAGTTCCTTGCTGGTGACTAATAACTACCTGGGAGAATTCCCCCAGAGAACAAGCTAACAGCTCAGCTATAAAGTGCCTGCTTTATGGGCAGGGCACTTTCCGAATGATCTACAGTAAACCCTCCCAACAACCTTTTGACTTCACGATCCTCATTTTAGAGATGAGACATAAAGACATTTCATAATTTACCCTGTTAGTTAGTGTATATTCATTGCTTTTCTTACGGCTGTAACCAAATACCTGAGGAAAACAAAGTTGAATGAGGATTTGCTTATTTGGCTCCCCTTTTCAGAGGCTTTAGTCTACCACAGTGGGGAAGAGTGTGGCAGAGCAGGTCACACCATGGCCCTTCAGGAGGCAGGAACAAAAAGGGATGCTGGCTCTCCGCTTCCCCTTTTCTTCTGTCCAGGGCCCCTGCCCATGAGACGGTGCCTCTTGTCTTCAGGGGCTGACTTCGCTCTCACTCAGTCCTCCACACACATCCAGAGCTTGGCCTCACCCATCTCCTAAGGGATTCTAAATCCAGTCAAGTGAAAAATGATTTGCTAAGCCTGTAATCCCAGCACTCGGGAGGCAGAGGCAGGCGGATCTCTGTGAGTTCGAGGCCAGCCTGGGTTACAGAGTGAGTTCCAGGAAAGGCGCAAAGCTACACAGGGAAACCCTGTCTTGGGGAAGAAAAAAAAAAAAAAAAAAAGATTTGCCGAGGAAGTTTAGAGTTTTAAGTCACTACTTACATTGAGTGACTCCCAACTGTCTACAACTCCAGCTGTAGGGGTCAGATGACCCCTTCTGGCCTCCTGGGGTCCTCACACACATGTGTGCATACACACATGGAGACATATGTACACACATGACCAAACAAACAAAAAGTCTAAAACGAAAACAGAAAAAAATGTAGTTTGACCTTTACTCAAAATCATGGAGGTGTTTAGCTGGGTGTGGTGGCACCCACCTTTAATCCCAGCACTTAGGAGGCTAGCCTGGTCTACATAGTGAGTTCTAGGACAGCCAGGGCTATACAAAGAAACCTTGTCTCAAAAACAAAACAATAATTTTTTTTAAAAAGCCATTGAGACAAAGCCATACAAAAATTCCTTTCCCACTGGAGACCAACATCTAAGAATGGATTGGGAAGAGGCCCTTGTGTCTCCCTGATACCCAGGCTGCCATGAAATCTTAGCCTGATCACACCACTTGAAGTGTCTTGAGGGCTAAGAACAGCCCTCTGGCTCCCAAACAGAATCTAATCTGGTTTGACTTCAGTTTGGGCCTCTGCCTGTGTGGGACTCTGCTTCTCATCAGCAACTTCTGCTTGGTGTCAGGACCCTGACGGGGATTTCAGCGTCTTCTTGGCGTGTTCTTCCTTATATGGGCCTAGGTCCAGTGGTGTTGTGCCTAGCCTTTCTCATGAAGCGCTTAGACTCAGAACTCACTCCCATTCGCTTTCTATAAGCTTATATGCCCTTGACATGATGTGGCATCTGCAGGCAGGATGGAGTTGGGCTCTAACAGTCCTCCTCTGGCTGCCTCTAAAACCGCAGCCATTTTTATCTCCGTGTTATTTTCCCACTTTCCAATTAAAAGTTTCCAGTATACGCTCTCAACTCTTTTCTTGCTAATATTGCTTGACTGACTTCCACCCCTATGACCTGTGGTTTCATGGGAGAGCCAGATGTAGCTGTGGGACTTCCCTAATTGTTCCCACAGAAGATTTGCAGGGGAATTGTGGGAACGCTATTTGTGCTAACAGTATTATACAATTTCTGTTGTGTGGAGTTGGGATGCGGGAGGTGCAAGGTCTTGACCTTGAAGAATACTTCAGAAATTATATGTAAGGCAATCCAGAGATAAAAGGCAGAAACTATAACAAACACTGTGGCCAGGAGAATATTCTATGGGGCATGAAGCAATTAAATACGGCCTAGCCAACCCCATCCTGTGTGCTTTCCTCTGTGCTTTGTATACTTGTTAGGGAGGCTGCAGAAACCATAAATACTTGCTCTCACTGCTACTTTTTAGGTGCCCCAAACCAACCAACCAACCAACCAACAACTACCATAAAATGAAAGAAGAAAGTAGTCCTTAAGATTGCCAAAGAGTGGGACCGGAGTGATGTCTCAGTGGTTAAAAGTACTTGTAAAGGATCCAGGGTCAATTCCCAACACCCACATGGTGACTTACAACTGTCTATACTTCAGTTTCAGTTCCAGGGGGTCCACAGGCATACATGTGGTACACACACACACACACACACACACACACACACGTGTATAAATAAAAAAAACTACTTTAAAAAAGAGATTGCTGGAAAGTGTTCAAGAAAAGGAAAAATTAAAATCTAAACCTGAAGTTCAAGATCTTTCTTCCCTTTTATAACCAGAAAGTTCTAGAACAGGCAAGTCCGTCTCCGAATTAAGGGACTTATTACTTGGACTGTTTTTCTTCTCACTGTTGGTGCCTCTGCTAATGGCAGAGGAGTGGGGATGAGGAGATGTCTCATTGATTGCCAATACTGCTTTGAAAGGACAGAGGAATGAATAAGGTTGGAAGGCTGTTAGGCCCACTACCCCACTTGTTACCACTGCACAAAGATTTGACAGGGAAGAAATCTCCAGTCAAAATAAAGTACGAGAGTATTTAATTATGCAGTCTTTCCCCACCCAAAATACTTGTGCTTATAAAATAACTTTTAACATAACTTTTAAAAAAGGACTACAGTATTCAACTTAAACTCCTCCAGTTACATCACATAGCTTTCAGAAATGTTTAAACCCGTGAATCTTGCCTGGCTTTTTAGCTTCATCTTCAAAGCTTCAGACACCCTTTGCTTCAAACTGAACACTCCACACCACGTTCTGGGCCATCTTCCCGCCAGCCCTGTTTGCTTATTTAACTTCCACTTAAATTTTAAACTTTGGATTCCATGTATGTCGTCATGTCCTCTAGAACATTCATTTTATAATTTTTATGTGTGTTTTGCCTGTATGTATGTCTGTGCCTCATGCACCTGCCTGGTACCTGCATTAGCAGAGAAAGAGGACTGCATCCCCTGGAACTGGAGGTACAGATGCCATGTGGGTGCTGGCAATCAAGCCTGGGTCCTTTGGTAGAGCAGCCAGTGCTCTTGACAGCTGGGCCATCACTCCAGCCCCAGACTCACAAATTAAAGACAGCTAACAGCCAAAAGCAACCTTCTGCAGGAAGCAACCCTCTTTGGTGGTTCTCTTTTCTGTTACATTTGCTACTTTTTTTTTAAGTGAGAAGTTTTTTTTGGTTTTTTTTTTTTTTTTTTTTTTTTTTTTTTTTTTTTTTTTTTTTTTTTTTTTTTTTTTCGAGACAGGGTTTCTCTGTGTAGCTTTGCACCTTTCCTGGGACTCACTTGGTAGCCCAGGCTGGCCTCGAACTCACAGAGATCCACCTGGCTCTGCCTCCCAAGTGCTGGGATTAAAGGCGTGCGCCACCACCGTCCGGCCGAGAAGTTTGTTTTTAAAGGAATCTGTTTTTAAAGTAAAAATATCAAAGGGATAAAGCTAATGATTTTAATAGTTTATAGAGTATATATGGGGCCCCAAAAAAACGATTATTGCATATGTAGATTTTATTCATGTTACTAGATGGAAACAAAAATAGTATTACTTTATATGGGTTTGATGTCAACATAAAAAGCTATTTTTGTTATGGTGACAACAAGTAGTCTGAATTATAAAATAAGTGTGTCAGTGGATTTAGGACAGCACTACACCATCCATGATTTTTCAGTGGGTAACTATTAAACTATAAAACATCATACAATACTATTTTATTTTGATTTAATCATTTTATAATTTCTAAAATGTACACTCAAAAATCTTACTTGCAGCCCATTGGTGGTGGCACATGCCTTTAATCCCAGCACTGGGGAGGCAGAGGTAGGTGGATCTCTACATTCAAGACCAGCCTGGTCTATAGAGTGAGTTCCAGAACAGCCAGGACTACACAGAGAAACCCTGTCTCGAAAAGCAAAACAAAACAAAAATCTTATTTGCTTCTCAAAGTCTTATAAATTCACTGTAGCCATGATATTGTAAAATAATTTCATATACACATTCTTATTGTAATGTCAAGATATAACACAGTATTAGAATTCTACAAAATGATATATTCATTGGATACAAGAATTTATTTTACACTAAGAAAAGTCAATGAGCCATAGCTTAATTCATCTGGCTGTGATAATTTTTAAGTGTCCAAGCAAAATAAATAGATGATGCAGTATGATTTCATTTACATAAAAGTTGACGAAGTTCAAAAATAAACAAAGCAAAACTATATATATAAAAAAAGGAACTGACTTCAAACATAAAATTTGGGGTCGTTACTTCTTGGAGGAAGAATAAATGCCAAGAAGTGGCACAGGAGAAAATGTCTGTGTGGCATTCTGCTCTTCATTCCAGAGACTCAAGTACCTCAGTATTTACTACCCACCCTACACCACACTGCACAGTGGAGTGCCCACCCTATACCACACTGCACAGTGGAATACCCACCGTACACCACACTGTACAGTGGAGTGCCCACCCTATACCACACTGTAGAAGTAACCGTCTTATTAAATAAGAAACACAGAGCCAATGTAAAGATAAAAGCCCAAGAGGTCAGAGCTAAGAGCCTTACCCTTCCTGCTTCAGCAATCCTCTTCAGCCAAGAGAGACCTACTTCCTGTGTGTTTGTCTTTATGTAGACTTTCTGTTCTGCCTTCTCATTGGTTGTAAACCCAACCACATGACCGCCTCGTCACTGCCTGTCTGTACAGACCTCCAGGTCTTCTATGGTTGGTATTGAGATTAAAGGCGTGTGTCTCCAATGCTGGCTGTATCCTTGAACACACAGAGATCTACCTAGCTCTGCCTCCCAAGAGCTGGGATTAAAGGTGTGCACCACCACTGCCCAGCTTCTGCAATGGCTTGCTATTAGCTCTGACCCCCAGGCAACTTTATTTATTAACATACAAATAAAATCACATTTCAGTACAAATAAAATATCACCATACCACACTGTACAGTGGAGTACCCACCCTATACTACACTGCACAGTGGAGTATCCACCCTATACTACACTGTACAGTAGAGTGCCCACCCTACACCACACTGCACAGTGGAGTGCCCACCCTACACCACACTGTACAGTGGAATACCCACCCTACACCACACTGTACAGTGAAATGCCCACCCTACACCACACTGCACAGTGGAGTACCCACCCTACACCACACTGCACAGTAGAGTGCCCACCCTATACCACACTGCACAGTGCAATACCCACCCTACACCACACTGCACAGTGGAATACCCACCCTATACCACACTGCACAGTGGAGTACCCACCCTACACCACACTGCACAGTAGAGTGCCCACCCTATACCACACTGCACATTGCAATACCCACCCTACACCACACTGCACAGTGGAGTGCCCACCCTACACCACACTGCACAGTGGAGTACCCACCCTACACCACACTGCACAGTGGAGTGCCCACCCTACACCACACTGCACAGTGGAGTGCCCACCTGTGGTGATATTGTGTTTCCCAAAATATTGTGTATGCTAATAAACTTAACTAGGGTCAGAGAACAGGACAGCCACAATATTAAACATGAGGATAGGCAGTGGTAGCACACGCCTTTAATCCTAGCATTCCAGAGACAGAAATCCCTCTGGATCTCTGAGTTCAAAGCCGCATTGGAAACAGCCAGGCATGGTGACTCACGCCTTTAATCCCAGAAAGCAGCCTTTAATCCCAGGGAGTGGTGGTAGAAAGCAGAAAGGTTTATAAGGCGTGAGGGCCAGAAACTAGAAGCATTTGGCTAGCAGCATTTGGCCTGGTTAAGCATTTGGCTGGTTAAGCTTTCAGGCTTTGGAGAAACACAGTTCAGCTGAGATTCATTCTGGATGAGGATGCAGAGGCTTCCAGTCTGAGGAAAGAGGACCAGCTGAGGAATTGGCAAGGTGAGATAGCTGTGGCTTGTTCTGTCTCTCTGATCTACCAGCATTGACCCCAATAATTGGCCTCGGGTTTGATTTTATTATAAGACTCTTTAAGATTTCTGCTACACCCACCCTACACCACACTGCACAGTGGAGTACCCACCTTACACCACATTATACAGTGGAGTGCCCACCCTTCACCACACTGCACAGTGGAGTACCCACCCTACACCACACTGCACAGTGGAGTGCCCACCCTACACCACACTGCACAGTGGAGTGCCCACCCTACACCACACTGCACAGTAGAGTGCCCACCCTACACCACACTGTACAGTGGAGTACCCACTCTACACCACACTGCACAGTGGAATACCCACCTTACACCACACTGCACAGTGGAATACCCACCCTACACCACACTGCACAGTGGAGTACCCACCCTACATCACACTGCACAGTGGAGTACCCACCCTACACCACACTGCACAGTGGAGTACCCACCCTACATCACACTGCACAGTGGAGTACCCACCCTACACCACACTGTATAGTGGACATGAGAAAATGGGATCATACAGCCTTTGGCAGCACTAAATCTTGCTTAGAACATGGAGAAATGTAGATGGGTACAAGTGTGGGTGCTTGGAGAGGTTTTGTATGAATGCTAAACTATGAAGTCAGGCTTCCTTGGAGACGCTGAAGAAACAGGAGAGGAAGGGAGCAAGATATTAGAATGAAGCACATTGTCAGAGCTGAAGGGAACCGGACACAAGGCCCATCTGGACACTAGCCCTTGAAAGGAGGACTGCCACCTAAATCGCCCGGGAGGAGAGTGAGCAAACACTGCTGCTCATCTCCCTCTACAAGGAGCTGAAGCCGGGCATGGTGGTGCACGCCTTTAGTCCGAGCAGTTGGGAGGCAGAGGCAGGTGGATCTCTGTGAGTTTGTGGCCAGCCTGGTCTGCAGAGTGCATTCCAGGACAGCCAGTGCTACATAGTGAGACTCTGTCTCAAAACAAACAAAAAAAGAGGAGCTGAGGGATGATGGTGAACCAAAGGCCACCATGAAGACACCAGATAACCATTTAGACACCAACAGAACCAAATGAGAGTAAATTAGGCAGACACAGAATTTTCTCTCTGCTGCCTGACTTCCAAAAACTATCCTTCAGAAATCCATCTGTTATGGAACCCTGGTTACCTCATAACATTATTTTCCTCTTGTTAGCTCATTTATTTATTCAAAGACTGAGTCTCACTATGTAGCACAGGCTGGTCTCAAGCTCGCAATCCTCCTGCCTCAGCTTCCCTGGTGCTGGAACCACAGGTGTGTGCCACCACACCTCCTTCCTTTTTGTGTTCAATTCTACCCCACCTGGCTATATCATTTGCTTTCCACTTCACACACTACTTTGCAGCAGTTATTTTGTGTTGTACATCACTTAGCCTTCATGTGTTCTTCCATTAGTTGATGAGTCCAAAAATCAAGTCCAAAACTTATCATTATCCGTTATTTTTGAGAATGCATTACCATGCACACAGCAGCATTAGGATGATTTTCTAGTATATCCACTGAAGTAAATATTCTGAAATGATAGACTGTATACACAAATACCCACAGAGCTTTGAGTCTCCATTATAAACTGCTTCAGGTTTTTCATTTCTGGCTTTTTTTTTCTCCTTTTCAGACAGGAGCTCATGTATCCCAGGCTGGCCTCAAACTATGTAGCCAAACATGACTTTTAAATCCTGCCTCCACCTTCCTATGTGCTGAGGATGAAACCCAGGGTTCTGTGCATGCTAGGCAAACACTGTACTGGGATATTCCCAGCCTCCACTACAGGCTTTAGAACTCCATTTTAAAAGCCAAAGCCAGAGATCTGATACTAATATGTAATTGGTTTAATTTCAAACTTGTAAAACAAATTGCTCCTTACCCATGAAAACTATTAATCTTTTTTATCATTTTAATTTTTAATATTATGTCTCTGTAAGGTAACTAGAAGCAGAATGTCATCAGCAAAGACCCAGTCTGTGAGGAATGCCATCTTGTGGTGGAGAGTAGCCCATTGCACTTCAGGTCGGTGACAACCTTTAATCCAGAAAGTAAAATATTGAGGAAATACACACACAGGTCACAGTTAAAATCACTGCCACTACACAGTAACGGACATTATGCATTTGCATCAATTTGTGTGGATTTAGGTGTCCAAAAATGTTCATTAAAACTGAGACAAATAGAAACAGACTTCAAATAATACAGAAGGTGGCTGTCTATAATTATACTTTTATTAAAACTTTTTGACATTACTGATTTGGGAACACCTTCCTCTTGAAGTAGGTTTTCTTTATTTCTGTGTTCACTATTTCTGTTGACCGCTGCACCCTAGAGTTAAATGTTGGCTTGATTTTCAAACTTCATCGGCCTAACTACAAACTTTCTAAGAGCAGTGAATGGTCTGGGAAATATGTAAGCAACTGCTGTCCAAAAATGGAGTTTGAACGGGTTAAAAAAACGATGACTCTAATCTTAGTGAACTTCCTGCTTCTCCGTGAGTTAACTATCTCAAGCAGCAAACTGTTTGAAGAATAAACAGTAAATGAATGGGTACAGATGCAGTACTTAAATATTATTTTAAATATTTTTAAATGCCAAGCTAAATACCAGATACTTTGTTCCTCTCAGAAGTAGGGGTGAAGGAGAAACTGCCATACCCCCCATGAGCAGAGACGAAACCTTGACAGCACAAGGTTCCAGGGACTCTGCTGGCATCTGTCTCTTCCGGAGGACCTGAGGAGGTACACTGCAGGTGTAACGGTCAGTCCCGGGGATCAGGACACGGAATTTCCAACAGATGCACACATAAACATTTACATAAAACAAAATGCTATTGTAGTCCACGCCGACTCTTGGGATTTATTTTTGCTTCTTACCAAGAAAAATCCTCTACTCGGACTGCCTTAAGAACCGATTTTGGATCAGCTTCTCCACGTGACTCTTGAGGACACTGACATCCGCTGCACACACCTGGTAGTCCACCTTCCCTTCCTGCTTCATCCTCTCTAGTAAAGCCTCGTGAGGAGGCGGTAATGCGTTGTAGGAGCCCAGCAAGTAAAGCTGGCTTGACGACGTCTGGTTGAGTTCACTAATCTTCAGGGCCTGCATGACGGCGGGTGCAAACTTGGAGTAGTGGGCTATCGAGGAGATGATCACTGGGCAGGATTTGTCTTGTGTCCTGTCTGCAACCACTTTTGCAACAGCAGTGTGTGGGTCCAAAATGTACCCCGACGTGTTGTAGGTGGTGCTGATAGCTTCGAGGCACTCTCCCTCAGAACACCAGTCTGCAACCAAGTCCTCCTGCAGCTTCTCCACTAGCATCCTCTCTATTTGGAAGTGGAGCTGACTCTCTAGCTGGTTAAACAAATCCGCCATTAACTGCCCATCTTTGTTAGCCAACAGGTATAAATGTCGCTCCAGGTTTGAAGGTTTGAGAATATCTATTGACGGTGAAAATGTCTGTGCTAACTTCCTATCCCTTAGGTCGTAATGTCCAGTTTTTATGAAATCAGTCAAAACATGGTTCTGATTAGAGGCACAGATGAATTTTCGAATAGGGATGCCCATCATCTTGGCATACACTGCTGCTAATACGTTGCCAAAGTTTCCTGTGGGAATACAGACATCTACTGGGCTTCCAAAGGAAATAAACCCTTGGCTCACAAGATCAAGATAGGCAGATGCGTGATAGACTACCTGGGGAAGCAGTTGAGCCCAATTTATAGAATTAGCTGAACTTAGGATTGTTCCATATTCCACAATCAGAAAGCCAGTGAAATCAGAATCATTAAATATTTGTTTTACAGCTGTCTGGCAAAAATCGAAATCTGACCTGACACCTATCGCCCATCCATTTTCTCTCTGACTGCCAACTATCTGTGCCTTTTGAAACTCACTAACTCCATCCTCTGGAAAAAATGTGACCACAGAGATCCTTTGCTTGTCGTTTTTATTAAGGTGGCTAAAACCATTTAAGACTGCGCTCCCGGTGTCTCCAGAAGTAGCTACTAGTAACACGTAATTGCAACTTGATGGGATACAGTAAGCAAAAATGTGAGGCATGAGCTGTAAAGACAGATCTTTAAAGGAGCCCGTCGGCCCGTAGAACAACTCCAGGATGAACTGGTTGCCTGAGAGGTGCCTGATGGGGGCAATTTTGGAGCAGGCAAAGTTGTCCCCATAAGCAGTTTCGATCATTTCTCCCAGTTTGGTGGCAGGTATGTCTGCAGGGTGAATACACCTTTCCAAAAGTATCTGTGCTCTTTCTATATAGGTTGCTCCGATTAGGCTTTTCCACTCCCCAGAGCTTAATTTTGGAAACTCCTTCTCAGGAACAAAGAGTCCACCATCGGATGCCAGCCCCTCAATCACTGCCTCGCTGAAGTATTTTGGTGGGAACTTCTTGTCCTGGTCTTTAAGACAAACGTGCCTTGTTGAAATGAATGTCTCGGAGTCCACATCTTGATATCTCCTCACTGCATCCAGCACTTTGTCCGCGACCTCCTCGGCCGGAGCCCCGCTCTCACAGAAGACTCGAGTATCAAACCACTTCTTATAGTACAGTCTTTGATGCCTCAGAAAGTCTCTCATGGATCTTCCAGATTCCTGACCAACAATCCTACCAATTTTCATTGACTTCAGACGACCAATTATATCTACTAGAGGCACATCCAGGTATACAACGATTCCATTTTTCTTCAGATGCCACATGCTAGCATCGTGCATGGGATTGGACCTACTGAGGGAAATCACACTTCCAGATGCAGACAAGTTTAACACGGCTTTTCCTTCCTCTTCTAAAAATCGCTCATGACCAACATCCTGCAGTTTTTCAGAAGCGCTCATGTTCCAGGCTTTCTCGAGGACATCATCATCCACATCGATGACACAACAGCCTAGTTTGTGACCTAGTATTCTGCCCACTGTTGTTTTCCCTGCACCAGGAGCCCCCATCAGGATAATATTTTTGTCTCCAGGAAGAGCGTGGGTTGAGTGCCATGACTTTCCTGGTTCTGGATGTGCAAAGGCTCGTGAGAGCAGGAGTTGTGTGCGAGTCCACACTTGAACCGGCACACTGGAAAAACACTTCTGCGTTATCTGTTTCAGGTGTCGACATCTGGTGAAGTTCAGCATTGCACTTTTCTGCCCAAGCCAACCTATGTTGGCTTTAGCCTTTTTCAAGACAGAAAAAAAAAAAGACATTTGGTTACTTATTTCAACAAATGGTTAAAATTCTGATAGGACTGACTATATCCATGCCCTCAACACATAAGATGTTCAAAATATTTCAAATTGATGAGACACTTAAAAAGTATTATAATAGACACATTGTATACTAACTATCCTTCTTCATGAACCGTTATAATTATGACATATTAATTACACAAAGCAACGAGCTTCACTGGGCCGCTTCCACCATGCTTTTATCAAGCTCTGATGACCCTTTCTCCACCCCTTCCCATCCCCTTCCACCCCCTCCTGTTCCCTCCCTCCCTCCCTGTCCCTCTTCTATTATTACGTCTATTTGGCTGTCTGAGAAAAAACACATAGTATTTTTGTTAATATCTTTTCAAATTTCAAGATACCAATAAAACAAAACTTAAAAAAAATGTGTATGACTCCTAGTATTACAAAAAGCAAATATTTACGAGCAGAAATCTTATTCAGAAAATATCATATCACAGAGTCTTTAAAAAAAAACACAGTAAGTCCTATTAGTCTCTGTCTTTCCCGTAGGAACACTGTTACAAATACTGGGTCATGATTTATTGGCTTATAAGACATACAGAGAATATGTGGAGTTGTAGTAATAATTACTTGCAATTCATAAAAGCTGAGCCACACTCTTAATATTCAACTTATCTTTATGATCATGTTGATAGACTATCATTATTTATTAATTTCTCATACAAGCCATAACAGGAAACTAGAATAAACAAGTACACTTGCTTATAAGAAGCATAAACAATTTTCTAAACTGCAAGTCTAAGTGTGCCCTTTTCTTCCCTATGTGCCTTTAACCTGCAAACTCTGGAGGCTCGTGTTGACATATTTTCATATTTGATGCCTTTTAAGGGCCATAGTGAAATGGATAATTAATAGATTAATTAATGAGGTCTTCATTTATGTTCCTATAAGCATCATTAATGGTGGGACTTAATTCTAGACTTCAGAGAAATAAAGAAACTCAGGAAGGTACTCAGTGATGAAAAGAAAACTTTTTTTGGCATATGGAGATGATCTACAATTGTCCATATCAATCCAGCCCCTGTCTTTGGAAATGTACTCATCCTTAAAACAAAACATGCCAGATATCAAACATTTTGTTATAATAAAATTCAATTTACCATAACTTGCAATATTTCTCAAATTGACTGAGGTAATTTACAGGCACGAAGTTGGAGCTTTTTTTTTTTTTTTTTTTTTTTTGGTTTTTCGAGACAGGGTTTCTCTGTGTAGCTTTGCGCCTCTCCTGGAACTCACTTGGTAGCCCAGGCTGGCCTCTCGAACTCACAGAGATCCGCCTGGCTCTGCCTCCCGAGTGCTGGGATTAAAGGCGTGCGCCACCACCGCCCGGCGAAGTTGGAGCTTTTTACATGCTCCCTGACAGAACTATTTTGCGGCTAAACTATATCAAATATTAAGTGGCTATTTAATTATAAAAAGTTTCCAAGAGTACATTGCTATTGATACTACCTAAAGTCTGTTCTGCAATAAAATCTTTAGACCATTTTTAAAAAGCTAACTCTAAATTTTACTTACAAGCACTTTGACCTATCAAGAGAAAGAATTCATTTCCTTATTTGGTTTGTATGGTGTTGTGTTTAACTCCACTGAAGCACACACACAAACTGACAGGAACCACAGATGAAGAGTCTATTAAGTTTGAGCCAAAGCCGATTTTGGCAAAAGTAGGGTCTACAATGCAAAAGAACTTCAAGTTAATCAGAACTTTATACAGTATCATAAAATTTCATGCATAAATATTTCAAAATGGCACCTGAACTTTGTAAATCACAAGACAATTATTTTTTTCATGTTTCTAAAATCTGTTATTGAATATTAAGATATTGGGCTTTTCTTTATTGCAACATTTATAGTAAAATAGCAAAGAATTTTGCTAACAGTAACAAAGGTATTTTTACCATCAAGCAATAAAAGACAACATAACCAGGAATGGAGAGGTAGCTCGGAAGTTAAGAGCACTTGTTCTTGCAGAGGACCAGGATTTGATTTCCAGCAGCCACACAGAAGCTCACAACCATCTGTAGCTCTAATTTCAGGGGATCTGGTACCCTCTTCTCACCTCTATGGGCACCAGTCAGGCACGTGATACACAGATATCTGTGTGAGCACAACACTCCTACATACAAAATAAAATAAATTTAAATTAAAAGACAACATAACCAAATAGTAACAATTGCAAAATCTTTCTCAGTGACATCTGATTTTAATCATTTAATTGTATGTTTAATGAGGGGCAGATCAGAACTAAAAGCTATAAAATGAGGACCTAAATTGTTCTTTCAGATTTTCTTACCCATCCAAGTTACCATGAAAAGCCTGTAAGCACCTGCCACCCACATACACATCTTAGCTACTGAAATAGGTCTGTGATAAATGCAAAGCGTACATTCTGGTGACCAGCACAAAAATATTAATATTAATCATTGCCAGTCAATGACAAATAACAAAGAATCTATAGACCAAATTGAATTCTCCAGGGATAAGGCTAAGCATATCATTTATAAATTATTAGAGAAAACAGTGGTGCTTACCCCAAATTAAAAACAATTTTGCTATGCAGTCTGATATACTCTCTGGAATAAAGCAAAACCTAGGGAAAATTCTAACTTAAATCACTCAACAATTTGTAAAACTGTACTCTGGTACTGTGTGTTAGCGCTACCTGTTTTTTTGTTTTTTTTTTTTTTTTGGGGGGGGGGGGTTCGAGACAGGGTTTCTCTGTGTTGCTTTGCGCCTTTCCTGGGACTCACTTGGTAGCCCAGGCTGCCCTCAAACTCACAGAAATCCGCCTGCCTCTGCCTCCCGAGTGCTGCGCTACCTGTTTTTAAGGACACTGTGCAGAACAGCATAATTAACCTTCTATTTATGCACAGGTAATACTCTTAGGTACACACAGGCATCAAATACACAGACACACACACACACATACACACACACACACACAAACGCACCCCGGAAGAACTGTGTAATACCTGAGTAGCTGGTTTGTTTTTATTGCTTGCATGGACAATGACTCTTTCATGTTTGATTCAACTTTATATTGGTTGCTTGATGTCTATTCCATAAAGAGCAGACAGTGGAAAAGCAAACACCATGCACATTAACTTTATGTCTCCAGTCTTCTTTGGCCTTACCTCCCCGCGCTCTCATTTCAACTTTCTCTCATTTCCTCTTTACAAAGGACATTGGGAGAGCCAAATAAAAACAAGGTTACTACGGAGTTCAAAGTTCTGCTTCACTGTCATTTCACAGTAAAGGTCCCCATTAGACTGGCAGAAGGCAGACAAGCGCTGTGACAAGTGACAAGTGAAACAGTGCCCTTCCTGAAGAAAAATTCTGTCTTCAACTACATCCTAAACTTTGCTTTGTAATATTGAGCCATAAAAGTAACTTTGGAGCCTTGCTGTGGGATGGTCTGTATGTCAAATGTGTTGCTGATTGGTCAATAAATAAATCACTGATTGGCCAGTGGCCAGGCAGGAAGTATAGACGGGACTAACAGAGAGGAGAATTGAGAGAACAGGAAGGCGGAAGGAAGGCACTGCCAGCCACCACGACAAGCAGCATGTAGACGCCGGTAAGCCATGAGCCACGTGGCAAGGTACAGATTTATAGAAATGGATTAATTTAAGCTATAAGAACAGTTAGCAAGAAGCCTGCCACAGCCATACAGTTTGTAAGCAATATAAGTCTCTGTGTTTACTTGGTTGGGTCTGAGCGGCTGTGGGACTGGCGGGTGACAAAGATTTGTCCTGACTGTGGGCAAGGCAGGAAAACTCTAGCTACAGAGCCTCTTTGCCCAAGTCTAAAGAACCAAAGAGGATAGAATGACTCCCCACTGTTGAACATCTAACTGAATCTGAGTCTACACTACAGTTCTCTGAGTCTACACTACTGAGTGCTTCTCATTCAGGTGGTTAGGCTCTATAATGCCGTCGCTAGCCCTGAACTGGTGAGCAAGACCACTATTCACTCTTAGGCGAAGTGCTGGGTTAGGTTCCTATGAGCCTCCAATCCTTTTTCCCATGAATGAATATATTAGCGCTACTCCATATGCCTATCTGTGCAATGACATTATGTACACAGCTCACTAACTACTATGAACTAAGCCTGCAGCACTCTAACTCATGCCTGAATGAAGCTCATCTTAACATACCTGTTTTCTCTGTAAAACACATCAGTCTCTTCAACACTTGGAACTACTATAGAACACTTGGGTGCTCAGTCACCTAGGAACCTGTTCGAGTGGTCACTGAAACCATAAGAATGCAAAATAGGTGGCAGTGAACAAAATATGAAAAGGGTATCTGTTACTGAAACCCCAAACAAGACAATAAACACCTTGTTTGATTTCATCTGGGAATGTACACACACCACACTTCAAAATTTTCACTGCCATGTGCACGTCCACAAATAACTAAAAATGTGCGGCCAGGTATTGACTTGGGAGATTATGAAAAAACTTGAGCAAACAGGACATTAACATACAGAATCCATGAATAATGTGGGTTAACGTTGTCATTTCCCTTTATTGAAAGCTGCATTCTTACATCTTTTATCATATATAGATTCCTTCCAACTAGAATATGTATAAGCCTTGGGGCGTCAACGTGGCTCCAACCACTGGCCTAACATACCTGAATCCCTGGGTTCAATCCTGAGGTCAGGAAGGTATACATGTCTTGACTAATGACTATCAAGTTGGTTAATACTGTTGTCATTCTATGAATTCATAATTCAAACTTTAGCATGCACAGGAGCAGATTCCCCCAGAGAAAATTTTCTCTATCCATGTTAAACAAAAAGAAAACGAGCAACCATTTTTTCCCCAGGGCAAAAATCGGTAATCTCTGTTTACACCTAAATTTATATAACACGTTTTTCTTAAAAACTCAATGTGATGTGAAATAAAAAGAATCACGCCCCAAAAGGTGATTCATCTGAACTACGGGCTGCCCAGAAAAATTAAATTCTATCAAATCGAAAAACAGAAAATTAAATTTATTCTTTATTCTTACAGAATAAAATTTAGCAAGAACCTCAAATTAGGATTTGCACTGAGCGAAGCCTTCCAAGTAGGAACCGAAAAGCTCACTAAGCCACCAGGCCATTTAACCCATCCACCAGGCAGTCAGAACTGCAGAAGGGATGCGCTGGACTTCCCGGATGGACACCTTCCCAAGGGGATTCAGAGATAGGGATTTTCCTTCCCGAATCAGTGTGTGACTGGGGTCAAGGCTTCCACATGAGCTTGCAGTTACAAGTGCATAAGCATGAACGGAAGAGCAAATGGCTTAAAACGGAATGAAAGCACTTCTCGGAGAGAAAAAAAAAAATGTCAAAAAGGGATCGGGAGCTGAAACCTGGGCAAAACCGGAGGCCCTCTTCTAAAAGCTGGTCCGCTGGCGCCCGCGCCTGCGCTCCGGAGACATAGAGGAGCGCAGGGCGGGCCGCGGGGACCGGTGCGACAGGTGGATGGCCTCGCGGGGCCGATCGGGCGCGACGGAAGGAAGGACGCGAGGGCAACGCCCGCTAGCCTTTCTTTCCTCCTCCATTAACTCACCAAGTAAACCACCCAGAGAAGACCAGGGAGAGGAAGAGGAAAGGAAAGCAGCTTCGGCACCGCCAAGGCAGCCTCAGCCGGCACGCCCGCCCCAGAGCCGCTGCATCTGCGCTTGCGCCGATTGCGCTGCGCCGCTAGGCCGGCCACGTGACCGATACGCCCCGCCCACTGACCCGCGGCTCCTCCCCTTACCGGACCGCTCGCTCCGCCCCTGCAGGGGCGCGGCCTGCGTGTTGGAGATTATTGTGTGACGCCTGCGCACCAGCCACGCTCTCTATTGTAGAATTTTTTTTCTCAGATGCACCGAAGAAAAAAAAGTAAATTTTTTTTGAGTGTGTGTCTGGGGGAACACTGTTTTCATGTCGTCTTTCCCAAAGGCGCAGGAACGTTCTTACGTATTTCTCAGGCAGAAGGAGTTACAAAATAGGGACCAGAGAAAACCAGCCCGCCTCTGCCCGTTTCCTAGCAACTGTTTCCACAGCAACCACTCGGTCGACAACGCTAAGCAGTCTCAGGAGGAGCAGAATAGTTTCTTCCTGAAAAGGGGTTGCTACGAAAGGGTCAAAGGGAGATTATTATACGAAAGAGAAATTTTAGTTCCTTGTTAAGAGAGCAAGAAAAGAAAAAAAAGCGGCGAGAAAAGGAGCAGAGACCGTGGCATAGGTAGCCAAAAGTTGAGTAGTTGTTAAGGGATCCTTTGGTGGCCATGGACCCATCCTGCACTTCCGAGAGTATTTATAACCTCATACCCAGTGACTTGAAGGAGCCGCCCCAGCCTCCTAGGTATGTGGGTAAGCAACAGTGACTTCAGCTCAGAGGAAGTATGGTGACTTTTTTTAAGGACTTACTGGGCTTGCATATCGTAGGACTTTTAAAATTAAAGTCTGTTTTTGTTTTAATGAAATAACCTTGGGTGGCAACTTAAAGAACAGGTGAACAGATCTATTTAGCTTTTCCTAGTTCACAGAGAAGGTGGGCTAGTGCTGTGAGACGGTCATTTTATGGCCATAGTCTCCTGCTAATATGTAACTATTGATCCAGTTATAGGTGGTGTGGTGTCTAGTGCGAAATTTCATGTCGTTAGAAAGAGAAAAATCAGTTTTATCAGTCCGTTTTAGGAAATTCTGTGTTTGATTTTAGGAATTCCGTGTCGTGTTTGACTTTGTGATCTCTCTTTTTGTACTCATTTGCCTCCCACACTTCTTGTCTAAATTAAATTCTCATTTGCTTCTAGGCCTTGGTACTTGAATGGGGTTAAACAAAGATGGTGGACTAGAGAATATTTTCTAGGATATTTTTTGGATGGCTTAATGGAAGGAATATAGGTGGATGGATAGAGATTCCAAAATATATAAATGAGGGAATTTTTTTTTGGTTATTTATGTTTCTGTTAGACCCCCCCAAAAAAAATCTCCAAATCTCAAAGAGGAAACTGCAAAATAAATGTCCCGGATACTCTGCCCTGTAGCTACTTCTTAAACTCTGTTGATGTCTGAGAGGGGAGAAGAGGGCAGTCTCGTTTTGACTCATGAAGGTCACAGCCACTTTAAAAGAACCAGCACTTAGGTTTGCATACCTATTCCAGCATCCAGGAAGCTGAGTTCAAGGCTAGCCTGGGCTACAAAGGCAAACTCTGTCTCTAAAACCAAACAACCAAGAAAAGAACCCAACCCTCTGAGCTTTAAAAATCAAGATTTACAAATCATTGTTTTGGAGGTGTAGAATCAATTTTCAGTTGTTTTCTGATTTGAAAAATAAATGAGATAAACATCTCTAAGGTTCCCTCCAAATGTAATGGTCAACTTCTTGTTACTTGGAGTTGTAACAGCAAAGTGTAAATCCTTCCATTTTAAGCCTGAGTAGCTTAAACCAGAGCAATCACAAATATTGTACTTCCCTTGGCTTATCAAAATCTAGTTGAGGTCAGGCAGGGACATAAATGCTGACACACTTGTGGAGTTTACAATGTTCACATTACTGGTGGCTAAATTTGGTCCAAAATTTCCATAGACTGTACCAGATAAACTTCCTCTTCTCTATAACACACCGAAAGAAACTGCCTTCTATGGAATACTGAATTTGGATGTCATTTTATTAGTTCAGCATTCTGTTAATTAGTAAAGAGCTTACTGCACCTGGGAACTTTGGGTTGTTTTTTTTGTTTGTTTTTTAATAACAATTCATCTGGTCCCTGCTCTGTGTATAACAGTGCCCTAGTATTCTTGCACATGTCTGAAGAAATAAGTACAATAAAATAAGTATTTAGGATGGGAAGGAATAAAGGAGGTGCCCTAAATAACCCTGTTAGGCGAAGTCAGTTTCACTGTTAGCAATAATGGTGAGAGGGTTTTGACAAGATGCCACACACGCAAACTACTGATTTGTTTTTAAAACAGGATAAAACACTCACCCTTTTCCTTCACCACACTACTGTGAACTTGTTCCCCTCAGCCTTCTCATTAATAGAGTCAATCACAAGAAAATATTTAAATGTACAAATCCTGTTTGCATCACTGAATTATAATCCGAGCCCCCGGGGAGCTGGCCATGGCTTTGAAGCCCTGAAGAAGACTCCTCACTGGCTGCACTGTGATGTCCCACACGTCAGAGTTAACAATCTTCTTGTTGGACACAAATAGGAACATTAAAATGTTGATTAAGCACAAAGTAATATATTATTTAAAACCCTAATGAAAGTTTCAAATAAATGAGTGGAAGAGATATTTCAACATGGCAGTTTGCACTTTCTGACGTATGAATGAAGAGAAGCACATGGCATACAAACGAGGTTTTGTCAACAAGGAAAATACAGCTGCCGTGTTCATCTGAGTCACCACCTCTCACCCACGTTTCTGTAGCAAGCATGCAGTAAGAACGGTTAGCACACCTCACTGGAATTCTACCTACAAACCACCGGGGAAAGAAAATATGCCAACGCTACCAGTTAACGTTAGCTGCCAAGGAAATCTGTAGATAAGTGAACCTGTTCAGAACATTGTTCATTACAGAGCAAGGTTTACCATCTTATGCAAATGACTCTGTGTGGTATATTGTGGTATGAGAAGCCATTTTAAGATGTTAGGAACTTAGGCCAGTTGTTAGACTCACCAGAATTCAAATTTTTAGCAAGTAAGACTGTGTCTTTATTTTACCCAGGACTCAGGAAAAAACAAAGTATTAAATTGATTTAGTTTAAAAAATTAACTCAGCTGGGCATGGTGGCCCACGCCTTTAATCCCAGCACTTGGGAGGCAGAGGCAGATGGATCTCTCAATTCAAGGCCAGCCTGGTCTACAAATCAAGTTCCAGGACAGCCAGGGCTACACAGGGGGGAAACCCTGTCTCAAAAATCAAAACAAAAAAACCTCAATATACATGTCTACTAGTAAGAAGAAACACAGATACTGTTGCAACTGGTACTACGCAAAGAATCATGTCCAGCCTACTAGTACTTCTGATGTTCCAGACTCTTATTTTTCACAACCACTATTCACTCCCACAGGAACTCCATTAGATGATTAGTATTATCTTAATTTTATGGAAGAGAAAAACTCAGGTCCAGAAAGTCGAAGCAGGTAAGAAGGACAGGAGCTAAGACTTCCACATGTCTTACAGCAAAGGTCCAAAACTGGCTCATCTTGCACACTGCCCAAAGAAAGGCCAGAAACAGGATGGATGCCGCTGCTTCGGTAGCGTTCACCTTTGGTTGCTGACAACTTCTCCAGTGTCAGATACTGTTAAGTGTCCGTACACAGTTTTCTTCCCGTACAATAAGAGATGTTGCGATAAAACTATGGTGACAGAAAACTCCGATGGCATTACAGATGAGATGGAACACGGCATGTGTGCTCGGAAGTCTTGAATCTGTCTCAGGTTAGACTCGGCACTACCAGAAAGCAGTCAGTCATCCACAAAGGAAGAAAGGTGACTCCAGGTCACTGCGTCACGGGCAAACATTAAACTGACATCAAGCAGAAGTATGGGGCCCTTTATAGGGAGCCTTGAATATGCATCCTCATGGGTCCTGGATCGAGGACACACTGTGGGATGAGGACAGGGGTCAGCGTCAGTCCCACAAGGAATGTGCCATGTTTCATTGGTCTGATATTACTCCAGTGCCAGCATAATTTAATGAAAGCAGTTTGAACGAAAGTGTTGTTCTCTAGTTTAACTGGGTAGATTTTCCTGGTATTTGGGTCAGCACTGTCCAGTAGGAATGTAATACACTAAAACATTTTCTTACAGTCATTTTTAAAAGAAAAAGGAAGGCAAAAGCAAAACTCACCTTAATGATGTACCTTGTTTCACCCAGTGTATCTCCAGGACGGTCATTTCAGTATGTGGCACTAGACCCATTTCAAGTGTTTAATATCCACAAGTACTGAACAGCAGAAATCTAAATGAATATATTGACTGCACTGACATTTGCCAACTTATTTTTTTCTCAGTAGCTTCTTAGAGATCATAATTAGACTCAATGAAACACACCTGCATTCCTGGTGATAAATTAAATACAGAGTGTACCTGGGACAACTAACCAGTCTGGAAGTGGAATTTCATCTGTTTTTTGAAAAAATAATTACTTTATATAGTCAAAAGGATGAATTGAAAATCATTTCAATGCCTGTGGGTGAACTTACACAGTATCTAACTAAATGTAAAGAAAAAAAAATCTCAAGAAATAGTTTGGAGGACTTTATAACATAGTTCAAGCCCCAGAGTCAATATTAATCTAAAATTGAAAGCACGTGCACACGTGCACTCCCTCTCCTTCTCCCTCCCTTCCCCTCCCTCTCTCTCTCTCTTCCTCTCCCTCTCCCTCTCCCTCACTGTGGTTTCTCAGATGTCTCATTCACTAAAAGGAAAAGCTGAAGTTCTTTCAAATTACCAGCACATTTGAGCATATTACTTCTTTGTGTGTCATTTAAAATGTTATAAAATGGATTACTATATGGTGATTATTAGCAATAAAATAGTTATAGTATGTTAGTTGAGGATGACAGTTTTAGTTTCAAAATAACTTATCTCTAGCCCAGTCTAATATAAGTAGACAGCAAATCCAGTTATCTGATAAAACTACCTGCTACATCTTTAGAGTAAAGCCACACAATTTCAAAAATGTAATAAAATGTAGCTATTTAAAAGAATATGCATTGCTGGGCAGTGGTGGCACACTCGGGAGGCAGAAGCAGGCAGATCTCTGAGTTTGAGGCCAGCCTGGTCTACAGAATGAGTTCCGGGACAGCCAGGGATACACAGAGAACCCTGTCTTGAAAACACAAAAACATAATAATAATAATAATAATAATAATAATAATAATAATAAATAAATAAAAGAATAAGCTTTGTATATACTGATATGAAAAGGTATCACACTATATCATATTTAAAAAATAAAGTTTCACATATACATGTACATATATCTATGAAACAACAAGTATTGTAAAAGAGTCCCATGAATTTGATAAAGAGCAAGAGAAGTATATGGAATGGTTAGGAGGGAGGAAAGGAAATAGAGAAATTATGTAATTATAAATCTCAAAAAAAATAAAAGAAATAATCAAATATATATATGCAAAGCTGAGAATTTTGATGACTGTTAGTGCCTAAGGGGAAGAAAAATTAAAAAGACAACAACAGATTAAAGCTGCAATTTATATAGATAAACACAAACTGAATTTACACTGTAAAATCAATTGGAGAAATTAAGGGAAGGGAATGAGGTTATTATTCATTTGTAATTAATTTGAAACAAAAATTGTTACAAATATAGAATAAAATATCAGAGTTTTATGTAACCAATAAATGTTTTTTGATTCATATACACACAATAAGTACTGAATCACACATTTTCAAACTAAGAAGGAGGTGGCAATAGACACACCCTGTTTCACATAAAAGGAAATCCCCTTATTGATGGTGACACCTTCTCTGTCATCTTCCACAGAAGCTCTAAGGCATGGGTCTGGCCTGAAGATTGCTTCCTGAAGTTGTCTTGTGACGTACACGTTTCCAAAATGTTCCCAGCTACTGAGTTCTCGGTTGAGGAAAAGCCCTAAAGCATAGAAACAATCTGTGTTCACAGACACGTTTGTGTATCCTCGTGGGTGTGAACTGATAAGGTAGAATGCCAGGCACGGAGAAGGGGGTGTGATCAGAGTGAAGTTGTACAGACAGGAGATTGTCAAGAATTAAAAACCCAAATTAGAATCAGACCAGGTAGAAAACAGATTACCCCAAATTCCACATCCCTAAGGATTTAAACAGTTATATTTTCATGTATTTCCTTCCGACAATATTAGTGCAGATATTTTGCTGTATTTTTAACTTGGGTAGTAGATGTTACACATACAATTTTCATAACGTCATCAGGTCCTGGGAATTTTCTAAAGTTATTGAGTATTCCACAAAATGAAATCTATTTTTAATTACTATTAAAACAAAACAAACCAAAAAAAAAAGATAGCCAAACTTTGGCTTCCACGTGAGGGTGGGGTTTGTTCTCTCACCAGAAAGAGCCGGGGGAGAAGACACCTGGAACAAAGGGTTCCAAACACCAGAGCATGGACAGCAGAGAGCAACCCTCCCTGAGAGAAGGAGCGGGAATGAGGCAGCCTGCAGTTGCCCTAACAGACACTCCAGGGACTACTTCCCGGCCAAAGTCCAGAGAAAGGAAACAAAGCCCTTGATTATCCCAGAATTAAGAAGACAATTTGGAGTCGGAAAGACCAAGATCTGGAATGCACAGTGAGGTGCACCAGAGAGCAGAGAACTGCCCAGAGAGGGACAGAAGCCTGCATGAGGTTTCCTTGAACTCCCTGATTGATAGTGTACATATGTATGAAATACAACACCAAGAAAATGACCCTCGGAAAGCAGCAGCATTCACCAGCCAGTGGTGAGGACTTCTTATACACAGGGTAGAATCGGAGCAAAGTTCTAAGACTGAAGACTTAATATCTAGCCTTAAAATGACCACTTTTTCAACTATGACAACTGCATTCCAGACTCAAGCTAAAGAAATGTTAAAACAATAGAAAAAGAAAAAGTTTAAAAAAAAAGTCAGGAATCAACGCTATAAAGTTCACATTACTTGGCATCCAATAAAAAAAAAATGTAGAAGCAAGCCAGGCATGGTGTTGCATGCCTTAAATCCCCATACTTGGGAAGCAAAGGCCGGTGGATCTATGATCTCTTCAGGGTCAGCCTGATCTACAGAGTGAGTTATAAGACAGACAGAGCTATAGAGAGAGACTCTGTATCAAAAAACAAGCAAACAAACAAACACAAATAACAACAATGTACAGGCGTGCAGAGAAACAGGAAAATATAAGATATAGCCTAGAGGAAAAGCAGCCAATCTAAGTAGCCAAAAGTGTCACAAATTAGAAAATTACTAGACAAAGGCATTTAAAGCAGCTATTTTAAATATCACGTTCAAAGAGAGAGGGACTAAGATATGGGGAGAAATGAAAGGGGGGGAAAGATACAAGTCTAACTTCTAAATGTGGAGAAGACCATGTCCAAAGTGAAAACAGCACATTGGGTGGGCTAGCATCAGCAAAGGCACTAATCAAGAAAACAGAAGCAAATCTAATGACACCACAACAACACAAAATGAAACATGGGGAGTAAAGACCAGAAAAGAGAACAAGGCACTGGCGAGCTAGGGACAATGCCAGCCAACTTGTAAGTCAAGTGTGGTGGTGCCTACCTTTCATCTCTCTCTCTACCATGTGGTCCAAGGGTCAAAAACAGGTCATCAGGCTTCCTGACAAGCCCCTTAACCTGCTGAGCCATCTCACCAGCCCACAATTATAGACTAGAAAGCACATTAAAATCAAATGACACAGACATACAAACTAAAAGTGACTGGCTAAAATTTCTATGTGGTCTGTTAGAACATCCCTTTAAAAATAAAGATATCAAGCACAAGAACCGGCCGATTCAGTGATCTGACTGGCTTGGGTGGGGGTCCCCTTCCTTGCCACTTCAAGTGTGTCCCTCTCAAAGCCCTGCACTGGGGAGAGGAGGAAGACTTTTCCCTGAGACAGGGAGCACCATTCTTCAGTTAAGGGAATGCAGTTGAGAGGCTAGCTGTGTTTCGTCCATGCTACAACCTCTCCAGGGTATACAGAAGCATTGGTTTCTGTTTTTAAGGACTGAAGCCATACAAAGTATATTCTCCAACTACAGTGGAAATAAATTAGAAATCTGAAAAGACAAATGAGAACCCCGAATCTATGAAAACTGAGCAAACACATGCAAGTAAACTTCTAAAGGAAGACAGTATAAAAGGTATTAGGGTTGCATGAAAATGGAAGGTGTCCTTTCTTTTCTTTTCCTTTTCTTTTCTTTTCTTTTCCTTTTTTTTCCAAGACAAAGGTTCTCTGTGAAGCCCTGGCTGTCCCAGAATACATTTGGTAGACCAGGCTGGGCTCTAGCTCAGAGATTTTCCCGCCTCTGCCTCCCAAGTGCTGAGATTAAAGGTGTGTGCCTCCAAAGCCTGGTGAATGATGTCCTTTCAAATGTTTGGGATGCAGTCAAGGCAGTGCTTAGAGGAAAGTGTATAGCTTTAGACACTCAGAAAGTCCTGAAAGTTAAAAATCAAATATATGTGTATTTATAACTTAAGAAACCTTTTTTTTTGAAAAGCAAATTACATGTAAAGCAAGAAGAATAAATATTAAAGAGCAGTGAAGAAATCATTGAACTAAAACGTGAGTGACCACTAGAGAAAATCAGTGAATTTGGGTTCATTGAGAAGATGATTAAACTGCTAGCAAGACTGACTGGCTTGGACTTGGGGTGGGGAGACACAGCAGTGAGAGATGAGACATCCCAATTGATGCCAGGGATAGACAATAATACGGAGATAAATGAACACCTTTGCCTCCGCATCTCCTTCAACTTCTAGGTCCTAAGTGCAGTAGATGCGGTCAGATCATTAAGCTATGCCCATTCTCCGTTATCAATACAGACACATGTAAATCAGACATGTATGCCTGTTTTTAAGCTTTAAGTATTTTGCTCTAGAAATATAAGTGCTGTAACTTTAAATTTTGAATTTCAGGTACACGTCAGTGTTTAGAGCATCTATAAAAAATGACATGAAGAAATCCAAAACAGCAATGAAAACCATGGGGCCTGCCAAAGTTGATGTTCCTTCCCCAAAGGAGTTTCTAAAGAAACATTCAAAGGAAAAAACGCTACCACCTAGTAGGTTCAATCGCTTCCTGTTTTAAATATTAGAATCGTTGGCAAGTAATTTAGCTGCCCCATTATTTTACCTTCAATCAATATTAAATATACGCAGGCAACAGCAACTTTACCTCATAGTGAACAGGGCTTGGGTGTCTAGGAGAAAGTACAAGCAGAAATAGAAAGAGAATGGCGGGTGGTGATTTGGTTCCATGCAGACTCTTGGTAGGGCAAGCATCGTGAGCTACTTCTTGACCTATCCAAAGAGCCTCCTCCCCCAACGTCATCTGCTTCAGCATCTTGTCTCCTGCCTTGTATCTTTAATTCTAAGCATTTATAAGATGGGTTGGCACCCCAGGTACAGTGTCTGATTGGTGGCAAGATTGTCCCTCATCTTGACTCCAGTCTGTTTTTTTTTTTTCTGAGAGATGAAAATTACAATGGTTATTATCAGTTGTTAAACCAATATCAGATGGAATTAGGGACCACTCTAATAACTTCTTTTTATCTAAATTACCTTAAAGACTTTACTCCCAAGCAAACCATTCACATTGTAAGATACTGGATCTATGAGTTCAATATATGAATTCTGGAAAGATATGTCAGCCCCAAGAAGAGGTTAATTCAACCTATAGACTTTTAACAGCAATTATGTTTTTCCCCTGAAAATGGAAGTAATATAATCTCACTTGTAACAGGACACCAGAGCTTAGGAGCCTCCCAGACCTTAGCACAACTGACTCCATGATGGAAGTACCATTCAGGCTGTAAAACTCAGCATGTAGACAGCACCACCTGCCAAAACTGAAACAAAGGCCTAACTGTCAAAGTCCATAGTTCTGGGCAAGTCTCCAAATGTACTAACCTTGCCTTTTGTGCTTAAGAGCTCACCCTGAGAAAGGCTCAGTGCTACACTGGGATCCCCATCAGTGTAGTCACTGGCTGGCTAGTAAAGACTTTCTATTGGCCTAAACCATGTCCCAACAGCCTTCTCTGGTGAATGCCCCTACAACATCACTGAGAAGACAAAGTCAGCTAATGCAGAAGTGACTAAAGCCTGACCACAGTAACCATGGTACAGTTAAGATGGGAGTAAGGCCCCACCCGATAAGAGAGTAACTGTCTTAGTCCTTAGAAACACACTTTAATTATTTGACATTTTAGAATAGAAAAGCCATGGTTATGTGACTAGTTGGAATTGTTAAACTGAAGAGGCTGTGTTAAACAAAGCAGTTCCGTCTGCTATTATGAAGACTGTGTGGAATAGAGAGAAGATGAAGTCTGGTGGTTACTCCTTTAGGATGGTGGAACACACCAGGAAGGAAGGAGTCGGTGATCTTGATCATATTGGTAACTTGTGAAACTGTGTGTTGAGTACACAGCAATTACTCATTATAATTAATTTCTGTGAAAATATCCACAGATCATTGGGCTTCCAAAATCATTTCTTTCTTTCTTTCTTTTTTTTTTTTTTTTTTTTTTTGGTTTTTTGTGACAGGGTTTCTCTGTGTAGCTTTGGAGCCTGTCCTGGAACTTGCTTTGTAGACCAGGCTGACCTCGAACTCACAGAGATCCACCTGCCTCTGCCTCCTGAGTGCTGGGATTAAAGGCTAACATCAAGTTTTATCAGTTTATTCAATGGCTTTGTTATAGTTATCTCTTTAAAAAACATAATTATGGATAATACTGATAGCATGCTGAAAATATGTTTTTGTATTTAAACATTTTTGTATTTGAAACCTATTTAAATGGGAAAACTGAGTATGTGTTGTTGGAGGTTTTTTTTGTTTTTTTGTTTTTTTTTTGGTTTTTCGAGATGTGGTTTCTCTGCGTAGCTTTGTGCCTTTCCTGGAACTCATTTTGTAGACCAGGCTGGCCTCGAACTCACAGAGATCTGCCTGCCTCTGCCTCTAGAGTGCTGTGATTAAAGGCATGCGCCACCACCCAGCTTATTGGAGTCTATAATTTCCATCAGAAATGTAGTAGTGATCTTTCATTAATACCTTCTTACTCTTTTATACTGTTTTTCAACATCAAATTGCACTTAATTTTAAATTTTGATTATTTACAATTGAGGTGTGATTGACAAATGAAAGGCAATATATTTGATGTACACAAATCAATAAATTTGTGGATATATACAATTTTTTATCTTAAGTATTTGCATATAACATTAATGAAACCTCAGCCGGGCGGTGGTGGCGCACGCCTTTAATCCCAGCACTCGGGAGGCAGAGCCAGGCGGATCTCTGTGAGTTCGAGGCCAGCCTTGACTACCAAGTGAGTTCCAGGAAAGGCGCAAAGCTACACAGAGAAATCCTGTCTTGAAAAACCAAAAAAAAAAAAAAAAAAAAAAAAAAAAAATTAATGAAACCTCAATACCAGTGGTAAATATCTGGATGTCCTCAATAGTGTTGAGTAGCAACAGTTATTTTTGAACATTAACAATGAAATGTTATGTTTAACAGAAAAAAAGTTTAATAGGGACACTCCCAAGAAGCCTCCAGTGCCCTTGAGGACCGATCATCCAGTCATGGGAATACAGAGTGGAAAAAACTTCATAAACACAAATGCCGCTGACGTCATCGTGGGCGTGGCCAAAAAGCCCAAGCCAGTTTATGTTGACAAAAGAACTGGAGACAAGCATGATCTTGAAACTTCAGGCCTGCTCCCCAAGTACATCAATAAAAAGGTAGTACTTGATTTGTCAGTGTGAAATCTGAGATCCCCAAGTCCTGCAGGGAGCTCCTAATCTTCTCCATGAGATAGCTACACAGTGTGCTCCCTGGACAGACCACAGATTCTGCTCATTGCCACGGCTCTGGGGTCTGTGCACAGTTCATATCTAAAGCATGAATGCTGTCTTCCTCAGTCTGAGTTATTAATGTACTTAATAACTACAGCAGACATTCTCTAAAAAATGTCTTATCAGTGAGGTAAAAATATCACTAAAGGCAATCACTACTGTAAATCTGGAGGAACCCACCTTTCAGGAGGTCGTGAGACATAGTCATTCAAGTGCATCAGCTTGGGAACAGAGTGAGAGAACTTAACAGATGAGGCTCCAAAACCACCCATCCCATCAATCTCTCTGAATAACCCACGTTACTATTTTAGTGATTTGACTCGAGTTTGGGTAAAGATTGCAAGCTCTGTAAAGGGATTAATTATTTTGGGTCATTAATTTCTGTCTGAAAAGGTGTTCATCAGAAAGGGATATAATTTTATTTGCCAAGTGTTATGTAAACTTAAGTTTAATTGTTAAAAAAGGTTTTTAAATAAAAAAGCTTACAAGGAAAATATACAAATCCTACCCTATTTTATATATTTTATAGAGCATAAAAGTGTGTATGTGAACACATACTAAAATAGGCTGCAAAGTCCTAAATATTAATAACAAATAGTAGTAAGTTGTGGCCAGAAATAGAGGAAAGAGAAAAGGAAGGAAGGAAGGAAGGAAGGAAGGAAGGAAGGAAGGAAGGAAGAGCTTGAGGAATAGAGGGAGAGAGGAAAAGGGAAAGAGGAAGAGAAGGGGGAAAAAGAGAGGAGGGGAAAGAAGGAAAGGGGAGGGAAGAGGAAGGGAGGGAAGGAGAGGGGAGAGGAAGGGAGGGGAGGGGAGAGGAAGGTAGAGGAGGGGAGAGAAGGGGAGGGGGTGGGATTTCAATAGTGAGGAATGAGTCCAAGTAAGTCTAGTGGTCCAGCATACCCATGAGTGCAGAAAGTGAAAACAGACTCCAGGCTGCTTTCAGAGCTCAGCACCCATTCTCTGGGAAACTTCTCTCATCCAGCAGGTTAAGAACACCTCTAGAAGAACTCAGCTGTTTTCTGGGCCATCGGCCACAGGCTGAGAACTTTACTGAGGCTTCTCAGGATACTTCTTCCTTTTGTGGCACATCTAAGGTGCTCATGGTTCTTGAAGCATCATTGGGAAAAGTGGACTCCTGGCTCCTTCAAGCTACTTCTAGCACATTATTGATCTGTTGTTGCATAAATTTCTTCTCCTTTGGTGGTTGTGATGGAAACTGCTGCCCACATCAATGCATTTTCCTTTGGAACAGAAAACAAATTGAAGTATCCATCACAGAAACATAAAGATAGCAGATTCATTTATTACCTGTGAGTGTTTATCAAGCCATAAAGCAGCACACACTTGTTTTCTTTTTGCTGGTCTTCAGACTTATTCAACTTTTCACTATTCAGAGTTAAGTCTTTAAAAAAAAAAAAAAGTCTATGGTTAGATTGGAAAGGCCGTAGGTAGCACCTCAGTTTGATTTCCATTGCTCTGATAGACATCATGACTAAATCCAGGGAGGAGAGGGTTTGCTTACTATTGCAGCTCACAGTCCATCAGGAAGGGAAGTCGAAGCAGAAACTCAGGCAGTGACCTGGAGATGGAGCTGATGCAGAGGCTGTGAGGGGTGCTGCTTACTGGCTTGCTCCCCATGGTTTGCTCAGTCTGCTTTCCTATACAACCCAAGACCTCCCACCCAGAATGGCACTACCCACAGTGGTCCCTCCCACATCAACCATTAATCAAGAAAATGCCCCCACAGACTTGTTTAGAAGCCAATTTAATGGAGGCTTGAATTTTCTCAATTGAGATTCCCTCTTCCCAGATGACCCTAGCTTCTGTCAAGTTACCAGAAAACTAACCAGCTCCAGGTGGTAAAGGCAATCCGATTTGGGGAAAACCTAATTAGACTTTTTTTCTCCCTCTTTCTTTCTTTTTTTCTTTTTTGATTTTGTTTGTTCTAAATGAAGTATATGCCATTTGTGCCTTAAGATTGTGGAGACAAACTAAAATATGAATGAGCACATGAGGTGTGTAGCAATAATAGTGAGCTATTGTTTTGAATTCCAATTTGTCACTTGCTAACTTTGGGATCTGTGACAATCCATTGAATAGACCATAGGGTAGAGTGAGTGTTAAATGACATTAAGGCTACTAAGCATCTGATGATGCCTGGCACCTAATAAAAGAGCCAAAAGAATAGACATTATAATAGAACATTAGTGACAGGATTCATCAGCCCCCCGACATTTAGCTTGTAGGAACACTTAAGATCACTGAAGCTTTTGCTCATTTGTCAGACTTTTTTTTTTCTCTAAAATGTACAACTCTGATCCCTTTCCTAACATAATATGCCAAACATAATCTAACCTTTTAAAAAGTATTTTATGATGAAGCAGGGTGGTATGCATGTGCCAGAGGACTTTGTGAGAATTGTTGTGAATAGTTTCCATGACTACCAGACCCTCACTGCCACTTCCTCAGAGACACCTCCCCTGGCTTCTTTAGCTTCAAATGCTTCTGTTTTCATTACACTTCTCAGCCCTTATTTACTTCTGGACGTACACACATGTTATTTTATACTTATCCCTCTCAGTGTTATAGAGGGCGTTGGTTTCAGAACCCTTGTGGATACCAAAATCCACAAATGCTCAGAGCTCTCACATGAGTGTCTTTAGTGGATGTGTGTAACATACATAACCTGTTATGGGCCTTATTTTATCTCTAGACTTCTTAACATAATCAATATAGGGCAAATACTATGTACACCATTGGTACACCATGCTGTTTAAAGAATAATAACAAGGAAAAAGTCTGTACATATTCATTATGGATATAGTTTAAATTTTTAGATTTTTTATTTTTATGTGGATGTATATTTTGCTTGCATATCTCTCTGTGTACCATGTGTGTGCCTAGTGCCTGTGAAGGCCAGAAGAGGTTGTTGGATCCCCTGAAACTGGAGTTACAGATGGTTGTAAGCTGCGTGTGGGTGCGGGGAACAGAACTAGGTCTTCTAGAAGGACAGCCAGCACCCTTCACTTCGGAGCCATCTCTCCAACCCCAGACACAGGTTTTTAATGTTTTCCTCTCTTGTGGTTAATTGAACACATCTCTCTACACAAAAATAAGGATTCAAAGAGGAAAGAAACCCTACTTTCCTATTCACTATTATTTTTAGCACTCAAAAATTCTCAAGTTCTTTTTTAAAATCTGAACACAGAGAAATTGTGTTTCTCTAGAAAGTGATAATATGTTCACTAATTTGAAGGAACCACAGTCCATAGCCTCACTATCAGTCCCTGTAAGCAGCTTAGGAGTCTGAAAATGCAGCTTGCCTTTCCAAAACAGCATTAAGGGCCTGGGCCTAGTTTCCCTTAAAGTTGTTCTGCATGGTACCATTAAGGGTTTGTTCTTATGGTTTATAAAGGCTTGTTCCCTTTTATTTAACCAGATTACAAAAAAAGAGACCTCTGTGATGTTTGAGAGATTTCAAATAAAAGCTGAATTACATAAAATATAGGGAGGAAAGACCAACTCTGTTTTCTTAAAGACTTATTTTATTTTTTTTAAATTCTGTATGCATGTATGTTCATGTGTATGTGAACACAGGTACCGACAGGGAAGGGAGGTCAGATACCCTGGAGCTGGAGATACAAGTGGTTCTGAGCCACCCGAGTGGGTTCTGGAACTGAACTCAGGTCCTCTGCAAAGGCAGAACATGCTCCTAACCACTGAGACTTCTTCTCACAAACCCCAGAAAAGCCAACTCCTAAAAGTGAATTTTCTGGGTGTGGTGATGTTAGTCTCAGCACTCAGAAATCTGAGGCAGGTGGATCTCTATGAATTGGAGGCCAGTCTGGTTTACACAGAGAGTTCAAGGCCATTCTTGACTACTCTGTCTAAAAAAAAACTCTAGACCAATAGTTTTCAAACTTCCTAATGCTTCGACCCTTTAATACAGTTCCTCATGTTGTGGTGACCCCAATCATAAAATAATTTTCATTGCTACTTCATAACTGTAATTGTGTTACTGTTATGAATCATAGTATAAATATCTACGCTGCAGAATGGGCTAAGGCTACCCCTGCAAAAGGGTCATTCAACCAGAGCGTCGTGATGCACAGGTTGAGAACAACTGGTCTAGAGTTTAAGAATGGACACTGGTGACACTCAGAAGAGAAAAAGCAAGTTGCTACAAGATCTCTCTTCTTTTAGTGTGTGTGTGTGTGTGTGTGTGTGTGTGTGTGTGTGTGTGTGTGTGTACACGTGTGCACATATGTGAAGGGCAGAGGACAACTTCTAGGAATCACTTCTCTGCTTCCACCATGTGGGTCCAGAGGATTGAACTCAGATTATCAGACTTGGTAGCCAGCCCCTTCGACTACTGAGCCAACTTTCTAGTCCAGTATCTCATATTAAAGGACGAGTGGGGGAGGGGAGCGAGGAGGAAATCAAGGAATTTTGTCAATTTGCAGAGTTTTTGTTTGTTGGGTCCTTTTTTCTTCTTCAATATTTAAGACAATAAAATTGCTTGCTCTCTAGTCCTTAGTTGCTACGCTCACACACAGAAGACTGAGCACAGGATGCTGATTAGGTTTTGTTTTTTGTTTTTTGTTTTTTTGTTTTTGTTTTTGTTGTTTTTTTTTTCCGAGACAGGGTTTCTCTGTGTAGCTTTGCGCCTTTCCTGGAACTCACTTGGTAGCCCAGGCTGGCCTCAAACTCACAGAGATCCGCCCGCCTCTGCCTCCCGAGTGCTGGGATTAAAGGCGTGCGCCACCACCGCCCGGCGCTGATTAGTTTTTTTCTGAAAACCCCTCACAGGATTATGGTATCACTCCTGAATACATATGTAAGCGAAACGAGGATGTAAAGAGAGCCCAAGAGGAGTACGATAATTACATCCAGGAGAACCTTAAGAAAGCAGCTATGAAGAGACTTTCCGACGACGAACGGGAGGCAGTTCTGCAGGTGAGCCTTCCGGAATTCGCTCCTCTCGGCCTCTCTAGACAAACCCCCATCAACTAACTCCACCACTGAAGCCAGGGCTTTGAAGTGTCTCTTCGGTTCTAGCAAAAGTGCACAGAGTAAAGCTTACTCTTTGGAAAGGGAAAGAAAAAACCTGTAGTTCAGAGAGTCTTTTGTTTGTTTGTTTGTTTGTTTGTTTTGTTTTTTGAGACAGGGTTTCTCTGTGTAGTTTTGCGCCTTTCCTGGAACTCGCTTTGGAGACCAGGCTGGCCTCGAACTCACAGAGATCCGCCTGGCTCTGCCTCCCAAGTGCTGGGACTAAAGGCGTACGTCACCACCGCCCGGCTCAGAGAGTCTTAAAATATTTTATTTCTAATTTGTGAGTATTAGTTGTAAGGAAGTCTACTTTCTCCTACAACAAACTGGTATTTTTAAAAAGTAAGAAAATAGTTACTTTCATTCACTAAACTTATTTTTCAAAATTCTCATAAATGAGGTATTTTTCACTAGATGGAGCTCTAGAATAATTGAAGCTGTCCCCAAACAATCTACATTTTCTTTCCAATGACTCAACTTTAAATAAAGTATTAAATAAATGGGTGTTAGATTTTACATATGTTTCTTCTGTTTTGAATAAAAGGGCCAGAAGACCTATTTTCATTGTAGTTTAATGGAAGAGGTCTGTCTGGAGTGTGAGACATCACGAGATGAGCAGGGCATGGCACTGTCATTTGCACAGAGCACTCATTAAGCACCTGCGTGGACTCCTCCGCCATCATGCTATCCCTTAAAAAAGTGAAATCATGATTCTTTTTAACATTTATTTGAAAGCTTTCTGCAAGACAATATCCAGTGACCCCATAAAACAAGAGGATTGTTTGGGGAGATGGTTCAGTAGTAAAGAGTTTACCTGACAAATGTGGGTACATAAAAAGTGGAGTTTGATCATGCATGTTTGTAATCCCGGGGCTCCTGTGCCAACACAGAAGGGGTTGATTGATAGGAGAGAAGCTCATGGGCCAGTTAGCCTGGTGTATGCAAGAGAACCTCTCTCAGACAAGGTAGAAGGTAAGAACCAACACCTGAGATGATTGTCCTCTCACCTCCACACAGACATCATACATAGCACACACATGCCCATACTCATGTACACAATGTGCACACACACCATAAAAAACAAAACTCTTTCTTTTATTAATTTCTGTTGAAAATGGGTTATATGCCATCACAGAGTCCTAATGTTTAATCGATGGCATCATGATCACCAATAAAAAATTATTAAATATCCATTTTGTACACAGTATTAGCCTGAGCCATGAAGATACCGCAAAAGGTATAAGATATAATTTTGCTATAGAGTTCTATAATCTTATTGATGAGGCATGATCTGTATAATGTACCTGGATAGACAGGTATGTGTATTTGTGGGTGTGTGGATCTCAAGTTTAACAGTGTCCCAAGGTAGTAGTCAGCACAAAAAAATACAGATCTTAAGTGGAGCCCTGAAGTGCAGAGTGAGAAGCACCCATCCACCAGGGACCAAAGGGCAGGGGCTTCTCTGTTGAGGAGGTCATGACGGATTGCTGAAGTGGGGGGAGGGCACTGGCAGGCAGGGACGGGGAAGGCTCTTGGCCCATTATTTTTCCATTATTACTTGGCTTCAGGAAGCACATGCCTCTGCAAAAGCTAGGTCATTATACCTGCGTATTGTATGAAGCTGGAAAATGGGGACAGGAAGGACTTCCTTAGAGAGTGCAAAGGCTCTTCCCTCCTGTGCCTTTTCGCTGTAGTGGAGAGACACTTCAATTTCCTCCTCTGGTCACCCCAGAACCTCTCTTGGTGTGGCAATGGCAAAATAGTGACTCCCTCATGGAATGCCTCACTCACTAGCCAGCGCATAGTTACCCAGTTACAAAGCCAATTGCTGTCCTCCTGACAAGCCCCGGACCTTGCTTCCCACCCAGTTTGAAGATGCAGGGTTCTGTGGCACTGCGGCCATATGCCTTCAGCTCATTCTTCATAAAAGCAGCAGTCTCATGACACCTGGAAGGGACCATCTGCTCTAAGGATTCCAAACACCTCATTTTACAGATGAGCAGAGTAAATGCAAATATAATTCATAGATTCATCCGTGCACTCATCTGTTCCTTAATTTGTAGACATCTCTGTGTTTATGGCAAGAGCATAACACACAAAATAAGCACAGTCCTTACTCCAGTGAACTTGAACTCTAGCTATACTTGCCTTTGGCCACATATTTTCAAGTCCATGAGTCAGGACTACAGTCACATCTAACAAACCACGGGCTGGTGTTTTCCCCACCACAGACAAGATGGGCGAAAGAGGAAGTTGTTTGAGTCTGGGCTCCAGGAAACGGAAGGCACACTCAGCTTGGGTTGTGAAGGGAGTTCTAGAAGGAACTGTAGACAAAAGGGAGGTCCAGTGAAGGGAACCAGCAAGGCCCTAAGACCTCCAAGACTAGGGACAGGGAAGTCCAGCACCATCTACAGACATGAAGGCCTGTGAAGGATGGGGACAAAGGGCTGTCTGTGTTCTCAGAACTTCATGAGCTGGAGAGACCTCACAGTATCGATAACGCAGCCCAAGTATATCCGCAGTACAGCAGGCAAGGGGCAGAGGCCCAATCTCTCCTCCTCCCAGCAGAGCTCCTTGAAATTCAGAGGACAGAAGGACAGAAAGCGGGAGAGCCCACGGGATCCGCTGCACTGTAGCCGTGTCACTGGCAGGGCAGGAAAGGGGAGAGAGTTTGGGAGCCAGTGGGCCCGGAGACAGGAATCAGAAGGCTTTTCTTATGGATTGTGGCTTGCTCTTTGAATTTTTACCTCATGAGCTATATTATTTTAGTACAAAAACAGGAGAAAGAAAAATGAAAAGAGGAGAAATTCCTATTGCTATAATGGATAAAAGACTATTTTATAAGATAAAATAAACAAAAATAAAAGGTTTAAAAACAGCACAGAGGCTGCATCAACATGATACAGAATTATGTTGAGTTTCCATCCCTAGCTGCTGACTTTGATCCAAACACTGTTGTACATCCTAGAAGCTAAAAGCAAACTATCCTTCAGAAAGAAAGCCACAGCGGGGAAAAATGTGCTTCTGGGACCACAAGTAATAAGAAAATATTCCCCAACTCATTTGAAAACCCTTTGATATTTGAAAGTGTATAAATGTATACATTTTCTCTCTGTGGTAGGCACCCCTGTGGTGCACTGTGGAAACATGTTCAGGGTTCATAATGAAGGACTCAGGGAAGCAGAGTCCCTCTGAGAACTTCTCTTAGGATACATCTCATGTGCTATTAAAAGCTGCATTGACCAATGTCCCTCTTGAGAGAGTTAAACCTGGGAGGGAGACTATGGCTTCTACCTTTCGCCACCCCAGATCTTTGGTTTAATCTGATTCAACAAGGGCCCAACTCACCTGTCCCATTTCCCCAACCAATGTATCTTCTGGAGTGTATCCTATCTTTTCATTGCCTTACCTAAATACAGAATTAAATCACTGAAACTCCATCGTCCCCCAAAGGTTTCTACTTAGTGTGATGTCCTTGTTATATAAGGTACTTCCAACCCTCTTTGTTCCACTTACTTTGCTTAGTGTGAATTACTTACACAAATTAGTGGGTATCACTGTGACATTTTTTTCATGCAGGCACTTAATGTGCTTAGATCGTATTGACCCCTCCATTGCCTTCTCAGGTCTCCTCTCCCCCCTACTGATCTTTCCCTTTCTAGTTCCTCACCTTTTTGTTACTGCTGTAGTTTGAATGTAATTGGCCCCCATACTCTCATAGGGCGTGTCACTACTAGGAGGTGTGGCCTTTTTGAAGTAGGTGTGGGCTTATTGGAGGAAGTGTGTGTCACTGTGGGGGCAGGCTTTGAGGTCTCCTACACTCAAGATACTGCCCAGTGTCTCAGTCTACTTCCTGTTGCCTGCATATCAACACATAGCATAGCAGCTCCTTCTCAGGTACCATGTCTGCCTGCACATCATCATGCTCTCCACCATGAGGATAATGGACTGAACCTCTGAAACCATAAACCACCACCTCCACTAATAAAATGTTTTCCTTTATAATATTGCTGTGGTCATGGTATCTCTTCACAGCAATAGAAACCCTAATTAAGACAGTTACCAATTCTGTTTTGTTTTGTTTTTTTCGAGACAAGGTTTCTCTGTGTAGCTTTAGAGCATGTTCTGGAACTCACTCTGTAGACCAGGCTGGCCTCAAACTCACTGAAATGCCCCTGCCTCTGCCTCCCAAGTGCTGGGATTAAAGACGAGCACCACCATCGCCCAGCCAGTTTTCCATTTTTAAAGTTAGTGTACATAGTGATGGGATTCAGTATGCATTTCATACATATGTGACTTTAGTCTCTGTTCTAGTTTGTTCCCCTCCCATTGGCCTCTCCCACGTCCCCTGGCCTGCTCTGGCCTGTCCCTTTCTTCACATAGTCCTCCCTCTGCTTTCACATCACATGGTTCCATTATCCTCTCTTCTAGTGCCTTGCTTAAGACCTCCTTCCCCCCTCTCAAGACATGTTGTGCACCTGCACCCATTTTCCTTATCCATTGGTCTGTTGACAGACATCTGGGATTGTTCCCTTTCCCAGCTATTGTGAATACCGCATAAGTAAACACGGAAATGCAAGGATCTCTGGAGTATGTTGGCTATGACTCCTGTTGGTACCTAACCAGGAGTGATGTAGCTGGGTCATGTGATGTTTCTATTTTTGGAGAAACTCCTATAGCGTGGGAGTGGCCGTACCTAGTTCAGAGTCTGCAGCAGTTTGTAAGGATTCCTCGCCCCACAGGCTCACCAGGATTTGTTGTCATTTATGTTTTTGATGACAGCCATTCCAACAGGGGTGAGATGAGATCTCAAAGAGGTTTTAATTTGAATTTCCTTCATGGCTAAGGATATTGAACATTTTTCAGGTATTTATTGACCATCTTTTGTGTTTCTTCTTTTGAGAACTATTGGTTCAGTTTCTTAGTCAATGCACTGATTGATTTGTGGTTGTTACTGTTTCCCATTCTGAAGACAATCTCTTCACTCTGATGATTGTTTCCTTTGCCATGAAGAAGCTTCTTATACATTTTAATTTTATCTTACAAGTATGAGCGTTTTGCCTGCTTGTATGCGTGTGCACCTCGTACATGTCTGGTGCCTGCCATGTCCAGGCGAGGTGTTGCATCCCCTGGAACTGGAGTTACAGATGGTTATGAGATGCCATGTGGGAGTTGGAAATCAAACCAGGGTCTTCTAGAAGAGCAGGCAGTGCTTCTAGCCTCTGAGCCCTCTCTCTGGACCCTGAAGAAACCCTTGAATTTCATGTAATACCATTTGTCAATTTGGGGGTCATTTCCTGTGCTACTGCAATGCTTTACAGAAAGTCCTTGCCTATGCCAATGATTTCAAGTATTTCATCTGTATCTGTCTCCAGCCATTTCAAAGCTTCAAGTCTTACACTAAGATCTTTTGGTCCGTTTTGAATTGGTTGTAGCATGGTGTGAGCAGTTTCATTCTTCTACACATGGGAATTCTGTTTTCTCAGTACTGTGATTTGAAGAGACTGTCTCTTTTTCAATGTATGTTTTTGATACCTTACTCAAGAATGACGTGGTTCTGTCTCTGGGTTTATTTCTGGGTCCTCTATTCTAATCCGTCAGTGTGCATATCTAGTGTTGTGCCCGTACCATGCTATTTTTGTTACTATGACTCCGTAATATAATCTGAGATCAGATATTGAGATTCCTCTAGCATCACTCTTTCTGATAAGGATTGTTTTGGCTATTCAAGGCCCTTGAAAATTGGAAACTGACTCATATGTTCAGAGGTGGAGGCAGGGTCAGTTCAACTAGTGGACTCCAATCCTTCCCCAGCTTTATACTGTTGCTGAGTCTATACTGGAAAACCACAGATCTTCACCAGGTCTGTCTTCACTTTGGCAGCTTTCCTTTTCTTATCAGGAATCTCTGCTGGCCACAGGTAGCTTTTCAACCTATGGGCTGGGCCGTTCTCTCACCCTTCAGATACCTCCTGGATTGCATCTGTGGAGTGGCTAATGTTCTAGCTAAAGAGGGCTCTCAAATGTGGGCTACCTACTAAATGCCTTGGGAGTATGAGAAGCAACCACAGCACTGAACTCTGTCAAGCAGAAAATGTATTTATATTAGCAAGAACTCTTGAGTCCTCACCCTCGTGTTGGAGGGATGCAGCTGTCGGGTATATAGACCACATGTGGAACGTCGGGTTTCTGGGGCTGTACAGCAGTGAAGGTCGGTAATCATGGTTCAGAGGCTGTTCACACTAAAAGCCATCTGACTGCAGGGCTATTCTGTGTTGATGAGATCTGTTCCTGGTCCCCAGGGTCAGATTATCCTTCCCCATGTACTTCCTTGCCCAGCTTCCTGTCGCCTACAGCCTGGACTTGTCAGCATCCAGACTGCTACTCTCCACTTCCGCCTCCAGAGCCTTCCCACACCCTGGGGCTATGGCAGGCCAAACTGAAGCACCCAGGCCTATTCTCACGCCTCAAGGAAGCTTGATTTTTAATAGGTTATTGCTCAAGATGCTGCCGGTTGGCTGCCCTGAGTCACCCAGAGTGACACTGTGGGATTTCTCACTGTCTCACCAAAATCCACAGCTGGAATTGCAGCTTGTGAATGCTGATTTGGGTTTGTCCTGATGGTGGGACTGCCTGTCTCCTGCATGGTCACCTTTCAGAAATGGCATCTGCTTCCTCTCACCCTGCATGGCCCAACTTGGTTTTCTCCTTATTCTTGTGGCAACTGTTATTTCTTCTGTTCTTTGGGGGCGTCCTTTTACTTGCTTTGTGGATTTACAAAGCCCTTTCTTTCAGTCTTTAAAGTGGAGTCTACTTTTTCTTTGTGTCAATGAGTGTGCATGCGTCTGTGCATGCATGTGTGCATATGTGTGTGTGTGTGTGTATGCATGTGTGCTCATGCACATATATGTGTGGAGATCAGAGGTCAATGTGAGGTAACTTCTTTCACTGTCTACCGTATTTTTTTGAGAAAAGGTCTCTCACTGAACCCGGAGTTTACCTATTCAGCTAGGCTGGATGATCTGCAAGCTCCTGGTATCTTCTTGTCATGTGTATAAATAAAATGATCTATGATCTCACAATGAATAGAAAGCGCTAGTTTATAAAACTTCCCTGAATGAATTCAATTAGTGTTTTAAGCCCATGTCGTCGGTGGAGCCACCCCCCCCCCCCCCGTGCACTGTGATGAGAAATGTAACTAGGCAAAGATGGAAATGGCATTTATAGCTCCTAAGAGATCCTTCATTTTGAATTTGTTGATTTTAGAGCCCATAAAACATGAACTATGTTATTGAATTAGCATGTGTTCTACGTTTAATGACCTTCCAACCATGTCTAGAATACATTAACAGGAAGTGTGGAACCCCTGACTATATGGAAGATGACTTATTCTTTGTAATATATTGAAAAGACATATAAAAGGTCATTGTAAAATTGAAATTTTTTTTCTCTTACAATAACATTTTGTCAAATAAAATATGATATGCCAGTCAGATATCCAGGCTTCTGGTGTGACTTCTGTGTTGAAGAATAAGGAATAAAACAGAAAATTCTGGGCAGGGAAGGTGAAATTCGAGGGTGGGGATGGCATGGCCGATAAAGTGCTTTCCTTGTGAGCTTGAGTCTCAGCACCTGGATAAGAATGCCAGGTGTGACGACATGTGCTGTGAACCAGCAGCAGTAGAAAGAAACAGTTAGACCCCCAGGGACTTGCTTCAGACTAGCCTAAGTCACATGCTGAGCTCTAGGCCAGTGAGAGACCCTCCCTGGGAAAAGGTATGGGGTGGGGGGATGGAGGTGGGGGGTTGGGGGGTTGGTCCTGAAGATGACACATGGGACAGTTCCCAGCTTCCCTGACTTGTACGCACATGGCCATGCACGCGCAAACACACATGCACACACAAATATATACACATGCATTAGAACGCAAAACTTCTCTAATTTATGAAAAACATTTCCAAAACCAACTTTTACTTAGGGCTATCAATTTTCAGATTGTTGATTTTTACCAAAACATTTGCTGTAAGCTTGGTTCAACCCTGCTCATAACTCTGCATTTACCCGTGAGATGCTAAAAACAAGCTACAGCCACACTGACCTCAATGCAAGTAAATCCTCCCAGCAGGGATGGAGCGGACAGCAGAGGGCAGGGCTTGGCCTCTGCGCACTGGTTTCTGTTCCTGCGGCCAAGTCCTGGACCGACCGACTGACGTGTTACCATTTCTAAAGCTGCTTTCAGCAGCTTTTTTCACCTACTCCCTCTTTGTCCCTGGTACAGTTTCATCATTATTTCCTTTCGCAGTGTCCATGTTATTTCAAGATTTCTTTACCATTTGCAGGGGCTGAAGAAGAACTGGGAAGAGGTGCACAAAGAGTTCCAGTCCCTCTCGGTCTTCATCGACTCCATACCAAAGAAAATTCGCAAGCAGAAGCTGGAAGAAGAAATGAAGCAGCTGGAACACGACATCAGTGTCATCGAGAAGCACAAGATTATCTACATCGCCAACAAGTGAATGGATCATGGCAGTTCAGAAACAGAAGAAGAAGGAAAAAAAATCCACGGAGGACATAAAAATAAACCCACGCTTTTAGAAGAGGACTGTAAAGAGAATAAAACGTTTTCACCAAAAATGTAGGCAATGTTGAAAGAATAACTGAAGTATTCACTGTACCAGAGAAAATTTTCTCCTCCAGTGTCACGGTTCTCCTTATAAACAAACCATTAAAGTTTGAAGCTCCATCCTTGATCTGTATTCTATGATATCAGTTATATCACTGTGTACTTGTTTTGTATAAACATAAATTTTGGACCTTGAAAAATAAAAACATTTAGCATTTCAGGTTTTTTTCCCCTCTTCTTTGGGTGACATCAAGAGCCCAATTCAGAAAACCACGAAAGTCAACCAGAGATTGGAGCCCGTGATTTCCCGATACTTTGAAATGTTGCTTCCAAACTTCAGAGATTTGAAACATATAATCTCAGGGGTCCGGTGTTATTTGTTATTATTCTTAATTCTAAATATTTTCAGTATCCACAGCATTATACATGATAAAACATTTCTTGAAAGGAAGAAAAAATAAGACAACTTGTGAAATCCAGTAAGAATGCACCCATCTGGCAGACTCTTTTTAAGGCTGAGCATATAGCTCAGTGGCAAGACCTGAAGGAGCATGGAGTGGGCAGAGGGGAGGACACTTTAGATTCCCAGTACACCACAAAATGGGAGCACAAATGAATAAGAACAGAAAAAAATGATGGAAAAAGCCAATATCCTGATTTCAGACTGTGATGTCCTGCTGCATCATATGATTTGCTATGAATATTCATTTAGGTGGGGTCTGTTTTTCTTGGGGGTCCTGTGGAAGTATCAATTTTGTGAGTTATTTTTTGTAAGATTACACAACTTATTAAGCAACAGATTTATATATCTAGAGGTGTCCTCAACTCAAAATAAGAAACAAATCGACACATATCTAAGAAAGAAATCACTTATTTCATGAAATTTAATTATTTGTTTTTTTGAAATAGAGTTTCTCTATGTAGCCCTGCCTGTTCTGGAACTTGCTCTGTAGACCAGGCTGACCTTGAACTCAGAGCTCTACCTGCCTCTGCTTCTCTATGAAATTTTAAATTAGGAAAAGTTGGTTAAGCATCAGTACTACAAACTATCAGAGCAATATAGCTTATGCTATTTACACTGGTTTTTAACCTATGGGTAACACAGGAAAAATACAATAGTCCTTTTGAAACATTTTAAATGCACAGAATTTTACAAGTTCATTAAAAAGCTTGTATACTTAGGGGAGAATGTTTATATGGCACTATTTTTGAAAAGTCATTGTAAGATTTGTTTATGAACTTCTTAATTCCTTTATTAATCAAGGGCAATTATAAGTTAAAGGACAGTGCAGGACACATGAAAAAGATGTTACCTGGTAAAATCCCACTTGTCCAGCTAAGAGCTGCAACACTAAGCCCAGAGGAACTAAATAACCATAATAGAAACCTAGTCCTGATCCCACAGTTATGCTCTGCTGGTCAACAGGAACCCTTTGCACATATTGAGAACCTCAGACTTATGGAGTGGACAGGTTCTGTCATGTTCAGAGACCAAAGGACCACGAACTAGTCAGCCTACAAATGCCGGGTACTGTTCCAACCTCCACTGTCTAAGTCACCAATTACAAATTGCCATAACAAACCCACCCTAATCAAACAAAGATAAGCTTCTCATTTACATCAATACTTGTGTGAATGAGGGAGGAAGTACTTAGTTCTTGTCTAGGGGCCTCCGGTGCCCACCTGCCTTCTCTGCAGGATTCAGGTTAAGATGTCTGGGTCAGTATTTTGTTAATGACCTACCACGCAGATTCATTTTCAAATATTTCAAAATCAGTAGCAATACAAAGAAATCCTCATGATTTCAGGCTTAGAAATGTTCTACTCTGGAGTCACAAGTGGGCATTATCTTAAATGATAGTCGTGATTGAGACTGGTTTTAACAGATAGGGGTTTTGCTTACCTTTTGTAATTGTTCACTTAAAAATTACAGACCTTTTTCTGTTTCCCAGAATGTTGTCTCAGATGAATTTGTTACCTTGTCATATACTGTCTTCCTACAGAAACCTCTTCCACCATCAGGCTCAGGAAAGACCTTCCTGCCATGGACGCTCAACCTTGGGTGGCTCTAATGCAATTGCTCCCCATCCACATGCAATCCTGGTCACCCTAACAGCCAGGGGAGGGACCGACACCTGCCTCAGGCGGTTGGCCAGTGAATAGTAAGATTCTCACCTTTAACTGTGAATTAAGAGACTCAGAGATGAAGACTGAGTAGACACCTGTTTAAATGTCCATACCATTATCTTAGCAGATCTGGCTTACCTGTGTCTCTGCTCTGAGACTTGAGAAGAACAAAGATTTGATGTGGTCAGACCCTCAGCTTGAGTGCTTGAAATACTATCTGTCTCATTCCACTGTAATGAACAGTCCTTATGGTTGTTTGAATAAGAATGGCCCCCATAGGCTTATAGATTTGAATGCGTGGTCATCAGAGAGTGGCACTACTTGACAGGGATTAGGAGGTGTGGCCTTGTAGGAGGAAGCGTGTCACTGGGGGTGGGCTTTGGGGTTTAAAAGTTCAAGCCAGGACCAGTGTCTCTCTCTTTCTGCTGCCTGCAGATCCAAATCCAAATGTAAAATTCTCTGCTACTTCTCTGCACCATGTCTGCCTGTGTATTTTGGTCTTATTGGGGTTTCTATTGCTGTGAAGAGACACCATGACCACAGAAACTCTTATAAAGGAGAATATTTAATTGAGGGAGCAGTAAGAGGTTCATTCTTACAATTCAGAGGTTTAGCCATTATCGTCATGGTGGCCAGCATGGTGGCATGCAGACAGACCTGGTGCTGAGAGCTCTACATCTGGATCCACAGGCAACAGGAAGAGACAGTGAGCCACTAGACCTGGCTTGAGCTTCTGAACCCTCAAAGTCCACCCTCTAAGTGACACACTTTCTCCAACAAGGCTACACCTACCCCAATAAGGCCACACTTCCAATAAAGCCACTCCCCATGAGTCTATGGGGGCCATTTTCATTGAGGTCACCACAGCTGCCACACTCCCTGCCATGATAACAGTGAATTAAACCTCTGAAACTCTAAGCAAGCCCCAATCGAATGCTTTCTTTTATAAGAGTTGCAGTGTTCAGGGGTGTCTCTTCACAGCAATAGAACAGTGACTAAGACAGTCCTCCTCTCAGATCTGCAGGTATTGTCCCCTCTGCAGAAAATGACACTTTCCCTTCTCACTGCCTGTAGGTCTGGCAGATCCTTAGAGTCTGCTAAGGCATTGATCCTCCCGCATTCTAAGTACTGGATAATTGCCCATATTCCACGGAACCAGAGCCTTCTGCAAGGGAAGAGGCTGTGTTTTTTCATTTGCAGTTTTTCGAACCTAAAGAGAGTTTTACTAAATAGAAGGTTCTCAAAATTCTTTACTGAGGACCAATGAGATGGCTCAGTTTAAAGGTGTGTACAGCCAAGTCCGATGACTTGAGTTCAAGCCCCAGGACCAGCATGATAGAAAGGAAGAACTAACTCCTTTGGTTGTCCTCTGATCTTCATATGCACATCGTGGCAAGTGTATGTGGGGGTGTACACACACACACACACACACACACACACACACACACACACTAAATAAGTGTAATAAATTCTTTACTGATTAAATTCATGAGTAATATCACAACATGTATTTTAGAAACCAATTGGCTTTATTCCTATGGCCTTAATCAGACTTTGAGAATGAAGTTTGGGATTGTTTGTTTGGCTGCTTGGTTAGGTTTTGTTTGTTTGTTTGTTTTGCTACTCACTAAACAAGTTGATACCCAAGTAGAACTTTAACATAGTGCTGAAGGGTCCAGGCCCCAGAGTCAGGCAGACTCAGGTCTGCAACAAAGTTCATTCCCTTCCCTGACTGTTCTGAAACCCTTCAAAGCCGTGATTCCCTTCTCTGTACAATGGGATCAATAACCCAGAACTCTGCTTTACAGAGCAGTGGCTAGCAAGAAGGAAATGAAACATGATAGCACGACTCCTGTCCTGTGGAAAGACAGTGAATTACCACTGCAATTTCTAAGAGCCGTCTGTCGATCCTGTGTTACTTTTGCCCATTCGCATACCGTCAGTGGAACTTCCCAGGACAGGAAGAGGTGGTTACAGGAGGAGACCTGCCCGGAGAGTTTAGAAATGCTGAGATTACCCAGCCTAGTTCATCTCCCAAGTGGCACATGTAGATGATAATGACTCTTCAATAACTAGCCAACGTTTGGCAAAGCTTCCTTAGTTACTCAATGTAGACATTCCAAAAAGAAATATAAGTCAGTAATGGTGCCAGAGAGACACCGGATTGGAAAGTCTGCAGGGTTATCTCAGTAAAGCCCATCCCACAGGCGGGCAAGATGGCTCAATGGGCAAAACCACTGCCTACAAGACTGATGACTTGAGTTCAATTCCTGGGACCCACATGGTAGAGGGAGAGAACTAACTGCAGAAAGTTGTTCTCTGTCTTCTACATGTGTGCCATCACACACACACACACACACACACACACACACACACACACACACACCAAATGTAATTGTCTGAAAAAAGCACCTCTGTGGCTGACACTAGTAAATCAATGCAATCCCAGAGCTGATCTCAAGTCTGGGGATACCAGGAATACTCTCAGGACCACATCTTGCACATGAACTGAAGCCCATTTGAACAGCATTGTTGCCTGAGCATCAGCCTTTAAGAAATGTCTCCAGAGAAACCCTGTCTCGAAACCCCCGCCCCCCAAAAAAGAAAAAGAAATGTCTCACAGCTGGGCAGTGGTGGTACAGGCCTTTAATCTCAGCACTCTGGAGGCAGAGGCAGGCAGATCTCTGTGAGTTCAAGGCCAGCCTGGTCTACAGAGTGAGTTCTGGAACAGCCAAGGCTACTCAGAGAACCCTGTCTCAAAAAAGAAAAAAAAGAAAGAAAGAAATGTCTCCCATCTAAAAAAAACAAATCCAGCACGAGAAAGTCATAACCCAAAGGTTATTTGGGATAGGGTTAAAAAAAAAATTGAATTGATTATTTCATCATAACCCCTTTAGCTAACATAACACACTCATTGTCATTCTGAAAACAGTTACTACCAGGAATCATCCTATTTGTTGGGCCTACACAGACTAAAAAATAAATAAATAAAAATAATAAAAACTAAAATTAAAAAGCAGTGTTCGAAGGATATGAATAATCAATAACCACACAAACCACTTACACTTAGAAACTTAGTGTTTTGAAAAGAAAAAAAGAGGATGTTATACAAGAGAAAGAGCATTAAGGAAGTCTTATATCGGGTTTTGTAGGATCCAGCATTTTCAGTTAGATTATAGAATTAGCAGAAGCTGGAGCTGCAAGGAAGCAAAGGTTGCAAGGAGAAAGAGTTCTGAGCAGAGAAGATAAAACGCATGGCAGAAGCAGGAAGTCACCACAGCTGCACGGGGCTTAGGGAGAAATATACCACCTGAAGAAGGAAGCTGGACCAGAGTGTTCCACAGGCATGATGTAATCTGTTTTCAGTCATTTGTCCATTGGCAGACTGTGGAAGATTGAGAAGTCAGCGGCATGGCTCTCAGGAACAAAGAAGCTTCCAGATACATTTATGAGCTAAAAATAGAACTCGGTGATGACTTGAAAGGGGAAGAAAGAGCCAAGTCTCAAGAGGAACAAGTTCTGAACTGAGAGTCAGGTAACTGACTGAGATAACATCTTCTGACTTGAGACAAGCTAGAAGTAGAGCTTGGAGGAAGATGTGGAGGAGAGACATTTTGACAATTCTGTGACATCTACTTGAAGGTTTAGACTGATGGGCTGAGGGGTAGACTCACATCCACACAGGGAAGAGGGGGCATGAACACAAGTCAGGAAAGAGATCTGGGGAGAGCTGTAAGGCCAGCAATACATCAGCAGACGAGAAATTGTCCCCTGGACACTCACTGATGACAGGTCACTAATGAACTCTGAGCAGCTCTTCCATGAGGTTAGATGGACACAAGAAGAAGTCAAAATACAAGCAAGGGGCTAGAGATATGGCACAGAGGTTAAGAGCACTAGCTGCTCTTCCAGAAGACCCAGGCTCAACTCCCAGGAACCACTTGGTGGCTCATAACTCTCTGTAATTTCAGTTAAGGGATCAGATCCCTCTCCTGGGCTCCTTGGTCACTAGGCACACACATGGTGCTCAGACATACTAGGCAAAACCCATACACATAATAATAACTAAATAATTTTTAATTAAAAAGATGTTGATGGGGACAGCAAGATTGGCTCAGTGGGTAAAAATACTTGCCATGAAAACCTGACAACCTGAGTTCATCACTGGAACCCACATAACAAAATGGAGAAAGCTAACTCCCTAAAGTTGTCTTCTGATCTGTGTAAATGTGCCATAGCATGTATACACACCAAGACACACACACACACACACAAAAAAAAAAAAAAACTAACTTAAAACTTAATTGTTGAATGAGGTCAAATGTTGCTCAAATCTTAAATTGGTCTTATAATAAAAAACCCAGTACCAGATATTGGGGTAAATGCTGAAAGAAACAAAGGAATAAGCCACTGCCACATCCCACCTCACCAACTCCACAAATCCTCTGAATGAAATCCTCTGAGTCCTCACCCAAAAGGCTCCAGCTGAAAGAACCTCTAGCTGAAAGGGACACTTCTGCTGAAAAGCCTTCTGTTCCTGTCTCCTCAGGCCTTATGTACCTCTCTCCACCCAGCCATCACTTCCTGGGATTAAAGGCAAGTGTGCTTCCCAGTACTGGGATTAAAGATTTGTACCACCACTGTCTGGCTCTGCTTTTTCTCCTAAACTGAGTTAATCTCATGTAGTCCAGGGTGGCTTTGAACTCACAGAGATCCAGATGGATCTCCCGAATGCTAGGATTAAAGGTCTGTGCCATTACTGCCTGGCCTCTATGTTCAATCTAGTGGCTTGTTCTGTTCTCTGATTTTCAGGCAAATTTTATTAGGGTACACAATATATCACTACATTTCCCCTTTTTGTCTAAAATAATAAAAGAAGGTTATAACTAATATAAGAAAAACTATATACAATAAGTATATACAATATATACAGTTTAGAATTACATTGACAATGTCCAGTCCATAAATTTGACAAATTCAGAGAAAATACTCCATTATCTATCCTATTTTGATGAATTCAAAGTGTTGTACCTAATTCACTTTCTATTCTAACTTATATATCCAACCCAAAACTATCTTTTGATGTTTTTCGAATTTACACACTTTACACTTCTTTTGTGAGTTTCTTTTCTGAATTTGTTAATGAGGAAAATTATAACTATCTAGTCTTCAAGTCCCTCAGAGACCCGAGAAGGAAATAATATTTACCAAGAAAGCAGGAAGTGCAAACAAGCAAGTTCCAAAAAATGTGAGAAATGACAGAAACAGCTGGCTGCCTGGACAGTCACCCAAGGTTCCTCTGCAATGTTGGGGCATCCATCTTTAGCCTATAGGCTTCGCATATCTGACAGACTTTTCTGTGAAGCAGAATTTTCTGTAAGGCTGTCCTACTTTGTCTTGGCAACGTTTGGCAGTCCTTTCTCTTGTGTCCTGCTTGTGTCAAAGGTAGTAGTTTTTAAAATTTTTCTTCCACACACTAAATACCTGATGAACAAGAAATCAGCAACAGAGTAGGCATGCAACTAAAACATGTTACTTCACTGTGTTGGTATAAAGCAATTGTGCATATATTATTTTTGAGCAACATATACAAATGGTGCCTTAGATATATATTTTTTACTCTGAAGGAGTCATCCTGCATAATAAATGAGACTGTGCCAGGCAGTGATGGCACACATTTTTTTTTAAAAAAAATATGGAACGCTTCACGAATTTGCGTGTCATATTTTTAACACTAGTCCTTGGGAGGCAGAGGCAAACAGATCTCTGAGTTCAAGGCCAGTTTGGTGTTCAGAGTGAATTTCAGGACAGCTAAGGCTACACAGAGAAACCTTGTCTCAAAAAAAATGAAAAAAAGAAAAAAAAGAAAAGAAAGAGAGAAAAAATGAAGGAAGAAAAGAAGGAAGGGAGGGAGGAAGGAATAAAAGAGACTGTAGATATAGTAGTGAATGAGAATCATCTCCATAGGCTCATATGTTTGAATTCTTGATCCCTAATTGGTGGAACTGTTTGGGAAGGATTAGAAGGTGTGGCCTTGTTGAAAGAGTGTGTCACTTGGAGTGGGCTTTGAGGCTTCAATAGAGTTGCACCATTCCCAGTGTGCTGCTTTCTGGTCTTGCTTGCATATCAAGATGTGAGCTCTCGGCTGTTCCTACTGCCATGCTTTTGCTCAACGTTCATGGACTCTGACCCTCTGAAACTGTAAGTCCAATTAAATACTTTCTTTTATACATTGCTTTGGTTATGGTGCTTTGTCACAGCAATAGAAATGTAATGAATATAGTATGTAGTGTGTATTTTTGTTAAAAGTGCTTGGGGTCAGTGAGATGGAAGGAGAGAATAAAGTCCTGCAAGTTGTCCTTGGACTCCTACATGCACACATACTCACACACTCACATACACTCACACACACAAAGTATGTGAATAAATAAAATTGTTAAGTGATGTAACATTATTACTCAAGTGAGTGTGGTCTATGAAGGAAGAATATGAAACTTATCTATCTATGAAACTGCTGACATGGCAATTATCTGGGTAATTCTTACAATAAAAAAGTCTCCATCCCACTCCCAAAACTGTCTCAAGTTCTCCTTTCCTGAGATATCCAGTGTTCTCATCTTGTAACAGCAAACACATATGTACACACACATGGACACACAAATAATTACTACCCACCACCTACATTCCTTTAAATTTTGTTTGAATTCTCCCATCTGAGCACTAACTGGGCCTGACCCTGCATAGCTTCCAAGATCAGCAGAGGGTGGTATGGCCATCGAGTCTTTGAACTCTAATGATGGTGTGTCAATTGCCTTTTTCCATTAGTAATATTGTGGAGCTCATCTCCTGAAGACACGTCTGCATTTCTTTTGTGGATGCACACTATTGAATTGCAGAGGGGTATATGATATACTTTGTCAGTGTCTTATTGGTAGGCGCATTCATTCTTTCAGACTTTGCTATTAAAATCAGTGCTTCTATGAATCAACTTGGAAGGATACCATTTCACCTATGTAGGGTGTATTTGTAGGATATTATTCCCAGGAGAGAAATCATTGAACCAAAACCATATGCACTTATAAATTTATTAGGTGGTATACTTTTCTGTGCATATGTCATTAGACGGTCACCTGATCTAAAATTCACAACCTATCTAAAGATGAATAGGGAGTGTCATCCTTCCTCAGGCCCCTACAGCCATGAAATTCCCCTTCCCAGAAGCAGCACTGTAACCAACTTCTGATGTATGTTTTCAAATAATATTTTATGTAAATGCATGTTTAAATACATATATACATATATATGTGCTTCTATAGAAGTACTCCTAGGTTAAAAGTACTTGGTTTCATTTGGTCACAATCTAAAGCAGTTCTCAACCTTCCTAATGTGTGACCCTTTAATACAGTTTCATTGCTACTTCATAACTGTAATTTTGCTACTGTTATGGATCACAATGTAAATTTCTAATATAAAGGATAGCTGATATATAACTCCCAAGGAAGTTATGACCCACAGGTTGAGAACCACTGCTCTGGGGGATCAGAAGACTTGCCAAGAGATGGATCATCTATCAGTGTAACTATTCCTGTTAGAAATATGGATTTGTTTCATATGTCATGTTATTTAATTACATAATATGTTATAAAAGTTATTATAGTATATCTGTACAATATAGTGTATATGTATTATCCACTGTATATAATGGATTTCATTTAATATATATGCATATAGTAGATATATAAATCCATTGTTTGTATACACACACACACATATGTGGAGAGAGAGAGGTGAAATATCTCACTATGAAAGAATAGTTTCATTAGATTTCACTGTGTTGATGTTTTTACTCTGGATAGAAGAGAAGCTATGGATGTGGAAATCTGCACTGTACTGGTCGAACTGTATCAAATATTCCTATTTAGATTTTTTGCAACCATTTGAGATCTTCTTTCTGCATCCTGCTGATGGGCATCGACATGTCAACTACTTTCTAGATACTTCTATTTCACAATTGATTTTCTCAGTATTAGGAGGCTACTCGTTCTTTTTTTTTTTTTAATTTCAGCCAATCAGCAGAGAAAGCACAACACAATCCCATCTATTTATTTTCATCTCTCTATGCAATCTACACACTCATTGTTTGCTCTTTCACATTATTTTGCTAAAAGTACCAAGGAGCAGCTGACCTGCTACAATGTTCTGAGTATTTACAACCAGTTCCCTTGGAAGGGTAGATAGACACTTGGGTGCCCTTCTGTGGCAGTTTTGCCACGGAATAACAAAGGTTAACAGCTTCCTTGTCTGCCCTCAGATCTTTCCTGGGTACTACTGCATCCAATGACTATTAAGAAAATGCACTCTTTTAAGATACAAAAACTCATCAGGTGTTGATTTCAGTAGGATTCTCTTCAAGTGATGTGATGTATGTATGTGACCGGGAGTGACAGAAGAATAGAAGTCTACTGTTGAGTGTTCAAGGCCTCCTAGTGACCAACGGAGTTATCCAACACAAAGTCGGTGATTTCACTCAAAGTTCCTTTTAAGCAAGTCAAACAAACAATGTGAAACAGAGGATCCCACAGCAGTCTACATCTCTCCCCATTTCCTTGATTTTCTGAGGCCTGCAAAGGGGACAAATGTAATCTTGTGTAATTCCCACCCATGAGCTGTTTTGGACTATGGAAGGTTTCTTTTATCTTATTGGCTTTGAGAAGACAGTCCATTTTTTCCTGGATAAGCTCAATGGCTCCACACAGCCAGCAGGCTCGAGGCCCAGAGCTCCCTGGAGGCCACATGTGGTTTCATCTGGACAAATGCTTTGAAACAAATTCCTGGCTTTCCGTCAGGATTATTGAGCTGACAGGCAGCTGCCACCCACATAGAAGGATGATGTCCGGGGCTGGCTAAGCCGGGAGCCCTGAGGGTGTAGATGGCATAAACCCCAAGCCTGGTGAGTTAGCCCTCACATTACAACACCCTCAGAATTTGGATGGCCACTTCACTGGACCATCACACTTCTGGTCTTCTGTAATTCACCCAGAGATTCTTTTTAATTTCTTTGACACACCACACCCTTTAGCATATTAAAACACAGTAGTAAATCCTAAAAGACTCTGTTTCCTATATGCATATTTTATAACTTAAAAAGATACAGAAGAAAATGTGCCAAGATTCTCGGTCTTCAAATTTTCTACTTATTTCAGCATCAGCCAAATAAGCTAGTGGAGATCGGACATTCTATTTTTTTTAATTTAAAAGCTTTTTTTAAAAAGTTCTGAAAAAAATAAGACTATAACCCAAGGTTTTTGTTTGTTTGTTTTAACTTAGTCTGAACTGTAAAAGGCATCTTGTGTAGTCCTCTCACGGTCCCAGTATCATAGCAGGGGTCTGAGCTATACCTGCTGTTGAGTGTCCATACGGCCCTTTCCTTCCTCTCTCCATTCCGCCTTCTGTTCTCCTTCCTTCTCCTGCTCCTCCCCTAAGTGTCTTTATCTCTTCAAATGAAAGCATGTCTCATGTAAGTAGACGGCAGCTGTAATGAGTCGTCAGACCACCCCCACAGTGCACACACCAAGACTAATTTCCTTAAAAGCAAATTTTAGCTATTGTTAGAGTGCTAAAGTCTTACTCTAACACTCACACCAGAATCCAAGTGTTCTGGTTCATTCATCCATTTCATAGAAAATGAGTTTTAAAGATAGTGTATCTACTAACACTTGGAGGGGATCTTGGGGCGTTTGAGTTCCGCCAGGCCCTTGTACTGTATTCAGTTTGCTTTTCTACCATGGGCCCGACGTGCTCCCCCTTTGTCTGCATGTCCGTCCGTACACCACCAGGCCTGAGATGTCCTTCTAGTAAGACAGCAGGCACAGCTATGTCACATACCCCAAAGGAAAAATGTTCTAGCAAAATGTCACAGTGTTGCCTTAGCTCTTCTGAGTTTTAACTTCATATTTGTTGCCAATGCTCTATCCAGCTAAGGTGACTTGTCTTCCTGTGTCATTGTGTGGGCCTAGAAGGTTAAAGTGAAGTGATCCTCTATGTCTTTTCGTCAGCAGTGGGTGTATCTTTATCCCTGCTGCTGAGAACCACCAATGTCAGTCTTTCAGCACATGTTCTGTGCCAGCCAGCGCGGTGGTGGCACAGCCTGCCACGTGAAAGACTCCAGCATCATCTCCGTGATTCTGTCCCAAGCTGCTTCATCCCCTCAGCAATTTGATGGTCCTGGGAGCTCCTTTCTCAGTAACCTCTTCCTTCAGCTAGCATCAAACTTTGTCGCTAAGAAATTTTCATCTCAAGAATGAGTAGTACAGCCGGGCGGTGGTGGTGCACGCCTTTAATCCCAACACTCGGGAGGCAGAGCCAGGCGGATCTCTGTGAGTTCAAGGCCAGCCTGGGCTACCAAGTGAGTCCCAGGAAAGGCGCAAAGCTACACAGAGAAACCCTGTCTCGAAAAACCAAAAAAAAAAAAAAAAAAAAAAAAAGAATGAGTAGTACAGCCTTTTGTATAACATTTTAAATGTAAGTCAAGTTCAGTGTACACAGAGTCAGCTGTCGACAGAAGTCAAAAATACAATGACCAAGTTCACTCATGTGCAACTGATGTCACATATATCATAGTGGCCATCTTTCTGGGCCTATGAGACGTGATAAAGTCTAAAGTAGCCTCAATTCATTGACATTCAAGTGAGAGATCTGTGCATTTTTCTATTTATTTGTTTGTTTGTTTGTTTTGGATTGAGTAAGGATTGAGCCCAAGACATTGTAATTCAGTCATTAAGATAAATGCCCAGGTATTTTTCCCCCCATGTTTGGTATTTTTCATTTTGAGACAGCCCCAGCTTTTCTTGAACTTGTGGCCTTCCTGTATAACCCTTCAAGTAGCTGGGATTCCAAGCCTCTGCCAGCAGGCTCAGCTGAGTCTGTGCATCTTAAGACAAATGGAAACTTTGCTCAAAGCTGGGCATGGTGGGGCACATCTGTAATCCCAGCATTCAGGAGGCTGATGCAGGAGGATCACTACAAGTGTCAGGCCAGCCTACATCATGAGACCCTGTCTCAAAAACACAAAAACACCTTGCTCAAAGCCAGCTCCTCCAAGCCTTCCGAAGTGAAATTCCTTTTGACACCTCATCTTGTTCACAGAGCCTGGTCCACCCATCCTGCCATATATTACCTGTGCTCTCAATTTCAGAGCGAAGCTTGGAGTCAGGGTAGGAGAACCCTCTGACACTGCTTAGTGGAGTGCTCTGAGAACTGGAGAAGAAAAAACTCAGTAGACATCCCAAGGCTTCTTTAGTGCTGGCTTAGGTAAGTCCAAGTTTGAACTTTGGATGTGCAAACTCTGTGGAGGGAAGCCCCTCCCCTCCTCCCCACACTTAACGCCTGCTTAGTTGAGAAAGTGCTCAAACACACAATCTGATGGACTTGACTCCCAACCAGTGTGTGATTTGTATAGCTTAGACATTTGTATGGAAATTTACTACAACGATTATTCTTCCATTCAATGGGGGAAACGTTTTGTTTCTATGGTAACTGTTCTAGACGGGTGTATACTTACGTACTTACTATACTTCTAAAGTATGCAGCCCGTCCTTATGGGAGTACACATCATCTTGAAAGGACTTTTTGCGTTTCAATAAACATTAAATTTTTTAAATCCTTTTCACCTGATTTCAGAATAAAACAAAACTTTGTAAGAATTGCTAAGGAAGAGTTTCACGAAATGAGAACCATGAGTGACTCTGCCCTTTGCAGCTGTCATGAGAGAGTAGCTACTAGGTCCCCAAGTGGTTTCTGGGAACACATGCCCAGTCTCTGCACAGCTGTATTTCTCCCAGTCTCTGTATTTTCCGAGCATCATCATTTTTGCTGTGTTTGGGACGTTGCTATGCAAAATGCTATAAAAGAAGTTTTTTTTCTTTTCTTTTCTGAGGCAATCAAGAGCTGAGCAGATGCAAGTTTAGGAAGATACAAACATTTCTTAGAACAGTTTTAGAGTTCCTTGGGGAATGGTAGAAGAATGCTCATGATAAGAAAGGATAAAGCCTAAACCGTCATTCCACGAGACAAAGCTCAGCACACCAGCAGCTTTGTAGCTATTGACCGAACTTAAGCAGCGGTTTCAAAAACTGCCCTCATTCGGATTTTTGCAAACAAAGGCCTTCTCAATTTTCTTCTTCAAACTCATAGTCTCCACAGACTATTCCCTTTACAAATTACATGGTACAACCTTATTAAGGCAATGAAATAAATACACTAAGACTACAACCTGTGATACTTGTTTTTAAAGCACTGTGGCTTCATTTTTCACTTTCTTTTATATACTAATTTTTCTTCTGATTTGGCTAATAAAGATGGATGGATGCTGTAGTTCTGTGAAATGTGTTCATTGTATCCTCCACAAACACGGCTTACAGACTCTAAAATCCCGAGTCTCCGCAGCCACAGAGGCAGCGCGGGCTTACTGAAGAGCTGGAGTAAGGGCTGGAGGATGGCTCAGTGGGTAAAACCACCAGCTGTGTGAGAGAAGGACCTGAGGTCAACTGTCCAGCACCCACATAGAAAAGGACAGTGTGGCACCATGTGGGCCTGGGCCCTGGCACTCTGGGGGAGACAGCATCACTGGGATTAGTCATCACATTAGATCCAGATTCAATGTGAAACCTTCTTTCAAAGGTATACAGAAGTGATAAAGCAGGATACCTGATGCATGAGGTGATATTTTGTGTGTGCTCTAACAAATGAAACTTGTCTGAAGATCAGAGGGCAAAGCTAGCCACTAATTAGCCATAGAGGCCAGGCAGTGGTGGCACACACCTTTAATCCCAGTACTTGGGATCTCATGCCTTTGTTCCCAGTACTTGGAAGGCACACACGTCTTTAATCCCAGCACTGGGGAGGCTGAGACAGGAAGTGATATGGCTGGGCAGAGAAAGGAATATAAGGTGGGAGGAGACAGGAGCTCAGTGTTTTCAGCTGAGGAGTTGGTGAGGTCAGAGGTGGCTGTGGCTTGTTCCTTTGTCTTTCTGATCTTTCAGCATTTACCCTGATATCTGACTCTGGGTTTTTATTAAGACCAATTGGGATTCGTGCTACAGATGCCCTTCTTGGCATATGTGTTACTCCTACACACACACACACACACACACACACACACACACACACTCAGAGAGAGAGAGAGAGACAGAGAGAGAGAGAGAGAGAGAGAGAGAGAGAGAGAGAGAGAGAGAGAGAGAGAGAATGGCCATTTATGATTTCACTTCTGTGCCTGCAAAGGTGGCTATTAGCAGCTGTCTACAGAAGTCCCAAGTAAAATATGGGATACCCAGGTGGTATCTGAGTCTTCAGGCATCCTGCCTGCCTTCATCTCCTTAATACAGTGCCCAGGATCCCACCGTCAAACCTTATAAAGTACTACTGAATTCATTTGTCCATGTAGGTTGATGGGCCCCAGATAGAGTCAGAGGCAAATAAAAGAGACCATGGAGGGGACTGGGAAAAGTCACAGCTGCACAGGAACATTGGGCAAGGCAGGTGTACGACACCAAGAACAGAACTTGAGACAACAAAATGTATCCAAGAGGGCACTGGCCTCTTGATGAGCAAGCAGCGCCCACCTCTGCAAGAAGGGGAATGGTTGAAAGCATGGAGAGCTTCCCCCTAAGTTTCCCATGTTCAATCCACAGTACAACATATTCCGACCTTCTCAGACCTCACCGGAACATTTCAGAACAGAGCGCCTTCTACTCTGCTTTCCCTGTGCCAGCCCTGAAAAAGAATTCACGCAAGAAAGAAAGGAAAATCTCCCTATATCGGAAGCAGGAAGAGCTTCAATACCTTCCTTGCGGATAATCTTTTAAAATCTACAACAGGAACTGGAGAGGCAGCTCAGAGGTTAAGATCACTTGTGTCTGTTGCAGAGGAGCCAGGTTTGGTTCCCTGCACCCACAGGGTGGCTCACAACCATCTGTATCTTCAGCTCCAGGGCTATGACACCCTCTTCTCACTTCCACAGGTACCATGCACACACATGCTGCACCTACATATATACACGCAGACAAAATACTCATACAGATTAAATAAAGCAGAGAAGTCTAATTTCTTTTTTAATCTACTGCAATTTCCACTGGCATTTTTCATTCCTTCCAGCTCCCCAGTGATGGCCAGAGTTACCAGGTTCCTTGTGGATAGGAATCTACACACACACACACACACACACACACACACACACACACACACACAATGTACTGCTTTAGTCTTTATCCCTTATGTCTTTAGGCTGTGGTGGATCTCTTTCAGTTTGGGAAGTGTTGATCTATGATTATTGGCCAGATTACATCTGTGCTATATTATATCTGTATCTATCTATATAAGAGAGTCAGCATGACTACAGAAAAATCTATTGTGGAATACAGAATTAAGTCAAGAGTAATACAGTGAGAAAGAGTAGACTTAATGAAGTAGCGAGTGCTCAGCTTCTTTGGGGGGTTCTTTTCCTGAGGACAACACCAGGATTTTCATCATTTCTTGGCATAGCATCCATTTAGGTCAGTCCAGGTGGTACCAGCTGCACATGATGAAAGAGATCACACAGCTTCATTATGCCAGTAATGACAAGAGGAATGAGCCGTTCAGACCAGCTGGACCCATCCCTGACACTCTCTCATGTTTTAATGTGCACAGCACATAGACACAAGCACACATACACAGAGACGTTCATACACACAGAGACACATCACAGGGAGACATACACAGATACATATATACATGCATACACACAAAAAAATACAGAGACAAACACAGATATATATATATATACATATATATATATATATATATATATAATACATATATACCTAAACACAGAGACATACACACACACACATATATATATACAAAATACATATACACCTAAATACAGAGACATACACAGATACATACACATATACACACATACACTCATATATACATACATATTCACAAAGACACAGGTGCACATACACATATATACATGCACACAAACACACATAAAGACCATGGACACAATACATCCATATATGCATACACACACACACACACACACACACACACACATATACATTCATAGACACAAACATATACACTTACACACAAGACATACATATATACACATGCATACATACACTCTTACACACAGATACACACACACACACACACACACACACACACACACACACACACACACCAGTGGAAAAGTTCTGAACTTATGGAGGTAGAACCTGAACCTGGACCCTATGGCCTATTATATTGATTTAAAAAAAATGGTGGGCCTTGCTCACATAGGAAGTAAATCTGCTTATTAAATTAAGTTAAAAATAAAATCATTCTGTGTTTCAAAGGCCTTACACAGACAACAAAATGAAACACAGCAACATGGTTGCATTTTTATTTCTATAGCATTTTCATTTCTATAGAAGTAATAGACTTACAAAAGGCTTACTGGCGTCTGCACCATTCAAAGGGCTCAACCTAAGTTAACTCAGTCCTCCTAATCTGTTATGCAAGTGTAGTTATTGTTCTATTTTACTGACAGGGAAACTGAGGTAGAGAGGGTAGGGAATTGTTCAGCATCTCATCATTAATACTTAGCTATATAATGCTGATAAAGAGAGTATCCATGCCCCTAAGTAAACATACTCAAGCTGCTTTAGGGACCTAAATCCCCTTCCTAAGGTTTCCTGCCCCAGCTTCCATGGCCATCAACATCTGCATTTGTAGAGCTGCGTACTCTGAGCGAGGCTGCACAGACACACAAGAAAAGGGTGTGAGGGAGCAGGGCTGGTAGTCCAGGCTGTCAGGGGGTGCTGGGAAAAGATGAGGTGAGGAAAGATGTTTGGATGTCCAGAAACAGGCCCAGTGGAGGAAAAAAAAACTGAAGAAAACTGGAGAGCGTTACAGTTCAAGAGAAAGTCAACATCGCTTTCAAAGCCACTGAGAAAGCTGCACATACCATCTCATGGGATCTCTTGTTTGTTGGGCACCTGACCATTCAGGCTGCCATGCTTTGCCTGTAAATGACCCTTACAGGTTCATGTTTGACCACATGGTTTCCATCTGGTCATAAGGACTAAGGAGGCTGCTGACTTTTGGAGAGTGGTACCTAGCAGGAAGAAGCAAGTATCTGAGGGGTGAGACTTGAAGTTGATGTCCTGGCTCCACTTCCTGTGCATTTTGCTTCCTATTCTGACAGGATGTGAGGAATGTCAGGTGCACACTCTCACTGCCATGTAGGCATCTTCCAGTGTGCCTTCCTCATGATGGTGGACTGTGTCCCCTGAAACTGCAAACCAAATAAATTGTTTACTTCTGTCCTATCACAGCAATGCGTAATATTAAAAACAGCATTGGAAATTGGGAGCATTGTTAAACCTGACTATTAGGTCTTCAGCCTTTGTGACTAGTTTGCAGAAATAGTTTGGTCTAAAGAACTTCTAGAATCCTATAATTAGAGTTTAATAGCCATTCTAGTAGGAGTATGGAAGACTAGCATGCCAATAGAAATGCAGACAGCGAAGGCTCATGAAGTTTCCAAAAGGGCCAAGGAACTGAGCCAGAAGGCATTCATGATATATTTTAGCAAAATAATAAATGCTGTATTCTGTTTCTGTCCTGAACATTTGAGTGAGGATGAATTAGAAAATAACAGACTAAGCTGTGCATAATGGTACAGTCTAGTGATCCTAGCACTTGAGAGGTGGAGGCAGGATGATCAGGAGTTCAAAGCAAGGCTCAGCTATATAGTCAGCTTAAAACACAAGTAATGACCTCATTGATTTGGCAGAAGAAAACTCAAGATGGACAGCACTCAGGCTGTGCCATGGCTGTTACCCATGACTCTAAACCAAGATACATTGAGAAAGAGCAGCATACGGTGCTAAAAGGTATGGAAGATGTGTGTGGCTCAGTGAGGAATGGAACATCAAGGACTTCAAGGGACAACAAGTCTTGTCTGCAGCTACGGACAAAACATCTGTATTTGTTAAAAGAGATTCGAGCCACTGAGAAGCTACAGGCTTTGCTCTGGGACATAAGAAAGGTGTCTTAAGGGCAAAGTCTCACTCCTCTAGAGCTCCAGAGTTAACACTGATAATTCATGGAGAGGAAAATGCCTGGAAAAACAGAGCCTTAAAGCTGAGCAATGGACCTAAGGATTAGTTTCCCAGATTCAGCCATGAACTCACAGCTGCTGCTGCTGCTGTGGTCTGAGTGAGTGGAGGGACAGACTCTGTCTTGAGTTGGTAATGGAATTGTCCATCTTGTGCTGTTTTTTTAGGCAAACAAAATAAGAGGGAGGAGTTCACCAAGATTTACCAAGGTCCCAGATATCCACTAGGGTCAAGCTATTTGTGGCAGGGTCAGATTTTCAACACAGAGCTCCTGAGTGAGCTGCCTGTCAAGCTGTGACAGTGAAGCCACGTTGTAGTGGAGATGTTAGGATATTGGTGATGACAGGAACATGGTATCCTTACTAAGGAGAGCTACAGGCACTGCAGGGAGCTGGCTCAAAAGAGTCATATGTGTTGTGCAGCTTGGAGGTTGCCCAGGCCATGTGGAGTCCAGATGATGCCATTACAAAACCCAGATGCTGGACATGCATGGTTGGTGTTTGCCCTGCTGTATTTTAGTCTCACTTTGGGCCAATCTTTTATTTCGTTATCACTTTTTAAAGATTTATGTTTAAGTGTGTGTGTGTGTGTGTGTGTGTGTGTGTGTGTGTGTGTGTTTGGGTGGGATTTGTGCACGTAAGTGCAGTGCCTGCAAAGGCCCAGAAGAAAGGGTTGGAACTCCCTAGAACTGGAGTTACAGGCAGCTATGAGCCTCCAGATGTGGGTGTTGGGAAACAAAGTTGGGTATTCTTTTTTTTTTTTTTTTTTTTTTTTTGGTTTTTTGAGACAGGGTTTCTCTGTGTAGTTTTGCGCCTTTCCTGGAACTCACTTTGTAGACCAGGCTGGCCTCGAACTCACAGAGATCCGCCTGCCTCTGCCTCCCAAGTGCTGGGATTAAAGGCGTGCGCCACCACCGCCCAGCCAAAGTTGGGTATTCTACAAGAACCTTACATGTTCTTAACTGCTGAGCCATTGGGCCATCTTTTATTTTTCTTTTATGTTATAGGGTGTCTTAGCCAGGGTTTCATTGCTGTGAAGAGACACCATGACCACAGCAACTCTTATAAAGAAAAACATTTAACTGGGGCTAGTTTACAGTTCAGAGGTTTAGTCCATCATCCATGGTGGGTGGTATGCAGGCAGACATGGTGCTAGAGAAGGAGCTGAGAGTTCTACATCTTGATCTGCGGGCATCAGGAGGAGAATTGTGCCACTCTGGGTATAGCTTGAACATATGAGACCTCAAAGCCTGCCCTCACAGTGACACACTTCTTCCAACAAGACCACACCTACTCTGATAAGGCCACACCTCTTCATAGTGCCACTCCCTATGGGCCAAGTATTCAAATACATGAGTCTATGGGGGGGGCTTATCTATTCAAACTAGCACACAAGAGCTTAGAGTTACAAGTTTGTCTAGTCTCAGACCAGATTTTAGACTTTTGAATAGTGTTGGAACTATAAGACTATAAGGATTCTTGAAGTTAGACTGACTGTATTTTGCAAGATACCCAGGAGCATAGCTGTGAGGGCGGTGGTAGAGTGTTACAGTTTGGATGTAAAATTTCTTTCACACACTCATGTGTTTGAACAGCTGGAGAGGCTGTGCTGGGAGATGGTGGCTCCTTTGGGAGGCGGAGCCTCACTGGAAGAGGAAGTGGTTCTCTGGAGGGTGTTGCCTGAGGTTTACAGCCTATCCCCAGTTCCTGCTTCCTAGCACACTAAGATGTGAGAGGCTGAGGCACCCCAGCTGCATGCTCACACCACTGCAGAGCCAGCCGCCACCATTCCTTTCCCACCATGATGAACTGCATCCCCTCACTTAAGGCGCCTCTTTGGAGTGTTTTATCATAGTGATGAGGAAAAAAAAAATAAAAATTAACGTGAAGGCTTTGCACAAATTTCATTCCCCTTCTTTATCTCTGCAGCTGACATAAGTACCCCAGGAGCAAACTGCAGCACTGAATTTATGTTCTCACGGGAGCCAGTTTTACATCCGAGTTCTTCTGTCAGATAGAACCGCATCTGGGTGTATTCTCGTGAGGTAGTCTTAAAGGTATCATCTGTTGGTGAGTTACAGGCTGTGCTTGTCACTCTCTCTGTGACAAGACAGCTCAAATAAGCAGCTTAGAAAGGAGCCTTTATTTTGGCTCATGGTTGTAGAGGACATTGGTTGCTAGGCCCTGGGGCAACATAGCACAACATAGCTTGCTCAGACCTCTGTAAGTAAAGATAGGAAGGTCCCAATATTCCCTTCAATGACACTCCATAATGACTCAGTGTCCCTCCCATGAGGCCCCACTTCCTAAACGTTCCATCAAGACCAATAGCATCACAGATTGGTGACCAACCCTTAACATGCAGGTCTGTGGGAGCTGTTTCAAATCAAAACTACATTATAGGTAAAGCCAAATATAATGCTTTTCTCGGCCAATTGGGTCTCTTATTCTGAAGTTTTCGAATGCATACTCACTGGCACTTCTTTAACATAAGGTTTAGATTCCAGATAATTCTGGGCCATTCCAAGTTAAGCAGTCCATTAAATATAAGATGAGACGATGTTTCAGAGGGTTGCTGGCAAAAGAATTCCTCTCTCTCTCTCTCTCTCTCTCTCTCTCTCTCTCTCTCTCTCAGACAAAATTTTCACTGTGTACCACAGGCTAGCCTCAAATTCAAGGTCTCTTTGTCTGTACCTCCCTCCTGGTATGTTATTTTGTACTTGACATTTTCATACACAAAATTATTAAATGTAGCAGCTCTATAAGGTCCACGACTTGCTTAGCTCATTAAAGAACAAGACAAGAGTTGTAGCCCCTGTGTTTTCAGAAGAAAATCCAGAAAGTTCAAACTTGTCTGTAATTGAAACTTCTAGAAAATGAAACAGCATGCTAGAAAGGACCCAAGAGTAGAAGGAACACCCATAGGGTGGATGGCCTCTAATAAAGACGTCTACCTGTCTTCATTGAGAACTTACTTCTTCATTTCCATAGCCATCTAACCATTTGTAGATTAAAAGATCACTCTAAGTGGGAAGAAATGGCCCATCAGGACCCTCAGCTAATTTTGTCAAGCACGTGGATTTAATTTTCTAAAAACCCCAGAGAACTGTTGGTGATCTACCTACTGTGTTGAAGAACAGTCTGAGCAAGCAAGTCATGTCTACGGCCCCAAAACCTTGTGTACTCTGTGTGTGTGTGTGTGTGTGTGTGTGTGTGTGTGTGTGTGTGTGTACGTGTGTAGAGAAAAGGGAAGGGAAAAGTGGAATATGATGGGTGACCAAGCTAACGATATTAATGTAACCATAAAGATCTCAATCTCATGAATTAGTTAGGATGCCTCATTCTTTCCACAGAAAAACTGAACTTCAGGACTGACTCTAAAGCGTTCACATTAAGTGGCAGAGACAGGTCATAGTAGACATCCTTATTTTAGGTTTTACCACACAAGCAGGCCAGTACCCTATACAACGGCTTACTCGGGATCGCATGCTTGGCTCTATATTAAAGAGGTCTAAGAGGGAAATCAGCTTTAAGCCTTGTGTATTTAAAATAGCATTGTTCTTGGCTGCCTGAAGTATGATGTTCAGCCTCCTGAGACTCACTTACCACCTTTCTGTGTAGGGGGCATGGAGGTCTATGTTCTCACAGGCAGGCACTGGGGGAACCTGGAATGTTCAGCACACAGGGTCATACCTTCAAGGGGAGGAAGGTAAAACCTGTTTTCTGCCCAGAAGGCTGAAGCAGGTGTGCTTAGTAGCCTGGTGACCTTTGCCCTATCTGTGTAGTAGAGACTTTCCAGCTTCAGACCCTCCTCCAGACCCATCTCATAAACTTGTTTTTTCTCATTCAATCTATATAACCCATCTTTATGGAAGGTGTCACGTTTTGATGTAGTCATGTCTGATCTGTATTTTGCTTGCTTTTTTGTTGCATGCAGGATTGAGTTTATCGTCACAAGAATAGTCTTCACTAAGTTGTACTGTGTTTAAATAAGCCCAAAATAAACCACTCAGGGTCAGACTCCCAAAATGTGACCCAACACTGGCTAACTGAACTTCATTCTTGCCTCCCAAGGCTTGTCTCTTTGCTGCTCATGAAGGCCACAGAGACCCCTGCATGGCTCTATGAGAAATGAATAATATTAATGAGCTTCAGAAGGCTATTACTATTGTGTTATTACTTATTTATCTGATTGCTGCAACAAAAGACCCAAGAAAAGTGAATTAAGGACAGTATTTCGGCAATTCCAGGGTATACAGTCCATCATGGCGCATGAGCAGGAGGAAGCTGCTCCCACGGAGTCCACAGTCAGGCTGTATGGAGTGATGAGTGCTGTATTCTGTTCACTTCCTCCTTTCTGTTCAGCCCGTGGAGCAGTACTGCCCACACCTAGGTGAGTCTTTCTACCTTAACCCAATCTAGATAATCCCTCACAGACAGGGCCAGGGGTTTGTTTACATGCTGATTTTAAATCCCAGCAGGCTAATAATCAAGATCAACCATTATATATTTATATTAATAATATTATATGTTATAATCTCCCAATTCCCGTTTTTTTTGAAAGTCTATGTAAGTGGTTCTCAACCTGTGGGACATGACCCCCTTGGGGAGAATCAAATGACCCTTTCACAGGGGTAGCCTAAGACCATTGGAAAACAGAGATATTTATATCACAATTCATGACAGTAGCAAAATTACAGTTACGAAGTAGCAAGGAAGATAATTTTATGACTGGGGGGGGTCACCACAACATGAGGGACTGCAGCATTAGGAAGGTTGAAAACCACTGATCTAGGTAAAAATAGAAAGTCATTGGTTATCAAGTAGAAAGTACAAATCCTAAGTTTTAGTTTTGTTCTCTTACCTGAATTTTGTTTGTGTTCCTCTGTATTTGTAATACCATCTACCTTTTTCTTTACGTTCATGTAACCAGATTTCAGAAAGAATGAAGTAAAGTCCTTCTCAAAACCCTGCTCATACCATCCATACACAGGAGGGCCACAGATCTACTGTCTATGGTTCTGCTAGTGTTGGGCCTATTGTTCTCTTAATTTCCTGAAAACCTATGAGGAAACGATTCAGTCCAGTTTAAGAATTGTGTCATCTAGGGTTGCTGGACTTGAACCAGTGTTATATTCTCCACTATCCCAAGTGACAGCTGCAACTTTCAGGAGATACTTTTGAGTGTCACAACCAGGAATGTTTAGCCAGAGATGATGCTAACTAGTCTACAACATAGAAGATATTTCATAACAAGGATTATAAAGCTCCAGTTGTCACATGGCTAATGTGAAGAAGCTGACTTGAAACCAGGTTAAAAATGCATGGAGTTTACATGCCCAGGCATGCCCAAGGGAAAGATCTTGCACAGTGTGTCCCCAGAGCACCCCCAGACCCCTGGGCTGCCCTTTAGGCTCCAGATCCTCAGAGGATGTGCCATGTGGAAGAAGGCTGTTTCTGTGCTCAGCACTTCTCTACCTTCTGTATTCTGTCGATAAAATTGCAGACTGACGTTTTGGAAATTTTGATTATAATTTTTCATGATTCATTTGGATGTTTTTTTTCTCTTTTATAAGAAAAAAATAGTATTTGGAAAAACTTTTAAATCCTTTCTATTGTCTCTAGAGTAGGGGAAATCACTGGAAACCTATGTATATCCACTTCTAAACGACACAGAACCACTTCTGGACAGCCATTTAAATGGTAACCTACACAATCACTCTTAGCATTTATCATGTTCAAGCTTGCTACTTCATTTTTTCCCAATATTTGGGTGCTAGGACTTTAACCTGGGACCTCACACCTGCTAAGCAAGCATTCATTCTACTACCGAGCTACACCCCCAAACCTTATGTATGTCACTTTAAGAATCAACATAGTTGATTAGATAACTGGATTTATGACAGGATGTGAGTGACTCATGCGAGAACTCAGAAACACAAACCAGTTTTAAGATTTAGGAAAACAAGTTGAAAAAGAATGCATAAAGGTCATAGACAACCCTGAAACTCCAGAAACTCAATATAAAATGTAACACAGGGCACAGGGCCAGACATGTAGCTAATACTACAGAGCACTCACTTCACATGGGCACAGCCCTGGGTTCAAGTCCCATAGCAGGGAGAGGAAGAGTCACGTGGCCTGACTATGTAGAGAAAAAGTAAGGGCTTAAAGCCCAGGTATGATTTGCACAATTGTTGAGGTCATCTATCTACACCACTTAAGCTTCAATGAAGTCCTCAGTCCCACAGGGAAGACTGAGTCAGCCATGTCTCACGTCTCTGTTCTCTGTAAAAAGGTCACCAAGGTACCTGTTCTCCTGGCCGGTTGTGCTGAGTAACCCAAGAATGAAAAGCCAGCAACAGCAGTCTTGGAGGCAGGAAGACAGTACAGGGCGGTCAAGCCTTACTATGTAAAAGAGATTTTTCTTGTCTCCCATTCCTTTGGGTCATTTGAATTAAGCCTGTTGAAATGTTCTCAATTGTGTGACTTTTATTATTAGATTGTTTGCTACTCGTGAGTTTGATAAGAACCAAAGAGAACCAGAAGGAACTTTTTCAAGCAGTCAGGGACTGACCATGTTGGCCTGAGAGCAGAGTTCAGAAGGACCCTGGGAGGAGGGGGAGAAACAAAGGCAAGGTGAATGAGAAAAATCATGGACCACAGTGGTCAAATTGCATCTCAAATGGCCTGTGGAAGCAGAAAGCCGCTTCAGCCCAAAAGCCACCTCTGGGGTCTGCACTGGTTAGTTTTTGTCAACATGACACAAATTATAGTCATCTGGGAGGAGGAACCTTCTTCACTTGGGAAAATGGCTCCATCAGACTGGCCGGCAAGCATGCCTGGGTGGCATTTCTTCATTCTTGATTGATTCGGGAAGGCCCAGCTCATCGTGGGCGGCACCACCCACCCGTGGGCAGGTACTCCTGCTGATGACTGAACCCTCTACGACTGTGACGAGTTTGCAATGTGGCAGGTCCAGAGCCTAATTACAGTTTATCTTGGGCTACCTTTAGCCCACTGACTAGCCATTCCCTGCTTGCTACCTCTGTATGGGAACTACCATCCTGACTACAGATTTAAAAAAAAAAAAAAAAAAAAAAAAAAAAAAACCTTCAGGATAAATTAAGAAAACCCCAATTTTTCACCAACCAAAAGGCCTGAGTCATCAGATAACATCTCAGGCCCTGAGCTAAAATTTCTCCACTTTGCTGTAATCATGCAATTAATGCCCCCACCAATGTGCTTGACAAGTGCCTTGATTAAGGACTTTCTCCGTTCCGTTATTATAATAACTTCATGAGTCTGCTTTCACATGGGAACGTGGAATTTGAGGTAACCTAAATCTGTGTTTCTGGGCTATGATCACTCAAATTTAGCCAAAAAAAAACCAACAAAAGCTTATTCTTTTTGAGGTGAGTGCTGCCTTTTTGCATTGACAATAGAAAGAGAAACCAAAGTAGGACAAGATCCCTTTAACACCAAGACAACTTTCAGTATCTAAACTCCTTCCCCGGCCCTTCTTTACAGAGACACTTGGGAATCCATTATAATTTAATTTTTAACTCAGAATTTTCATTGGATCCATTTATACTTTTCCTTACAGATAAACTATAAATACTGAGATTAGTTGGGTATTGATATATGATAGGGAGTTTATTTAAAGTGTATTCATTTAGCTTGCAGTTCAGTTTTATTGTTGTCCTTTATAATCCAAACATTAGGAGCACTAAACCAAGCTATTTGCTTCATAATATAAAATAAATGAAAAGACAATGGTTTGAAAACTAGGCCTCAATTTAGATTATTACTGTACTAATTTGATGAGAAGTTTCTAGTAGATTCTTTTGTTTTATGTACACATGCACGCATGCACGCACGCACGCATGAGCGCGCGCACACACACACTCTTAAGTTTACAGCATTCTACAGAGGGAACGAATAAGCACAACTTCATGGGGATTTTTTAACTCACTTGCATAAAGAATCTTTTTCAGATTGCTTGTTTATTTTTTAAAATATATCCAACAAATTTGGTTATTAGTACAGATATTCTCTTTTAAGATTTATTTTTTATTTTTATTTGTTTGAGTGTTTTGTCTGTATATATGTCTATGTATCACAAGTGTGCCTGGTGCCCACAGAGGCCAGATTCCCTGGGACAGGAGTTACAAAGGGTTGTGAGCCACCATGTGGAGCTGGGAATAGAACCCAGGTCCTCAGGAAGAGCAGCAAGTGCTCTTAACTGATGAGTCATCTCTTCAGCCCCTTAATGCAGAAATCCTAACTGATAAACAATTCTGTTTTTTAAAAAATCCAATTTAAATACTGGGTAAATATATTAAGCAGCATTCTAGTAGTTGGCACTTTACAATGTTGTTTAATTTTTCATTTTTACTGTGATACGAAGGACTAAACTCAGAGCCTTGTACACGCTAGGCCAGTGTTCCACCACTGACTTACACACCTGGTCCCTGAGTATATTATTTTATATATGCTGGTTTTTAATGATTAACTTTTATTATTTTTAATTGTGTGTGTGTGTGTGTGTGTGTGTGTGTGTGCCTATGTGTGTCTATGTGTGGGTATGTGTACATGAATGCAGAGTCCCTGGAAGCCAGTGGCCTCGGATCCCCTGGAATTAGAATTACAGGCAATTGTGAACTGCCACATGGGTGCTGGTAATCAAACGTGAATCCTCTGGAAGAGCAGTCACAGCTCTTACCTGCTGCCCTCCCCAAAGCCCTATGTATATGCCTTTAACAAGCCAAAGCTGGCACCATCTTCATTGAACAGATGTAGCAAATAAAGCAAAGGAATTAAGAAATTTGCCCAAGGTCCGGTGATAGGAAATGGAGCCTGGTTTTAAAACTGAATCTGAAACTGAAAACCGTAACTTGGAGCCAAAAGCCTGGACCAGAGCACCATAAACTTTTCATTGGTCTAGGTATAACTTTATGCTAAAACCACATTGTTTTAAAGTAGTTCATAGAGAAGAATGAATCACAAATTCAAACTGACTTTTCCTATTAGTTCCAATTACCGAGCTCTTACATATACGTCAGTTAACAAACAGGCTTTACCTTCAAATCTTAAAATGTTTTCATAATACAATTTTACTTGATTTTTAAAACAACCCGTAAAATTTACTATTTTCCATTAATATTGCTTACTACAAAAGCCTTAAAATACTTACTTCTCCCAATTTAGAAATTCTTGTCTTCTAGAAGTAGCTAAACTGCACATATTTTATTACAAACATATTCATTTATATAAATTTATAAACTTGAAATTTGTGAGTAACTTATAAACACGTTAAGGAATGGTTAAATAAATGATGGCCCTGGTATTCCAAAAGACGTTGATAACGGATCATAACGTGGAAAAACACTTGTGTTTTCTTTTTATCTTACTTGGAGTGTGAAGCTGAAGGGTGGAGAAAGGTAGAGTACACATTTAGTTACAATGTAAGAGCTAAAGCAAACCCGCAATCCCCACTCGCCCAAGGACAGATAACTTCCCAGAATGCTGGAGGCTGTTGTCCACTTAAGATAACGAGGCATGTGCTTTCGCTTCAGTAAGCAAGGTTGGTTGCCCCAGCAGCACTGGACGTGCTTGACCACACATAGGCAAGAGGTGCGAAGGCAGGAAGCATGTCAGGATGTATGCTTGTCCCTGATTGGACAAAAGCAGAAAGACGTGGCTTTGTGGGTGTGGCCTTTAAAGGCACCTGGCTGACCTAATTCAGCGTCATTTCTCTGGGAATCTTGGATCTGGACCTGGCCAGTATTTAATAAAGCTTGCTTCAGCTGGACAATCGTGGATTCAGTCTTGCTTCTTGCAATTTTCAAGTTTAACAACAACTATGTAAAATGAACTTTCCACCATCAGAGAACCTGAAGATATCAAGATATTAACCCATGTTTTAAATGCCTTTGAACTTTATTTCTATTTTCTCTTCCCTTGTGGGTAGGGTGTAAGGGGCTAGGAAGTCACTTTTTATACACTAAAGTGAAACAGAAAAATACCCTTTAAACTTCCTTTTAAAGTTATAAACAGAATAGCTAAACCTCGGCTAGTTTGATCTTCTGTATTAGGTTCAACCTGCAAAGACTCTCACAAGCCCTGCTGAAGGAATGAGTGTAGTTAACCTCCCTGGTTAGAAACACAAACTCTCGGGCTTTCATTCAGAAGCCACAGAACTATCTGATGTATTTGTTGCATTTGCTCCCATGGTCCAAGCTGTAGGATCCCTGGTTAGAAATAGCCAGGAGCACCGGGCAGCAGTGAGGCATGCCTCCCAGCATTGGGAGGCAGAGGCAGACAGATCTCTGTGAGTTCGAGGCCAGCCTGGGCTACAAAGCGAGATCCAGAACAGCCAGGGACACATAGAGAAACACTGTCTCGAAAAGCCAGAGAGAAAGAGAGAGAGAGAGAAATAGCCAGGAGCTCAGCACACCCACACCCTGTGTGGCTTGTCATACCACTTCCCAGTTGTGCTTCCTGGCTCACCAGTTACTCTATATGCTGACGAAGTTTAAAACCAATTATCTTCACAAGCCCCTGAGAGCTAAGAGGAGACAACACGGTGGCTTTCCTCTCTGCTGCTACTGAGAAGGTTGATATTGTTGACACCGGGAAGTGGGGCAGGTAGAAATAAGATCCTGGTCTTCTAAGACAAATATAAAGATTTGGGACCGGAAAGACGTCTCAGTGGTTCAAAGCACTGACTACTCTTCCAGAGGACCCAGGTTCTATTCTCAGCACTCACAACTGTCTGTAACTGTACTTCCAAGGGCATCTGGGGCCTTCTTCTGAACTCTGTAGGTCATGTATGTATGTGGTGCACAGGCAGACATATATGCAGGCAAAACACCCATATACATAAAATAAAAAATGAAAAGTATAAAAAAAAAAGATTCATGTCAACTTAAAATATGGCCCAAACTGCAAAGTCAAGGTCTGTGAGGAGTTGAGATATAACTAAGCCATGGCCTTCAAATTTTCTACTGTGTATTTTTTACAAAAACTATCAATATATAGTTTGAAAAGTGTTGATAGTATCTATTCCTTTTTATGTTTCTTTGATACCATATCTAATTTCTTACTTGGAGTTAACATTAAAACCATCAATTTAAGTCTTCTATGTCGCAATTTTTGAAAATTTTTTAAAAGTTTACAAAAATGACAAGACTCTTTCCATCTTTTTCACCCTTAAGTCACAACTCTCAACCTCTCTCCTAAGTATCTCCAACCTTAACTCTAAAATGCACCCCAGAACCCAGCATTCCCTGCTTCCCCCCAGGCCAGTGTGTATTGTACATCAAGCCAGAGCTGAGGATATAGTGACACAACTAAGCAGAGCACACAGCTTGTCACCAGCCAGTAGGCCATTAGTCTTCTTTGGGTACTAGCCAAAGTTGTAGACCTTAGAAAATTCACATTTGGTTTCTCTGTGGTTTTGTTTTGATTGTTTGAATTAGACACTTTTCCATAAGAGACTCAGCACTGGCCGAGACACCATTTAATTTTGCATAAGCTCCCACAGCACCATCCAATGCTAATCCATTCATTCAAAACCACACTGTGTTAGGGTCAGGTACAGAACTTTTGCCTCCAACCCTGTGGGTTTATGTAGTGCTTAGTTGAGAGTTCCTGCAGCTGTGTCCTTTCAGTGACTGCTTTGTGGTGGCCAAGAGAGTTGAGGTCGCCTGCCAGGACTTGGAATCTGGAGGGACACATGAACACATTATTCTTTTTCTCTGTAGCTATCCAAATCCTCTTCCGGTCAGATGGGGAGATAGTCAGAGGGTGTTCTGAAGCAGCCCGACAGCTTACTGCTGCTGCTGCTGCCGAGTATGACAATACTGTGAGAGAACGCGCTTCTGCCTACCCTCAGAGTGATCTTCAACAGAAGGTTAATTACAGAAGAAGGTGCGATACATAAAACCTAACCCCAAGTGGCTTCTGGCTTTAGTTGTGGGAACTGCCCTTTCCTTTTCTCAAGAACTACACGTTGGGTTCAGTCTGCAAAGAGAGGCCAGAAAGATGGGTTCCTATACTTATTGAATACAAAAGAGGCTTTTTGTTTAAGTTGGTTTTTGCTACAATTATTCAGAGCTTCAGTTCTCTTTACTGCAGAGACGGGAAATTACCTCAGAGGTCGAAAAGTTTTTACTTGGACTGACCATCTGGAAGAAAAGTTTTTGTTTTGTTTGTTTGTTTTTTGTTGTTGTTGTTGTTTTGTTTTGTTTTGTTCGTTTTGGAAAGTGTTTTGTTCAGCGTGATGGAAAAGCAAAATGCCATCATCATTATCACTGGCCTTCCTCCACAGTGGCTTCTCTCCAGATTCCCGCCCGTAATTCTGACTAACCGTCTGAGTCACCAAGTTTCAGATGTTTATGTATTTCAACACAATTCCCAGGCTTACAGGATGTTTATTTATTTATTTATTTTCTTGTCTCGGGACTTGGAAAGAGTCAAATGCCCTTCTGAATTTCCCGTCCAGTATCACTGGATGACTGGGCACAAGGTGGGCAGATGGAAATGCTCCTTCACTAACAAAGGTCCAAGTGTCCCTGAACATCAAAAGATTAGTAAGTACCTCCAGCTTGGAGGAGATTCAGTTAATGATAAATATTTGTGTTTCTACCATGGTAGTGGTGAGAATTTAAAAAGAGAAGGACATTCAGTGAAACTATGGAAAAGTGGATGCTTGGGAAACGCGGTGCACTAACTTTTAACATGGCAACGGTGTGCGTCTTGGTTTTTGTGCCTCTCAAAAGAATTATTAGTGGACACTCGGAACTAACATACCATTTTTTAATGAAAAAAATTCATTGCTTTAATTATATTTTCATTTTTTCCTGTATCTTTTGTCACATCTGTACCAGGCTGTCTGTAGACTGTAAGTGTATCTGAATTGCCAGGTGACAGTGGCACACGCCTTTGATCCCAGCACTTGGGAGGCAGAGGCAGGAGGATCTGTATGAGTTTGAGGCCAGTCTGGTCTACAGAGGGAGTTCCAGGACAGGCTCCAAAGTTACACAGAGAAACCCTGCCTCAAAAAACTGAAATAAATAAATAAATAAATAAATAAATAAATAAATAAATAAATAAATAAAGTACTTAAATCTTATGTCAAGTCTTTAAAAAAAATTTATTTCCATTTCATGTGTATGAATGTTTTGCCTTCATGTATTTAAGTGTACTTTGTGCATGCCTGGTGTCCATGGAGATCAGAAGAGGACACTGGATCCCCTGGTACTGGCATTGGATGGTTGTTAGCTGCCATGTGGGTGCTGGGAAGCAAACCCAAGTCCTCTGCAAAGAAGCAAATGCTCTTAACTACTGAGCCATCTTCCCAGCCCCTTATGTCAATTTTAAAAAGTAATTCCTAGGATCTGGAGAGATGGCCCAGTGGGTAAGAATGGGTGCTGCTCAAGCATGAGGACCTGAGTTCAGATCCCTGCACCCACCTATTTAAAAGAAAATAAAAAATATAAAAACAGCTGTGTATGGCTGTGCACACTTGTAACTCAGCATTGTCTGGGGTGGAGACAAGAAGACTCCTGGGGTTCCAGGCTCAGTGAGAAAGCCTATCTCAAGGGAATAAGGTTGCATAGTGACAGGACAGGGTACTCTGTGTCTTGCCCTAGCCTCCAGGTATGTACACACACACACACACACACACACACACACACACACACACACACTTCCTGTAATTTTATATGAGATAATTTCATAAATCTTCCCTTTTCATCTTTTTATTATTTTCATAACGTGCTTAATTAAAATAGAATTACATCACCCACACCCTTCCCATTCCTCCTTCCAGCCCCTCCCAGTTCCTGTCCCTCCAACCCCCTCCTCCATTCCCCCCCCAAATTGACATCCTCTTTTACTTTCTTATTGTTGTATACATGTATATGTATTATATGTATGCACAAACATACAAATACAACATGCTAAGTCCATTTGTGTCATTTGTATAAGTGCTATGGGATGGTCTGTATGTCAAATGTGTTGCTGATTGGTCAGTAAATAAATCACTGATTGGCCATTGGCTAGGCAGGAAGTATAGGCAGGACAAGGAGAAGAATTCTGGGAAATGGAAGGCTGAGGGAGAGACACTGCCAGCCGCCATGATGACAAGCTGCATGTGAAGATCCTGGTAAGCCACGAGCCATGTGGCAAGGTATAGATTTATAGAAATGGATTAATTTAAGCTGTAAGAACAGTTAGCAAGAAGCCTGCCACGGCCATACAGTTTGTAAGCAATATAAGTCTCTATGTTTATTTGGTTGGGTCTGAGTGGCTGTGGGACTGGCGGGTGAGAGAGATTTGTCCTAATTGTGGGCCAGGCAGGAAAACTCAAGCTACAAATGGCACCCAACGTGGGGCAAGAGTTTCCACCTAAAACCTAAATAAAAAGATTCTAAAACGGAGCTAAAAACAGCTCCTAGTTGTCTCTTTTAAGCTAGCGGCAGCCTGCGTGTTTGAGCTACTATGGCGGGTTCCTGGCGTACATGCTCGACCTGCAATATGGCGGGAATGAGGCCTCTGCAAATGGCACATTAAGCTGTGTGGTGGATTTAGCCTTTGCTAATACAAAAAAAAAAAAAAAAGAGGTTTCTGGGCTACACACTGCTTTGATAGAAGCATAGACCCACTATTTCTGAGAATTGATGGCTCCCAGAGCTGGCGGAAAAACGTACTACCGCCATGTTGGGAAGCTAAAGTGGGCGGAACCAGCAGCCACAGGGCCAGCGCCGTTTCAGGCTTAGAAGGCTACAGTTTAAAGCAATAGGCTCAAGCTAATATAAAAAAATAAGCCACGTAAAGATGGCTACCACACAGAGAATCTGGATTATGTTCTCTTTGATATTCGTAACTGAAGAAAAACATTTGATTACAAAAGCTGTTGAGTTATGCCAAAATGTATATTTTAAAGGTACCTTGACTTCAAAATTTAAATGTAAGGATATGTTGCTTTGGAAAGGAGGCTCTGCTTTTGTTTCCACAGAAAGCCAGAGGCTATGGATTTGTTCCAGATTAAGATGCATCAGGTTTGACCAGCCAAGACCACCTAAAAGGTCTCCGATGACACAATGGCCCAGATGATACAACATCCAGAACCATTTCAAGGCAACTGGCTCAGACGATACACCCTCATGAACTACTCCATAATCCTAAAATATTCTTTATGTCCCCATAAGATACAGCGCCCCCCTCCAACAAGAAATAGTAAGAGAAGCTACGCCCAAATTCCCAAATATACCAAGCTGACTTTGAAGATATGTAAAGGTTAAAACCTTCCTTTTTAAGAAAAGAAAAGGGGAAGTGCTATGGGATGGTCTGTATGTCAAATGTGTTGCTGATTGGTCAGTAAATAAATCACTGATTGGCCATTGGCTAGGCAGGAAGTATAGGCGGGACAAGGAGAAGAATTCTGGGAAATGGAAGGCTGAGGGAGAGACACTGCCAGCCGCCATGATGACAAGCCGCATGTGAAGATCCTGGTAAGCCACGAGCCATGTGGCAAGATATAGATTTATAGAAATGGATTAATTTAAGCTGTAAGAACAGTTAGCAAGAAGCCTGCCACGGCCATACAGTTTGTAAGCAATATAAGTCTCTATATTTATTTGGTTGGGTCTGAATGGCTGTGGGACTGGCAGGTGAGAGAGATTTGTCCTGACTGTGGGCCAGGCAGAAAAACTCAAGCTACAACTGACCACTTTGTATTGAATAACCAATTAAGGGGCTCACCCCTGGGAGAGGGCATTTCTTCTTCTCTTGGCAGTCATAAACCTTTCTTTGCTCATGAATTTTTTCCACATCATCTCAAATTGATAATGTTATAGTTTTTAGCATTTTTGAAGGATTTTCATGCATGTTATCTCATTTTAACCTCATTACCATATGCAGTACAGAAATGCTTTATCCTGCCTTTTACAGAGGAGAGAACTGAAATCCAACACATTGATCTTACTAGTTTAGACTCATGCATTAAAGATATAGGGGTCATACTAGAATTGAAATTCCTATCCAAAACTATTTCACTACCTTTTTTACAGAAATTAAAAGGTTTGCGTCTAAACATTCCTAATGTAAGATTAATAATAAAGCCTGGATAGATACATTGTTGCTCTTCTCTCCTGGTCATTGCAAATATAATTTAATATTATATTACATTTATGTGGTCCAGAGCACCAATTATAGTCTGACAACACAAAATATAATGATAAGAAGTAAAATAAATTTGATATTTTAAAGAGTTTATTCATCATTCTTTATAGAATGTCCTACAATGGTATGTATAGAATGTTCTGGAACATGAATTCATAAGATTCTTGTTGTCCTTCAAGCTAGCTATATATTTTTTTCATTGTGAATTCATTGGGGTTTATATTTAAACAGATGGTCTTTTGGAAAAAGTCTATCTGCCATTTTCCAGCCAACGAGCATCCTTAACACATGCTCTTCTGCTGAGACAAGTGCCTTGCCATCTCCTGTGCCCCAGTGTGTCCTATGACTTCACAATGAAATTCTTCAGGCTGAGTTTGACCTTGAAGCAGTTGGACACTCAAGTGATATTATCTTCAAGCCTGGTTTGTGAACTCCCCAGAGCCCCACCCCACATCTACACCATATCCAGTGGGAAGAGTGTGGCCAGTGAACAGCATTAACTTGCACTCCGGACTCTAGAGTTAGGTTGTTACCATAACAACATGACTTTTCAGTTCCTGGACATTTCTTTTTTTTAAGATTTGTTTTATTTTATTTTATGTGTGTGGGTGCTTTGCCTGCCTGCGTGCAACATGGGCATGTCTCATGCCCACAGAAGTTAGAAGAGAGTATCAGATCCTTCAGAACTGGAGTTATGGATGGTTACCATCTGGGTGCTGAGAATTGAGCACTCCGTAAGAGAAACAAGTGTTCTTGACCACTGAGCCATTTCTCCAGCCCAGTTCCTGGAAATTTCAAAAATATCGCTTCTGAATATCTCCTGGGCCCCGTACTGAAGAATGAAAATGGAGAACAGGTGAGAGGCAGCCACAGAAATGACTGGTTGACACGGTTTACCTCTGTGCTGGGGACCACCACCTATTGACACAGCCAGTCGGCCAGCACAGGGCCTGCACCTTGTACCCCTCTTCTTCCACAATTCCCGCACTTGGACATTAACAGCCACAGTGCTAAGCATGGCTTGTCCACCACACATAAATACAGTATTATTACACAGTTATTCCAATCTAAGGCAACATGAACTGATGGATAACTATTTTCCCTTCAAACCAGACACAATCAGCATTCCTCTCGACAGTGTGTGCCAGAAAGCGAATACTGAACATTTCTTTTGCTGTGTGTGTGTGTGTGTGTGTGTGTGTGTGTGTATGTGTGTGTGTGTGTGTGTGTGTGTGTGTGTGTGTGGTGTTGCTGTTGTTGGGCTCAGAACCGGTGCAGCCTTTCACATCCCAGGCAAACGTTCTATCACTGAGCTACACCCTAGCCCAGCAAAAATCTTTGGGAGAAGACTGAATCAAGAGAACTATACCCATGTGAAGCGCAAAAGTGGGCCGTGTTCAGGCTCTGGCAAGATGTGGGAAACGAAGGACACACATAAACAGAAAGCAGGACCTTGGAGGAAAGAACAAAGAGGAGGGCGCTGGGCTAGGAGAAAGCTGGGATTAGGGGGTGGGTTTGATAACAGATTCATAAAACAGGGCTCTCTAATCCGAGTAGGGCAATTGCCTTCAGCTACAACCTGAAACAATTAGAGTCAAGTGGTAAATTAGATACAGTATTTTGTAAAAAGTCCCTGCCCTGGGCCCATCGGATCACTAGGGTTTGGTCAGAGGAAATGCTTGCTTGTGACTCTTTCCAACTTCTGGCAGGACACCAGGAGCTGAAGAAACCCTCCGGGATACTCCCGGCCATTCCCAATGCCCGACAACGCTCAGCACTGCCGCTCTTTTATGCTTTGACTTGGGACAAATGTGCATTTAAAACCTGGCAGGGAGGCGTCTTGGAGATTGCTGGCCTGGGGGCTGCAGCGATGGGCTTTGGGGTGGGGTGTGGGGAACAAATGACAAGAAGCTGCATTTGCTCCAGACCTGTCCCATATCCCCGCGGGGTGCGGAGCCGGCAGAAGGACAAGCAGCGGGCCGCCAGGGACGCTCCCTGGAGCGCGCTCAGGTGCATCAGGCGCTGCTCCACAGCTGCTCCCCGGCCGCCTCGGGAATGGGGCTCGGCTGAGGTCGCGGCTCTCCCGCCCGCAGGCTGGGGGGCGGGGCGGCCCCAGTCCCATCCCCCGCGTCCCATCCCCCGCGTCCCATCCCCCAGCGCAGCCGGGCCTCCACATCCTCCCGGCGTCTGTCCTCCCCGCGTTCCCCACGAGAGACATGGCCGGGAGCAGTGAGAAGGAGCCAGACTCCGGGCGAGGCGTCGTGGTAAATGCAAACTCCAGACCCCGGGCTCCCTAGCTCGCTCCTCTCCCCTCCTTTCGTAGCATCCCCTTTTAGCTGAAATACGTTCGGGTGAGAACCGGCCACGGCTTTGTTCCTCCTCCCGGAGGAGATCGCTGCCTTCCTCGCATCCTGGCCTCCCCTTTCCACCCCAACTGAGGAAACCTCTACTAACATCGCTCCTTCATCCCGAGTTCCCAGTAACTCCTCCCCTCCTCTCCTTCCTCGGATCCCTGGCCTGGAAGCCAGTGTGCTACCTGGCCCCCAATTGTGCTAGCCACAAAGAGCCTGGCCTGCGAGCTGGGGTCTGGGAAGACCCCAGCGTGCTGCTCTAGCGGCTGCCTTCTCACTTCAATGAGTTTCGAGTTTTGTTTTCATAAAAAAGCTACTGAGAACTCTTCAGGGGAGCCAAGACACAAAGTAGCACAAGTGAATGAAATCCGAGCTTTCAATCTGGGGCGCGGCTCTGCAGAAGTCGGAGCGCCCTGAGCCTTGTCTGTGAAGGAAGACAAACTGGATGTGTGAAATACCCAGTATTGTGTCTCGTGATGGAAGGATGGAGGGTGGGACCAGATCCGAAACTCTTCAAATCTAGGGATCATTCAGGTGTCAACCAGAGGGTACCCACCTCCCAGAATCCTGGAATCAAACTCCAGCGGAGCGTGGTTATGACTACCGGGACTGGGGTGAAAAGGTGTGAGGGTGGTGGGTGGAGCTGACGCGTCACTAAGACTGTCTTCCCAAAGCTCCGCGTGTAGTTCGCAGTTAATCTGTTTATGGAAATGAATGGATTGAATTAGAACGAGGGGGTTGGGAAGGAAAAGCCTCTCACTTAAATAGAACTGTTCAGGTTGAAATGTGCGGTTCAGCTCTTAATTTAACAGCAAGTCCTGCCTTTCTTAAAGGAGGGGTGCCTTTAATCTGCCCTGCTAGTCAGGTCTTACTGTTGGAACAAGACAAAGGCTCTTTTTCCTGGAATGTGCCTCCTAAGAGAGGGACATAGGCAAGCAGTGTGAAAACACATAGTCAAGATAATTCAGACAGCCCGTGCGTGGACAACCGGAAGGAAAACAGCTACTGGAAGCGGGTGGGGAGCAGTGTCTTTGCTCATAGGATCAGAGCTGCAGTGACATTTCACCCAAGATCCCAAGCATAAACAGAAGGTGACCATGTGGGGACCCGAGGCACAGAGAGGCACATAGCAAGAGCAAAGAAGAGATCGTTGTATCTGATTTGTGTTTTTACAATAAAAACATTCCAGTCGCCTTAGGGATGATAGAACAGATGAGGGGTGTGAAAATATGAAAGAGGAAATCATGAAATTAACTCCCTTATTAAGTCTATAATGCACACAGTTCAGGTTACCCTGTAGGCAATTTGAAATTCATACTTGAAACTCCAGAATGTGACAGAGTAGATTTGGGAAACCATCAGCAGAAGGCTGGTTAATATTTGGGGGATAAATGAATGAAGTGGAAAATGGAAGAAATTAAAACAACTGTTGAGAACAGATGCCTGTGGAAAGCCCCCAAATGTGAGAGTTACACTGTGGCACAGAGCCAGACAAAGGGACCACCAAAAATGAAGAGCTGTATAACAGAAAGCAGAAGAGTAGATGCCTAGGAACACAGTTGGGTGGAAGTGGATTTGCCAGGGTCGTGAGATCATCAAGAGTGTCAGATGCTGCCAAAGGAACAGGTAGCATGGGAGAGGGCAGGAGGCCTTTAGGGTGGAGCGTCTTTCAAATAGCCACCCCTAAAATGCTTAGAGTACCCTGCATAGTAAATCCTAGATGCTTCTAAAGAACATGATCAGCAGGTGGTGTGGCTCAGAGGCAGAGCATTTGCCTTGCATAAAATCCATCCCCACCACTGATTATTAAAAAATCAAAAGGAGATAAATCTAGATGTACTAGTAGGATGGGTAGATTATTGAAGTCTAAAAATCAAATGATAGAACAGTGTAAATATAATAGTGCCACCTATTAGTGTCAACAGAGGCCTTCTAGTGAGAGATGCATGAACGCAGCAAGTGTGCGTAGGGAGAGGAGAAGCTGTGTACATTAGCTGGTGTGGAAGAGAGGGCAGAAAGAATGTCAGAGCCTCAAGATGGGGAAGGGGGCTGGGAAAGAGCAGGATGTAGGGATGGGAAGCATGAACTCACAGCAGCTGGGTGTACTGATACGGGGCCCACAGAAGTCAGGCCCTCCTAACAGTCAGCTGTGAAGAGAGAAGGGACCCACAGGACTTTATCACATGCTGCTGATCTGTGGGGAACCCACAGATTCCGGGAGAGGGGGAGGCACGATTGTGTACCCACTGTGGAGCCTGCCAGGCTCTGACGGTAGGTCCAAACTCAATGTCACACTGGTGACCCCAGTTAAACAATCTGGGACACTAAAGAAAACCAAAACAAGTAGAGGAAAGGTAATTATAGGGAGGAGGGCTTGGCTGGAAGGGGGTCAGAGAGAAAAGGAAGGTAGGTCCAGAATACATAGTGCACACATATGAAAATGTGAAATAACAATTCACTAATTAAAAAAGTTAAAATGGGTCTTACCTGCAGGTGACTTTCAGTTGACTTGGGTAGGAGGGGCATTAATGCATTATAAAGAATAAGTAATAGCATACAATAATTGCTAGATGAAAAGATGTAGACTGAGTCCAGAGATTCTTGCTCAAAGTTGGGTCACTTGGTTTGGAGCTAGTAAAGTCACCAGATGTGTAGCTGATACTTCCTGATTATTTCTCAAGGAGATAAGATCTTCTCTGCCCGCCTGGCTTTTGGGGGTCAGGTTCTTAAATAGCTTTGTCCCTCCAGTTTGTGTTTTACTGAAGTGTTGTCAAACGATCCATGGTTGGTACCTATACAAGTGGGTTTGGGAAAAGATGAGAAAAAGCAAAGTTACTGTTGAGTTTCTGTTATGCTTAACTCTCTCCTTCCCTTGTGTGGCAATATATGAGAATAAATAAGAGGGAGAGAAATAATGCAGAAGAGGAAGGCGTTGGGATCCAACCTGTCCTGTGGCCCGTTGAGCTCTGTCATTGCATTAGCAGAAGAACATGGGCCCTGTTTCCAGAACCTCTTGTGTCCACTGTTCTAGCATGGTTGAGTTGGGCTCTGGGCCTGGGCCAGCTGATGTTGCTGTCTGGGGTTCTGTGCTGTTGGAGAGAGAGGCACAGGCATGAAAACCAATGACAATCATCTGTCTGCAGGGGAGAGTAGGGCCAAGTGCATGGAGCTCGGAGCGGGACAGAAGCAGACTTGAGCTGCATCCATGTGTTTCTGAGCCGTTTTTCTCGCTGTAAAGAAATAGTCTAAGGGGGAAAAAAATAGGTTGTCGATGTAGCTTTAAATGCGACCAAGAGAGTCAGATGTGCTCTGGATTTGGACGTAGTATAAAAATGACTCAGTGACTGTGTTTGTCATTTCTCCAGCTTGGAGATGGTTTTGCCTCTTTGAACAGAGAAGGCATTGTGTGGAATAAACTTAGAACATGTTATCTGTGATCCTGAAACTATTTAAAGATTTCTTTGTTTTTCATTTTTTTTGTTTTTTGTTTTTGTTTTAAAGCAAGTGAATCCATTACCTAAGGTTCAGAGGCACCCCGCATCCCTCTGGGGATAGACTTACTCATTACACAGTTCGTGTGCAAAGACAGTAAAGCGGACCTGGATCCTCCTGTCTCTGGTGGTCTTATCTCCTCAGTGAAAGCACCATTTCAGATTAACTGCAAATAATGGCCGCTTGGGATTGTGAGAACAGTTGTAGAGAAATGCATTTCTACCAGATTTAATTTTACTGCTTGAGCTGGGGTAGTAAGACTTCGGCAAATCACACTGAGGTTTTTCCTTAAATGAGTTAAAACATACTTACATAAATGATTATGAGTTATGTAGACAACCGATGCTTCAGTATAGTTACATGGCTAACGTTTTCGCATAAGCACTATAGGCTGCATGCTAGTGAGGCTTGTATTAGTTTTCTGTCTTATTTAACCTTCACAATAGCCATGTGAGGCAGGCGTTGCCTTTATTTTAGAGACGTTGATATGTCCAAGGTCCCGTAGCTAACAGACTTGCCCTAGAGGAGCTAGATTTTGAAATCTGTGATATCCACCGTTACTCATGTTGCTCTGAGCTACTGATTGCTCTGACCATTTTCACGTATAGATTTGTTTCATAATTTTCTCATCATCTTTTCCTTTTCTTTAGTATACATGTTTGTGTGTGTGTGTGTGTGTGTGTGTGTGTGTGTGTGTGTGTGTGTGTATGTGTGTGTTGGGGGGGTTGCATTTGTTTAGTGCTTGTTACGCACTCACTATTTGATGTTATGCACTCCATAGGTTTTATTGTATCTTAAAGAAAAGGAGTCAGGACTGGGCACAGTGGCACACATCTTTAACCCCAGCTCTCAGCTCTCAGGAGACAGAGGCAGAAGCAGGTGGATCTCCGTTGAGTCTAAGTCCCAGTCTGGTCTACATAGCTAGTTCCAGGATAGCCAAGCCTACATAGCGAGACCCTGTCTCAAAAACTAAAGAAAGAAAAGGAAAACAGGGTCTTCTAATCTCACGGCAGTAAAAATCAGAGGGGAACATGACCTTAGAACATGAATCATAGAGAGGAACCTCTGTGATTCAGAGCAAAGATCTGTAAGGATTTGCATGAGAGGAGGAAAGAGCTCAGGAGATCACCAGTGTTGTGAGCAGATGAGCTCCAGGAAGTAGAGTGGGGAGCATCGTATGTCCAGAAGGAAAGCCAGAAAAAAAGTGCTTGGGTGATCTCCCTGGATGGTCGTGACAGTGCCAAGGGGCTCTCACAGAGGCTGTATGCCATTCAGGTGCAGCTGTTAGGTCACTGGGCAGCCACTCTGGTGTTAAAGGTTACAGCAGACTCCTGGAATTTTCATGGTGAGATCCAGAGTTGCTCTGTACAAGTTCACCAGTCACGCCAACCAGCATGCTGGTAAGGTGCAGTGAACACGACACTTTTTGTGTATGAAGATGATGTATACTCTTTGGCCAGTGCTACAGCTCCGAATCTCCAGAGCTTTGAAGAGTAGTTATTTCTATCCAAGAAGACAAACTGAGGGTTGAGGTTGGAGTTCTAAGACAAAGACTGTCTCATTCATTCGATTCTTCAATATTTTTTAGTACTCAACAGATCTCAGATCAGTGGTCTGAGCACTAGGGATTGAACAAAGAGTAAGATAAAGTCTCTGCCGGAAGTAGCTCACATTCTAGCGGGATGAGACAAGTCAGAACACACACACACACACACACACACACACACACACACACACACACACACATCTAGTAGAATACATACTATGAAGGAAAGTAAATTAGATATGAAGGATACAGAAATGGGATGGGAAGAGCAGAGAGTGCCAATTTATATTTGTGGTCAGGAAAGGCCTCTCCATAAAGGTGACCGTGAACGAAGACCAAGGAAAAGAACATGCAAGCCATGTGGTCATGTGCAGTAAGAGTATCGTAGGCTAAAGAAATAATGGAATACTATACATTTTCAGCAGATTCAATCAGTGAGGAGAAAGCCGTTGGAGCAGAGTGAAGAGAAGGTGCCAGAAAATCAAGAGAGGGGCATTCTTGTGGGCCACAGTGAGGGCTCCAGGTTTTACTCAGCATGTAATGAGAAGCCCTTGAAAAAGTTGGAGTAAGAGAATGTCACGGTGTGAAATTCACTCCTCAAAGTTTGTTACAGCTCCCATGGCAGGAGAAGCATGGACAGGCTCGTCTATTTCCACAGTAGGCGAGGATGAAGTGATGGCAGCGTAGACCCAGATCAGGGCGGAGAGGGGGCAGTGGGGCTTGCTCAGGTGTGGTTCTGCTCACACTGGGAGGGAACTGGGGAGAAAATGAAGGACTGAACGGCACAAAGATTAAAGGGAGAAAAGAAGCCAATGCCAAGGTCTCAGTCCGAGGAACCAGAAGAATGTGTTGAGATAAGGAAGGGATAAATTTGGGGAGACATAGCATGAGTTTGGTCTGGCTAGAGACCAAATTTAGGGTGAGAGTGGCTTGGGCTATACCATAAAACATCCTTTCTAAAACCTGAGTCAAAGGGAATTGTTTTTGAGTCCTTCATCCAGAGAAGGGTGGGAGCAGGGTGGAGAATGTCTCAGTACAAGATGGAGTGGCTGGAAGGACTCTAAACCAGCCGCAAAGAGATAAAGACAGAGCACAAGTGTGGAAATGTCCCCAAAGAGCCCGAGGCGGAGCCTTTTCTAAAACAGAGCTGCAGGGAACCCCAAGGGAATAGGCTAGAGGATCACAACGTGAGAACAGTCAGCGAGGCTTCCAGGAAGAAGTGAGATTGACCTGAGCTTCCAAGAAGGAGGTGAACTTTGGCATAGAGACGGAGGGAGTAGGAAGAGCAGGGCAGTGTGTAAGAGAGATGAATGAAGTCAGAGCTGGAAAGAATGAGGTGTCCTGGAGACCCCCCAGATGCTGCAGGATTTGAGACCTGCACCATAGAAACATGCCTGGTACTGCAAATACGGCCAAGAACCCATGGTTGGGGAGCTATTAGGCCACAGTATTGAACCTTTTACAATTATTTTTCTAAATGGACATACTATCGAGCTGCCCTATAATTCCTGTCTCTTGGACTAGGCCTGGTGGTGCACACCTTTAATCCCAGCACTCAGGAGGCAGAGGCAGGCAGATTTCTGTGAGTTTGAGGCCAGCCTGGTCTACAGAATGAGTTCCAGGACAGCTAGGGCTGTTATACAGAGAAACCCTGCCTCAAAAACCAAAAAACCAAACCAAAAAAAAAACAACGAACAAACAAACAAATCATGTCTCTCTACCCATAGATTAGTGCAGCTCTCAGACCCCCTTGAGAAGTTTTTGTGCATTGGATGCCCATTAAAGCAGAGACAAAGTGCAGAGAATGAGTGACTGTGGAGTCCACATCCACAAATAGGACATCTATATCACACCCCTTCCCCCCAAGGCTCAGGAACCATCTCAGAAGAGGGAGCAGAAATACAAGAGCCAGAGGTCAGGAAGGACCAGAGGGCAGTATTATCTTTTGCACAAAACAGGACCACTGCAGTCATGACTGTGGTTGCCTGCACAAGCTCAATCCAGTCAACATTTTAGCTTGGAGAGGAATGGGCTCATAAGCCCTTAGTTAAGGAACTAGTGATTGCTGATGGCTTTTGGGAGAAGGAGAGTCGGTTTTCTCTCAGGGTACAGCATCTAGTAGAGAACACGATCCAGTGGATGAGGCCCCACCCCCATGAGTGTGAGGGTAACACAGATTGTGCTCAGTGGGTTAAGGGGGAAAAAAGGAAGAGGAAATTGGGAGAGGTGGTGAGCAGGGAGTCAATCTGAAAGAAGCGAGGAGGAGGAGTTGGGGTGAATACAGTCAAAATACATTATGTGCATATGCAAAATGTTCAAAGACTTAATAAAATATTATATACATGCATATACATGCACAGAATCATGACTAAACTGGAAACCAATCTGAAGGCAGGGACTAGATGTAGAAATGAGCTAGAAAATCAGGCTGGGTCTGTGTTATAAAAGCCCTCCATGGCTCAAAGCTGGACAGGCTAGTCCAGACAGCGTGGAAAACGATTAAAGAAAGAGAGCTATGAAACCTTATACAGAAAGGTTTTCACGTATAACATCTTTCATTATTGTATCCTTGTTTATGTGAAAGGAAAAGTAACTTTCACCTTCATTTTCTTCCGCATCTTGTTATTATTCTAACCAAAAAAAAACCACACACACACAAAAAAAAAAAACCTTGTACATTAAGTCTTAAGCAAGAGAAAGGATTGCTGGTTTGCTATCAGTCTGTGTTCTGTGAATAGGCCAGTTTTCTTGGACCACCACATTCTAACTAAGAAAGGCTGAAGTTCCTTAAAAAGAATATCCTGTTTTAGTCTTTATTGGACTGATGGGGGCACCCAGAAGTCTGGGTCTACTGTGATCCTGGGATATACTTTTTATAGGTAAACCTTCCCAGGCAGATGAGGCAATTCACTGTGAATAGAAATGAAGAATATATCATAATACTCTTTATTATACAATTATGAATGTGTATAATATAGTCATCATATTTTTATAGTATAGATACAAAGTATGTGCTTACACATACATGCTTCTTTTTACAGTGCCAGAGACTGAGTTTAGGACTTCAGACATACTGGACATTCACTCTATTATTGAGCTGCACCAATATAGTGCTTTCATAAACACGATCTTCTACATAATTCCAACAGGTTAGCTCTGAGACGTTGAGTTTAGGGGCTGGAGAGATGGCTGGGTAGTTAAGAGCACTTACTGTTCTTGCAGAGGGCCCAGGTTTAGTTCCCAGCGCCTACATCAAGCAGTTAACATCTGTAACTCCATTCCCAAGGCATCTGATGCTCTCTGGCCTCTGAACTGGCATTTGAGAATACCTGCATGCACATGGTACACATAAACTCATGCAGGCACACATATAGAAATAAAAATAATAAAATCATTTTTTAAAAAGGCATTAGGTTTGCATTTTTATATTGTATGATGCCAATAATGGAACACACCATTGAGCTTACTACTCCCTTGTTTTATCAGGTTGCATAAATAATAACCCAGTTAGGAGTGGAGTACACTATTATCTTAGCACTCCCTTGTTCTAGCAGATTGCATAAACAAGAACCTCTGACTAAGCTTTCCAGTGCTCGAGGGGAGATATTAATGTATTGAGATGTGCAGACCTAATCTCCCTGTTCAACATTATTCTGTTTTCAAATGACGGGTGTTTTCCTTATTATTTACGTTTAAGAAAATAAATTAATCATGAAAAATGCCATAACGGAACTACTTTGATTTACAGCTTATGGATAATTGGCCGGGATATGACTTGGATTTATTCACATATCCACAGCACTATTATGGCGATCTGGAGTGTGTGCTCATCCCTCATGGCATCATAGTGGACAGGTGAGTGCTGTGTGGTGGGTCAGCACTGCATTAGGGCGGCCCCCTCTTGTGGGACACTTACAGTACTGTTAGAGACTTTTCCTGGTGGTAGGGAGAACTTCTATAGGGTAGCAAACTTGAACGCAAGGAGTATGTGCCTTCACTGAGTGGTGTACGTAGGCATTTATTCAGGAAGATTGGTAAGAAAGATATACACACATAAGCTAATATAAATAATACTCCCCACACACACCAAAAAAGCAATGTCCTGTACTTACCATGGAGTTGAGGACCGGAAAGCATGGCTTTGCACCCAGAAACATTTGTCTCATGCTTTTCACAGATTTTTGGTTTAACCAGGGGGAGTTAGGAGGTGAACTTTACCTTAACAGGACACGCTCTGAAAACGCTGACCTTTCCCTGCAACTTTTCTTTCCTTTGGAATAGTGTGTCACTGGTTGGCCAGTCAGCTTGTGTATGATTATGGACATCCTTGGTAATGTTTTGAGAATAACAGAATGGGCAACTTCAGGCTGTCTGTGGAGAGCACAGGTATTTCCTCTCCCGTCGTAGACATTTTCCCTCCCTCCTGGTTCTCAAAAGGCTGCCTTTGACTCACTACCATGGATCTGGATTTGTAGATGTAGCCCTGTAACAGAACCGCCTCAGCCCACTAAACTACCTAGCCCACTCCTGTACCAAGACTGAATAAGTAAATCTTCACACTCACATGGAAGACCAGGTCCTGGATCAGCGACTCCTCCAGAGGCCCAGAACCCAGAAAGAGGAAGACAGTGGAGAGTGAGAAATTGGAGTCCCCAGGCTAACTCTTTCTTCCATCTGTAGTCTATTGGTTTTTAATCTGTTATAGTCTGGTGAGGCTCAATTTCACTCTGTGAACCAAGTCCTTGAAGCAAAAGAAACGCTCAAAACTATCCACAGGACGCTTTCCCAGATAATATTTTTCCATCAATCACTGTCAGTAAGGAAAAGGATTTGTCACTCACACAAATTCCTAGATTGTCTAAGATTTCTATTGGCTAAGACTTGTACGTTGTTTGCTGTCTCAACTCATAGTATATCATAAAAACAAGTTCTAGTTTGGAGTTTATCATGGCCTAAGCTGGATTTCCCATGGCAACCACATTTGATCCTTAAAAAGAGAAAATTTCTGTCAAATAAATTTAGGGAATTATGCAGTTTTCCATAGTGCAAAATCTCATTAGCATATCAAAGATTGGGGGAATTTTGCCCCCCAAAATTGTAATGAAGGCTCTTGACTTAAACAGTTATGTCAACTTAATGTGTGCAAAAAGTAACTTCACTTATTCACTTTTTCATACACCTCACAAGCCATTTCCCCTAGTATCAGTTTGGGAGGCCCTGTGTGTAAACAAATTATTACTTTCCTCACTTGAATTTTGTGGTTTAGTTAATTGCACCCTGATTGAAAGCATGATCAAGTCTGGGTGAAAGGACCCTAGCCTTTTCGCTATACAGTGGAACCACCCAGTGAATTTGGTAGAGTATGTATTGTTATCCTTTATATCTAAAAATTCTGCATCAGTGGTTCAGAGTGGGGCCCAGGATTTCAGTCCTCACCTTTAAAACAAACATTTGACGTATTTTACAGACTGCGGAACTCACCCATTATGGGGGAATGATTCTATACTACCAGCACATTTTTATGCTTGGGTCCTATCTCTACTATCCAGTCTTGCAATTACATTCACCTACTACTGTCAGGCAGTTACTAATCAGCTTTCTTTCCCTGGAAATGTCTCTGAATGTGTCATGGAAATGAAGTCATAAAATATCTAATCATCAATCCAGCAGCCAGTGAATCTTTGGACTTCTAATTTGGACTTGTGAACAGTATTTGTACAATTGTGGTATGAGTGGATCTTTTCATTTCTCCTGGATGGGGTCCTTGTGGGTAGAATTATGGACTTCCTGGTGAGTTTCAAGAACTGCAGGTTGTTTACTAAAGAGGTGTGACCTTTTCCAGCCTCCCTAGTAGTTCAGCAGGACCCCAGTTTTCTCCACATATTTGCTGACATGTTGTATTGTCTGTCCTTTGGATCACAGACATCCTAGTAGATGTATAACGATATCTCCCTGTGATTTGAACTTACACTTTCTGAATCATTAGTGTGCTTATTGGCTACCCCTATTCTTTTTCTGTGGGGGTTAAAGGTGTTTATCCAAGCCCTTTGCCAGTTTCCTTGTTTGGTTGTTTGTCTTCCTATTGAGTTATAAAAGGTATATATATGTGTGTGTGTGTGTGTGTGTGTGTGTGTGTGTGAATATATATATGAATATATAATTAGATATATTAGAAACAAATCCTTTATTAGGTTATGATTTATAAATATTTTTTCCAGTCTCTCTGGTTCTGTCATTTTCTTATTGGAATCTTTTGAGAATAATGTATATTCTGCTGTTTAGTGGGGTGCTCTACACATATCAACTGGATCCAGCTTCTCAATGGTTGTTCAATTCAACTTTTCCCTTGTTGATGTTCTGACTGCTGGATCCTCCTGGTAGAGGGGGTGCAGAAATGTCTGAGTGCAGTGGTGGGTGTGTCTGTTTCTCCTTCTTCTGTCAGTCATCTGGCATCCTTAGGGGAGCATACAGTAAGGATTTTTATGTTTTCTTCAGGAACTGACAGAAATCACTGAGGAGGCAATGGCCATCTTTAGTCCTGATCATTTTCCTTACTCTGATATCTATATTCTGACTGAAAGTAAGATAGTTTCTTCAGCTTGCTTTTGATTGGTATTAGCATGTCATGCCCTTCTCTTTCGCTTTAATCTGAGTCTTTATGTGTAAAGTGAGATTTGGAGAGGCAGGGCTGGGGAGATGCTCAGTTGGAAAAGTCTTTGTGCAAGCATGGGGATCTGAGTTTGAGCCCCAGAACCCGGGGAAAAAGCTGGTATGGTAACCTATGCCCGTAATTCCAGCTCTGGGGAGACAGAGACAGGCAGGCCCTGGGACTTGCAGGGAGCCAGCTTATCCTAACTGGTAAGCTCCAGGACCCACTGAGAGACCCTGTCTCAAAAGTGTGATGGACAGCTCCTACGAAATGATACCCTCCTATGAAATTTGACCCTTGGCCTCCAAATGTACATGTACTTGCATATATACATATATATGCATGCAAGCACCCCCCCACATACACATGCATATGTGTGCGTACACACACACACACACACACACATATACACACTGTGGTATGTATGCACACATGTGTGCATACGCTAAATAAATAAATGTAATGAAAAATTTATAAATTTAAATGCCTCTTTGTAAAATCATGCCAGATATCCTGATGTACAATCTTTGCATGATCAAATTTAGATAAACACTACCTGAAAACATAGCTGACATTCTATGTGTGCATATATATGAACACTTAGAAAGTGTAATATAGAATCTATACCACACATGTAGAATATAGAGATTATAAAATTGTGTATGCATACATACATAACTCAGTTTGTCTATTTTAATCTAATCCAACTTTAAATGCTAGTACGGATTTTTTTTTTGAAGTACATGCTTGAGATCCTACCTCTGTTTAAGTTTTTAGTTTTATGTGGGGAGTAGCTATGCCCTTGTAGACATGGAATGAGTAGAAACCTGTGAAGATAGTTCCAGTGAGCTGCCAGGGCAGGCCAAGGGCTCTTCATTGCCTCCAGGGAGCATCCTCCATATTGGATTTCATCCTTTATTGCACCTCTTGGTGTTGTATGGGAGCAGCGTTCCCATATGTGGTGTGCTCCTTTGGTGAATATATGACTTTGTTGTTGTTGTTGTTGTTGTTGTTGTTGTTGTTTTGGTTACGTTGAACTTGACTTTTCTTCCAGTGTAAGGTGAGAATCACTCCCTGTATTAGGATTTCTTTTGCTGTGATAAAACTCCAGGTCCAAAAGCAACTTGGAGAGAAAAGGATTTATTTCACCTTACACTTCCAGGTAACAGTCCGTCACTGGGGGAAGTCAGGACAGGAACTCAAGCAGGGTGGGAAATTGGAGGCAGGAGCTGAAGCACAGAGTACAGAGGAAGGCTGCTTACTGGCTTGCTCCTCATGGCTTGTTCAGCCTGCTTTTGATATAACCCAGGACCAGCTGCTCAGGGATGGCACCGCCCACAGTGATCTGGGCCCTCCTATACCAGTCATTAATCTACACAGTACCCCACAGACTTGCCTACAGGCCAATCTAATGGAGGCATTATCTCAATTATGATTCTCTCTTCCCATATAGGTCTAGGTTTGTATCAAGTTGGCAAGAAAACCAATCAGCACTCTCTCTATTTCTACTTTCTTTGCTATAAAATGAAGATATCACTAAATACCATCAAAACATTTTAAAGTTTAACAAGCAGGTTCTGTAATGAGAGAATGATAGGTGATATGTATGATCGCTAACACCTCACTGTTTACAACATACGGGAGCTGTGATGTCACTGTTAGAAGTATTTTCTGAACACTTTCGTAGGCAGAACTTTCTGTCCCACCAGCAACTCCCAAATAATTGACTTAGAGGCTTAATATTACTTATAAATGCTCAGGTGGTAGCTCAGGCTTATTACTAACTAGCTCTTACACTTAAATTAACCCATAATTCTTGTCTATGTTTAGCCATGTGGCTTGGTCCCTTTTCTCTGTACAACATTCTCATCTTGCTTCCTCTGCATCTGGCTGGTGACTCCTGACTCTGCCCTTCCTCTTCCCAGCACTCTCAGTTTGGTTGCCCCACCTATACTTCCTGCCTGACTACTGGCCAATTGATGTTTTATTAAACCAATTCAAGTGACAAATCTTCTCAGTGTACAAGAGGGTTATCCCACAGCCCACTTTGTTTTCCCCTTAACAGAACTTATCTGCCTGAAGCTTTCTGTTTTCTGAACTTCTCTCTATATTCACCTGAGTGATCTGATCTGTATAAAACATTCATACTGTTTATTAGTTGCACCTTAATGTATCTTTTATTTCTTACTTTTTTTCAGAATTGAGCGGCTGGCTAAAGATATAATGAAAGACATAGGCTACCATGATATTCTGGTCCTGTGTGTGCTGAAAGGAGGTTACAAATTCTGTGCTGATCTTGTAGAACACCTTAAGAACATCAGCAGAAATTCAGATCGATTTGTCTCTATGAAGGTGGACTTCATCAGACTAAAAAGTTACAAGGTAAGTCATTACATGTTCTATTTTTATTGCATAATTATTAGAACTCACAATTCCTTAGTACAAAAGAACTAGTAAAGTTATAAAAATGAAGAGTCTTATGTCTAAACACTGAAATGAAAATGAAGAGTATAGTTTTTGTTATTGCTGTTTTTTTTTGGTTTTTTTGTTTTTCCAAAACAGAGTTTCTCTATGTAGCCCTGGCTATCCTGGAACTCACTCTGTAGACCAGGCTCACCTCAAACTCAGAGATCCACCTGCCTTTGCCTTCTGAGGGCTGGGATTAAAGGTGTGCACCACCACCCCCAGCTTGAGTATAATTTTTTTAATGTACAAGAATACAACGACAATTATAAGAATTTAAACAACATTCTTCTATTTTCATATATGTGGAAAGACTCTTTGAGAATGATGTCTGCTGGATATCTACTGGAGCTGCCCCCTCCAAACTCTGCCCCTCAGAAAGCCTGCCAAACAACAGCCCCTCCCCTCAGAAAGCCCACCAAGAGTTAGTCCCTCCCTAGGGCTGCTCAAGACCATACCTACAGACTACTTAAGACCTGGCCATGGTATTTGCCATGTGATTCTTCTTCTACCCTCCTGAGGGTCACCCAGGAGAGTTACTTTGTTCTGTTCATTAAACCTGGATTTATCAATTCGGTTTGATTGGCTTATTACATCAGTGGTGGTGGATATCCAATAACTGGGGATTCAAAACTTATCACCCGTGTTTGTCCATGTGAATAAAGATGATGGTTAGTGTGAAGAAAGTCCAGTGAAGACCGAAGTGTTTTCATGCTCAGTGTTATTCTTGATCCTGGAGCCCTGTGGGAGAGAATCTGACCCTGTGGGGAGACTTGGTTCTCTGTAGTCATCATCTGAGGTGGAGAAGGGAAGCCTGAAGGGGATGTCAATGTGAAGAGACCAGGCTGCACGGATGGGATCTTCCACAGAAGCTCCTCCACCAGCCTAGGATGGCTTCCTGGCCACCTCTGGATGGAATTGATACCAGTAGTTTTCCAAACACACCCTTGACTTAGTCTCTTTTCACCATAATGTTAGTTGTGTGATGCTCATTATTTAATGGCCAATAAGTCACTAAAGCTGACATGCTATTTATTAAGAAACTCCTTTGGTCGAAACCATGACAGTATTTTCATTGACTAAGCACATTTGAATTCTATAGTCAATTTTAAGTGGCTTCCTAATGGTACATACCCACACCATCACAAACTGAATGGCAGAAACCAAGACAGTTAGGGTTTTTATTGTTGTGATAAAACACCTTGACCAGAAACAACAAGAAGAGGAAAGTGTTTATTTTACCTTACAACTCTCAGGTCATACTCCATCAATGAGGAAAGTCGGGGCAGGAACTGAGGCAGGAACCTGGAGGCAGGAATTTAAGCAGAGACTCGGAGGGATGCTGTTTACTGGCTTGCTTGACATGGCCATGGTGGGTGTGGTGCTGCCCCTACTGAGGTGGGCTCTCCCACATCAATCACCAATGGCAAAAATGCATTACAGACTTGCCCATAGGCCAATCTTACAAAGACATTTTTTATCAGTTGAGAGTCTCTCTCTTCCTAGCTTGTGTCAAGTTGACATAAAAATAGCCAGCACAGCCATCTTGAGGATGTGCCTGGAATTCTGCCTACATTTTCATGTGACACTTTCCAGTTGCTTCAGGTCTAGGGTAGCTGCAGTTGGGTTAAGGTGCATCTTCTGAATTCCTGAATCTCCCAGGATACAGTGAAGATGCTTATGTTTTTACGTTGGCATCCTTACCTGCTTGGAGGGTTCTGTGCTCTCATAAAAGCGTTCTTCTCTACCTTCCTTTTACCTTGGATTAAATAGCCATCCTTCCATCTGAACAAGACTTTTCTCATTCACTTGGCCCAGTCTTCACTGTGTTGTCCTAGCACATTAAAAAAAAAATCCTTCCTTTGAAGAGTAAAAGGGAGGTTTATTGAGGTTCATTTATATGCAGAAGCACTTATCCCATTTAATTTACAGTTCTATTCATTTTCAACAACACCTCTCACCATGTAGGAATCTGCAATCCATTTTTCTTATCACTCTGTCTGCCTTTTTGTTCTTTGCACTAAGTCCTTCTCCTGAACCCCAGGGCCCTGGAAGCTACACTAGGCTTTCTCTTCTGAGAGCTCTCTTTCCAGCATCTTTTATATGTGCCTCACTGTTGGCCTTTTTTAAAATTATTTTTTTCAAAGGAAGTTAGCAACTCCTTGATTTTTTCCATTATCTGACTGTTTTGATTTACATCAAGATATGCTTTTATGGTTTTTGTGTCCTTCTTGAAGTTTGCTTTTAAGATGAAGATTTAGTTCAGAGGTTTAGGATATTTCTCATTGTCTACTACAAATGTGATGATGTAAGCTTTCCTTTCAGAACATTTTTAGCTGTGTCTCATAGATGTTGATATGTTGCTTTAACGTTCAGACTATTTTCTGTTATGGTCCATGAGAAGTCCCATAAAAGACTACCAGTCATGTATGCAATCAACAAGAGCATTTAATAAAAAAATTCTAGCATGCTGGGGTCAAACTATCCAACAAACTGGCAAATGGCGACCCCAAGAGAAGCTCAAAGGCTCCTTTTAAGCAGGACTAGGGGAATTCCAGTTGTGGTTAAGTGTACTTTGAAGTGATTGGATATAGACCCTTATTGGTACAGAAATCATTTTATGATTAGCTCATGACATCTGGTCAGCAACTGTGGTTGCAGTGTCAGGGGTCTGTTTGCTGTGTCAGGAGTCTGACTGAAAATAGCAAGAACAGTTCCTGTTTGTGGCCAGGTAGGACCCTGATTGGCTACTATACTGGACATACTTCCTGAAGGTCTGATTGGAGCCAGACATGAGTCAACATAGGATGACGGGATAATATGGGGCAGAAGTCTTAGCAAACTTGCCCCTGGAAAACAAACAAACAAACAAAGCAACAACAACAACAACAAAAAAAAAAACCTGGCTTTGTTAGGGTCTATCCTATCATAAGAGGGGACAGCCACTTCGTTTTCTAGTTTCTGTTCTGACTTCCTCTGTCTCTTTTCTTTTCCCCTTTATGTATGTATTTATTTATTTATTTATTTATTTATTTACTTACTTACTTACTTACTTACTTACTTACTTATTTTTAATGCAACACAGGGTGGCCTGGAACTCATGATCTTCCTGCCTCTGCCTTTTCAGCATATCTGTGTGCCACCATGACCGGCAGGACTTCCTCTTTCATTTGTTGGTTATTTTATGTTTGATTTTCAACCACCTGCAGGAGGTTTCCAGAGACTTTTGTATTATTTCTGATTTAATTCTGTTGCAGAAATCAGACTCTGTAATCGTTCTATCCTTTTGAATTTTTTGAGGCTTGGTCTTCCATCTTGCCAACAGTGTTGTGTTCCATGCCATGTTAACCTGTGCTGGGCTCTTTCTAATGTTTCGGAGCCTTTTCACTATTTACCCTCTAAATATCCTCTCTCTGTTTTCCCCAGGCTCCCACCTAGAGGCCAACATTCTAACTCTTAAATGCCATGCCAAGCCACGCTTATACGACACGACTACAGGAAAAAGTGTTCATTTCTAAAACAGAGGCATTGTGTTCATTAGCACTGTGCCTAGGCAGACATTTTTTTAATTGCCACATTATTTCTTGTGGATGGGGATGCTGTGGTTCTTACCCAGGGCTCCCGGGGAGAAGGGAGGCAGCACCTGACATCATCTCTTCACCGCTGACATCCAGTCTCGCTCACTGTGTCTCTTTGTTTCTGCTCTTCACCTGAGGTCCTTTCAAGCCCAGCTGTGATGTCTCTTCTCTTCTAGCCAAATATGTCTCCTCTTGTCCATCACCAAGGTAACACAAATCATCTCCCGAGCCATTACCTCATGTAACAGTCTGCCTGCTCACTCAGGCAAGATATCCCTCTAATTACATAGCATCCAAAATGGAGGGGAAAGCCAGAGTCATAGTCTGGCCCATGGCATGAGCAATTCTCCACCCATGGCACACACGCTGTCCCCATTCAGAGGTGTTTCAGCCGCTAGGTCAGACTGGAACTGGTCATCCCCTTACACGACTGAGTTTTTTCAGCACGCCTGAGGGCGGAGGTCAGTGAAAACAAAACGCTAATAAATGAGGAGGAGGGACCAGCTCACATTCCTCTGCGGGCCTCTGGTGCTTCCTCACTTCTCCACACCTATACCCAGGGCTCACACTGCTTGAAAACATCTCTGCCATAATGTGAGTCTGACCGCGCCTCCACAGCTCATGTTTCGATGTCTTTCCAGGGCTGGTGGTGTGGGAGGCTGTGGGCCCTTGCTGGAGAAAGGAGGCCACTGGGAGTGGGGTCATGCTTTGAAGATTGCATTCTGGGCCTAGCTCCTGTCTTGCTCTCTCTGCTTCCTGGTTTGCTGTGATGAGAGTGGCCTGTGCCACATGCTCCAGATGACTGACTCCTCTACACCTTGGGGACTGAGGAGTCCCTGGGCCACACATCCTTCTTCCTATGCTTCTGTCAAGTATTGTGGTCATAATGACAACCTCCCCTATTCTGTTAATCACTCTGAAAATGCCCTCACATCCATGCCCACAGATGGCCCTCCTGGATGATTCTAAATGCTGTTAAGTGGGAAGTGAAGACCAACCACACCACCTTCTATCCTGTTGTGTGATGAAAACTAGGATAAATTATGTGTGAGACTGAACTACAATGAAGAGTCAGTATTCTTGCCTTTCTTGACCTTCAGAGCCCAGGGCAGGAGCCATTTCCACCTGTATCCTAGGAAAACAAGGATAGAATTCTGAGGATAGCAAGAGGAAAGTTCCTTTCTCTCTTCCCAGTCCTGAGCCTCCATTGGTCATGTCAGGGGTACTCTTCCCAAGGATGCCCCATTGGACCTTCCTGTGGGACAGACGGCTCTAAACGTCTCAGGGATCTAGGTAGTCAGACATGTCTCTGTCCTTATGCTGAATTTTACAGAAGACATGAAATGAATTTGCATGAATGGTAGCAGTCTAGAGACCAATGGCTTAGAAATTAGCATAAGACTAATGTTTTTTTTTTAAGATCTATTTATTTTTGTGTTTTATGTATATGAGTGCTCTACTGGCCTGTATGTCTGCATGATGGAAGAGGGCATCAGACAGAAGAGGGCACCAGATCTCATTACAGATGGTTGTGAGCCACCATGTGGTTGCTGGGAATTGAACTCAGACCGTCTGGAAGAGCAGCCAGTACCCTTAACTGTTGAACCATCTCTCCAGCTTGAGACTGATGCATTATGGGCTTGTGAATATTCCTCTTCTTTAATGGAAGGAGGGGCCCTGGAACCTGAATTCCCTAACAGTGTGAAGCCTCCTTCCTCCCTGAGTCCAGCCCATCCATTTCCTCTCTAATCCTTCCTCTGTCTTTCTCCTGATGCTCAGTTCTCACTTCATGGCAGTTGTATCTCAGCTAACCCAATCAGAAGTCCTGCTGGGATTCCCTCACACCTTTCATCCAGGAGGTGAGTTAAGTCACACACTGTCCCAAGCCAGCACACAGTAGAAATGGTGTTACAATTCCACCCCAAAGCTGTCTCTCAAGCCTATGTCCATTGTAGCATGCAAACATTTCCCTCAGAATTCCCCAGGGTTTTCCCAGAGAACTTCACTGTTTTATAAGCTATTGATGTGTTGGCTACGATTTTAGGGAATCAGTTACGTTTTCTTCTTAAAATATACACAAGAGAAATATTAAGTATGTGTAAATAATTGTCATCATTATGTAACAATCAAATCTGAAAATCTTGCATGAGAGAAAAGAAATTACGTGTATGACATCCCCTATGCACACATATGGCTATGCTCAGTAGCTTGTCCTGTTATATTGACAAAATGTATGTTACTATTCACCATTTACTTTATTTAACAAGAAATCAAATTGATTACCTCTCCCAGGAGTTGACTTGCCTGGAGGTCTGCACTGCTCGGCTGCTAGAACCCAAAGGCACATTATGTCTTCTGACCATCCATGTTCTGCTGTGGCTTTACACATTTAGTTTTTTTAGGTGTTTTATTCTTCTTAAACTACTTAAAGTATTTTATTTTTCTTAAACTCCAACACATGTGCATTCACAGGGAGAAAATGACTATGGCAGTTTTATGGAATACTGTGGATTCCATAAAAGTCCTTCTCTTACAGGCCTCTAAAAGTGCTAGGGGAAATGGACTCTGAAAAGCATTTTAAGTGCTCAGTGGTGCTCACAAAAAGGCTAGGAATATTCAGGGTCCAAAATGAAAAGCCTGATATCAGAATGTAAACAGTGGCAGAAGCGAGGCTGGGGTAGACGTGTGCTAGTTTGGGCAGTCGGCTTTTAACACTCATGTAGAGGCAGATGAAAAAGTCTTGGATGCAAATAAAATTGGAAGCTGAGGGAGACCCTCCTCTAATAAGCCAGAGTCCTCAGCAATGCATGCATATCCATGATGAGAACCCACTTTTCAGTAATGGGAGACCCCCAAAAGCTAGTTTTTCTCTCTTGACTGGGTTTAGAAGAGAGTGAAATCTTTCCTGCATACTATTTTGGTATATGTGGTTCTGATCAAACCTAGGCTGTCACAAATGGTAGGCAAGCACACTACCACTCAGCCTCTTGTGTGATGTTTAAACACGAATCTGCAAAACACATAGCTTGAATTTTTAGCTTATCTCACTCACCTCTGTAGTTTCAGAAACACCAATTCTAAGACCTGAATTTTAAAACTGATCTCAGTCCATGATGTCTTCACGTTGCCTGATAAAAGCCAGTCCAAAACCTCTCTGCAGGGAGTACCCCAATCTAGGGAAGATTCCTCTCAATAAACTCTTATTTAACCTAAGTGCAGGCTGTGTAGGAGGCCTTTTGAAGTACCTGTTCTAAGGGGTTAAGGCGGACAATTGGGAGATTTGGGAGCACTTGCAGGCAAATGTTAGGCGCCAGAAAAATGGATTTCCAGCCAGCCTTCTTCCATGAGGGTGTGATATTTGCCAAACTTGTCTCTTTTTTTCTTAAATGTCTTAATTTAAAGGTTCATCAGCTTACACATAAGGCAGTGTGAGGGTGTAGCCCTCAGAGTCGGTTGCTTCTCCTTCAATTTGGTTAGCTTACCTGTGAGCACAGAAAGCATCCCAGCTTCAAGGCTTTACAGCTCCCAGAGGGATGCTATTTAAACAGGCTTGACTTCCCCCACATCGACAGCCCCCTGCCCTGCCAGTTCTTTGACTACACTGTGCTTTGTATTAGTTCATAATTCTCGTGTGGAGGCGACATCAAGAGAAAGAAAAAAAATGGAAGATAAAACACAACCCAAAATGTAACCACGGTGAGATCAACCACACAGGGATATGAGCCCCCGGGAAGCTGGCATCCACATTAAAGAGGCACATTGAAGCTGAAGGCTGGCCGCAGACCTATTCCCAGGAAGGTAGAGAAAAGCTGGCGTCTGTTTCCCCCCCCTCTTGTTGGCACAGCTGAGGACAAAGGTTTAAGTCAGTTCTTGGTAATCGATGCTGGTGAGCATGAGGAGGGTGGATAAAGCAGAAACAGCATCCCAGTATCTCAGTGTTAGTAATCCTCACTTTGTCCTGGACCAGGCCCTTTGCTGAGCTGGTTTTGTTTCTTTCTTCCTATGAGAGTCTATTAGTTACACAAAATAAATGGTTTCATTGTGACATTTTCCTACCTATATAATATACTTTGTTAATTCTCTCTCTGTCTCTCTGTCTCTGTGTCTCTGTCTGGCTCTCTCTCTCTCTCTCTCTCTCTCTCTCTCTCTCTCTCTCTCTCTCTCTCTCTCTGTTCTGCTGACCCTCATATAAGAAAGTTAATTTTTTTTTTTTGGCAGTGGGAAATTTGTCTTTCCTGGGGTCTCATCTTGGACTTAGAGTGAGGAAACAAGACTCCAGTACTTTAGAGAGTCCCTTCTCTGCAGAAGAGTCCCCTAGCTCTTAGGGATGTTGGATCTGTTCAAAGTGCATATACACATGTACGCACACACATGCACACACAAAGAGCTAAATTAAAGGATGAGGAAGGTAACCTAAGACAGAAGGGTCAATGAAAGGCAAATAAAAAAGGTCTAAAATGTTTCATTAAATCTAAGGCATCATGGCTGTCAACGACACCTCTCTTTCTGTTCCATCAAGAAGAAAAATAAAGTACTGCAAAATTAAATCATGACATGGGCATAACATGCATTGTTGAAATGCATCCTGATTTTGGAGGTAGTAAAATGTGAAAAAAATATGCAACTTGGAATTGATTTTTTTCAAAATGTAATAGTTCTCTCCTCCACCCTTTTAGCAATATCATTGCCAAGTATTTGACTAAATGAAATATTATGAGAAACATTGTCTCTACTCTGATTCTTCCCAAATCTTGGGTCCTGTAACATTGATCTAGAGACCTATTCAATAAATAATGAACCACAGATAGGCATAGCTTGGATCAAGCCACATAAAAACCTTAAACTTAGTAGGAAGTAGGTGTGAAAGCCCATGCTTCATGACTGTGAGGCTCTTGAACAGAGATGCTGAGTTGTGGCTGTGCTCAGCTGCATCCAGAAGCAGTGAGTCTGGTCCACCTGCCTTTTTCTTCAACTTCTGGTTCTTTTATTGTTGTTGTTTCAAGACTTTTTAAAATGTGCATGTGTGTTTTGTCTCCATGTGTGTGCCACCACATGTGCCTAGTGCCTGTAGAGACCAGAACAGGGTGTTGGATCCTCTGAAACTAGAGTTACAGGCAGTTGTGAGCTGCTGTATGGGTTCTGGGAATCAAACCCGGGTCCTCTGGAAGAGCAGCCAGTGCTCCTCACTGCTGAGCCACCTCTCCAGGCCCTGACTTCTGGATCATAAGATATATTTACTCCTGGATTTCAGCACGCATGGTTGAAGAACCTTCAGTGCAGCACATATCTGGAAAGGCTACTTTGAGACTTCCACCAAGTCAAAGGTTTTTGTTGCTGGTTTTCTTTAAAGCAAAATGCCAGTCTGTTCAATACGTGCTAGTTTTATTGTTCTTTACACTCTTTTAATAAATGCATGTGGATTTTATGAATGTGCACTCTTTTTAAAAGACTTTTTTTTTTTTTTTTGGTTTTTCGAGACAGAGTGTCTTGTGTAGTTTTGGTGCCTGTCCTGGATCTCCCTCTGTAGACCAGGCTGGCCTCGAACTCTGGCTCTGCCTCCTGAGTGCTGGGATTAAAGGCGTGCACCACCACTGCCTGGCTTAGAAGACTTCTTATTATATTTTTATTTATCGTGTATGTGTGTGTGTGTGTGTGTGTGTGTGTGTGTGTGTGTGTGTAAGTCAGAGCACAACTTGCAGGAGTCACTTCTTTCCTTCCACCCCTTGGGTTCTGGGAATTGAACCTGGCACTTCAGGCTTGGTGACAGGTGCCTTTACACACTGAGCCATCTCGCCGGCACTGTCAATGTGCATTCTTTACGTTCAAATTGAGTTTCATATTGAGTCTGACTTCCCTGATGAAAATCAAAAAGTGGGAGAGCAAGTAAAAGAGTAATGCAGGAGGGGTTACTAAATTATACAGGCAACCGAGTTTAGTGAAAGTCTTCTGAGGATAGAGCTATTGCCTACATCAGCGAGGGAAATCTAGTCACTGCTGAACCCAGAGAGGTAGAAGACCTGGGTTTGGAGCTTGGCATTGTGGCTGTAGAAACGAGCTGAGTGTAGGCCACAGTCCTGTGAAGTAAGCAGGCATATCCATCAGCCTGTGCAAGTGAGTAACTACACATAAAACCCAATTCACTGAGCATTTCTGTGAAGAGACTGTGACACACCTTCTCCAACAAGGCCACATCTACTCCAACAAGGCCATACCTTCTCCAACAAGGCCACACCTACTCCAACAAGGCCACACCTTCTCCAACGAGGCCACACCTACTCCAACAAGGCCACACCTACTCTAAGGCCACACCTACTCCAACAAGGCCACACCACCTAGTAGTGCAACTCCCTATAGGCCTACAGGGGCCATTTTTATTCAAACTACCACATCTTCATCTTAGAGCATCTCTCTGTGCTCTCTTAGGTGTATTGAGTGAACTGATCAAGAGACCTGGATGTAGGAAATAAAACATAGCACAAAGCAAAACATACAGTGAGAACTGAATCCTGAGAACCAGGCAGAAAGGTCAAAGCCAGCCAGAGAGGCACAATACTGGCACCTGGTCCTGGGTTCTGCTTGCCTGCCTAGCAAGTGAAGTGACCCCACCCCACCTAAGGTCCAGCTTTATCTTAGTGATTCTGTAGCACTCTGCCAAAAGGTAAGGCAGGAAAAGGGTACCTTAATTATTAGGAAAGGACTGCAGAACCTTGAAACCAGGTAGGACCTGACTCAACAGGGAGTGTGTATGCTACAAGTATTGTTCCCATGATGCCTCTCGGCTTTAGTTCATTTCCTGCATCTGCACTCTTCATTTGAGATTCAAAAGCATGCTGGTCCTATGGATCTTAAGCATGCCATAAATGCACTGAGTATGTTAATTCACTCTTACTTATTTGTATCTGATTTGTCTCAAAAGGGTTATATGGTAATATTGTGTTCCCCAAAATATTGTGCACCCTAATAAACTTATCTGGGGTCAGAGAAAAGAACAGCCACTAGATATAGAGGCCAGAAAATGGTGGCACACACACCTTTAATCCTAGCATTCAAAGGCAGAGATCCATTTGGATCTCTTTGAGTTCAAAGCCACACTGGAAACAGCCAGGCATGGTGACACACACCTTTAATCCCAGGAAGTGATGGCAGAAAGCAGAAAAGGTATTTAAGGCCTGAGGACCAGGAACTAGGCTGGTTAAGCTTTTAGGCTTTTTAGCAGCAGTTCAGCTGAGATCCATTCAGATGAGGACACAGAGGTTTCCAGTCTGAGGAAACAGGATCAGCTGAGGAATTGGCAAGGTGAGGTAGCTGTGGCTTATTCTGCTTCTCTGATCTTTCAGTGTTCACCCCAATACCTGGCTCCAGGTTTGTTCTTATTAATAAGACCATTTAAGATTCATGCTACAGGGTTATAACAATGTGGTAATTTGTTACAACCAAGTAACACCTAATTTCCTGCACAAAAATAATTACAGGCAATAAACTAATTTTCCTTTATAAGTGAGGCTGTTCTTACCAGTATTTGGTAACTGATGTTGAAGACCATAATAGTCATTATAAATTTGTATGTTCCATATTATTTTATGAGACTATGGGGACTTTGTCAGCAGTTTTTACAGAAATAATTTGGTTTTAGAAGAGGAAAATATAAACACAATCAGACATATAATAAAACAGCTTAGACAATTTCAACAGGAATGGTGTCTCTTTAAAGTCTTTCATGGTGGTCACTGTTTGAATTTAAGGCCCCATTTCTCTTAGTTTTCTTATCTTTGATTTTATGTGTATGGGTATTTTATCTACATCTGTGTCTGTGCTCCACGTGTGTGCCTGGTGACCACGGAGGTCAGAAGAAGGCATTGGATCCCTGGAACTGGAGTTAGAAATGGTGTGAGCCATCATGTGGGTGCTAATATAAAACCCAGGTCTTTCAGAGAAGCAATCATTATTACTGTGAGCCACGGAGCCATCTCTTCAGTCCCCTTCTTCCTTCCTCTTTTCAATTGCAGCATATATTTCTTTTATGGCCTGAGCGTAACATTGCTAAGGACAATCCTAGCACATTGAAATGTTAAGGATTCATAACTTTCACGGACGAGAATTACTTAGTTTTGTTAATTAAGTCTATATTCCCCGACAGCATAGTTTACAAATCGTCAGTCTACCTAGCATTTTTTTCCTCCACATCAATAGAAACAGAACTGAAAAAAGACAGTGACAGATTAGAAAATCATGCCGTGAAAACAGGATGATTGCCAGGAAGGAAAAGGGTTCCACATATTTCCAGAGCCTGCAGCTCGTACGTACCACCGCTGGGAGCCCCAGCAGGCCTGACTCAGGAAAAGCAGTTGCAGGGACCAGAGGCTACAGTGACTCAGCTGTGCCTTCACTGACAAAGTTGCTACAGCCCAGAGCAGTGGTTCTCACCCTCTGGGTCGCAACCCCTGTGACAACCCTCTGGCTCCAAAAATTATTTACATTACAGTCCATAACAGTAGCAAAATTACACTTAGGAAGTAGCAATAAAAGTAATTTTTTGGTTGATGGTTAGCATAACATGAGGAACTGTATTAAAGGGTCACAGCATTTGCAAGGTTGAGAACCACTGGTCTAGAGGGAAGTGTTGGGTACGTGACACCAAAGGGTCACTGCTGACCAACTGGAGTGTGCTGGTGGTGATGGCTCTCACCTTTAATGCCAGCATTCTGGAGGCAGAGGCAGGTGGATCTCTGAGTTCAAGACCAGCCAGCCTGGTCTACAGAGTGAGTTCCAGGACAACCAGAGCCACACAGAGAAACCCTGTCTTGGAAAAACAAAATGAAACAAAATAAAACAAAAGAACTTGGAGTGGCCTTCCCTGACCTGTAAGGCCTACATCTGGCTGAGTAGAGAGAATACTGTATTTAGGACAGCTAAAAGGGCTGGAGAGATGGTTCAGCCGTTAAAGGCTAGGCTCACAACCAAAAATGGGACAGCTAAAAGGCCATGGTGCATTTCTAAAACATTTGGGCCCCAGCACTCCCCTCACCCCCCAAAATCAAAACAGCCAACTACGGAATCTAAGACATGAAAATATATGATGTTATCTCTCCTCATATTGTAATTTTTAAGATTAAAATTTCTCTTTAGATGAATTAACTACTTGAGTAGTCTGTGTTAGTACTAAGGATGCAAATCAGGCCCAAGAAGACACACACTCTTATTGAGCTCCAGCTCCAGCTCTGAAAATGGCTTTTGAACACCTGCACATTTCCACCCATCTCAGAGCCCAGATCTCTTAGGAAGCGACATTCCTCCTGCCGTTTCTCTTAAACGCCTGTAACATGTTACACTGCAGGCAGGCAAATGATTGGCTGCAGGAGAAACACATCGCAGTTCCTGTCTCTTCTTAAGACAAAATCAAACTACAAATCAATTGCACAAAAAGTAGTTTCATTTCACTCTCCTATGGATCTGGGGGTTGAACCCAGGGTCTAGTACCTGCTAGGCAAACACCTTCTTAGTTAGCTTTTTATTCCTGTGATAAACACCATGACTGAAAGCAACTTGAGAGGAGAGGGTTTATTTCATCTTTGAGCTGATATGATGAGCTCTTTATACCACTGAGGGAAAACAGGGCAGGAACCTAGAGTCTAGAACTGAGACAGAAGCCATGGAGAAGAGCTGCTTACTGGCTTGCTCCTTATGGCTTGCTCAGAATGCTTTTTTTTTACTGTATATGATCACTTTTCCAGGGAGTGTCACTGCCCACAGTGAACGAGGCCCCACATCAACCACAAATCAAGAAAATGCACCACAGACCTCTCACTGGTAATCTCATAGAGGCATTTTCTCAGTTGACTTCTTCCATGATGTCTCTAGCTTATGTCAAGTTGATACAACAACCAGGACAGCCACATCTAGAGCCCTCTAGGACAGATCAGTTTGGGCTAGAAAAAACGGATGCGTTGTAACATTCTTAAAAGTTAGAATTGTTAATAATTTTAGAAGATTAGTGAATATGTTTTGAAAACTTGCATAATACACCATGTGTTTCTTTTATTGGATACAAGTAAACTCCTGTCCGAGGTGGGTGAGCCAAGGCTTCTCCAGAGATAGTCATTCCCTCCATCAGCTACTTTATTAGCTCACTTGTTACATGTAGAACAAATCTACAAAGAAAATTATCTCTTGTATTTCTTAAATTAAGATATCCCTCAGGGGCTGGAAAGATGGCTCAGCAGTTAAGAGCACTTGCTTTTCTTTCAGAGGACCTGGCTTCAATCCCTAGTACCACATTGCAACTTACAACCACATGCAACTACAGTCTCAGGGGACTGGCACCCTTTTCTGGCCTCTGTGGGCACCAGACATGCATGTGGTAGGCAGATGTAGATGCGGACAAAATATGCATACACACAAATAACAAAATGAAAGATAGTCCTCTAGTCCAATCATTTAGTTAAATGTATCCAAAATAATAATTAAAATAATTCATTTATTGCTATCTCAAAAGTACTCTCTTGGTCTGGAGAGATGGCTCAGAGGTTAAGAGCACTGGCTGTTCTTCCAGAGGTCCTGAGTTCAGTTCCCAGCAACCACATGGTGGCTCACAACCATCTGTAATGAGATCTGGCGCCCTCTTCTGGCCTGCAGACATACACACAAACAGAACACTGTATACATAGTAAATAAATAAATAAATAAACCTTTAAAAAAAGTACTCTCTTAAGTGTTTTTAGGAATATTAATTCCTAAGTATGGGCCACAGTCTGATGAATTAGGCAACTGCTATTACCCCCATTTTACAAAAAAGGAAAATAGGGTACCGTTAAAGAAAATGCCAATATCACAAAGCTGGTTGGGAAAGAGACTAAGATGCAAAATTAAGCTGTCTGACCCCAGAACTCCGGGCCTAACAGCCTCTCTAGTCTGCTGCCCATGACCTCGACTCACTTGTTTTTTTCTGGGCTTCCCCTTCCTTCGGGATCCAGCGAGGCTGCTTTTCAGCCCCCTTGGTTCCCTGACACATCTGAGTTGCTCCCTCATGCCTGCTTTGCATCCTCCACTAGAATGACATGAATTTGACATACAGCCTCAGGTGACAGGCTGAGCAGGAGAGAGACAGCAAGGCCAGAGATCATGAACCGCATGGTGTTGGAAGTTAAGTCAGACCTTAGGGCCTGGACAGGAAGGCGCCAGGGAAGAGCAGCTGTGGCATTGAGAGACTTGGAACTCTAAAGACAGCAGGCGCAGCAGACATGGGCAGTGGTGTACAGACCAGCTGCACATCTTGGTCACGGATCCTGTTTCTACCGGTGCGTACTCACCTCCCCTCGCACCCAGTCACCCACTGTTGCGGGAGACGGAAGATGAATTTTTCAGAAAGAAGAAACAATGAAAAAAATTGTCCAGAGTGTGGCTATGACGTAAAGCGGACGTCTGGGCAGCTTTGGTTACAGTCTCTGCACCAGGTCCTGAGACAGCCAGTGTACTTTCTGACCCACCAGACATATTACTGCTCTCTGCCCACACTGGTCCTGGGATTAGACAGTGGGTGTTCTATGCAGAAACTGAACAGATGTGAAGAGAAGGCCTCTCCATATGACACTGGAATTCCATAGCTGAAAAAGACATCTCTCCCATGGGAACCTCCTAGTATATCACCACCCCCACCCAGCCTCCCCAGTGGATGCACACCTTTTTCCAGCAGGCTACGCTGGTATCTCACGTTCAAACAAGGAGAAACACCACACAAGAAAACAAAATAAAAACGTCAGATAGAAAGGGACACTCAAGAAAAGAAATCCCTTACTTCTGCTTGTCTTCTTGTGATCCCAAGAACATGGCCGCAGTTCTGGGGAGCCACTTAAAGATGAAGTAACATCTTTCGAAAAAATAGAGGTTTTCTTTGACAATCTTGTTTCTTAAAGTAAGTTGCTTTTAAGCTACACAGTGTGGGACCTGGAATCCCAACACATAAGAGGCTAAGGCAGGAGAATTGTGAGTTCAAGCCAGCTTGGGCTATAAACCAAGGGCTAGGATGTAAGTCACAGAAAGCTTGCCAAGCATATACAACTCCCTGAGTTTGAGCCCTAGACCTGTGGTTGGTAGGTAGGTAGGTAGGTAGGTAGGCAGGCAGGTAGGTGATAGATAGACAGATGGATGGATAGATAGATAGTTAGATAGATAGATAGATAGATAGATAGATAGATAGATAGATAGATAGATAGACAGATATTTTCTAGTAGGATAGCACTGATTTTCTTAAAAGTTCAGCTAAATTTATAGTAAGTATTGCTTCAGAGGCTACTGTATCAAAGTATTGCCATGTTTTACAAATATGAGCTCATTAGTACTGAGCACATTCTGAAGACACTTTAATGGATTCATATTTGTAGAGCACAATAGAAACAGCAGAAAATGTCCAAATATTATTCCCATGGAGACAGAATAAGTAACTGATATCCATTTAGCAAAATCAAGTCTGTAACACGGCAAGAGAGCACAAGCAGAGGATTTGTTTCTGCAATTAGAAGTCCATGCACCTCAGCAGCTGCTCTTGACCACCTAGTCAACAGCTGCCCCCACTCCCCAGCATACTACCCTGCCTCAATCACAGAGGCAGCGGACACCAGCCTCTTGCTTGCCCAGCCTCCTTTGCACTGAGCTCTGGGCCTTTGTCATGGGGAAGAGAGACTTGCTGAAAATCTCCCAGAGAAACGAGTTTTCTTCTGCAGTTAAAAAAAAAAATACATGAATGTAATAAATCTCTCTCTCTGTGGAGCAACATTATTACTTTACGTGAACTCGAGAACTATGGTGGTTTTCTTGGGATCATAATGGTGTGGTTATTGGCTGAAGGTGGCAGGATGGAAAGGGATAGGGCTTGGGTCCTCAATGGCACCAGTGAGCCAGCGCCTTATTGGCTAATGGGAAAATGAATCTATGGCATGTGGGTCTTGCAGGAAAGAGAGATGTTATTGCTAGTGTTCCAGTGAACACAGTGCTGTGTAACCCATTCTCTCCACAAATAGTCACACTGAGTGTCTGTCCCTGTTCTGTGTGACAGGTTTTAGGCAGTAAGCAAAATCGATTCCTTGACATTTCCATCTTTACCTTTTTGATAGAACACATTGGAAATAAAATGGAAGACATGAAATATATCAGTGGAAAGTTCTATGAAGAAAACTAAGAGGGTCGGAGAGACAAGGTGGGCTCGAAGGAAACGGGGCCAGAGGTCAGGGCAGCTAGCTGCTAATTATAGGCATTTGAAGCAGAGACCTGGAGAAACAAACGCAGGGCGCAAGCCATGTGGACCGGGAAGTCGGCTCTGGAAAGTGGCGGCAGCAAGGTTAGAGGCCCTGGGTGGAGACGCATTTGGCACGTTTGAAGAAAAGCGTAGGCAGCCTGAGAAAAATCAGCTGAGATGGTAGATGACTAAGAGAGGGAAACAGAGGTAAAGTGCTGTTGAATCTGGCAGGCCACGTCATGGGTTTAGCCTTTTGCTTTGGAAAAGGTGTGAAGTTTTTCTTGGGATTTGAGTTTAGTGGCATGATCTGACTGGTGTTTTAAGGAATAAGTCCAAGTTCAAAGCAGGGAGATGTTTGGGAACCCAGTGCAATGAGAGACAATGGTAGCTTGAAGTCCTTGGATTAAACTGCGTCTTGGAGAGACAAAGCTGTTCTTGAGGAATTCGATCCTGGTGGACTCCAGGCTTGGGCTGGAGCAAAAGTACAAACTGGGTTGTCATTCACTAACAAAAAAAAGAAGGAACCAGGAGTTTGATTTGGGCCTATTTGCTCTTAGGTAGCCAAGTTGGGTAAGTAGCTGTTTGTGTCACTCAGAAGGTTGAGTGAGATGATGTCGTCTTGATAAAGAATGGATCCAGGGAATGAGAGTACATAGAGAAGAATTCTACACAGAAGAACACACTTAAGGGCTGAGTCCGGGGCATGCAAATATTTAGAAACCAGGAGAATAGGATAAAACCAGTGAGGAAGGATGAGGAGGAGCCTGCCACAGAGACCCGGGCTCAGGGAGCCAAGAGGAGAGAGGTGCTTCTGCCACCAGAGAGATGGAATTTACCCATAATCAGGAAGACTGAAATCTCCCCTGTCATTTCAGCCCTTGGGAGGCAGAGACAGGAGGATTGCAAGTTTGAGGTCACCCTGGATTAATTACATAGCAAGACTCTATCTCAAAAAACAGAAATACCAAAGCATCGAAACAAACAGCCAAGCAAAGAAGACTGAGATCCGACCACCGTACTTACCAAGATGAATATGTTGCTGGTGCTAATAAACTGTGATGTGCCAGCCACAGCAGTGCATCCTACATATCAAAGCAAGCAGTCAGGCTTGAAAGTAGTCACTCCATGGCTGGGTGGCTTGTACAATTCTCACCTTGCCTGTGAAATCATGGGAGCCTCCTTTGGGAAGGGGTCACTGAAAGGAAAATGAGAAGCTCTGGTGTGTTGATTTCTATTGAGCAGATGTAGTCTGTGAAGGTTTCGTCTCTGTAGAAACTGTGCTAACAGAAGCCGGACTGATTTTCGTGTCCAAATGTCAGAAGCCTTTAAAGAAAGGCAATTACAACACAAAGCAATATGGGCACCATTAAGCACAGTACAGAAGAAAGATGAATCTGGGCTGGGTCTGGTGATGAACACCCTCGATCCCAGCAGCACTGGAGTTCAAGGCCAACCTAGGCTGAGTAGCAAGACCAGGTGTGTGTGTGTGTGTGTGTGTGTGTGTGTGTGTGTGTGTGTGTGTCAAGAGCGCGAAATGACTCAGCTGCTAGAAGTGCTTGCCACTAAGCCTGACAACCTGAATTCAATGATGTCTGGAACCCACACAGTGGAAGAAGAGAACTAACTCCCACAAGTTGTCCTCTGACCTTCACATGCACTCTGTAGCATGCACACAAATAAACAAATAAAAATGTAGTAATTTTTTAAAGAAAAAGGAAGATGTAATCGGTACAAATTTCAGGATCGCGTACTCTGTTTTGGTACCAAGTTACTGAATGTTTCTGGTCATAGTGTTCTCCCTAGTAAAATAAAAGCAAATGGGCGAAGATATTTTATGAGTAATAAATTGAATGCTGTGAGGAAGAGCCCTGGGGCTATATAATCCTAACACTAACACGGGATCTAATTATTATTATTATTATTATTATTATTATTATTATTATTATTATTGCCACTGTCCCCGAGGTAGGCCTGATGTAGCATTATTTGCATCGGCATGAGCGTAGCCGGAGAAGGAAGCTGCAGCTGCAGTTGAAGCTTTTCTAGAATTCCCTGAAAGGCATTTCCATGAGCTGGACCTTAGATGAAGCAAAGCAGGACTCGGGATCATATTTTCTTGATATGTTCCAAAATAAATGTCACTGACTTCTCTGAAACTCTGCCCTTTGCACCAGCTCTCGAATTTGTAAGGTTAGGATCCTCCTGCACCCATGGGAGACTGGGGCCAGTGAACACCTTGTAGCCTGAGGGTGTTGGCGGCCAAGAAGAATGTGGTTGCCAGGCACTACATGGCCTCAGGCTCACCTTTGTTCTGTTTTTCCTCTTGATCTCATTTATTTTCACACCGAAGTCCTGTGGCCATAGGGCGTTGGATTTGCTCTCCCTGGCTCACAAAACAGAAAGCAGATAGCAAATGCCTGAGGAGTACGTTTTTTAAGAGCACATCATGACTTCCTTTTTATTTTCACAGAAACTAAGACCAAATTGGAATCTAGTAGAAATAGTCACATTCCTCACTCCTGAAGAAAATATTGAAAACTTTAGCAAGTGGATTCAGTGTCTAAAACAATGTTTACTTGGGGCTATTATTAACTTTGTTTTCTTATTTAAATATATGATTTTGAGTTCTGAACCTATGATTTCTTTTTGTCTATCTGGCTTGAAACTTTATAGCTTTGGAGCCCTTGAGCTGAGGCAGTCAAGGAACGTTGTGGGTTTTGAATTTCAGTTTTTGTATTTCAGTTCATGGTCATCCAATTTATCAACATTAAGAAAAATTCAAGGCACATGGATATTTCCCAGAAGTCTAATGGTTTCCCCAGGGGAAACATAAAATTTCATTAGTCCCTGAATTTAAAAATCTTCTGTCCCTTTTCAAAAATACCCGTGGAAATCCTGTTTCTAACGTGGGATTCGAGGAGGATTTGCTCACACACCTTGAAGTCAGCTGCTTGCTGGCCTTCAGGAGGGAAGGGCTAGTCTCTGTGACAGAGAAAAACAGATTCTGAAGCTTGCTTTGAAATCACTGTCCCAAGGGGTTTATCCTTATTAGCTTCTGAAAAATGAAAATATACTCTAATTGAGGCATGCTAAATCATTTGGGCAAACTTCGAAGAGTCGTTTTGGTCATTTCTAAGCACTCGGATAAGAGGTTTTATGGCTGCCTTGGTTCTAACCTCTTGGTTGCCATAATCGTAGGGAAATTTTACTTAACTGTTGTCTGAGCATAAAGAATTATGGGCTTGGATTTGACGTGGGTTAAAGGGTTTGGAGCCATAGCAACAATAACAACACCCAATAGAGGAATTTATAGTCATTGGAAATCACACAGTTGATCATCTCAGAAACCTAATCAATACGCATGCCGTTATCTAAAGGATCGAGTGAAGAGAAGCAGCTACCACAGTGTCCCCTGACTGTGTCATACTCTCATTGCTAAGCTAAGCTGCCTCTGAGCCAACCAGGGAAGCTAACTATCAGCTTATCCGTTTCCACAGTTGCTCTGCTAGGTGACTCTGCCTTGAAAGCTGGGCAGCCATTTAAACTGTGCTCCACAAAATGCTTTGCATTTTGATGGTAAAAGGGCAGGAACATTTAGATGTCATGTTTATATTTTACTTAGTGTAAAGATTGTGTTAACCTATACTGCCGAATCTGCTTTCAAAACATAGTAAATGGAATCATCTCCATTTTGGTAAGCACCTGTAGCTTTGAAGTCGGTAAAGAGGAGCCTTCAGGGCAGATGGAAGGGCAATATGGTCTGGTTCGTGGATTCAGAGGATGGCAAGGATTTTGTGCTTAGGATGTAATGGACAGCAGGGCAGAACCAGAGGAACGAGATAAAAGGTTGCCAGCCATAGAGAGCTGGGAGAGAGAGCTGGTGAGCCAGGATGGAAGGGTTGTGGGGACTGAGAAGTGTGAGATCTGTGTACAGTGCTGGTGAGAACCAGGACCGCAGGGGAGGTGAAACAGAGTGAGGGGTGTCAAGGGTGATGTCATAGTTTAGGAAACAGGCACCAATTGGACCAAATAATTTCTAAAAGAATCTGATAAAGGTCATGTGTCCAAATACATAATACACTTATAACTCATTCAAAAGAGGACAAGGAATTGAGTCCTCCACCAAGCAAAGACAGATAAGCAGTAAATGACAAAAGTGGGAAGATTGTCAGCATCATTAGACCACAGGGTGGGAGGGGGGGTGGGGACAGATCCAAAGCAAAATCAGGAGGCCATCTCCTTCACACCTACTAGGACGCCCACAATCCAGAAGTGAAGCAGTAACAGTTGTTGGTGGGTAGGGAAATTGAAACCCGCTGGTGAGAATGTAAAATGGTCCAGGCAGCTTGAAACTGCTTTGGCAGCTTCCTATAAAGTAAACACACACTTAACATGACCCACAACCCTTCACCTAGGCACTTATCCAAATGAAATGAAGACATTTTTCCACCAAGGCTGGTCTGCAAATGTTCATGACTACTGTATTCATAATAACTCAAACTAGACCACCCCAAATGTCCATGACGGTTGAAGGGATAGGCAAATGGTGTACACCAGTGAGTTTATCACCACTCGGCAATTGAGAAGGAAGGACTCCACGGCATGCAAGGAAGGAAAGCAGCTATGACGCAGCATGGAAGAGTCTCAGGTGAATTAGACTCAAAAGGCTCCATGACTCCATTAAAATAGGAAAAAAAAAAAAAAAACAGTTATAGCAGAAAGCAGAGCAACATTTGTGAGAGGCCACAATCAGAGCACAGAGACAGTTCAAAAAGGGACACCAGGTCGCACGGTGGAGGTGCACGCCTTTAATCCCAGCACTCGGGACACTGAGGCAGGTGGATCTCAGTAAGTTCGAGACCAGCCTGGTCTACAGAGCGAGGTCTAGGACAGCTAGCACTGTTTCACAGAGAGACTCTGTCTCAAAAATAAATAAATAAATAAATAAATAAGTAAGCAAGCAAACAAACAAATAAATAAATTGATAATAATAATAATAAAATTTAAATAATAAAATAAAGTGAAAAATAAAAGGGATACCAGGAGCTGCCTTGAGTGACAGTTTTCTGTGTCAGGATTCTGATGAAGGACTTGAGACTGAATGCTTTTGTCATAATTCACTGGATGAAATACTAGTATTGATGTATGTAATTTTTTTTTGCCTCAAAGGAACTGAATTTTTTTGTAAAAATAATTCTAAATATTACTGCATTTTATGTTTGAGGTCAGCACATTTTAATTGAGATTTGATAATGAATATGCAGATGTACCATGCTTAAATAATCTTGTAAAAAAAAAATATATTACCTAACTCTGTATGTATCTGTCTCCTCAGCTGTAAGGTACAAATCATAGTCACAGAATTAGGTTGGCTTTTAAAAAAAAAAAAAAACGAAAAAAGTCATGTGTAATAACAATTTTTGTTAACTGTATTGAATGTCAACTGCTCCAGATCAGCTTTAATTTAGGGCAATTCAGTGGTGGTTTGTTTCATATTCTCTTGTAATAAAATTTAAGTGGGCTTGAACTGCTTTGTAGGCTTATAATTTTGCACAGTGTAGTTAGTTTTAGTAAAGCTGGGTGGGTATGTAATTAGAGGAAAGTGCTCTACCCCACACTGACAGCCAGAAATTTGAGGTTTTTAGCTGCTTCATGTTCAGCTCACATTGATGACAGTACTTACTCACTTGTGTTTTCGCGTGCGTTATCTTAATTGCCTCCAGCCGCTTTACGTGGGAATCATTATCTCCACTGTACACAGAATAGATTTTAAAATACATGAATTGTTTACTAACTTGCTTGTGGTCAGCCAACTTGTCCAATGAAAGTATGACTCAGGCTATCAGACTTTCAAAGCACTCTGCTTTCCCCAACCCCGATCCCCCACCCCACCCTCCTGTTCCTCCCACTAATAAATACATGCTGCTGGGGTGTAGCCCAGGAAGCAGAACATTTGCTTAGCATCCAGAAGACTCTGAGTTGGATCCCCAGCGCACCCACCCCTTGTACACGAGAAGTGTTGAGACTCTGATTTTTCTGAATCTTCGGCTGTTGTTCAGCTCCCTGGACAAGGTTATGTATTTCATAAATCTGAGATAGGAAACCAACATTGCCAGTGGTGTCTGGCACTAGGCACTAAGGTAGGGTTTTGTGCTGCTAATTCGAGTCCACCCCTCATTTCACAGGGGAGCTAAGAGCTCCCTGGACTTGGAACAGGAAGCAAGATGAAACACAGTATCACTTTTCTGTGTTAGAGAATAAACTAGGGAATGAGAGCACAGGAAATCCAAATTTAGAGCCAAGTGTAGCTAGCATATCAGTCTTTTGCTATGACATGAAAGGGATCGTTTTAGTCAGGGTTACTATTGCTGTGATGAAACACCATAACCAAAAAGCAAGCTGGGGAGGAAAGGGTTTGCTTGGCTTACACTTCCACATCACTGTGGTGGCTAACGTTGCTGCTAATCCTAGACAATTCAGAACGTGCCCAGGCCCAGAAACAGCCTGGACTTCAGCCGATTCCTCAGCAAACATGTAACACTTGTGTCCTAGTTAGGGGGTGCTATTGCTGGGATTAAACACATGACCAAAGCAACCTGGGAAGGAAAGGGTTTATTTGGTTCACACATCTATACCACTCACTGTTCATCATTGAAAGACATCAAGAGAGGAACGCAAACAAGTCAGGATCCTGGAGGCAGGAGCAAATGCAGAGGCCATGAAGAGGTGCTGTGTACTGGCTTGCTCCTCATGGCTTGCTCAGCCTGCTTTCTTATAGGACCCAGGACCACTAGCCCAGGGATGGCACCACCCACAATGGGCTGGGCCCTCCTCCATCCATCACTAATTAAGACAATGTCCTACAGCTAGATCTTATGGAGGCGTTTCCTCAACTGAGGCTCCCTCCTTTCAGATGACCCTAGCCTGTGTCAAGTTGACATAAAACTAGCCAGCACAGGCCTCTTTCCTGTGCAAAGGTGAAAGAATCTGAGACATACACGTGCAATGTTTTAAAATGTATCCATTTAGCTAGCATTTGCTGGAAGTCTCTGGATCAGTGATTCTGGTAGACCCTGTGAATGCAGGAGGAAAAATAAATCACACTCAGTTTGTGGCTTCAGAAGGATTCCCAGACTGAGAAGGCTAGCTGCAGTGCAAACAAATGCATCCTGCACCCTGAGGTAACAATGGTGAGCACTCTTACAATAAAAGAGGCAGGTCTGCTGAACACAGTGTTATATACCCTGGAGAGGCTGAGGCAAGGAGATCCCAAGTTCAAGGCTAGCTGCTGAAGCAAGGTAGATGATCCACTTTTCTCTTACTGACATAACAGGCCAGAGAGCTGGGTTGTTTGCCATCCCAGGATAGAAACAAAAATTTGCATTTAAGGGTCAGAGAAATGGCTCAGCGGATAAAGGTCTCTGCTGCCTGACGACCTGAGTTTGATCCCCAAACCCACACTATGGAAAAAGAAAGAGAATTGATTCCTATAGAGTGCCATCTGATCTCCACGTGCACACACATGCACACACATACACACACAAACACAAAAATAAATAAAATGTAATTTTAAAATAAAGTTTAAGGAAATTCATCCTCTTTCCTTCATACTGACCCCAGCAAGACTTCTTCTTCTTCTCCTCCTCCTCCTCCTCTTTTTCCTCCTTTTTTTTTTCTCACATTAGCTGGAATCAAAGTGGTCATTTAGAAAAAGGCCATGCTATTTCCCTGCTTCCAATAATCTCAGTTACCAGGGTCGGAGGAGAAGTAGTTCTGAGATCCAATGAAATGTTCAGCAGTTGTCTTAGTTAGGGTTTGTTTCTATTGCTGTAAAGAGACATCATGACCACGGCAACTCTTATAAAGGAAAACAGTTCATTGGGGATGGCTCACTTACAGTTCAGAGGTTTAGTCCATTATCGTCATGGTGGGACATAGCAGGGTGCAGGCAGACACGGTGCTAGAGAAGTAGCTGAGACTCCTACGCCTTGCAGCCAACAGGAAGTGGTCTGAGACACTGGGCAGTATCTTGAGTATATATGAGACTTCAAAGCCCACCTCCACAGTGACATACGTCCTCCAACAAGACCACACCTACTCCAACAAGGCCACACACCTCCTAATAGTGCCCATTCCCTTTGGGTGCCATTTTCTTTCAAACCACAGTGATACATGGAAGGTTCCAGTGCTCAGCCCTTCAAGTTCTGGCCATGCCAGCAGTCCTTAGGCAAAATGTTAGCCCAGGATGCTCACCGATTTATTTCTACTTGAATGAGATTGTGAAAATCATCTAAATACATAAGCAGTCTTTGCATAAAAATGGTGCCTTGAAATGCACTGTGGTAGTCCCCCAGCTCTTTAAAAAAGACAGAAGGCATGTTTGTCTAAATGCAATTCTACAAAGATGTGTTGAGGAGGGTCTTCTGCACTCAGTGGTGGGGTTCAAGGGTGTGTTGCAGCTTTGGGCCCGGGGGCCTTTGCTGTGGATCTAGCAATACTGGATACACTTTCTTATAAAAGGCTCCATTCAGCATTCATTTCAAATGTCTTGGATCATATCCTAGAAAGCAGTGCTGTCCTCAAGTAAAATTTTCCCACATTTACTGTTCCAAACACTTGATTGCTAGAAAAGTCTATGAAGAAATTTTACTGAAAATCAAACTCTTAGGACAAAGGTCATGACATTTTGTTGCCTGGCTCCAGAATGAAATGATCTTTTATTCTGTGTTTTCTATTTATACTGTGTTAGAAAACTTTGCTTTGAAATGATTTGAGTTGTAGTTTTAAAATAAAAAAAAGGGGAAGAAAGAAATGAAAGAAAGCAGCTACTCTAAATACTTTTTATTGTTAGACATTGCATTTGGAAGGATGTGACTTCTTCACTAACACTAATGAAGCTACCCAGGATACTCAAAAATCAAGCAAAAGGAAATAATCAAAACCAGTTATGTTGCATTTTAGTTCGGAATTATTTCTTTTGTGGAACTAGTGATTCAAGATTATATGCTTTTATCCTGCAGAAATGATAATTTATGTGACTTGCTATCTCCATCACTATATCTCCATCACCATTCTGGGAATTTTCCATTTTCATACTTAGGTATTCTATCCTATTCTTTTCTGAAGTGTGCTCATTTTAGAAAACAGTAAGTAGGCCTCTCTTACCCTAAGTGGGTACATGTATCTGGCTATGCTCCAAATGTAAAGAACTAGAGGCAGAGCCAGGAGGAACATCAGGACCTCTGACATCTCTGTGTCTTCACACTGCAGCCCCAGGCTTCTTAGAGCCAAGGCCTGCCATGCTCAGATGGGAACAAGCAGCTCATAGGCCTCAAGCCAGCCCTTGGTAAACTGAGGAGACTCTTCTACATGTAGGCTTTGTGGTTGATCTGTAAAATGAGTCTTGTAGAAACTTCCTTTTTTATTTCCCTGTTAAGATGTGTATTAATTGGTCAGCAATCCCAAGGCTGTATACACCAGACAATTAAAGACAGCATTTCATGCACCATCTGTGAAATCTATATTCTGTCCATGTATCTAAGTGGGCTATCACTTATTTATACAAGTAAAAAACTTAATTTATTCCATCTTTGTGAAGCAATCTACAAGCATGGGCATGTTACATGAAGATTCAAATGACTCTATACTTCAGTAATTCTCGATTGTTCTTCATAGTATATGAAAAGCCTCATAAGATGAGAGGACCTGGCCTCCACTGACTGCAGAGAATACCTGTCAGTCACAGTGTAATTGGTACCAGGATGAGGCATTTGCTAAAGCATGGAGGCAGATGATTAGAGGAGCACACGGGACGAGTCATTGGCTGAGCCATGAGTTACAGAGATGAGATGGTAGGGTTCTCCTTGCAGCAACAGGAAAAGGGAAGTTATTGCTGACACAGCACTCTCCAATCCCTCGGACATCTTCAGAAACAGGAGGAAACCCGAAACTGGGATGGTCGGAGCACTATGTGCATAAGACACAACAGGCTACACCTCATGTGCCTCTGAGGGACTGGCTGGGCCCTGCAAGTTTAGAGGGCCAGAAGCAAAGGAAGGACTTTAAGTATTGATAGCCTCTTTGTATCATAGAAAGTACTTCTGACCCAGCTCTCTGGAGGCAGAAGAACCTAAGGATGCAAAGGATAGGCAGAGGCTGTGCTAAGACCAAGGTGAGGGAAAGCAGACAGTACTCACTTAGCATGAAACTTTGTGAAAATACTTGAAGCCAGTTCGGCAAATTGTTAAATCTTGCAAACCTCAATTTTATTGTTCACCAAATCTTTATAATGGTACTTCCATAAAGATTCTAATCGGGGTGAAATGATACCTCTGTACTCTTACTTCCTAAATGTCACCTGCTGGACCTGATTAGTAGTATTCTCCATCCTTGGTCCCTTTTATCCTGTGTTACTTTTTTAAGAATGTGTCAATGACATATTGTTTGCCTGTCTGTATTTGTGGCCTCTCCTGACTGTGAGTCCATGAGATGGGCATTCTGATTTATTCACAGCAGAGTCCCCAAATCCTAAGAGTGTTTGCTACATTATAGGACACTAAATATCTTTTATGTTTCTGTAACATGGTTTATTTTAAAGCATGGCATTGTTTGTATCTAGCAAGTACAGCCATGGTTTCATTGTATGTTGGCTTTTACAGAGTATGTCTCATGACCAGCAGATACTCTGAGGTAATATAAATAAAGTCAAACCTGTTTGCTTTTGAAATAGGTATCATGGGACTAAAGTGCAATATGTGTGTCTTTTAGCTATGATGTGAGCCTTATTTCTTGTCCTTTTGGAGGTCTTCAAAAAGTATTTCAAGGGTTGTTCCTTTTGCTTGATATCTGTGCTCTCTGATGAAGTCATAATAGTGATTCTTTTTGTGTGGTTCAATGGGTTCACACAATCTCCCTAAACTGAAACAAAAAGGTCAGCTATCAAGAGACAGCAGCATTCCATGTGCATTCCACTGGGGCAAGGGACTTGGAAGCATGGCTACATCAGCATTCTGTGGTTAAACAAGGAATCCATTGCTGCATCTAATGCTTTTCTTGTGGAAAGTCATCTGTTTCGATTTTTTAATCACTGAATGTTCAATGAAAGGCTGGATTAGGAAGCCTGGAAGAGTTTATAAAAGATATATATGATATATGTATGAATTCATACATATGTGTGTGTCATATATGTGATATCTATAACATACACATACATATTGTGTATATTATATATAATATGTATCATATATGTGATATGTGTCATATATGTGTGAATTCATATATATCATATATATGAATGGGAATGTCAAATATAGCATGAGAAATTAAAGTGTTTAATACATCATAAATATAACATGCAGTGACAACATGTCAGAAAGGTACATGTTTGTGTAATGAAGCAATTTTGAAATAAGTCTTTCTCTCTCTCTCCCTCTTATTCTTTTGGGGGCCCACCATCCAGCTCCCAGATAAATCACACACAGTCTTATTCTTATTTATAAATGCCTGGCCTTAGCTTGCCTTATTTCTATCCAGATTTTCTTAAATTATCCTGTCTATCTTTTGCCTCTGGGCTTTTACCTTTTTCTATTTCTGTATAACTTTCTTTACTTCTTACTCAGTGTCTTGCTATGTAGCTGGGTGGCTGGGTGGCTGGCCCCTGAGGTCCTCCTCCTTCTTTTCTCACTCCTTGATCTTCTCTTCCCAGATTTCTCCTCCTTTTTATTCTCTCTGCCTGCCAGCCCCACCTGGCAGCCTCACTATTGGCCATTCAGCTCTTTATTAGACCAATCAGGTGTTTTAGACAGGCAAAGTAACACAGCTTCACATAGTTAAACAAATGCAACATAAAAGAATGCATTACATCTTTGCATCATTAAAACAAATGTTCCACAACATAAACAAATGTAACACATCTTAAACTAATATTCTACAACATCCACCCTTTTAATTCTTCTGTGTTTAAAGTACACAAAATGACAATACCAATCTACGAGATCATCTTAAAGCTTTGGCTGCATTTCTCATTTTCCTTGATGTAATGGTCACATTTTAATTATCTATTCACCTTGATTGTTTACATTTTAGAATACCCATGAGCATATTATTTCAACATTAAGCCTATTTCTTTTGAAGCCAACATAATTTTGCTGTTTTATAAGTGTGATGGAGACTTGTTTTTCAAGCTGCTAAAGGAGGAATGCTTAATGTTCATACTGTGGCTTTGCTTGGGCTTCCTCTGCCTTTGAATTAGGTGGCACCTCAAGTCTAAAAAGGCATGAACTACATTATTTTCCCAGGCTTCAAAGAAAGCATTATAGTCCCCAGGGTGCTGGCTTTCATCAGAAGTTTAAGATACCAGGGCACCCAAGGCTGGTCAACTGTTTTCAGGTACATTTGAATCTCATCCGCTTTCAATTCTCTTTACTGGCTGCAATGTATTTTCTTCAAATCTTATTTCATTCGCTTCTAAGAAACCAAGTTCACCTTGCGCTTTCTCTTCATCATTCTCGAGCCAGAAGAAGATGCAGTACACAGGCAGATCACTGTCCTGGGAACAATGGCTTGTTTTGTTGGGGTCCTGAAGAAGGCTCAGAGGCTGTGGCAACAGCTTCACTGGACAGCTAGGGGCTGACCAGCGCTTCCCATAAGTATTTTTGAATATAATTTCGAACTAATGTAAACTGACAGATACATAAGCCCTGTCGTCCATTCTATCTGTCTATCATCTGTGTATCTAACAATTGATCAAAGTGGCAAGTAGTAGTGGTAGCATTGCTAAGACTCATAGCAACTCACTGACTCCTTATGATTCAGGTGCCATATAATGATTTACAAAGCCTTTTCCTCTTTCTTAGAATAGTATACAATAATCAATAACTATTAATTCCACTTAATAGATGGCTGGCTGAATCTGTTTGATAGGAAGAAGAGAGAGAATTCTGTAACTCACTTTTTCTGACTGAGGCATCTGATACCTAATGAGCCCTACTGAGATCAGAAACCCAGGAGAAGCACTAGCAGGAGAAGCAGATGATTTTGTACAGCTTTGAAGGACCGTGTAGATGCTCATAAGAAGATTCCAGTAGATATTTGGAAGGATTAGCCTCGGTACCACAGAGATACCTTAATAAGAGATGAAAAATAGAGTCGCCAGCATACAGGGAGAAGTTGATACTATAGATCCGTTTGGCTAAAGAAAGGAACTGACTGAGATGTTAGATAATATCCACATACAGACTGGAAAAGGCCTCCACCTCAGAAAAGATGCAGTAAGGGACTTCGCTGTAAGTCATGGTTCAGGCTTCTATAGATACTTCCAGGCTCACCAGAGGCCTCTGGAAGTTTAGGTGTGTCCTTAGGGTGTTTCCAGGTAAGAAGGTTGTGGGGAAGGGAGCTGAGATGGCTTAGCAAGTAAAGGCACTTGCCACTGTAGCCTGGCGACTTGAGGTCTGTCCCCAGAACCACATACAGGTGGAAGGAAAGAACAGACTCCACAAAGTTGTCCTCTGACCTACACACACACACACACACACACACACACACACACACACTCATGACACATGCGCACAAACACACAAGTAATGCATAAATTAAAAAATGTTTTAAAAGACTGTGTACTGTTAAAAATCAGAGCCTGATCCAAGAGATGGTATAGACAGTGACAGAGCCGTGAGCCTGTTGCGGCCCCGCCTTTCCCGCGTCTGGCTGGAGTGCCTCCCTAATGTACTTTGGTATGCTGCCTCAGAGCCTCCAGGGAGCTCTTGGGTGCACATGGTCTTGATGGAAGGGCACAGCTGGTTGTATAGAAATCTGAAGAGAGACATCCCAATGGAGATACATGATAATACGACTTGTCTCAGAAGTGGGGACTCACTCCCCAGGCCTGGAGTAGAGCTAGGTGCTAGAGCATTTCCCTAGCGTGAAGAGGGCCCTGGCTCTATCTGGTGCTGAAGACAAGGGGTTACTTTCCACAACACTAGCTTTTGTCAACTTTAGAAATCCTGAGACAATCTCAGTTCTGCAACTATATATGGAGAGAAAAAGACAGACAGAAACAGAGAGAATATGTCATTGTGAGCACGTATCTCATACACAATGCTGAAATCATTCCTTTTGTTATCAAGCTGAGGTACTTCTGTTAATTTTAAGAATTTAGTAGTTCTGTTTGTAATTTTTAAAAGGCTAAATGTTTCAGCTGACATAATAGAACAGAACAAGGCTACAAAGAATAAAATAGTTCATTTTCCTCAGCAGCCTCCTATGATGGGGCGGGGGCGGGGTCTTCACAGAGCACCACACTGCTGTGATGAACTCACAGAGCACCACACTGCTGTGATGAACAAGCATAGACTAGAAGGGAAGCCAAACCAGGAGGAACAGTGGCCGTGTTTGGTCAGCCGAGCCCACGGGATCCCCTGGACACTGGCGTTCATCCACCACGGCGTTTTCTGTAAACACTGTAGTGTGTCTCTATCAGCACAGTCACTCCTGGAGTACTGGAACTGTGCCTGTTGTTTGCATGGTTAATAGACTTCGTGTTGACATGTGACATGCAGAAAAGTACACTGATCATAAGCACGCAGCTCCATGAATTTTCCACTAAGTAAACAGGTTTGTGTGTCATCAGACAAATAGAGGCTGCAGGTGGTAGCACGTGCCTGTAACCCTGAATTCAGGAAGCTGAAGCAGGAGGGTAGCAAATTCAAATCCAGCCTGAGCTGCATAGCAAGTTAAAAGCCAGGTGAAGCTGCATAGTGATATTGTGTCGAAGGAAGGGAGGGAGGGAAGAAGGGAGGGAGGGAGGGAGGGAGGGAGGGAGGAAGGAAAGAAGGAAGGAAGGTTGGATGGGCATTACCAGGTGTCAGTTATGTTGGTCTTGAGTTAAAGTGGATAGTCAATAATTTAGTGAGAAAAATGCAATCCTCTTTGTCTTCAAAAATCTCTAGACCTTGTTATTCCATTTATAGGGGAGAATTTGTGCTGAATAACTAATCTCACCTGTTAGAGTCATCTTAAGAACATCAAATGTTTGTTGAGAGAATAAGTGAATGAATAGCTAAGCCAACATTCATGTCCAAGTACCAAGACAGCCCAGGGGAAAGAGTGCACACCACTCACATCAGCATGATCCTGGCTTCCTTTAACTCATAAGGCCTGATCCTTAGGACCTTGCCACTATTTGGTGAGGGAAGAATGCTCCCTAATCTAGGTGTCATTTTTATTTGGCCCAAATGTGAAGGAAAATGTAGAGGCCAATTTCCCATGCAACACCTAGGGAAAGCTTCCTTTCCCGGGAGACAGTTTGTGCAGGATAGGAGTTTATGATTCTAGATTCTGGTTACGATTCTGATGTCACAGCTGATTAAGTCTCACACTTGTCAAAGGTGAGGACTCACAACTGCTGGGATCTAGTCCTGCTCTGAGGTTCTGATCACAAACACACACACACACACACACACACACACACACACACACACACATACACACACACACACACACACACACAGATGTCCAGCTGCAGTTCAGGATGCAGTCTGTGGCCATGGAGCAGATCAAAATAACCTGGGGCCCCACAACAGTGAGCTGTTGGCATCAGTCCACAGCCTGATGAGTTGGCCCATCAAGCAGGGCAGGGATTAGTGCCTAACTAGAATGTGGATTGTTGCTTTCCAAAAGAGCAATTTAAAGATTAAGGGGGAAAATCCTGGGCAGTCTGGTCCCACTGCCATGCAGTTCCACCGGCAGCTTGGATGAGTAATCTCCGTTGCTCTGGGCCGTCAGCTTTCTTCTCTCACCCCTGTGCCGTCGGTTTCATCACCAGTGGCAACGCCAGCTCTGTCAGGAGGGGCGAACTGGTACCGAGTCCTCCGCTCTGCTCTCGGGCTCCTCCTCACAACCACCCACTCCACAGACAACTGTGCCGGAATGGCAGGGAGATTCCTGGTGAAATTCCCGGCCTCTGGCCCTTGAGGGTGAGACCTGCGACAAGACTCTCTGCCTTGAAGCCATCTGTTGGGGACGTGGGTATCCATCCACCCTCTGTTGGGGACGTGGGTATCCATCCACCCTCTGTTGGGGACGTGGGTATCCATCCACCCTCTGTTGGGGACGTGGGTATCCATCCACCCTCTGTTGGTGATGTGGGTATCCATCCACCCTCTGTTGGGGATGTGGGTATCCATCCACCCTCTGTTGGGGATGTGGGTATCCATCCAGGCTCAGGAAGTACTGAGGAATTGAATGCTAACTACTGGAGATGCTGCCAGCAAATAGTACGAATGAAATCTTAGGAATGAAGCTGTTCTGCTTTTACTTCAAACAACAGCAACGCATATTAGTGAATCAGTGCACCGAGGCCCTGGTGGTCTTTTCTTCGAGAAGCAACCTTCTGTCTGTCTTGTCTCCTTTTATCCCCGATTACAACACATCCAGCCTGCTGCTTCCCTTTCCTCCCCTTAATGGCTGACATGATGCCAACGAAGACACACCCACTTCATTTCTTTCTGGAGACGTGCTGACTTGCTCTTAGCCTGTTCGGCGACCTAAGAGAAAGGAAACAGAAGTCTGGCATGGTCACTTGAGCAATAGAGGGAACTTCATTGTGGCCTTCTGATGTGTGTGTGCATTCATAACAGAACTAAGATACAACTAATTCTCTCTAAAATTGCATAATGCTGTCCAAGGCATATGATTTAGAGAATATTTTAGAAAATTTGACTTTTCTAATACTGCAAATTGATTTTTGAGTCATAATTACTTTGAATTTTGATAACTTAAGGTTTACTGATTGGGCTGAAAGTCTCAAAGTTTAGTTTCAACCACCTGTTAGAAAAAGTTGCCAGGAAATGATCTCCCTTTTCAGTGATGTGCCTGGGAAGCAGGATCCTTGGTTTCTACATATAGTTCTTATGCATAGATTTTATTTATATATAAAATGTCCTTCTTGAATCTTTGTCCACCTAACTGTGTTATCACGATAGTTGTTTTGCTTTTTTTCATTCTAAAAATTAATCATTATGGTGGCACATGCCCATAATCCTAGCACTTAGGAGACTGAGGCAGAAAGATTTGGGATTCGAGGTCAGGCTGGGCTGCAGAGCAAGGCTTGTTCCCCTCTCCTGAAAAATCAATGTAGCAACCATTTGCCCTAGGTCTGTGTTTTCAGGCCTCCAGAGGAATGGAAAGCAAGAGGCTAAAAGCTCTGGGGCTGTGGCTTTGTAGCTGAAAGTTCATATAACCTCAGAAAAACTGGAATTTTTCCATCAACCTTTGCAATTCTAGACCCTTCTAGAATCTTGAACAGAAGTAAAGAAGAGATGTGACATCTAATTTTGGGATGGAGTAACCTGGTAGGAAAAAAAATAGATTCTTTGAGATACGTAGTCTTTTATTCTTTTTCCTATCCTCATCAGATGTGTTCACTGGATAAAAGAACCCTCCAACACAGATCAACACATTTATAGAATGTTGCTTTAAAGCGTGTTTGCCACATTTCTTGCTTTCCCCTGGTGTTGACCCAGGTTTCTCTCTCATTCCAATGATTTTATTTTTTGAAGTTCTTAAAAATTAATGTACACTTGGATCGTTTCGCCAGTTTGTATGTGAAAAAGCGTTTCCGCAGAGATAAACAACTATTAATTCATTCTCTTTATCTGACATAGAGTGGAGAAGGACTGCATACATCCCCCAGGAGACTGGCATTCTGCCTGTTAGTGGAGAGGCTAGCATTTTCTTTTCAACTGTTTGTTTTTGTTGTTGTTGTTGTTGTTGTTTTGAGACAAGGTCACACCAAGTTGCTCAGACTCAGAACTCATGATTTCCCCTAACTCAACCTCACATGTTTTGGAATTTTTTTAAGATGTATTATTTTATGGGTGTCGTACCTCCATGTATGTCTATGTATCATGTCTGTACGCTATATGCATGCATACAGTGCCCATGGAGGCCAGAGGGGGGCACCAGCTCCCCCGGAACTGGAGCCACAGATGGCTGCAAGCCACCATGTGGGTGTTTGGAATCGAACCCAGGTTCCCTGGAAGAGCACCCATGTTCTGGAATTTCAAATGTGCACCCACACACTTAGCTTTTTCATTGGCTTTTAAGATGTGGATACCTAGAATATCCACTAATCTTCCCAAATAAACTTGAAGTTCATTCTAGGTCCATCTTCTACCCTACTCCCTCCATCACTAATATCAGAGAGGAGAGTCAGAGAGGACTGTTAACTGAGAATACTCAGAAAAAGCAGCATTATTGCTCAGTTTGGAAGACTTCCTGCAACACAGTTGGGATTCCCCAACTGAATAAGAGCATTTGACTGTTTTGGTGGCATGTTTAAAATTTTGTCATTCATCCTAACCATTTAGGTCTGTTGTCGTGAAAACCTGAATTTCAAAGGCTCATGCTGTGTTTTGTTTCTCTCTTTATTAAGTACATGGTACAAAGAAAGCATCTCTAGGGATAGCATTATGGAGCCTGTGTTTGTCTTAGTTAGAAATCACTATACTCTAGGAGCATTCTGCTGGATTTTGAGGTCATGGGGAAATTGTTCTAGAGAAGCAGTTGCACTGAGTTTTGTGAGGGACATGAAATCATTTGTTAATGCTGGCAACACCTTTCATCTGATCTTCAACAAGCACCGTAGCTAGAGATGGCCACATACAACTGTGGGAGTGTGATCCCTACCCAGAGCATGTCACTGAGAAATCCCATTACTTGCAATAAAGTAAGACATGATTATTAGGCTTACACCTCTCAAGAAGATCAGATCCAATTATTGTAGAAAGAAAGCTCTGGTAAATACTTGTATCAATTGAAATTGTCACAGACACAAATTGGAGTTGCTTTCTGGACACCAGTAGTTTCCCAGTGGGCACAACTATGCTAGGCCAACCACTCAGAATCTCTCAATGGTCCACACCCGGAGCTCAGCTGTTGGTATAAGGATAGATACTGTGTTAGCACTTTTTCTAAATAGTCTATTAGCACCTCAGTCATCTGCTCAGACTGCTCTAACAAAATACCAGAGGCTGGGTGGTATGTCAACAAGTATGTAAGAGTATTTCTCACGGTTCTAGGGACTGAAGTCCAGGACTAAGGCATGGTTGGGTTCTAATGAGAGTCCTCCTGAAGTCAGATGGCTGACTTCTCTTTGGGATCTCTTAGAAGGGCACTAATGTCATGCCATAATTACTTTCTACTAAATGCTAATACTGAATTAGCTAATGCTAAATCCTTACAGCATTAGGAGATCCTAACACGGGGGTTTAAGATTTTAGCATATGAATCTGGGGAGCAAAAATACTCGGTTTGTAACAATATGTGTGTTGTGGAACACTGTCGTCCAGCATAGTGTGGCCATCTTATTGAGAAGAGCTGTGACCACACACACACACACACACACACACACACACACACACTCCTCACCAAAGCATACTCATGGATATTCCCTTGTAGATAGAGGGCTCATTAGATCCTCACCTGAAATTCCAGCCACTTTCCCCATGCTACACCACCCCATCTCCAAGCTGCATTCAATTCTGTCATGACAGCATGTAATCTTAGGTTCTAGGGTATGTAAGAGGCAGAAGGTTGAAGGGTGGGGGCACATGACATGACTCCATCTGGACAGTTTTAGGGAGACTGTGACACACACTGGGGTGAAACTTTTCAGTGACACAGCATCTTGTGAATCACCCACACTACTGTATCTCCCCACCCCATGCTCCTGTAAGTAACCCCAATAAACTCCTTTGTTTAACAAGCTGAACTTGAGTAGGATAATTTCCTTGGTCTGTTGTTAGAGAGTCTTCTCTGGGTGAGTAGCTGATCATGCCTCCCCAAGAAAAGTCACATAACAATCTGATACAAAATTGGATAATCCCTATAGCTCATGTACACTTTGGTAACAAGGGTTGACTGATCCAAAAGTAGATCAGATCTTTCTGAAAATTCTCACACTCAAGAGGAAGAATTCTTTTCCCCTTGGGGAAAGTGTGAGCTTAGATCGTAAACAGAAGCAGAGACAGGAGGGAAGCATTGCTGTCGCTTGCATTTAAACTGCCTTGTCCCCTGCCTTTCTATGAGTGGTTGTCCCTTCCTCTTTTCCCACCCGGGCGTGCTGTGTGTGTGTGTGCATGTGTGCACGTGTGTGTGTGTGTGTGTGTGTGTGTGTGTGTCCTTCAAATGTATGAGGACACATGCAGATGAGCGTGCACATGCGTGCATATGTGTATGAAGAGAGGAGGACAACCCAGAGTATTGCTCTGTAGGTGCCGCCACCGCCGCCGCCACCTTTTAGTTTTTGAGACAGGGTCTTTCCCTCTCCTGGAGCTGGCCAGGTAGGCTAGGGTGGCTGGCCAGGAAGCCCCGGGGATCTTCCTTCTCTGCCGCCCCAGCACTAGGAACACAAGTGTGTGCCCCGATGCCAGGCTTCTCAACGGCATGGAGCTACAGCCCTTCCTCTGATTCTCACGCCTTCCAGGTGAGCCTTGGGCCTTCTGAGCTACTCACCCTGCCCCAACTCCCCTTTTAACCAATTGTGTTTCCACTTAAATGGCTTCCAAAATACGGGTCCTGTTGTGTCGGCTGGAGAAAATCCCAAGTCGGGCATCAAGAAGAATATAAGGCTTCTTTTAACAACTGGCAAGGGCCCCATTGTATGTCCAGTTCCAGATGTTGGGAGCATTTCTCTATTGCATACATTTAGATTCTTAGTTCTGTGACAAACATACTTGCTCATCCAAGTGCTGGGCACACATTTTTTGTTGGGTTTGCTCCCAGAATCAAGTGCACTGGAAAGCTGATGTCCAGGTTTCCCTGCAAAACAGTTGTATTTCATATAGTCCACGGGCAGTTGGTAAGGGTATCCCTTTTTCATGGTATGACCATCTCTAGATAGCCTTACTTTAACACAGCTTCCAATTTGATAGGCAGAAAGTGTCAACACATTGTTTTCTGTTGTTCAAGTTTGGGTTTCTTGGGAAAAACAGGTCATACTTACAAAGAAGCTCTGGATTCCCCTCAAGTTCACGCTCATGTTCCTCTTATCAGCCCATGGATGCCTTCGTGCTGACTGACTCACACTATCAAAACGCTAACAGAGTTTCCTGCCATCCACAGGGCTTATCAAAACATCACGTGGTCTAATTTTGACACACCCACCCCAAAATACCAATATCTTTCTTCATTCTCTTGCAGGGGAGCGAGATGGTAGGGCCTCTGACATCTTCAGATGACCAGAGATGGCAAGAGCAATTTTGCTTCATTTTATTTGGTTTTTGTTAACAGTCAGACTCAGTGACTAGAGGTAGGTGGGAAAGCCTTTCAATCAACCCAGATTGCTTTTGCCTCACAATTTAAGAAGAAAAAAAAATTAGTCCTTTTGTGGCGCTTCCCTTTTCTAGTGTCTATTCCATGGGTGATCTCCAGGATCTGGTATCCCCACAAGAGCCCGGATGCCTCTCCGTCCTGTCAAAGGGCGTACATTTACTTTCAGTTTCTTCTCTTTCACGGGGAGCAGACTGAAATGAGCAGGTCCATGTTGGAAGCTGACCTTAGTGGACCAGGCTTCTCATAGAGAAGCTGGGAACAGAGAAAGGCCGCTTCTCCTCCACGGCACGTGCTGCCGACGGGAAGCCCCGTGGCTTGTGCATGCGCACAACGTGGCAGGGCATTGGCTGAGGCTGCAGACTTTGGCTGCATCAGAGCAGCAGAAGAAAGACAAGGGAAGAACTATTTTAATTTTATTTTTAAACCGAATGTATATCACATATCTTAGAGGTCTGAAAATTATGTGAAAGGAAGTTTTGTAGAATAGGGTTTGTAATAATATAACTTTTCTAATAGGTTAAAATTTCATTGTTACTTTTGCATTCAAAGCATCCTTTCACTATATGTGTGTATACACATGTTATAGTTACATTTATATGTGTACATGTGAAATTGTAAACTATTATATTTAAATATAGTAGTTTTCTGTATGTGCATCAAAGTATTGGGACAGTCTGGTGTAAACATAGGGCCCTATGGAATAGGAGTCAAAAGGATGCCCCAAGAACAGGCTGGGCTCTGTGTGCCATCCCTACCTCTCCCCAATGAAACATGCGGTTGCTTTATTTACTAGAGTAAGGAAGTCTAGAATCTGCAGAAGAAAGCAAAACTCCCTGTTACAGAGAGAGGATGGCTCACTGGGAACAAGCACCTTCCATCAATATGGATAAGACATAGGCTCCCCAAACCTCAGCTTTTATATTTACAAAAACAGAGGGGCTGTCTTTCCACTAAAGGGACACCCAGATTTATACTCCTAGGAGATGTTGGATGGTGTGACACAGGTTATATCCAGTCTGTCAGGGGAGCTGGATCCCTTGTCTCTCCAGTGAGCCTCCCCCCTCCCCCGGCCCCCGCCCTTGAACCTGGCCCCTCCATCTCACCTCCCATTCATGCATCCCTACTGTAGTACTAATTATTTCCTTTGCTGGAAGCCTACACCAAGCCCAGCTGTATTGGGGGCTCAAAGGGGTTTATTGGCCAGAGACACACTACCATTAGCAACACCACCTGGATTAGAACCCATGTTGTCATGCTGCAAATTCACAAGCTTAACCAATAAACTCTGATGTCTCCTAGTAGGCTGGTGATTTTCAAGCTTATATCAGCCCTGAAATTTTGTAAGGGTTATTTCCGAAAATCTCATAAACAGAGCATCACTAGGCATAACTAAGTTAGAACCCAGATGTCAAGCACACTTCCGGTCCACAAGCCTAGGTTTGCCCCCAAGTATCACAGAGCCTCAAGCTCTGTATGAAGAAAAGCCACTACATGTGACCATGGCAGAGCTAATCTTGTCTTCTGTCCAGAGTCTTCTTGATGGTCAAATGCTCAGTCTTCACAAGGGAGGCCCAGCCACAAGACCATGACTCAGTGTGAGCATCCCTGTCAGCAGTCAGACGGCAGAGCTGACCTGGTTGAAGTCCTCCTCTGAGGACCACATGGGATAGTGTTATCAGTGCCATGCACACTCTGCTTTACCTTGTCACCTTTCCAAATAGACGTGAAAAGGTGGGAGCCTGTGAGGACATGTTTCTGAGTATCAACACCAACAGCATAGCCAGGTTGATGAGCCCTGATTTGTTGTGTTAACTTGAAGTTACACATAGAAGCCAAATGTGAAGACTTTACTACGGGACAAGTGGAGGTCTGCAGTCTTGTTCTGCCCATCATTGGGTGGATTTGGACCAGCTGTCAAACATTCCATTTCAGAATTGGTGAGATGGCTCATCAAAGAAAAGCATTTGCCACACAAGCCGAGTAATCTGAGTCCTGGAACCCATGGCAAGACCTGGAACCCCTAAAGGTAGAAGAAGAGAAGCAGCTCCACAAAGTTACTGTCTCACTTCCAAATGTGCTCCATGATGCATTCATGCATGCATGAGTGTGCAGAGTGCACACACACACACACACACAACAACAACAACAACAACAACAATAAAATAAAATAAAATTTTAAAAAGATTTCATTTTCCCATCTAGAAAAATCAGGTTATATAAGTAAAACTTGCCCTGGTACCCATCACCAGTTTAGCTATTACTATTAATTTATTAATTACTGTTTTAAATTAATGAAGTTAACATTCTAATTGTAAGATAATGCTAAGAGTCAGTGTTTTTATAAACGTTGTTAGCATGTATTGTTATCTATTTATTTAGAAATGGGCCTGTGAACCCTTTTTGATTTTCTTTAAGTTTAGATACTTTCTTTCTGAGTTGGGTTTTAATTTTCAAGTGATTTTTCTCTCTTAAATATGTTGGATTATGGACCATAGTCAACCCACTTAAACATCGGTCATATAATTAGATGTAAAGTACATCTAATGAAAGGCAAATGGAAGCGATAACGTATCAGCGTTTGTGGGAAAATGTACCAGAGTTGTGTAAGATATCTAAACAATGAGAAATGGGGTGGTGACTGTACAGGAATTCTTTGTAATAACCTTGAAACTTTTCTAAATCTAAAAGTATTCTTTGAACGTTGTCTGTTCACAGCTTTCAATGAGAGGAGAATCTCACATAACTATCATTTCTGATGTTCTTCTATTTGCACATATCTGTTTCCTTCTGATAGCATTTTCCTTCTGCCTGAGGTATTCCTGTGACATGTTCCACAGTGAAGATCTCTCGTTGATGAGCATGCCGCACCTTTCATATGAAAGGCCCTTCCCCTCACCTTCAGTTTTGAACTGTATTATGCTTGTTGGGTGTACACTTCTGTGTTGACAGTCACGTGAGTGTGTACTTTGAGCGTGTCAATCTACTACTTTTTCACTGGCATTGTTTTTAGCCAGAAGTCTCCTATTGTGGGTTTGTTTTGTTTTTGTTTGTTTGCGTGTTTGTCTGTCTGTTTTAAGGCAGAGTCTCACTTTGTAGCCCAGACCAGCCTTGAACTTGAAGTCCTCCTGCCATAACCTCCTGAGCGCTAGGATTACAGGCATGTGCCCCCACGCCCAGTTTCATATTTTCTGTTTCTGTCAGCTAGCTCCCGTGTATCCCTTCCGCAGTGTCTCTTCTATAATCAACCAACCCTGGCCAGCTGTATAGATTTCTTTTAACTGCATAACCAGTTACCACAGATTTCAGCTCTTACAACAGAAATCTTTTACTATCTCACAGGTCCCATGGTCAGGAGTCTGACCTGGCGTTGCTAGGGCCTCTGCTCAGGCCTCTTGAGGCAGAAATCAAGGTTGTCATCTGGCTGCATCCAAATACGCTCAATTAGGAAAAGTAGCCTCTTCCAAGCTCCTTCCGGGTTGCTGGCAGAATTCGTCTTCTGAGGTTATTTGTCTGAAGCCCAGCTTCTTAGCCTGCCGTCAGCTGTGGGCTGCTCCCCACCCACTCCTGCCACATGGCTCTCTCTGTGACATGCTAGGACACAACACGTCTGCTTGAACACACAGAACCCCGTTCTGATAACTGCGGCAATGACCCTGACTTCCGGTTCTACCGTCTGGGTCAGTCCTCGGGTGATCTTAATGAGTTGATTGTTCTCAACATTTTCTTGCCTCCGTGCCTAGTAATCTCTCACCAGATGTCAAAAATTGTCAAGTACGTTAATGTGTAATAGTAGTTTAAAATCATGTCTCATTGTAGTTTGAAAAAGATCATGTGACATAAAGTTGGGTGTTTCCACCATTCGTCAGAATATAGGGCAGTAGTCGTGTGTATGTTAACTTTGTTGTGCAGCATATCTCTAGAACTTTCTAATCTTGCAAAATGGAAGCCTCTGTGTCCATTGAGCAAGTCTGGTTCCTGGAGACTACCATTCTGCTTTTCCTTTCTATGAGTCCATCTGATTTAAGGAGTTGATATAAATGGGATCGTGCCGTATTCTTTCTTCCCACTCCATGATGCTGGGGATTGATCCCAAGGCCTTACACATGCTAGGCAGGCACTCTACCACTGAGCTGTATGGCAGCCCTTTTATTCTGAGATAAGTTTTGTAAAGTTCTCCAGGACCACAAAGTCAAGCCAAGCCTAATGTTGTTTACCAGTCAGTAAACACAAAATTGGATCTAGTTATGAATGTGTACAAAAGTACACTAAATTTAAGTTAAACCTGTTCTACTTTCTGTATCCAAGAGTCCCTCTCTACATGCTTCTCGGGCTTCTCATGAATGTCCACAAGTGAGTCAACTATAGTTAGCATCAGGTGACTGTCACCTCTTCTACCAGCCAGGTTGCAATCTCTGCTTCCATGTTCTGTCTAAGGAGCCTCCTTTGGGTCATTTGTGATTCCTGTGCTGAGATATCTAAGAGTGGCCATGTCTATGCTATTAGTGGCCAAAGTCACCAGTCCTCAGGATGAGATGGGATTAGGTCTCTTACAGAACTTAAGAATCCAAAACAGTTCTGAACATACCATTCCTCTGGTATATAGCCCTTTCCCCAAATCTTCCAGTCTCTAATAACATGAATTCCATCAATTTATTGTTTAAAAAAAAAAAAAGCCAGCTACAGAAGAGTGCACATCTTCTAGGTTCCAGCGGGTGATGGGAGTCAGGATGCACAGCCCCTGCTGCTCTAGAAACTTCTGGCTGCTGAACTAGCTACATGCCACATTGCTATGCCCAGGAATTAAGCCAGGTATGTCTCTGAAGATCTATGGGATTGTGCCCTCCATCTACCTGCAACACACAGAGCAGATCTTCACTCTGACCATAGCAACTAGAATAGACAGGGATCCATTCAGAGCCAATAGATGCTGATCCAGTTCCCCCTAGAGGTCTCCTCCCTGGCAGTGCTGAAAATCTACCCAGACATCCTGGTGTGCAAGAGCTACTGCCCCCAGTGGCTAGGGTATCCTCATGTGGCAACTCAAGCCTCAGTGCTGTGGAGGCTAGTCCTGAAACTGGGCTGCCTCCCTCTGCTGGTGGCTGTATGCCTGGGGTCTATATTAGTCACCTGTGTCACTATGATAAAAAAAACAAAAACAAAAAAAAACAAAAAAAAAACCTGACCGAAACAACCTAAGGGAGAAAAGACTGCCTTGGGCTCATGGTCACAGAAGGATTTCAGTGGGTTTTGGCAGAGAAAGCCTGGCAAGCAACTTAGTTCATGGTGGTGGGAGCATGGAACAGGGCTGTTCACATTACAGTGGAGTAGGAATCAGAGGCTGTGAAAGGAACCAGGGGTCAGGTATCACCTTATAAGCTCACCCCTAGTATATACTTCTACCAGTGAGGTCCCAACTCCCAAAGTTTCCTGCCTCCCACCAGCTGGAGAAGCAGCATTCAAAACATCATGTCCTGTGGGTAGACAGGTCAGATTAAACTGTAATAGGGCCCAGCAAGTTTCTCTGATTTAGGAAGATGCCATCGTCAGGCCCAGCCAACTGCAGGAGCCTTAGGAACTCTAAGTGGCCCCTTTGTTCCACTCTCAAGACTGTAGGATTATGGGATTCTGTAGAATTCTGATTCTCAGAATTCCTTCTACTTCATCTTCTGTTGACTTCAGAAGCCTTATGCCAGCATTAGTGTTCTTGCGACAAATGCTGAAGACTATTCATTGCTTGAAGTATTTTCCCTTCACCTTCCTGTTCTCTCCCCCCTCCCCTTCCCCATGCAACAAAGGGCCTTGTGTTCCTCAGCCAATGACAATAAGTATATGACAAGAGCAAAGGGGAGGAGCCTGTGTTTTATTGCTAGGGTGCCTGATGGAAAACAACTGAGCCCCAAGCTCCCTGATTCAGGGCCGCTGACTTGTGTCCTGCTGCATCACGTGACCATCGGAGCGCAGAGCCTCTCTACCCTGGACCTACACTGGCGAATGTCCATCAGGGTGATCGCAGCACAGACAGCAGAGCGAAGGTGCCTCTCCTCAGACACCTTGCCTTCCTCCCTGGCAGGCTAGGGTAACACCTCCTCCAGGAACTTCTTACACCGGACCCTCCTTTTCGCTTTGTGGAGAAAGCTCACCCCTTCTCATCCAGACACCCCTGTGGTCCTCCTCCAGGACCGCTCATCTTCCAGGCTTCCACCAGCGCGGGGAGAAAACAACCTCATTTCCTGTTGTTTCCCCGAAGACTTTCCTCTGACTGTGGTTACAAAAACGTTCAGTAGAGAGCGACGGTTTGCTGGGGCACACCATGAGAGTCCAGCTCTTGCTGGGATAATACAGAGAGACCCGTGAAAAGTCTGGTGCTACTTTTAGATGAGCCATGATGTTTACACAGATTTTTTCCCAAGACCACCCAACTCATTTCACACGTACTCTTCAGCTTTGCAAGCCCTGGCCTCCTGAGGAAAAGAGAAAATGTAACAACTCAGCGCCCCACCCAGTTCTGAAGACATGACTTCATACTCCAAGTATTTGCAAGCCCGCTCTACTGATCAACATGCCTACGTCAAATAGGCCATCTTTTCTTAAACTTCATTTCTCTCTCTCTCTCTCTCTCTCTCTCTCTCTCTCTCTCTCTCTCTCTCTCTCTCTCTCTCTCTCTCTCTCTCTCTCTCTTTTTAATGAAAGGTGTCTCTAGAAGCAGTCTGCCCTCTGACCCTCTTGTGTATTGCTGATACCTCACTAGATATTTGGAGAAGTTTGAGCAAAAACCATAAATCTAAAAGTTAAAAACAGAAGAGGAAGAACTTGGTATTTGGCCTTCCCCCAGTCTCCTGTCCCATGTATATTTCACACCAATTTCCTTTCCTCTTTAGCCCTGTATTATGCTAAAAGTTTTTACCCAAGGAAAGTTGGTGAGGGTTTTTTCAGTGCATAAATCTGCTGTCATTGCTTCTTTGATTCGTTTTGAGAAGCAAGTGAGGCGCTGTGTCAATCTGTTCAGGCTCCTATAACAAAATACCATAAGGCCAGTGGCTTATGAACAAGGAAGTTTATTTCTCACAGTTCTGAAGTCCTGGACAAAGACACTCGCAGACTGCGTCCTGGGTCATAGATAACATCTTCCATCTGTGCATTCACACAGTAGAAGGGACACGGTGGCTCTCAGTATCACTTTTAGGAGGACACTAGACCTATTCATTTCACAAGGACCCACCTGAGGCTGGGCATGGTGGCGCACGCCTTTAATCCCAGCACTTGGGAGGCAGAGGCAGGAAGATCTCTTTGAGTTTGAGGCCAGCCTGGTCTACATAGTAAGTTCCAGGCCAGTCAGGGCTATATAGAGAGACCCTAATTCAAAAGACCAAAACATAAAATCTTCTTTAAATTTTTTAAAAATTTATTTTATGTGTATGGATTTTTTTGCCTGTGTGTGTATCTGTGTGCCATGTACACACATGACCTAGTTCCTGTGGAGAGTGGAAGAAGGCATTGGACCTCCAGGAACTGGAGTTAAGGATGGTTGTGAGCCACTATATGAATACTAGGAATTGAACCCTGGTCCTCTGCAAGAGCAGCAAGTACTCTTAACCACTGAATTCTCTCTCCAGCTGCTAAGCCCCACTTCTTAGTATCAGTCCATTGGTGATTATATTTCAACCAGTAAGTGAAGATCCGACATGAACACTCAAGCCACAGCGGGTGGGTCACAGCAAAGGAGAAATCAAATGACCTGTTGAAGGTTGTCAATCATTACCATTGGTTGTCAAAAATTGATTTTTCCATATATGATCATATTTAATCTGGAAATCATCGCCTCATCTTAAGTTTGGTTGTTTTGAGTTTCAGAGACATAGCATTTCATGGTAAGTTTGTATTAAACATGCTTTATTACAATTTAGTTTCCCAGGATATAGGAATACGCTGGGTTCTTGTATGCAGAAAACAACATGGTATCCAAGTGGGAGATGGGCTCTGACTTTTCTTTGGTCCTATAAAGTGGGGATGACATCTCTCCTTTTGTGCCATCATGATGTCTAATTTAAATGCCATATTAAAGTCTTTTACCCAGTATACTTTGATAAATATCTGCTGAACCGAATGTTCTCCTTTTAGTATCCATAAAAGGGGAAAGAGTGGGCATGATAGGGAATGACAGACAGACAGAGCCAGGCTGTCTTGGTGGTAAGGAATGACAGACAGACAGAGCGAGGCGGTCTTGGTGGTAAGGAACGTCTATGGGACACAGGCACACAGCCCGCCTCCAGGTTGCTTTCCAAGAAGCAGAGGTGAACAGACGCAGCTACATTGACTAAGGGGAGGCTGTCACAAGAAGGAAGCAGCGGTGCTTCCTGCGCTGGGGCTGGCTGACCAGAAGCAGGCTGATGGACAGGCGAGGTGAAGTCAGGCAACAATTCATATTGAAGCGGACTTCGATCTGGCTGTCTACGGGTGATCACGATTTCAACAGGCAGAGTTACTGCAGGGAGACATTCTACGTAGAGGGTGCACCAGCAGGCATAAAATAAAATGTGGGGCATGTACTCAGCTTAGCCAGTAGATTGGCATAAGTGGAACATTCATTATGGCTACTCAGAGGGTGGCCTCGGGTCCTGCAGCATCCCTGTTTCTGGGGAGCTCCTTAGGAACGCAGTCTGTTAGCCAGGCGTGGTGGAGCACTCCAGGAATCCCAGCATTGGGAAGGGTGAGGCAGGAGGGTCTTGTCTGAGGTCAGTTTGGACTACATAGACTCGGTCTTGGAAAAAGAGGTAAGCAAGGAAAAGGTGGTAAGAAGAAAAGCAAGGTGGGAGGGGGGAAGGAAAGAAAGAAAGGAGACGAAAGATGAGGAAAAGGGAGGTGAGGAGAGAGATCCAACCACAATTGTGCACATACCTGCTGGGAAGCTCTGGAAGAGCAGGAATGTAAAGAATCAAGTCACACAGAAAGGTAGATTGTGGCCAGACCCAGGAGAGAGGCTGGCAAGCATGTCCCAAGCAGGAACAAGCCGGAAAGGGGAAATTGAAATCCTTTTACAAATTTGTTGCTCTCGATTTATGACTCTGTAGGCAGTTTTTCCTCCTGCCTACCTGTTTTCAAATACCCAGCAGCCACTACTTAACTAATTGACTCTGAGGCTTAATATTACCTATAAATGATCATTTGGTAGCTCAGGCTTATTACTGACTAGCACTTACACTTAAATTAACCCATAATTCTTAATCTATGTTTAGCCACATGACTTGGTACCTTTTCTCAAAACAACATTCTTGTTTTGCTTCCTCTGCATCTGGCTGGTGACTCCTTGACTCCACCCTCCTCCTTCCTAGCAGGAATTTTTAATTGTTTTTAGGACAGTTTTAGGTTCCTACAAAGCTGCTCAGAAGGTACAAAGAGCACCTCCCCACCACCAACTTAGAACTCACAGAGATCCTTCTGCCTCTGCCTCCCAAGAGCTAGAATTAAAAACATGTGATATGATACCCAGCTTGGTGCTCACTCTTGGTATTTAACATTCTATGGGTTTGACCGACTGTACAACGACCTATATTTATCAATACTATTAAAATGCTATATGAAATAGTTTCTGTCCTAAAAATCCTAAGCTCTGCCTACTTGTTTTTTCTCTCCCTAACCTCTGATACCCACTCATCTTTTTTAAAAACTATGTCCACAGTTTTGTCTTGTCTGGAATATCATGCAACTGAAGTGATACAGGGTGACTTCTCTCACTGAGAAATATGCATTTAAGTTTTCTTCATTTATTTTCATGGCTTGATTAGCTCACTTCTTAACACCAAATAACCCAGTCTACTGGCTCAATGTACTATAGTGTATTGTCCATTACCTACACTAGGACCTCTCTGTTGTTTAACAGTTATAAGTAAAGCTGTCATGTGCAGGTTTCTATACAGACATATGTTTTTTTTTTCTTAACTCATGTAGGTAAATACCATAATTGCTAGATCCTATCACATAGGTCTTGGGATTGGTGACAGCTGTGTGCTCAGCACAGCTAACACTTAGGAAATTCTCAGCTAATGATTCTGACCAGCAGGCTTGCCCAAGGCAAAAGTAGATGAAGGTCCAAATACCAACAACAGATAAGGTAGTTTTGTCAGCACTGAGCTAAAGCATCTAAGCTCATCACCACAGGTGCAAGCCCCCAAGGGGCAGAGTGCGGTGTCATCTGGAGACTGGGTCTGCTGAGCGGGACCCAGGTGCTACATCCGAGCCAAGAAGTAGGAAGGAACAGTGTTATCCAGGCAGCCTGGCCAGATGATTTTGGAAAATACAGGACCATTTTGTTCCTCCAAGTCGACAGTTCTTTCCTCTATCCCCACCCTCAACCCAAACCGTCCTGCAAGGAGGGGAGGAAGCTCATTCTTAGACAAGTCTACCTTGCACAACGCTGACAGGCTCAGCCAGCTATAGAACTTTCAGAGGAGCTGGGCATGGTGGTGCAACGCCTTTAATCCCAGCACTCGGGGACAGAGGCAGGCAGATGTCTGAGTTCGAGGCCAGCCTGTTCTACAGAATGAGTTCTAGGACAGCCAGGACTACACAGAAAAACCTTGTCTCAAAAAATAAAACTAAGCCGAAAACCTTAGAAGACCTAAAAGAATAAAAATAGATATCCGTGTTCTGGTATTTTGCAATATGCTCTAACTGCAGCCTCAACATTTCTATGACAAAATGGGACTTCATTCTGCAGGCATGGCATCTTTAGAAATAGCTAGAGATGAGCAGGGATGCTACCGGTGAATCTAGAGAAACTGGGTGGGACTGAAGAAAGATCTCATCTAAATGCCTAAAGGAGATGAATGTTCTGGATGCTTCCCAGGAAGGCAACTTCCTCCAGTGTTCTCCCTTGGCCCTTTCTAATTCCTGCTATGTCTAGGAATCCTAACACAACGATATGAGCTGCCTTAAGATTTGAACAGTGTTCATCTGGCTAATTTTTTTTTTAACTTTTTAAATGTTTTCATTGATTTTTTTTGAGCATTTCACCATTGTATACATATTCACTCCAACTCCTCTCCTTAACTCCTCCCAGATGTACTCCCACCTCCCTACACCCCAATCTTGTGTCCTCTTCTTAAAATTATTATTTAATGGTCCATAGACTCTAATTTGTGCTGTCCATATGCTTCTGGGTATGGGGCATCTACTAGAGCATGGTCCACCGGCCAGGGCCACACCCTTACAGAAAACTGACTCTCCTTTCCTTCCCCTGAAGCTCCTTCTTGCTCTATACTCGAATGCTGACTGACTTGATCCTGTGTGGGACCTTTGCAGGCACCCACAGCTGCTGTGAGTTCATGAGAGCAGAGGTCCTGTCACGTCCAGAAGACGACAACCTCTGAGATTTACAATCTTTCCACCTCTATAATGTCCCTGAACCTTGGGGGCTGAGCACCCCACACTCGCGTAGTCACTTTGACCTGTTGGGGGTGTTAGTTTCTCCATCAACCACCATCCACTGCACAGAGAACCTTGTCTGGTGTGTCTGGAAGCTTCACCAATTTACAGGTGGAGGTCCGCATTGAAAGGACAGTTTGATGCTATGTCCATTTGGCAGAATAATAGCAGTAAGTTCAACCCTGGAGCCTGTGAGTGCCCCAGCCAGGAGTCATCTAGTTAGTTTTTGAAGTTACAGTTATAAATCTTTCCTGAGTTATTTAAAGGAGGAGGAAGCTGCAGAAAACGGTGTTGTAAGAACTAGTCACCACCGGGATTTGGCCGTGCATGTGTTAAGGTATGCTCTACATAGTCTTTGTGTGTGTGTTTGCATGCCAGAGTAAGGGATGAGTAAGGGGGGGGGGGGGTTGTTCAGATGTATTGAGAGGCTCAGCTTGTTTGTCCTGCCCCATGATTTTAAACTATAATTTAAATCAAAACAAGAAGTCCATACCACGGTTCAAAACAGAAGGATATCCTGCCCTGCGCCAAGGTTTCACACAAGGTTCATGGCAAGTACAGTGGCTGGATCTGTTTGGAAACTCCATTTCCTCTTTCCCAGAATCTTCTAGAACCAAGTGGCTGCTTCTGCTCTCATCCTTCTCTGTTTCCTCGGCAACCTGTCATTATTCCTGTTGGTCTAGTTTCCTCACATCATTGTGGTCCCTTTTTCTAATTAAACATTCCTTTATTTCTCAAGAAGAACTTTGCTCTGTTGACTGGGGATTGCTCTTGGCTAACCAGCAACCCTTTTGAAGATGGGGTAGAGAGAGCACCAATCACAAAGGATTAATAAATCATTGACCTTAAACAGGAAACCATTCAGATATGGAAGAAAGTCACACCATGTTTACAAAGTTAGGAACGCTGAATTCAGGGAATGCAAAGGAAACTCAATTGTGCATGTAAAACATGCGTATACACATGCTCCTGATTACTATTACTACTTTGGCATTTTTAATGTATCATTTACTATTGGCAATAAAAATCAATAATTTTTCATCTTAATGCTCATTCCATGGGTTTTTGCATTTCAGCCTTTTGAAAATATTGAGGAGACTGGGAGATGATATAATACATAGCAGTAATGAGAACAAGGAAATGTACGTGAGTAGGTCTATGTTCCTAGTCTTTCCATTTCCCATGACGCCCAAAGTCAGAGTCATTTCTGACTCTCCATCTGTCTTTACAGATCCTTTTTCATATGTGTTTGTTTATCGCTTTGGATTTGTGTTTATCTTATTCCCTTTGAAAATGAGCTCCTTCAGGAGTCTGGAGGAGGAGGAAGCAAGAAAAACCACATGCTATCTGGAAATGCTTCTTGTCTAAAACGAGTAAGGGGAGAAGTATTAAAATATAAGCAAAGTATCTATGCCCACATGTTTCTGATGCTTCAGCAAACACTGGATGCTGCCAAGTGCTAGCCACAGTGGTCCAAATAGGACAGAAAGGGCTTGTGGTGCCTGAAGAGTTCATTTCTTGTCAATTTCAACATCCACTATATTCTGTCATGGTTTGCTAATGTTCAGATATGTGTAAAACGTTGGAACACAGAAAAAAAAGTCAAGTCCAGGCAAATGAAGAATTACCAGGCTAGAGGGATAGCCTAGTGTGTAAAGCACTTGCTGTGCAAGTGTGAGGAAGAGAGTTGGGATTCCCCACAGAGATGCCAGGCAGCACTCAAAAGGCAGGCTGGCTACCTAGACTGACTGAATCAGCAAACTTTGAGTTCAAGTGAGAGACCCTGCCTTGATATAGAAGGTGATAAGCAATGAAAGAAGACACCTGACATCAAACTTGGGCCTCCACACATATATGAACACACAGGGATGCACATAGGCACACACATGTGAACACCCATACGCTGGCACCACACAGAGATACATACAATAAAATAAATAAATTATAATAATGACTTGTGTGAAAAAAGATGGCAAGATGTGGCATGAACAAAAGTCATGGCTTGGAGGACAAAGGCCATGATGAGTGCCTGACATCCAGGGTCCTCTGCAGCTAGTGGTATCCATCAGCAGGGGTGAATTAGTTCACAAATAGGGGACTCCTAATGTTTGTCAAAATTTGTAAATATTGAATTTTTCTGTGACTTTGACATTTGGAAAAGTTCTTTTGTTAACAAGTAGATAAATTTATTTACACAGTTTTTATTATCAGAAGGTAATAATGTAGTCCAATCTGAAACAATCAGAAACTTACCCATCTATGCTAGATCCCATCTAGGTCTTCTACCACTGTGTTTTTTAATGTTCTGGAGACCATCCTACAGCCTTCCACATACTGCACATGAACTCTGTCACTGAACTCCATGCCAGACCATATAGACTTCTAAGACACTTCTAAGGTCATTTCCAAGCCTACTGATCTATCTATCCATAGCTGGGTAGTAAAAAACAACATGAATCCAACATGAGTTCCAAACATGATCCCTGGTGCTTCTGTTGGTGAAAATAGCAAAAGGGGATAAAAACTATGCTCACTGAGTGGACCATTGTAAAGTATCAGGACTATGGCTTAGGAGCTGGGAAATCACTAAGAAACCCCAAAGAAACTCACAGATGAACTTGTTTCAAATAGTGGTGACCATGACTCAGAGTGTCACTGGATCACACCATTCATAACCACATGCCTCCTGGGTTGCAGTCAGCCCCTACCACCACCACCGTGGGTTGCCGTCATCCACAGTGGACCACAACCATGAGGCACACAGCTTACACGCATTCAGTGTATTGAGTAACTCAAACAAAAAGTAAATCACAACCCCAGTGTTAGGAAACAGCAGGTACACCTGTTGCTTCAGACCACAGATGACAAGAAGAGAGTGTGTCCTGCAAGTGTTAGTGACTTCTGCATGCTAGGTACTTTTCTCAGTGCTCAGTGCACATGAATTGGTCCACCCCTCCTGATAATCCTTGGAGGTAAGAACCATGAATACACTCTTTCTATGCACAAGAAAACTGAAGCACAGAGAGGTAAAATTGTTCCCTGTGGTGATGCAAGCCTTTAATACCAGCAGTTAGAAGGAGGAGGCAGGTAGATCTTTGAGTTCAAGGCCAGCCTGGATTATAGATCGAGTTCCTGCACATCCAGGGCTACACAGAGAACCCCTGTCTCGAAAAAGGGGAGGGGGATACCAGTAACTGGAACCTGAGGGTCTGTTCTAGGGTAGTGGATACCAGCTATCTGTTCACGGTCTCCAGGTTCTCCTTTACCACCCCCATGCCAGAGATGGTCAAAATGGGTTTCTAAACAAATGCTTTCAGAAGCAAAATACACTTAAATAAACAGAAAACTGCCAGGCAGTGGTGGCAAATGCCTTTAATCCCAGCACTCAGGAGGCAGAGACAAACAAATCTCTGTGAGTTTGAGGCCAACCTGGTCTACAGAGTGAAATCCAGGACAGCCAGGGCTTGTAGTAGAATATTATTTTAAGGTGTGTTACTTTTGTTTAATTCTGTGAAGCTGTGTTACTTTGCCTGTGTAAAACACCTGATGGTCTAATAAAGAACTGAACGGCCAATGGCAAGGCAGGAGAAAGGATAGGCAGGGCTGGCAGGCAGAGAGAATATATAGAAGGAGGAATCTGGGAAGAAGAAGGAATGAGAGAGGAGGACTCCAGGGGATAGTCACCCAGCTACACAGCAAGCCACGGAATAAGAGTAACATTTACAGAAGTAAGAGAATGGGAAAAGCCCAAAGGCAAAAGGTAGATGGGATCATTTAAAGTTAAGGAAAGCTGGCAAGAAACTAAGCCAAGCTAAGGCCGGGCATTTCTAATAAAGAATAAGCCTCTATGTGTGATTTATTAGGGATCTGGGTGGCAGACCCCCAAAAGTAAAAAAAGTAAAAAAAAAAGAAAAAGAAAAAAGAAAAAAAAAGAAACAAGGGATACACAGAGAAACTCTGTCTTGAAAAACCAAAATAAATAAATAAACAGAAAACCCAAACCAAACAAAACGGTAAGACAATGTCAAGGGGCAACAAATTCCCAAACATTAGCATGGCAGTTTTCAGCCTTTTGGGTTTAGTAATGGAACGTTGTCCAGCCACATCTTCCTTTGAAGCCAGTAAGTTAAGACAAGCGAGACTACACAGTGGGAAGCAGGCGCAGGCGCAGAGAATGCGTGAGATTCTGTGTTGCATCCTCGCTGTGCCGTGCCATCCCATGCAGCTTAAAGATCTAAGGGACCCAATTAAAAGTCATGTCCTACCTCCTTTGGCCCATGCTTGGAAAACCGGGACACCAGCGCCAGCTCAGTCATCCTCATTATCTGACTCAGTATCACACATACTAAAAAGAAAGGACTCAATGTGAGCCCTGTGCAACGTCTTAACCAGAAGTTTCCCACGGTGAGCATTTAATTTTCATGTAATGAAAGATTTCTGCTCTGCATCGTTGTCCATTTCCTGGAGCATCAGCGGTGAGCGTGAGCAGGCAACAAGTGGAGGCAGCTGTGGAGGGGAGAAGGCTGGGGATGCTTAGGGCACCGGGGTTTCAAAGCAAAACACTCTGCCTTGGAAAATGAATGGCTTAGAGAGTGGTTCTTTTGTTTATTTATATTCTTGGTTTTCCTCTTCCGGTTCTTCCACGGGACAGGATATTTTCAGTAGTTCTTCTTCCTCAGTTTGTTTTCCACTAAGAGATGTCTAAGCCGTCCAATTCTGTATGCAGAATCGCATCACCGACTGGGCTGTGTAGCAGTACCTGGAAGGCGAGTCACTGTTGCTAGAGTTTTCCTGCCTGGCCCACAGTCAGGACAAATCTCTCTCACCTGCCAGTCCCACAGCCGCTCAGACCCGACCAAGTAAACACAGAGACTTATATTGGTTACAAACTGTATGGCCGTGGCAGGCTTCTTGCTAACTGTTCTTACAGCTTAAATTAATCCATTTCTATAAATCTATACCTTGCCACGTGGCTCATGGCTTACCGGCATCTTCACATGCTGTTTGTCATCATGGCGGCTGGCAGTGTCTCCTGACTCAGCCTTCCACTTCCCAGAATTCTCTTCTCTGCTTGCTCCACCTATCCTTCCTGCCTGGCTACTGGCCAATCAGTGTTTTATTTACTAACCAATCAGAGCAACACATTTGACATACAGACCATCCCACAGCAAGTCACCTAAACTAACTTCCCAAATATTTCTTCTAAGAATGACAGAGCTAAATGTCAGAGGTTTCCTTTAGGATTTTAGTCTGTCCACACTTCCTTTATCATCAGCATTTTTACCGTGATGTTTATTTCTCTTGGTCACTTCAGCTATTGTACCTTACTTCACTCCGTGCCCATGCTGCTCTCAGGAGTCACTATGTGCTTCTTGCTACTAGGACTACTAGGGAGGGGTGGGACCATGTCTGCTAGGTAGAACTGGGATGGATCTGGGCTCCTCATCCGAGCTCCACTGCACCTTAGTGGAACAGATCAACCCATTCATTCAAAAAAAAAAAAAAAGAAATACTTCTAAATTATGTGGGGTGGAGAAGGAACCACCTAGCTTATTTTATGAGGCTAGCACAACTCTCCTTTAAAGATCGAGCAACAGAATACGCCAACCCAGTCAGGTGAAGTACTGATGAGTAACCTTAAGTTTAAAACAAACACCACCCCTAGTTCCGTATAATAGTTTGCATATGATAGTTGGGAACCATTAGCTATAGATCATGGTTAAAGACAGTGGACTGGATATATACAATTAACTTCATCCCTTCCTGAAGCCTTGCTAGAACTAATACAGGGGAAATCATGGCCCCCTATTTAGGTTCTTGGTCTTATTAATAAAAGAATTGAAGGACAGACCCAAGCAGAATTCCAAGAATTTTGTTAGAGTTTATAAGAAAACCAAGGCAGGCCAGCTGAAAACTTCAGCTGCTGCCTGGAGGAAGAAGATGGAGAAGGAGAAAAGAGGCCATGCTACTTATGCAGGCATGGAGGTCAGACGCCTGGCTTGAGAAGCAGCCGTGTGGCAGAGGGGAAGGCTTTGGAGGCAGATAAGGACGGACGACCAAATCGTGGGAAACTCAACTCGTTAGTGAAGGCATGCTTAGGGAAGAGAAGACTTACAGGCTGTAGAGCTGTGGTCTTGCAAGCTATTGTACTAGGGGTGGAGATACTAGGAAAGAAAACACAACCTCTCGTTAAAGTACTCATTATTCTACCCATTGAGCTCACCTTCCTAGGTGTGGTCCCTTAGCCAAGTGAATGACCTGGCTGATTGGAATGCTAGGTCTCCACTCAGGCTAGAGATTCTATTCTTTTGACCAGGAGATTTCTCCAACTCCAAGAGAATGAGATCAAAGAGATCAAATGTTTGCCCCAGAGGACTGAAAGGAGAAAGAGAAGTCCTCCATGGGTGGAGGAAGTCAGCATTTAAGTTCTAGGAAGTGAACAGGTTGATGGAGATCACGGGCACTGCAGACTGGAGCAAGTGACCAGCTGAATGCCTACATGACTGTCAGCAGCAGGGGAGGAGCTGAGAGGAGCCTCCCATTGAGTTCCCGGAAAGACTCAGGAGTCTGTCACCACCTTCTTAAAAACAGGAGTAAAGGCTGAATGGAATGAAAGCTCCAAGGTTGGTCGAAAGCTTACAGATGGAGAACTGGATCTCTTGGTTCCCTTTTCTATGTCAGAAGGAGACAAAAAAAGAAAATAATAAAATAAAATAAAATGGAAAACTCCCTTGTTTTTATAGTCCCTAAACCAGGGGAGCTGCAGACCCTAGTGGGCCTGGGAAGAGGCCATTTCCTAATGGATTACAAGGGAGAAAATGATCATGAAGTTAAGTTGTTATCGGCTTTCTACCATTGTGACGAATACCTGAAATAACCAACTTACGAACAGGAAAGGCTTGTTTGGACTCAGGGTTTGGAGGGTTCAGTCCACAATTGATTGGTCCCATTGCTTTTGAACCTGTGCTGAGGCCTCACATGATGGAGGGAGCATGGTAACAAAGCCACTCACTGACCCTGGGTCCAGCAAATGAGATGGAGTGGGGAGGTGGTCAGAATGCCAGTATCACTTTCAAGCCCCCAGTGACACGTTCTTCTCCTGCTAAGCACCATCTCTTAAAGGTGCTACCACCTCCCAGGACCACCAAGCTGGAGACAAGCTGTCAGCATGGTGGTGGTGCAGGAGTGCTTTCGATCTAAACAGTAACTGTAGGTGTCTGGTGGACCAAAGGCTGGCCATGCGCCGCTCTCTGTTCCCAGTGTTCCACACCAGTCAATTCATTTGATCTTCAAAACAACCCCCCCCCCAAAGGAGAAGGAGCAAGAACAAAAACAGCCAAGACATGAAACAAAAAGAAAAAGAAAACAAAGACCCCACTAGATATTAAGACATACTTAAAAACCATGAACATTATAAGAATAAAAGTTTATTAGGAAAGTTTAATGCATTATTTCCTGCTTATAACTACTTGGTAAGCCAAATTAATTAATTGAGCCTATCAGATTACTTCATACTAGAATAGCCATGTTAGGTTGGAAAAATACAGAAACTGACCCTTTTACATGAGAATAAAAAATATTATTTTTAACAATGGGCATTTCTAGCCCATAGGGGAAAATAATAATTCAGTAAAGGGTGTTGGGATAATTGACTATATACACACTTGGAAGATATAACTTCCAGATGGGTTAAGGACAAATCTAATATTAAAAACATGTTTAGAAACTTGGACTGAGAAAGGCCTTTGCAAATGAGACTCGCTTGGCAGCCTGCTGTGTGACTTTGAGTACAATATTTAGTTTTCCAAAGGTCCATGGTTTTGTTGTTGTTGTTGTGCTTTTAGCAAACAAATATAAAACCAATAGGATAGAGATGAACATTCGACAGAGTAGGTATAATAACAGAATTATTTCAAAATGTACTCTGATCCATTAACCCAAATCTCACTTGTTACGTGGTGCCTTGTGGCTTGTTGTTTTGTCCAGCTATGATTATCCCTGACCTGAAAATGTGTTTTCCTGAAGCTGGTCACAGCACAGTTGACTCTAATATACAGATCGTCCCATGTTGAGTCCTGTATCTCAGTGTCCCGTCCCTGGGAGCGATAAGAAAGCATTCTACCTTGACACTTTTTAAAGATTCAAGATTTTGGTTTAGGAATAGATAGATGTAGCTATGCATGCCACATGAGTGCAAGTGCCCCGGAGGCCACAAGAGGGTGTCGGATGCCCTGGAACTGCTCATGTGAGCTTCTGGATGTGTGGTCTGAGAACAGAACTTGGGTCCCCTCTGAGTGTAGCAAAAGCAATTAACCTCTAAGCCGACTCTCCAGCCCTCCTTTGATATTTTGTTGCAAGTTCTTAGCCACCATGGTAACTGATAGGAATTCCAACCATGCCCCCCATGGTCCCGCATGCCAGGCGGGACACTTAGTCATTTCTGCTTAGTCATTTCCGGGTCATACATCCTGTGTAACCCATGACCCTGTGGTTGTGTGTTGTGCAAAGTGCACTGCGCAGCCACGTGATCTATGCGCATGCGTGGAATAGCCACGTGGGCTTGTGTGCGCAGGTGTGGCTTGGCCTCTAAAAGACGGCCCCCATGTCTCCCCGCCCCCTTCACACACGTGTCCTTTCAGCAGGCCTGATCACGTCTATCCTTTCTCCTTGTCTTAATAAAACTCTTGTTAGTGGATTCTGTCGTGTTTTGTGACTTTTCCTCGCAGGGTAAGAGCGCCACTAAAAACCACCAGTAACTGCCTGTAAATATGAATGGATCACCGATACAAAAAAAGCCTAGAATTCTTTGTATTCGGTGATTCTTCTCTTTTAAGGATCAGACTGTTGATATTATCTAATTTAACAGTTTGCCTTCAGATGTTCCCTCCAATGCTGCACTAAGGGGAAATGAAGTGAAATAGAAGTGAACCTTTTATTTATTTTGGTTCTTTTGAGACAGGGTCTGACTGTGTAGCTCTGGCTATCCCGGAACTCACATTGTAGACCAGGCTGGCCTTGAACTCACAGAGATCAGCCTGCCTCTGCACCCTCTGAGTGCTGGGATTAAAGGCGTGTGCCACCACCGCCTGGCTCAGAAGTGAACTTTTTTTTTGTTTTGTTTTGTTTTTTTGGTTTTTCGAGACAGGGTTTCTCTGTGTAGCTTTACGCCTTTCCTGGAACTCACTTGGTAGCCCAGGCTGGCCTCGAACTCACAGAGATCCGCCTGCCTCTGCCTCCCGAGTGCTGGGATTAAAGGCATGCGCCACCACCGCCCGGCGGAAGTGAACATTTTTAAGATCTCTCATTCTCTCCACTTTTGATCCTTTTTTCTACCCTTTTGGGTCAGACAAAGGTACTTCACTGGCAGAATGGTCATATTGGTGTTTGGGCTATTTTTTTTTCCTTTCCCAGACAACCAATCCCCTGACAAAGTAACTCTATATCCCGACAGAGATTGCTACCTGTAGGCAGCAGAATCCAACTCAAGCCAGCTCAAGAAAATGCCTCCAGGAAGTGGCTTGAGCAGCCGGAAACTTTGGGCTGGCAGGCTCCTCCATCAGAGCTGTTTTCTCCACACTGCTAAGCCCGGCCCTGCCTGACCCTATGGGATGAACTCTTCCAGAATGAGGGAAATCCTTTTCATGACAAGGGATGAGACTGCTAGACTGACAAATGGAAGAGCTGTCTGCACCGGTGACAGAGGACATCTCCTGCTTCAGCACAGCACACATGATTGTCTCCTCAAGTTTATCATCTGTACCGAGGCATTGCAACATCACCACATTCTTGTTTTGGTCATGAAGCAGACTGGCTGCGTCTGGCTGCTTCAGTTCCTCTGATATGCGTCTGTCATGAGGCAGAGACAGAAGCAGAGGACATGTTCCATTTTAATTCTTCCCCAAGTGATTCTCATGGGGTACGCTTTAAAAAAATAAATAAACAAATGAGTATTTGCTGGGTTGTTTGTGTGCTTGCTTGCTCTTTGAAGTTTTCTTAGGACACAGGAATGTTCGATATTTAAACATTGGGAAGAAAATGAATGATAAACTCACTCTTAGAAGATCTGAATTTTAAAACACAAAAAAAAATCTGCCCGGTTCACATATTCTTGGAGCTACAGAAGAGTCCTAAAGTTGGATGGCTCCTGTCAGAAGAACAAATCCTCCTTGAGCCCCTGGTCTGCTGCAATTGCTCTTGTCATCGGACGAGGGACTGAATTTCCAACGACAGAGACTAGATGAGGGCTCCATTTCCTGTGAAATCAGAATTGGGTTGTTCTCCATTGCATCTCACAGCCAGGGCTCATTGGAAGTCACTCGTGGCGCTCCCCAACCCCCTCCCCCCAAGGAAAGTGCACAAGTGACTGTCTTTCCCGTTTGTCTGCCTCAGGACAGGTACCGTCGCTGGCATATTAAGTCTGTCCATCCTCTCTTCAGCTGTCCACCCCCCTCCCCAGTCTTTCCCCAGCAGCCAGTCATTAGCTGGCTTTGTCTCAAGAGCCTGCAGGAAAGTGGTTCTTGGTAACCATAGGCAACCGCAAAGCCCTCGCTAGCTCTGGGCGCTAGCTCTGGGCGCTGTGTTTGCCAGGCACAAACTAGCCGTTAATCAAGGAGGTGGGGGAAATGTGCTTTTAAGGTTTCCTTGTGCACTAACGTCACTGTCCTCCTCTCCTTCCCCGCTTCCCGACGTCTGCAGAACGACCAGTCCATGGGTGAGATGCACATCATAGGAGGCGAGGATCTTTCAACACTGGCTGGAAAGGTTTGTTAATGTAACTTCTCAGTAGGCGTACACTTCTGGGGACATCTATATGACCTTCACGTCAGGTCAGGGCTCCAAATGCATTTCAGAAGCTCTCCTGGGTTTGCTAATTCATGCAAATAGATGTGTGAAGCCCTTTAATGATTTCTCCTCTCCAGAACACAGCCCGTAGAAAGCTTCTAGGCCGTACCGCAGACCAGATCCTTGAGGCTTCCAATTCCAGTCTTATTTCAGACAACAAAAGCCCAGGCCCTAGCTGGGCTTCTTTCTACTCACCTCAGAGGCACCCCTACCCCAAGGAAGCTTTCTCTTTTGTCTGCTTTTCTGTCTGTTGCTTTGCTGTGAGCACTGTGGTAAGACATTTAAAAGGTTTATTGAAATGTACAATGTGGTGTTGAGGGGGGGGATGCTTCTTGAGAGCACAGTTTTTAACCCTTTGCTGGAGGGCTAACACCCCCACCCCGACACAAAGAATGAAACCGATTAGATTTCAGAGAAGGGGGGGGGCAAGTGCGAAAGAATACCCTATTTTGATTTGGCGTTCCAAACTTGCCCTTGACTAATTATAAAGGGAAAGGACTATTTGGAGTCTAACATAAATCCTGGGATTCCAAGGGAGGGCTGCTTTACAAAGCAGACGATCCTGGTGGAGTGATTTAAAATGCAGATTCCCTGGGAGTGAAAGCAACTAGCAATTGCAGAGTTTGTTCCTCTTTCACATATCCTGTTCTAGCCTGACCACCACCACCCCAGAAACAAACAAACAAACAAACAAACAAACAAACAGAACTACAGCTTTCTAAGTAGAACGCGTCAGTCTGTTACACACAGCTGTTACCGTTACACAATTCCTCGGATGGGGAAAAGCATTACAGCAGCGCATTTAATAAAATTGTGTATCATAATATTTGGAACGCTACTGAGCTGCGTGGACTCTGACTAGAAAACAGTTTCTTCTTCCTCGGAAAACAGCCTAGTGGGTTCCAAGAGTAGTAAACTTTGCTCTGTGGCAACTGCAGTGAACTTGTTAACATTAACCTACTACTGGGCATCTTTTAACATTAAAGATGTTACAGCAGGAAATGGCCTACAAAAGCTAAAATACTCGAAGCACTTTCCTGAAATCCATAGCTTTTAACACCCTGGAAGGGTCCTTCTAGTCATTTTAGCTTAGTTCTTTCCACACAGTCACTACTACACAAGGTCTATATACTCTTTGTGCTTTTGCTGAGAGGATTGTCAAAATGACAACTCTTACAGGATTCCATCTGGGCTTCCTCTCTCCTACCTTTCTGTTTTGTTCTGAAGTGATTTCCCTCACAGACAAGCCCAGGTGTACCCTCTGAGGGCTAGAGGTGGTGTTGGGAGGGGAGTGACTTCTTACCAGCTGTGGAGCAGGCAGAAGGCCCGGCAGGTTTTGGCTTTGGTGTCTCCTGCTGGAAATTACTGAGAGATCAAAGCGGGTGTGCACTCAGGGGGAATGGTGGACAGCTAGCCAGGATTGCATATAAGCAGGAGTCAACATCATCTACCTACTGGCAAGACAGTTTCTCTCAGGCTACCCGACGCTATCTAATTATATCTATACCCTCCTGTTCGTGAAGAAACATTTCTATACTTTGAAGCAGGTACCAAGTAGAGCCCTTGGGCCAAGAACTTCTAAGATAAATCAACAACGACTAGCCGCTTGGCAACTGGCAAACGCACTTGATTTTAAAGAATGAAGTTCAGGGGCTTAGCTCCCAGCAGAGGGAAAGGCTAGGTAAGCCAGGGTGGACCATCCCCCAACCACCATATCTTCAGCTGGTCTGGGTGTTTATCTGCCTTTTACCTTCCTGGCTGTCTCCCAAGTCTTGACCCTTATTACCTGAAGTATAGTCTAGGCAGGCAAGTTTTTCTATAAAGAGCCAAATATAAATATTTTAGACAGTGTGGACTAACAGTCCCTGTTGCAGCTATTCGACTCTGTGGTAGCATGAGAGCAACTAGAGGTGATGCTGAAGCAGATGGATGTGTTCCAATAAAGCTTTATTTACAAAAACAGGGATGAAGCCTAATGTGGTCCTGGGGCCGCAGTTATTTCTAGGAGCTTGCTGGCTCTAGGTCAGCACCACCTAGGTCCTTAATAGGCCACCAAGGAGTTTATTAGAAATTCAGAATCTCAGGAGCCACACCAGAGCTCCTGATTGTAACCTCCTAGATGGCTCTTCTCATGTCAAGGTTTGCAAGGCACTGGACAGTCCACCCCAACCCACCACCTCCACTGAACCACCCTCTGAGCCCAACTTGCTTTCCTGAACTTCAGCCTCTGGTTGGCTCTTGCTAGCCTTCAAATCATTCTCCACAAAACCACCCAAGGGGTCTTCTTAAAATACAAATTGGGCCATGCCACTTGCCCATTGAAACCTTTCAATGGTCTCTTAATTAGCAGTTGCCAGACTTAACAAAAACCAACTCGTGCAGTCAAATTTGAACTTCAAATATTGAATAAATGTTCAGTATAAGTATGCTGTGGGATGGTCTGTATGTCAAGTGTGTTGCTGATTGGTCAGTAAATAAATCACTGATTGGCCATTGGCTAGGCAGGAAGTATAGGCGGGACAAGGAAAAGAAGTCTGGGAAGTGGAAGGCTGAGAGAGAGACACTGCCAGCCGCCATCAGGACAAGGAAGATGTAAGGTACCGGTAAGCCATGAGCCATGTGGCAAAGTAAAGATTAATAGAAATGGGCTAAATATAAGAGTAAGAGCTAGACAATGACAGGCCTGAGCTAATGGCCAAGCAGTTTAAATAATGTAAGAGTCTGTGTGTTTATTTTATAAGTGGGCTCTGGGACTGGCGGGACTTGGTGGCGGGAGCTGGAGAGAAATTCTCCAGCAACAAATGGCGCCCAACGTGGGGCAAGAGTTTCCACCTAAAAACTTAGAAAAAAGATTCTAAAACGGAACTAAAAACAGCTTCCTAATTGTCTCTCTCAAATAAGCGGCAGCTGCCGGTTTGAGCTACTGGCGGGTTCCTAGTGTGCACTCTCGACCTGCAGTATGGTGGGAATGAGGCCTTTGCAAGTAACACATTAAGCTATGTGGTGGATTTAGCCTTTGCTAGTACAAAACAAAAAAAGAGGTTTCTGGGCTACACGCTACTTTGGTAAAAGTGTAGACCCACTATTTCTGAGAGTTATGGCTCCCAGAGCTGGCGGAAAGCGGACCACCGCCATGTTGGGAAGCTGAAGTGGGCGGAGCCAGCAGCCACAGCGCCAGCGCCGTTTCAGGCTTAGAAGGCTGCAGTTTAAAGCAATAGGCTCAAGCTAATATAAAAAAAATAAGCCACATAAAGATGGCTACCACACAGAGAATTTGGATTATGTTCTCTTTGATATTTGTAACTGAAGAAAAACATTTGATTACAAAAGCTGTTGAGTTATGCCAAAATGTATATTTTAAAGGTACCTTGACTTCAAAATTTGGATATAAGGATATGTTGCTTTGGAAAAGAGTCTCTGCTCTTGTTTCCACAGAAAGCCAGAGACTATGGATTTGTTCCAGATTAAGATACATCAGGTTTGACCAGCCAAGACCCCCTGAAAGGTCTCCAATGACACCATGGCCCAGATGATTCAACATCCAGAATGGTTTCAAGTCAACTGGCTCAGACGATACAGCCTCACGGACTACTCCATGATCCTAAAATTTTCTTTCTGTCTCCAGAAGATACAGCGCCCCCCTCCAGCAGAAAGTAATAAGAGAAGCTACGCCCAAATTCCCAAATATACCAAGCTGGCTTTAGAGATGGAATTGGCTCACTCCCCCTCTAAACCCAGACATATTGCTCAAAAAAAAAAAAAATGGTTAAGAGATTCTTATGTCCCAAATCAGAAGAGCCCTCTGATGTGGGACAGAGAAAAACCAATATTTTTATTTAAAACAGGTTGATTATAAATACAATCTCTTTCTAAAGAAAAAAAAAGGGGATAGTTTAGATATGATAGGATGAAAGGGTAGATTAATGAAACTACTTTTAAAGAGTAACAACTTGTTTAAAATGTTTTACATTGCTATAGATTTTAGTTTATTGATACAAATTTAAACTTAATTTTGTTATACTGTATATATATTTCTATTCTTGTTTGAGGTATTATGTTTATGTAACTCATTTAAAATTATAATGGATAATTAAAAAATAGATTAATAATTAGTCATCTATGATAATCATATTTGTAGCCATGTTAGTTAAGTCTTCTAGGTATACATAGTTATATTTCAGATAGATAGGTAGTCTTCAAACACTTCAAAGACCTACAGAATATGGCATTTAAAATGTTTTAAAAGTTTAGACTTTTTGGACAATGAGACATGTCTGTTCCTGACAGCACCGATTTACTTCAGAGAGGAGGATGGGCATCGAAGACACTCCATACGGAGTTTATCTTCACCTTGAAAAAAATAGCCATTTGGGCAAGAAACTGTTCTTGCCTGGACTGCCTGATCAACTGGACATGCAGGACCCATACAAAGATGACCACTGAACTTTGCTTGACAAAATGGTCCTTCAGGTTCCTGCTTTGCAGAGAAAACTGCCAGACATTCTACAGGACACAGAGAAAAATGAATAAGAGACTCTAGGCCTTTGGGCTGAAGACAGATGCCCCAACTTTACAAGAGAACTTTGAATGACTGTCCAGGCTGCCAGCTGTCTCTGTCTACCCTACAAGACTCCTAAAAATTGCTTATATCCTTCTCCATTTCTCAGGTAGTAATATATCCTTCTGAGGTCTTTGATATGGTTAAAGACTAGATACTTACAATTTTCCTTAGTTATAATAAAAGATAAGTTAGATATAAAACCTTAAACTTACAAATATAAGATAGATAGGATCTCTTCTTTAATATTGTAACTATAATTCTTGCTTGATAATTGTTTTGTTATATGTAATTTTACTATGTTAAAGTTAAAACCTTCCTTTTTAAGAAAAGAAAAGGGGAAGTGCTGTGGGATGGTCTGTATGTCAAGTGTGTTGCTGATTGGTCAGTAAATAAATCACTGATTGGCCATTGGCTAGGCAGGAAGTATAGGCGGGACAAGGAAAAGAAGTCTGGGAAATGGAAGGCTGAGAGAGAGACACTGCCAGCCGCCATCAGGACAAGGAAGATGTAAGGTACCGGTAAGCCATGAGCCATGTGGCAAAATAAAGATTAATAGAAATGGGCTAAATATAAGAGTAAGAGCTAGACAATGACAGGCCTGAGCTAATGGCCAAGCAATTTAAATAATGTAAGAGTCTATATGTTTATTTTATAAATAGGCTCTGGGACTGGCGGGACTTGGTGGCGGGAGCTGGAGAGAAATTCTCCAGCAACATAAGTATATAGTAAACGTATTTTTTTTTTGTAACTGTGTCTTGTGTGGTATTTGGGACATACTTACTGTAGTGATACAGCATGCAGGAGGCCTTGGCAGTTGGGCCAAGGTGCCCCACAGGTGAGGGAGACACACCACACAGGTGCAGCAGTGGGTGGTATAACAGTGGGAAGTTACTCACACCGTACGGGCACAGCATCCACGTGGAGAGTTTATTTTGGGGGGAGGGTAGAGAGAATAGAGGATGGAGAGAAAGAGAAAGAGAAGGAAAGAGAGAGAGACAAAGAGAAAGGGAGGGAAAGAGGGAAAGCGGAGGTGTGCACACCTCATGGTGAGAAAGGGAGGAAGGAAAAGAGGAAGAAGAAGAAGGGAGGGTTTTTTTAAAGGAAGCTTTTACATAAAATGACGTCAGGAGGCTGGGCAGCCCCAAGGGGTGGTGCAGAATGCTAACATTCCTCTGTTTTGATTATTATAAAAAGGCGAGTTATGGGTAGCAAGTGAAGGAATAAGGGCACTGAATTCTTTAGACTGCTTCCTACTGACAAGGAGCAAAGTGGGAGGAGGAAGTTGGGAGTCGGAGTCACACATGGTAGGAGGTATGAGTGAAGAAGCATTCAGGTGACTGTCATCATGGAGTCCTTGGGTGTCTGTTCCTTGAGGGAGCTGAGAAGGCAGGTTGCTAGGAGAAAAAACCAGATTGTTATCATAGGCCATCAGGACTAGTCATGGGAAAAGTGATAACTGCCAGAAAGAATGGAACAGAGAAGTACCCTGGTTGTACAGAAGAGGCAAGGGTGAATGAGTGAGACACAAGGGTGGGTATGCCCCTTATTGGGACATCTTGCAACCAGGTTCTGGTTGCTGGGTAGGTGCCCACTTGAGCCTGGAGGGGTAGTACCAGCAGTGAATTGAGAGATGAGGTGTTCTTTAGAAGTGCAGGAGCCATCACCCCTGCTGTTTCTCTGGAGGTGGGGGTGCATCTATCCTGTAAAGGTGTCAGTAAAAGTTAAGAGATACAGAGTCTTTTTATGAGTAGGGATGTGGGTGAAATCAACCTGCCCGTATTTGCCCAGTTGGCGTCCTCTGTTGGTGGTTGGCATCCTCGGAGCTGGTGCAGGGGCTGGTGTATCTGGAGGACCCCTGTGGATTGGCCTTGGCATGAGTCTGGCAAGAGGAGTGAAACTGCAAAATATGCTGGAAAAGGAGTGGGGTCAAAATTGCCTCTGGAGACTTAGTTTTCATCAGACCAGATTTCTTGATACAGTAGCAGAACTTTTCCCAGAAACCTGCAGGTATCTGTAAGACAGCTGGAACAGATTTATATCTTGGTGTCATAGCAAAAGGGTTAAAAATTCATAGAAATTTAAGGACTCCTAAGAACTCTTTGTAGTCAATGCTCTATCAGTTTATCAAAACTACATTTATCAATGCTAAAATCTTGAACCTCCAAAGTTATATCTGGAACCAGTTTATCCTGTACCATGAAGTCTATGAATGAGGCATGCCTGTTAATAGGAAACTTAACTAATGAGTTACCAGGGTGCGTTGGGATTTGGCAGAGAGCTGTAAAATTAGCAAGTCTATTAATATCTGGTAATCAAACACCATCAGATCTGAGAAGGATAAGTTAATAAGCAGAGTGAGGCAGTTTTCCAGATACTTAGGCAGCAATCCCAAGTCTCTCCGTGGTCATTGGGGTACACAAGTCTCAGAAGCAGTATTTGCCTTTAGCTAGCTGCTAGGCCCAGAAGATCTGACAGAATTTTTTTGTGGAGTAGGAATTTGGAGAGACTGAACCACCTTGACTTAGCAGCATGGGGCAATCAATCCCCCATTGCTCCGCCTTTTCACAGTCTGGACAGGATCTCAGCAGCAGTCCAAGGCAGATTTTTGCTTCATGGCTGACCTTGCCATAAGCCTCCAGGTGGAAGTTCTGCAGCCATCCATCTTCTTGGAGAAGATACAGGATGCTGCCAGGAGCTGACATGTCTCTCTATCATAAAAAGCTTTTATATTAAATACTATATTCTCGGATCTCTAAAGGTGTTTGAGAACCAGGGGAACAAAATATGTTAGGTATATCTAAATTAACTTTGAGAGCATATATAAGTTAAATATGGATATAGAGTTTTCCCAATTAGTTACAGCTTAATGAAGTTAGTAAGGACAAGGAGACTTACATTCTTAAGCATGAATAGACCTTAGATAAGGAGAGACTTTTTTAAGCCATTGGCAGCAATATCTGCATCTATTACCATTATAAGGCCCTGTAGTTATGATCTTTGAGTATAGCCAGATTATAATCCTGAATGATTTATAAAGAAATAATTTTTATGGCCATATAATGCCTCTTTGGTTCTGCATAAAGAAGGTCAAGTGTCTTATCTTATTGCAGAACCATTTTAGTTAATAAATCTATCAATTAACAATTTTGGGTCCAGTTTCCTGGTATATCAATGGGCATTCAGTAGCCATTTCCTCTTCTGTGCCAGGAAGTTTACCTTAAACTTAGCCTTTTAGCCTGTTTTGGGGTGCAGGGAGCACAAGATAACATTTTTTCTTTCATAACTACTTCAAGCTGAAATGGGGCACATATGGTCAGAGCCCAGGGATGCTGAAAGGCTAGTCAAAGGTAAGGAGGGAATTTAGGCAATGGGTTATTTATCAGAAGCATATGGTTATCTGACCTAGCCATAGAGACGGGGAATAATTACGTTTGGCTGGACTGGTCCACATCACATCAGCCTTCAGCAAGTCCAGAGCTCATGGTCCATTGGAACAGGTTGCAGTCAGTAACTGCTACTTGGATGTGTCTGTCAGCCAAGTGAAAACCTGCTGAAGAATATAGACTAGAGATAAAAGTTAAAATTTATGAACTTATTTGGGACCTTTAGGCCCACAGCCTTAGTAATTGGGAAGGGGAGGAGAGTTTGAAAATTCAAGCTGTACTGTTGTAATATCTGGAGTCTTTTTGACCTCTGAGAAGTGGATCCAATGGCTTCTTTTGATCCTCTGAGGCTTAAATGAATTTTTATTTTACAAAAGGACATGAAAGTTTTAGATATATGCTGTGTGATGTATGGCAAATGTGTTGCTAATTAATCAATAAAACACTGATTGGCCGTTGGCTAGGCAGGAAGTATAGGCGGGGCAAGGAGGAGAATAAAGCTGGGAAGTGGAAGGCTGAGTCAGAGAGACACTGCCAGCTGCCACGATGAGAAACAGCTTGTGAAGATGCCGGTAAGCCACGAGCCATGTGGCAAGGTATAGATTAAACGAAATGGATTAATTTAAGCTATAAGAACAGTTAGCAAGAAGCCTGCCATGGCCATACAGTTTGAAAGCAACATAAGTCTCTGTGTTTACTTGGTCGGGTCTGAGAGGCTGTGGGACTGGCAGGTGAAAGAGATTTGTCCAGACTGTGGGCCAGGCAGGAAAACTCTAGCTACAGATATATTAGTATTACCAATCAGTATTGAAATCCATATCGTAGAAAAGGAGGCAATGGGTATCTGCAAAACAGCAGTAGACTCATACCCATGAGTCCTAGCAAAATTACAGATTTGTGTTAAAAGCGTGTACATTTTTTGTTTAGAGAGAGCCAGATACAGATTGGACAGCGATGTCTTTAGCCCGATAAGAAGTATAAGTTTATATTTAGAAGATAACCAAGGAAAATTTAAAATCCTGAACTTGTGACCCAAACAGTATCAGAATTCTATTAATGTTAAAATCTGAACTTTTGAAATCTTAATATAACAGTGTCATAGAAGGGGAAAGTGATCTGAAGCATTTAAATCTCTCAATTTAATGTCTTCCTACAATATCAAAAATAAAGTATCCTCTTTTATTTTTATTTTAAGAGGGAGAAAATATGGCATAACCATAATCAAACCATTATCATCTGGGTGATTTTTAAATTATAAAGTTTAGCTGCCAGAGCAAGGTGTATTCTTGTATATAAAAGCGTTGAGCCGGGTGGTGGTGGCGCACGCCTTTAATCCCAGCACTCGGGAGGCAGAGCCAGGCGGATCTCTGTGAGTTTGAGGCCAGCCTGGGCTACCAAGTGAGTTCCAGGAGAGGCGCAAAACTACACAGAGAAACCCTGTCTCGAAAAACCAAAAAGAAAAAAAAAAAAAGCATTGAGGTACAGCTTTAATATCTTATTAAACAAGCATTGTTTTAATTCCCAGTGTTAACAGTTTTAATTTTAACAGATTTTTAATCATAGCTAATAAAATTAATTTATGAATCTTAAGGTAAGGGAGAATCAGTGTATGTTGAGCAGGACAAAGCTTGCCTCTTCATCTCTGACTCCCATGTTGTAGCAAATTGTAAAGCTGTAAGAAATCAAATTTGTTATAAGTGTAAGAGGACAAATCAGAAAGAAGGCCTGGTATGGGTGGGAGGGAGGAGATCTGCCACATGGTGGGGTGGGGGGAGACTTGGGAGAGGCAAGCCTCAACCACATCAAAGATGGCTATGAAGCCAAATGACCTGTCTGTCTTTGACCTCAATCAAGATGCCACCCCTGACTACAGTGATGGGTCTCTGGTGCCTAACCATGCGGTCACATGGTTTTGGGGTTGGTTTTTTTTTTCCAAGACAAACTGAACAGATAAGGAACAGAGAACCTTAAGCGTTCAAAAATCAGGCAGAGCCGGGTGGTGGCACACGCCTTTAATCCCGGAGGCAGAGCCAGGCAGATCTCTGTGAGTTCCAGGCCAGCCTGGGCTGCAGAGCGAGATCCAGGACAGGCACTAAAACTACACAAAGAAACCCTGTCTCCAAAAAAAAAAAAAAAAAAATCAGGCAGAAATACAGTCAAGTGGCCGGACACTTTTGCAGTTTATCCACCACCCCTTCCGCTCGGCAGCCACGAGGGGCCTGGGACCCCCAAGCACCCAAGGGTCCCCATCCCCCAATGCACTGGCTCCCCACCCTCCTGTCAGCCTGGGGCCGGGCTCAGGGCCGCACTCATCATCTGTCCTTCTACCCCCCAACACACCCTAACCCCTGCCCTGACCCATCCCCCAAGTCGGGGCATTCCCCGACCTGAGCTGGTGAGGCAAGAGGGACAGGTAGCTGCAGGACAATGTGATAACGCCAAGGTCGCAGGTGGAACAGGCGAATGAGGTCCTCGAGACAAAGTTAAGCAATAGAGAAAAGAGACTGGAGATGAAATTACAGATAAGGAAAGGGATAAGGTGGGCAGTTTTAGAGGGTGCACGTGTTGTGGAAAGGGACCTGGTGACAGGTGATGATGTAACTGCTTTGGCCGAGACTGGAGGAGCATGAGGGAGTAGGCAATAAGGTAGGACTCCAGCAGACTAGATAGAGGTTAGGTGGTCGGCACGTTTTCCACAATGAGGTAGAAGGTCCAACAGACTGACCTTCGGCATCCCAGAGGGTCAGCAAGGACCAATGACAGCACAAGATAGCCAGTGGATCATCATCTAAAGACTCTGGGCCATGGGGTGCTGAGTAGGCACAAGTTGTCCCATCTCCCATCATCTAGGAACAACGACCTGAGGGCAGGGCCTTCGTGGTTGCTGGTACCGGAACTTCGAGAAACCATGGTCAAGAAGAGAAGAATCCTCACTCATGGGAAATGGCCAGAAGGGAGGGGCTTACTGGTAGGATGAAGGGTCCCAGCGATCCTCCAGTTGGAAGGTACAGGGTCCCAGCATTTCTTAGACTGCCAGTGGGTAAGAAAAAACGCCAGGGGGAACCTGCCGAGTCACCCAGCACCAATGCAATGATACAGCGCCGCAGGCCTTGGCAGGTTGGGCCAAGGTGTCCCACGGGTGAGGGAGACACAACATGCAGATTTGGTAGCGGGTGGTATGGCATGGTGGAAAGTTACTTACACCATACAGGCACAGCATCCATGTGGAAAGTTTATTTTGTGGGGAGGCTAGAGGGAATAGAGGGATGAAGGGGGGGGGGGAGAGAGGAAAAGAGAGAAACAGAAAAGGAGGGAAAGAGGAAAGTGGAGGTGTGCATACCTCAAGGCCAGAAAGGTAGGAAGGAAAAGAGGAATAAGGGAGGGATTTTTTCCTTAAAGGAGGTTTTTCGTAAAATGACGTCAGGAAGTTGGGCGGCCCCAAGGGGCAGTTCAGAATGCTAACACTTACCCTAAAAAATTATTCACTGATTACCTGACTTTCAAATATAACTAGGTGTTTGTGGTTTACCTAACAAGCCTTCAGCTAATGCTCCATAAATATGAGCCAAATTCCTGACTGCAATACGTCGTGCTCGATCTGGCTGGCACCCCCTACCACATTGTCATACTTCACTGGCCTCATGGCACTGGACCCTCACTATCTAAGTCTTTCCTGCCAACCCCCTGGACAAGCCGTGCCTTCTTCCTGGAACCCACTTTCCTCTTCCTGAATCCCTGCTTTTCTACAGTATGGCTTCCCTGCAAAGCTGTCAGGAATGGGTACCTGGTATGCCCTTCTACCATCCCCCAGCCCAGTATACATCTATACTCAAGCCCAATTCCCTTAGAGCCCTTTCTGCAATTTACAATTTAGCACTTACTTAGGAGCCCCTTTTTCATTTGCCTTTCCCACCAGAAAGTCAGTGTGAAGTGGGCAGAGACCACTGTGTTCATCTCGTCTCCAGCATTGTACGCGGCCTGGTCCAGCACAGGTTGGAATAAATGCTGGGGGAGCAGTGAGGGCATCATCTCAGGTAGAAATCAGAAAGACCGTTTCAGTCGATTTTGAGCAAGGACATGGCAGAGAGAAATGTTAAATCTAAGCCAGTTTGGCAAGGTTTCCGGTAACAAGTGATGGGATCCAACTTGTATTTTAAGAACACTTTGGCTGCTTTACAGAGCATGGTTTGGAGAGCAACAAAAGTTAATGAAGGTAGCTATGAAAGGATACATCAAATAAAAAGAAAAAGAAAAAACAGCTGATTTAGTTTAGGGCTGGAGGAGAAAGATGCTGAGTAGCCAAGAGGCTTCAGGATTGAAGAAACTTAAAAAGATGGAGGAAGTGAACAGTGCATAGCTGGGCGTGTGTGTGTGTGTGTGTGTGTGTGTGTGTGTGTGTGTGTGTGTGTGTGTGATAACTGGAGCTGGGGGTATAGCAGTGGTAGAGTACTTGCCTAGCTGGAGCTGGAGCTCAGTGGTAGAGTTCTTGCCTACCTGGGGGTGTAGCAGTGGTAGGTAGAGTGTTTCTCTTGCTCTGGGTGGAGCAGTGGTAGGTAGAGTGTTTCCCTTGCTCTGGGTGGAGCAATGGTAGGTAGAGTGCTTGTCTAGCACTCACAAGTCCCAGGGTTGATTGGCAAGTTTACTGGGGGAAAAAAATTAAAATAAGGACCTTGTGTTACTCAGACTTTTTAGTGCCATAACAAAACACCCGAGAAGACAACTAAAGAGAGGAAGGATTCATTTTGGCTCACAGTTTCAGTGAGTCCAGTCCATTGGCTCCATTGCTTTCAGGCCTGTGGTGAGGCAGAATATGATGAGTGAAGGGAGGTGAAGGGAGGGTGTGCTCACCCTGCTAGACAGGAGAGGCTGGGTGGGAGAGAGGGACAAAGTAGGACATACATCACTTATCAAAGACATGCTCCCA